>NC_134081.1:110660288-111358288 GCF_000715075.1 Nicotiana tabacum | reverse complement strand
ACAAGAATTGATGAATAAATGACTAAGCCTTCACTTTCACTCTAAAATGCTCTCACCTCTCTCTAAAATATCAGATGAAACCCTTCAAAATGACCCCCAATAGTATTTTATAAGAATGGGGCCGGGTTTATAAAACCAGAAAAATTAAGCCCCGAAACACACTATGCGGTCGCAAATGCAATCGCAAAACGCTTCTGGGCTCGCAAAATAGCCGCGAAATATGGCCTCCGGAACTGGGCAAGACTGCCTTAGTATGCAGTCATTATGCGGTCCGCAGACCTGTTTTGCGGTCGTATAATACACCGCATAACTGATATGCGGCCGCATAATGTGCCGCAAATTTTCCTCCACACTTGCCCTCTCATGATCCACTCTGCGGTCATTATATGGTCCGTAGAGTGATTCTGCGACTGCATAGTGGGCCGCAGAAATGACCCTTTTTCCGGCAAAAAAATTTCTTTACACATCGGTGCATTGTTCAACCCAAAAAATCTCCTGCTTTCCTGCACCCTGATTCCTTTTCTCCCACATCTTCTACCCTAGTAGTCTCCACTTCCTCACCTTCTCCACTTTCTGCCCCTGTATCCAATAATCTTCCTGATCTTCCTTCTTCTAGTGCACCTTGTTCTCCACAGCCTCTTAGGAAGTCCCTTAGGGTGAGCAATCCTCCTCCGTATCTTTCTGATTATGTCTGCTCTAATGTTTAGTCTTTTGTACCTCCTAATTCTAAGCTATCCACTGCTGAACTTTACTTGCATGAGCCTCAGTTTTACCAACAAGCTAATTCCCATCATGCTTGGAAATGGGCAATGCTAAAGAAATTTGAATCTTTTGCGGCTAATCACACTTGGGACATAGTACCTCTTACTCATAACAAGAAGCCCATCCCTTTCAAATGGGTGTATAAAATCAAGCAGAAATCTGATGGCTCTATTAAAAGGTACAATTCTAGGTTGGTCATTAGAGTGGATACTCAAAAAGAGGGCATTTACTACAATGAGACTTTTTTCCCTGTAGTTAAATTCACTACTATTAAACGCCTTCTCTCCCTTGCTGCCAAGAAGGGCTGGACAGTCTACCAATTAGATGTCAATAATGCTTTTCTTCATGAGCATCTTCATAAAGAGGTATACATGAAGGTTTTCCCTGGTTTGCAAGTGTCTGCTTTTTTTACACAGTCTTTGTAATGACCCGGCCGGTCTTTTTGAATATTACAACCTCATTTTCCTATTTACTGCTCAATTTATACTTTACAATTGTTATATGACTCGCCAGGGTGATTAGTTCAGGTCCGGTAAGGTTTTGGAATAAATTGGAATACTTAGTTATAAGGTTTAAAGCTTAGGTTAAAATAGTGATCGGATATCGATTTATGTGTAAACAACCCCAGAATAGAGTTTTGATGATTTCAATAGCTCCGTATAGTGATTTTGGACTTAGGAGCATGTCCGAAAAATTATTTGGAAGCATGTAACTAAATTAGGCTTGAAATGGCTAAAATAGAAATTTAAGTTTGAAAGTTTGACCAGGGAGTTGGCTTTTTGATATCGAGGCCTAAATCTGATTCTGAAAATTAGAATACCTCCATTATATCATTTATAACTTGTGTGCAAAATTTGAGGTCAATCGGACTTGATTTGATAGGTTTCGGCATTGAAGGTAGAAGTTGAAAATTGTTAGTGTTTCATTAGGCTTGAATTAGAGTGCGATTTGTATTTTTGATATTGTTTGATGTGATTTGAGGGCTCGACCAAGTTTGTATCATATTTTAGGACTTGTTGGTACATTCGGACGGGGTCCCGAGTGGCTCGAATGAGTTTCAGGGTGAATTTTGAGCGAGTCTGGGCATTTCGGCACTCTGACGATGTTATGGAATAGTTGAAGTGCAGGGGGCACATTTTAGAGGGCAGAAGTGCGGCCGCAAACTCCCAAAGTGCTGTAGCATTAGGAATTGTGCGGACAACAGTTGAAATTGTGCTGTCCGCATAATTTTTCTCGCGACCGCAGAAAGGTGATTTCGCAGGTTCGCTGGTCCGACTTCGTAGGCTTATATGTTTTAATCTACAAGGAATTTGGAGATGATTTAAAAATGAAAGTTGTATCTCTTTGAATCTAGTTTCTAGAAAGGTATAGAGTTAATTATTTGGACATTTGTACAGAAAGGTATGGGCATTTTAATGAAGCCTGGTAGAGCAGTTACTGTGAAGTGCGGCTACACAATTTGGATTGCGACTGCAGAACTTGAAAATGCGCGGACAGCGCTTGAAAATGTGCGGACCGCACATTGGGAGATCAGACGTGGTACTATATAACCGAGGGTTAAGGTATTATTTAACATTTGGACGTTGGGAGCTCCGTTTTTGACAATGTTTCATGGGATTTTCAAGAACTTCATCGGGGTAAGTGATTCTAACACAGATTTGGTTAATATACATGAATATATCATTGTTTTCATCATTCAATTAGTAGTTTGATATGAAAATTTGGGAAAAATTATAGAAATTTTATAAAATGAATTTTTGGGATTTGAATGTCAATTCGAAGTCGAATTTGAGTGAAACTAGTATGGTTGGACTCGTAATTGAATGTGCGAATTTTGTGAGTTTCACCGGCTTTCGAGACGTGCGCCCCACGGGTGACTTTTGGGTACAATTTCGGATTTTTATTGAAAAATTAGTATTTTCATATGGAATTAATTCCTGTAATTTGTAATGACTGAAATGAATTATTTGTGACTAGATTCGAGGCATTCGGAGGCCGATTTGCGAGGCAAAGTATAGCAGAGTAAAGAATTTTACGGTTTGAAGTAAGTAACAGTTCTAAATTTGGTCTTGAGGGTTTGAAACCCCAGATTCTGTGATATGTGATTGGTTTGAGGTGACATACATGCTAGGTGATTGGCGTGTGGGTGTGCACCGTAGGAATTGTAACTTGATAAATTTCATGGAACTGTGTGGTTGAATAATCTATTGATATCAGTACATTTTCTACGTATTAGAGAAACTGATCTATAAATCATGTTTAAACTAAGTGTGGACATTGTTGGGACCCACATAGGTCGTGTACATGTTGAATTATCTGTTAAATTATTGTTTCATACTGAGTCACGATTTTTAGTTGCATATTACATCTCTGTCTCTCCTGTTTATTATTGATGCATCATATCATTGTTGTGGGCTGCTTATCATGATTTATGAGAGCCCGAGAGACTGGAGAGGTTGATGACTGAGTGAGGCCGAGGGCTTAATTATAAGGATATTTATGGGATCGGGCTGCACGCCGCAGCATGTTTCATTGATTTTTCATGATTGGCTTGTTATAGCGCTTGGGTTGAAGGGGCCCCTCCGGAGTCTGTACACACCCCCAGTGAGCGCAGGTACCTATTGAGTGCGAGTGCCGAGTGCCGAGTAATTGAGAAGAATGAGTGACTGTGAGGAATGGGTGATTGTGAGGTTGGATTGAATGGGAGGACTGAGTGACTATTACTATGAGAGGATGCATTGATTTCATTATTGCTGCATTTCAGCTAGCATATATCACCGTTTTGGAAATTTCTGAAAGACACTATCTTCTATTTCATTCGAGGTTGATATGAAATTACTATGGAATTTCAAATATTGAACTTGAGAGCATGCCTATCCTTTTTGTGTTAAAAATTATTTTATTTGGACTTAGCTAAAGCTCGTCACTACTTCCAGTCCTTATTTATTATTGTTACTTACTGAGTTGGTTGTACTCATACTACACCATGTACTTCGTGTGCAGATCCAGGTGATCCCGGACATAGTGGGTGTTAATTCTTTCGTACAGTTGATTTTGTGGAGATTTAGAGGTAGCTGTCGTGTTTCGCAGACCTTGTCTCTCCTTCCCTATCTCATTGTTTCCTGTATTTAGTCTCAGACTATTATAGATCGTGTTTTCCAGACTTGTAATATATATATGCTCATGTACTCAGTGACATCGGGTTTTGGGAGTGTGTTTGTATATGTAATTGTGAGGTCTTTTATTAAATTCAATTATTATGTTTTCAAACTTAAAGAAAAATGTGGGTTATGGATGTTGTCGACTTGCCTAGTACTGAGTTAGGCACCATCACGACAGGTGTGATTTTGGGTCGTGACAAGTTGGTATTAGAGCCCCTTACATAGGTCTCACGAGTTATGAGTAGGTTTAGTAGAGTCTTGCGGATCGGTACAGAGAAGTCTGTACTTATCTTCGAGAGGCTACCAAACCCTTCGGAAAATTTCACTTTCTTGTACTCTGTCGTGGGAATTTGTTGATTCCGGAAACTAAATTTTTGTTATTTTATTCTCTCACACATGGTGAGAACACGTATTATCGGATCGGACGGTCAGCCACCAGTGCCACCAGTTAGGACCGTAGGAGGTCGGGGTCGGGGTAGAGGCCGGGGTCGAGGTGTAGCTCGTACAGAAGTTGGAGCAGCACCTGTAGAACCACCAGTTGCTCCAGCTCAGGAGCAGATTCCGAATATAGTTGAGCCGTCGGGACCAGCTCAGGCACCAGCTATGCCCATTGTGATTCCAGGCCTTCAGGAGGCTTTGGCACAGATATTGACAGTTTGCACTGGCCTTGCTCAGGTGGTTTCGATTCAGGCCGCAGAGCATTATCACTTCTGATCTTTTGAACAATGACATTAAACTGGGTTTGAATCATTACAATGAATGCCTTTAGTAAAGGAAAAGCATTACTCTTGGACCCCATAATATGAGTCCAAGTAAACCTTGAATAGTCATCAATAATGGTAGAAAAATATCTAGAATTAGAATGAGTAGGGGTGTGGTAGGGTCCCCAAGTATTTATTTGAATCAATTGAAAAGATTTGGTGCTATGTATTGTACTATCAGGGAAATGAAGCCTGGTTTGCCTAGACAAAGGACAAATATGACAAGGAAAAGATTGTTTATCAGAAAGAACATCAGATAATGCAGAGATAGTTTTTATTCTCACAAAAGGTACATGTGCAAGTCTATTATGCCAAAGCACATATGATTTATTCATAGTAGCTTTATTGCAAAGTGAATTACGTACAAGTGCAACATGTAAAACAAATGAAATATTTACAAGTGAATGATCAGAAACAGTGGTACACAAAGATGGTAAGCTGCAAACTTTGTTATTTGTAGGTTGGACTTCAACATGAGTAGGATGAGGTGCATCATCATGTACCAATTTATAAAGTCCATTATCCAGTTCACCAAGTTCTAGAGGCATTTTCAAATAAGGGCCCTGTAACACACAAGAGTAAGGACCAAACTGGACAATGCAATGCAATTGCTATATAAGCTTTGACACAAAAATTAGATTATGATGAAAAGATGGAATGAAAAGTACATTGTGAACAGTGATAGAGGATGTTAGTGCAAAAGAACCAATGAAAGTTACTTTTGCTTTATATCCATTTGGAAGTGAAACAAGTAGAGGTATAATCAGTGGATTGATATAAAAAAGAAGGTCTTTACTAGCAGTCATACGATATGTGGTACCAGAGTCCACAATCCAGACAGAACTAGAAGAATGTGAAAACATGCAAGAAAGAGAAGAACCAACTACATTAGTATGCAACAAAGTATCATCAAAATTGGCAAAAACTGCAAGGTTGGATTGAGGACCAGATTGTCCAGAATCAGATACATGGGTTAGATGCAACAAAGTTATCAGTTGTGAGTACTACTCCTTTGTAAGACCAGGCACCAAAGAACCCTGCTCATACTGAATTCCACCCATAGGAGCATTACTCTCACCCACACAGGCATTGGCCACCATCCTTTTGCCTTTAGTGAACTTGAAGTTTGGCGGAAAACTATAAAGTTTATAGCATTTGTCAATAAGATGTTCAGGTTTCTTGCAATATTTGCAGAAGAGATTACCCTTTGTCTGATTAAAACTAACCCTCTGGTTGTATGTCTGATTGTATGACTTTTGAATAAAATTGACTGAGCTTGAGATTTATTAGAGAAATTCACATTAAAGGATGATGACTCTGGATTAAACTGAGATGTGGAGGTGACTTGTATCTGCCTCTCATCTTGGAGAAGAATGTTGTATATAGTATCAAGAGAAGGCAATGAATTCATTATTAAGAGATTATTTCTTACACTCACATATATCTCATTTAGTCCCATAAGGAATTGGTGTACTTTATCTTCTTCCTCTTTCTTTTGAGTACCAGACTTGGCAGGACAAACACAAGAATTTGAATGTTTTTTACGCGTCATCTCTAATTCATCCTATAGTTTTTTAAGTTTGTTAAAGTATGAGACTATATCTGAGGAACCCTGAGAAGTAAAGACAAGTTCCTTCTTATGCTCAAAACCTTTGGTTCCATTCACAGTACCATATCTACTTTCTAACTGTCTCCATATACTTTCAGCAGTTTCAGAGTATTGTACAAACTCAACAATGGTTGGGGTTAGAGAACCGGTTATCCATGATATTACCATGTTATTACATCTATTCTATTGTTGAAGTTGTGGAGAATTATCAGGTGGTTTAGGATAAGTTCCATCAATGAATGCAATCTTATTTTTTGCAGACAAAGAAACTACCATACTCATCCTCTAACCTCCAAGCACACGTGAGAGGACCCCACTTTCCCGCATTCCTCTCCCTACGACCATTCCGGACTACTAAATTCAGTTTCAGACGAGCAGACATCTGAACTTAGCAGCGCATTTACTATTTGGAGATGGATGGTAGGGCACTTTTCATTCTTCATTCGAAACTAACAAGTGTGAATCTCTATGTATATCGATATGTATAGTGGAGAAGAGAACTGACACCAAACACGAGCCAGGAATGTCAGAGGAGTGAAGGTGTAGAGGACTAGAAGGGACAGGGGAGTATGTAGAACTAGAAGGAGTAGAACTATCGGTTCCCGTCATATTCAACATTCAACACACAATAATAAGTCCCTTAGAATAGATGCATGCGAGAAAAGCAACATCCTAATATCAGAATAACTAGAAGTCTAGTAGAAAGTTATTTATGAGCAATAGATCAGAATTACCCCCTTCTTCAGCACTGGAAGAAGCTACAACCTTCAAATAGCAAGCACAATCGACCTTTGAAGACGAAACCAAACCAGGTACGAACCAAAGCAAACCCTAGCTCGAGGATTCTAAAAGAAATCAACACCAAAAAACTTGAATTAAGGAGACTTCAACAACGATTGAACATACTCCACTCGATTACATACAGATTGAAGAGAAGAATCACAAAAAAAAATGAATTTTCGGCGAGAAAGTCGTCTCACTGATGAAACCACAAAACTCGACGAAAAATGGTGAAGGGTAGTATCGGACGAACGAGAACGAAGAGATCTTTCACATCTGTAGTTATGATACCATGAAAATATACAATGATCTCGAAATCGCAGAAAGGGAAATTAGAGTTCTAAGAATAAAATAGAGAGAGAACCGACTTTCATTTCAGTCGCGTAAATGAATTAAATAGTCCAGAACTTCTATTACAATATCTATATATACAATGGGCCAAACCCGGATGAATCTACCCAACTAAGCTATACATTAAATAAAATAAGGCCCATATATGGTTTTGTGTTTAGGCCAAGACGCCAAATAATCTTTCATCTCAACATGGAGTTTGTACAATAATTGAGCTCCTCTTCACTTAACAGGCCCCATCTCTGCAAAATGGTATCACACGTTGGCATCCCTGGTTGTATCTGCAAAATAGCTGGGCATGTCCTCATTATGCTGTGGATATAGAAACTTCGAAACTCCATTTAGGACTTTGAAGATGTCTATGTTATTGAGTGGTTGATTATTCATCATATTATCTTGTAAAATTTATCATAGATTGTAGTAATAGTTTTATGGTGTTACTTTTTGTGATAAAGTTGTATAGTTTGGTGTAGTCACAACTCGAATGAATTTGGGATATGACGAGTTATTGTGAGTGTATATGGAGTACTGTCCAATGCTCAATTGTTGCAAGTATTATTATTTTTCTGAAAAGTTTCTATTATTTACAAAAGTCCTCGGGATGAAAGCAGAGAAAAGTTTCACTATAATAAAAAAAAGAAATAGTACATTACAAAAGATTCCCTAGCCACAATCCTACAGTATTAATGGGCCTCAAACATATCAAGATTCAAATACAAATTGCGCGACCACGTTATGATCGCGCGATCAAGCTATGAGCGCACAACCCTCAAAATTTCTTCCATGATTGCATTCAGCCGCTCTGATTGTGAACTGTCGATTCCCATTTTTTCTCCAATTTTGGGTCACACCACGAGCTTTTCAAGTTTAGGTTGCAACACAAATCCATTAGAAACGAAGAATTAACTCAAATAGTCGTCCGCTTAATCTGTTAAACTAAAAATAGCCAGCAGATATATATATATATATATATATATATATATATATATATATATATAACCGTGTATAATCAATATATAATCTATATATAATGACTAGAAAAATAAATAATGAATCTGGACGGCTATTTGAATGGAAATTTAATAATTTATAAGAAAAGAAGGGTACTTCTGCATAAAAAAAATGGTCCAAGGCCTCGAAAAGAATTCAGAGACTTAGGGTGTGTTTGGTATAACGGAAAATGTTTTCCGTGAAAAATATTTTCTTGGAAAACAAGTAGTAATCTTATTTATTTTCTAGTGTTTGGTACGCAAATTAAGAAAAATAATTTCTCAAGAGTATTCATAAATAATTTAGATATAATAAACATGAAGCCATAAACTTTCGAACCAACAACCTTCCGAACCCACAAATTTCATAATTACAAAAAAAGGAAATTTTAAATTACGAAAATTAAATTTTTAAAAAGAACTTTTTTTGTGCGGGGTGTTTGGGGGTGGGGGCAGTGGGGTGGGGGAGGGAGTGGCTGGTGCAGAAAAAAGAAAAAACAGAAATTTTAAAATTACAAAAATAAAAGTAAATTTTTTTTTGGGGGGGTTGGGGGGGGGGGGGGGGTTGGTTGGTAGGGTGAGGGGTGGGTGGTGCAGAAAAAAATGAAAAAACAGAAATTTAAAATTACAAAAAAAAGAGTAAATATTTTTTTTTGCGGGGGTGGGGATAGTAGGGTGGGTGGTGACGGAAAAAAAAAATTAAAATTTGAAAAAAAAGCCTTTTTGGAGAGAGGGGTGGGGTGGGTAGGCATGGGGTGGGGTTTAGTGGGTGGGTTGATGAGGGTGTGTAGGGGTGTTCATGGTTCGGTTTTTACCTTAAAAAAAATCAAACCAAATACGTCGGTTTTTCAAATTGTTGAACCAAACCAAACCAAATTAATAGAAATTAATAGATTTCAATTTTTGTCGGGTTTTTTTTCGGTTTTTGTCGGTTTTTTTTAAGAATACATAAGTTGTGGCCTTTATGATTCCTTTTGGAAAGGGGTTTGCTTTCGGTTAAATGACTAGTAATGAGAAACTCAATAATGAAATGACTGGATAAAGAAACAAGATGTCCCAACTTTACACAAAAAACACATAACAAATTTTTGGCTCCTTTAGAACTCTAGCCAAAGAGTACAGCTAAAAGAGAGAAGTTATATGACCTTTCTAGCCACATAGAAAAATTAGACAAGCATGTCCAATTTCTATATCACTCACTACTCAGACCTGTGCACTTAAAACTTCTTTACACAAATAAATACACATCTACAATCCCTCGTGAAAAAAGAAATGCAAACTTGTAGTTAAAGATGGAGCTAATCACCAAAGACACACATTAATGCTATTTTATCACCCCAATTTTAGAAAGTTAACTGATGATTGCAAAGTCACAAAGTTTATATTATAATAATTAAATTATAATAGGATATTGTAAAATAGTTTTTCATATGGTAAAGTAAATCATCCACATCAAAAAATACATCCAAATTCCAAGCAACAAGAATATGGTTGAAGCCAGTTCCATCATCCGATCTAATCAATAATCAAAATATTGTCGGGATATTCTGAAAGATAAAAAAAATAAAAATATTAAGCATTAAGTAATTCACAAATATAAATATATTCATAATGAGTTAAATGTATAAAATTACCTTTTTCAACTATTTCAAGTTTTTGGATTTTTTCTAAAATATCTTCAATGTTGCATTCTTTGGGAGTTGACCTGAGCCATTGTTGAGTGCAAATTAGAGCTTCTACCGTCTTTGGCGATAAAGAACTTCGATATGAATCAAGAATCCTCCCACTAGTACTAAAAGCCGATTCAGATGCAACAGTAGAAACATGGATTGCAAGAACATCTCTTGCAATCCTAGAAACAATTGGATACCTTTTACTTGCATCTTTCCACCAAGACAAAATATTAAAATCTTTGGCCAACTCCAAATCATCTATCAAATACCTCTCAAGATTAGTCTTACTTCCTTCATTATCTTGTTCTTGCAAATATTTTTCCCATTGTGATTTCCATATCTCTCCAGTATCACCTTCACTTATCGTACTAACTTGACCTCCCAAAATCTCATCAGAATTTTCAGCAGAAGAATCTTTATAGCAATTATATAAGCGAGATAGAGTATCTATCACTTTGTTTGATCTCAAATCTCCCGCCACAGAACCATAAGATTTAGCAAAAATGAACTTCACATACCTTATCTTATACCGATGATCCAACACAACAGTGACAAATAATAATATATCCATATTATCAAAGTCACCTCAATATTTATCAAACTTGAGTTTCATCTTAACAACCATATCAATCAGAACTTGATCATCACCTTGAGAATTTTTGACAATAAAGTTAAGAAGATAAAAAAGCTCATGGAAGAAAAAATTTGAAGTAACATATAAAGTTCCTGAAAATTTCAAAGTAATCTGGTAGAAAATATCAAGAAACTTTATAAAAATCTTTACCTTCTTCCAATCATCCCCACTTGGGTGCGTTGCTTTTCCAATCATATCTAGACAATACTTTTGGTACTTGTGATCATCAATATACATTCTTGAAAAGGCCTTCTCAAATTTTATAGTTATACTTAACATCATATAAGTTGAGTTCCATCTGGTTTCAACATCTAAACTCAAAAGGCCATGGCTATCAATCTTTACCTTTTCAATAATTGATTTAAAGGAAGCTAATCTTGCAGAAGAGGACTTAACATACTTCACAGAATTTCTGACCCGAGAAATAGACTCAATATGATCACTTAATCCTTCTTTTACAATTAAATTCAAAATGTGAGCATTACATCTAACATGTAGAAAGTCATTTCCCAAGACGATTCCTTTCCAATCATCAATCCTCCCTTTCAAGTGTCTAATTGCTACATCATTAGCAGTTGCATTATCTAGGGTCACAGTGAATAGATTTTCAATTCCCCAATCTAACAAACAAACCTCAATACCCTTTGCAATTGTTTCACCCTTATGATCTGGAACTTGAAAAAAGTTCAGATTTTTTTTTTGCAAGTTCTAATTATCATCAATCCAGTGGGCAGTTATAACCATGTAAGTTAGGTTTTGGAGCGATGTCCACGTATCACTAGTGAGACATACATGTTGATTTTGAATATGCTTTTTAAGCTTTTCTTTTTCCTCATGATAAATTTTTAAACATTGCCTAGCAATAGTCAAACGAGAGGGTAACTCAAAATTAGGCACAACAATTGACATTAATCTTTTAAAACCTTCCCCATCGACTACTTTAAATGGTTGTTCATTAATGATCACAAATTCAGCAATAGCCCTTCTTACTTCATTGACATTATACACAACTTTTTCGAGTTTACAAGTACCAACACTACCTTCTTGTCCGCTTCCTTTAATTGGGTAAGACCTAAGTGTCGTCTGTGTTCTGTCAATGAATCTAAAAGGGGATTTCTTACAAACAATATTCAAATGGTTCCATAATGTAGTAGTTCCATTTTTCTTAGTATCAGAAGCAAAAGTTTTAGTACAGAAACTACATTTTGACTTATGCTTACCATCTTTATCAAAAAATTTGAAAAAGTATTTCCAAATATCTGATGTTTCCCTCCCAAGGCCAAAATCATTTTCAGAAGGTGCTGCTCTTTTATGCTTTTTAGGAGGAGTAGGAACACTTGAATCAATAAATGGAGTATTGTTGCCTTCAAGTTGAGAAATTTCCTGAACCTCGGCTTCTGAATCCACCTGCTAAGAGAGACGAAACATGCAAACAATGGTCAAAAAAAAAAAAAGAACTACATAAGAGATACAAAAATACTTTACAATTTCATGTAAATTATTTTCAAATTATCCATTAAAAAAAGATAACTAGTTGGGGTTAAGACCAAAAAGAAAGGCAAAAACCTGCTCATTTCTCATAATTATGGTTGCCATCGATCGCTATCAAGAATTTTAGAGGGAAAGAGGAGAGAATTTTGTTTGGCATGGAAGCTGCGTATGTTTTGTTGTGAAGGGATGAAAGAGAATCAAATAAACCCTAAGGAATTAAAGACCTTTTGTCTGAACATGCTAAATTGACTTAGGCCCATTGCAGTTAAAGAAATATTTCAAAGGTTAGGCCCAACAGTGTAAAATTTTACATATACTGTAAAGAAAATTTTAAAAATAATATATATATATATATATATATATATATATATATATATATATATATATATATATATAATAAATAATTTTTAAAATAGGTATCTATATGATCGGTTTGGTTCGGTTTTTTTCGATTTTTTTTTGTATAAAACCAAAACCAAACTAAATATTGTCGGTTTTTTAAAATTAAAAACCAAACCAAGTTAAACCAAAAAGATGTCGGTTTTTTTTCTCGGTTTGGTTTGGTTTGGTTTTTCGATTTTTGGCGAACACCCCTAAGGGTGGGGAATACGGTGGGAAGGTTGAGAAAGAGTTTTGGAAAATGTTTCCCTTCTCTTGATAAGGAAAATATTTTCCTCCAATTGCAGGAAAATGAGTTAATAAGAAAAATATTTTTCAAAATATTTAAACCAACCAAACATGGAAAAATTGTAAAATATTTTTCAGAATATGTTTTCCTTCATACCAAACACACCCTTTGATTGGTTTAATTCTTTTAATATCAGCCTTTTCTTCTTTTATACGTGTCCAAAAGGACAAAAAGCCTATATGATATTTGCAAGTTATGTCATACAATGCACTAAGTTAAGAAGAAAAGAAATAAATAAAAATAAAATGATAAAAAACAATGTCTTCCAGATTACTTGAAAACCCCCAGTATATTTTGCTTATAAACGAATAGCATTAAGTTAGAGTATAATAGGCATTAACAAGGCCAGCTGCACCAGCAATAGAGTAGTTTGGGTAAATTAGGGTCGAATCCTCTGCAGCTGGCTTTGACATCCAAACCGTGTCGCTTTTGACATTCTACCCAGCAGTTCCCCTCCGGCACGCTTCCTCTGCACTCCGTTTCCACCCACGGCAGCCCTTCGCTACATTCTTTTGCCTCAACCCTTATCTCATGAACTGCATCCATCAACAAATTTTGTGACTATCAAATCATTGTTCTACGTATAAACTTATAAAATGTCTAATAATAAAACAACTTGGTGCAAAAGAATGTAACTTAATAACTATCAAAACTTATAGTCTAGCCGTACCCAGGGACAGAGCTATATGTCTTAAAGGGTGGTCAATTGACCACCCTCTATCAAAAAATTACACAACGTATATTGGTAACTTCTATTAAGTTTGAATACCCTTAGATAAATTTTTGGCTTAGTACCCTTAGATAAATTTTTGGCTTAGTACTCTTAGATAAATTTTTGGCTTCGCCACTTACCGTATCGATAATAACCTTTTTATGAATAGGGGTGCGTTTGATTCTCTTTTTCCCTCTTCCCTCCCCTTTTCTTCATGTAATTGGAAACTGCATTTTTATTGTGGTTCAAGATTTTGATACACGTACCCATTCCGGAAACCATTTTGATGTCATTTATTATAAAAGTAAATTAATTAATGATTATACGATTTTTTAGATGAGGAATAGAGGAGGGGGGGGGGGGGGGAGAATTAATATCTTCGTGATTTTCTAGAGTAACAAATATTTTGAATAAGGTGCTTTTGACTAAAACATATCAGAAAGTATTAGAATTAAAAAAATCAATATCAAAATAACGTGATTGTAAGGCCTCTTTTTGAATTGAAAAACTAAGAAAAAGAAAGGGAACCGGCCAGAATTATAAATCCATGGCAAACAAAGGGAAAAAGGGAACAAATTAATAAAGGAAAAAAAATCAATTTTGGTCCTACGGCCCATAACTTAAGCTATTACTGGTCAATTGTAGTTTATAGGAGTGTAAGAAAATACCTGAAAGAAGGAACACAATGAAAAGGACGGTATAAAGGGATTTTGAGAAGCTAAGTTTGGCCATTGTCTAATACTTTGAGGTTATGAAAGGGTGTGAAATTAACAGCTCGTTCTCTAATTTATAGCAGAAGATTCAGAGTGTTTATGGAAATTTAATGTTAGTTCTAGATTTATTGTGTCTGCCAGATAGTGAATCTCATATGCAAATATATTAAGTTTGACTTTTCTCTTTTTATGATATATCATTTAATTTTACTAACCATTTCTCATTTTTTCCTTACATTACTCATTAATTTGTTAGGATAATAGCACTTCGGTGCATTAGCTTTTGATAAAATTTATTTTGGCCCTTTTGATATTGTTATTATACATCTTAAGATATATATATATATATATATATATATATATATATATATATATATATATATATATATATATATATATATCTAGAGGTATGCTCCATTGTTTCCCATACCTAACAGCTTATTTGGATGGTTGTTACGTATCATTTCATTATGTATTGTATTGTATTATTTTGATGAATACAACGTTTGAAGGAATTTTGATACGCTGGCTTTGACCATTGTCTAATACATTGAGGTTAATGGTACTATATCATTTACTTTTGATATTGTTAAAATATGTTAAAATATGGTAACTTATATATAGAGATATTCTTCATTAATTGTAATATTACGTACTATTGAAATATGATGGAATATAGGGATCTACATTAATGATAGGACACTTCGAAAGGATACGAAGCATTGGCATCCCTGGATGTATTTCAAAATAGCTTGGACATGTCCTCATTCTGCACTGAATAGAAACTTCGAAACCCCATTTAGGACTTTGAAAATGTCTATATATAATTAATTGTGTGGTTGATTATTCATTATACTGTTTTGTGCAATTTATCATAGATTGTGATCTTCATGTATCTAGTCATTTATAAGATTTAACAGTTTAGTTGTTGACCTAGAGCCGTTAAAATGGGCTAGACCCGCCTCAACCCTGCCTATTACTTGGGTAGGGTTGAGTTAGTATTTTTTCGAGCTCATTTAAACTGAGACTTATAAGCGTGAGCACCAAATTTTGATCATACATGAGTTTTTTCTCATCAATACCTCACTTCTCACTCTACTTTCCCTTTCTCCCCACTCTTTGTCCCCACACTCTTTATTCTCACTCCACTTTCCCTTGTGTCCCATGCTTGTCCCCATTCACCTCCCTCTTTTACAAAAACACACCATCTCCACAATCCCATGAGAGGACAGAACGAACGGATCCCCTCCCTCATGAAAAAAAAAATCCTAGCGACCACCCTCCTTCCTCCATGAAACCCACGTGAAAACCTCCATTGAAACCAGCCAACTTCACCTCTGTAAAAGACCATTTTCGTTACATTAAAAGCTTCCAAAATCGTCCTTCCCTAAAAGCACCTTGTTCCAGATCTGAAAATACCGTTGAAGTAACCCAAATGCGGCTGAAACCTGCTGCAATCAGCCCCCAAAAATAGCTCCAAAAATAGCTTCTTCCAAGCTAAAATAACTCCAAAACATGGCTGAAAAATAGCCCTACACCCAGCAACACTTCAGCCACTAAACAGTCCCAAAATCACTCCAAAAACAACCTGAAATCCAGTTGAAAAAACAGCCGTTAGTCACTCCAAAAATTGAGTTTCGGCGAGGTCAAGTCGAGTTTGTCAAACTCCGTTCGATAGTCTGGTCCGCTTTCAAATTCAGATAAGTGGCTCTGCTAGTGGTCGGAGCACCTTTCTTCATGTGCCAGTTGAGGTTCATTAATATATTGAAAGTTAAAGGTCCCATTCTATCTCTATCCATTTTATTTTATCTTTTGATTTTCAGATCTTACTTTTGTTTATGTTTGAATAATGTTTGGAGAGGTTCTCTCTTTACTTTATGACTCTAAATGAGAGTTTTGTCTTTATTTGTTTAATGGAGATTAGCTCTTGACCTTTTAACTTATTTGTCTTGTTAGGAATATAACTAATTAACTATTAATTTTTAAGTTCATGTGTGCTCATGACATAATTTTCAGTGAAGTCGTTTATGAATTTTTGTGGGGTAGTTGTATATTTTTGTTTTTTATGAATGTGTAGTTGTATGTAGTAGGAAGGGGCTGTTTTGTTTGTTGAATTTGATATAAAACTAATTGAAATAAGTTAAGGAGAAAATGAATAACGTTTGCAAACAGAGATTAAAAAATAATGTTTGGACTCAAGGAAAAGGATTTGGGGCGTTGGGTGGATTCGCCGGTGTGCGATAGTTGACTTTTAATAAATTTCAAAATTAATTTTTTTCGAATGTAGTAATTTTCTCCAAAAGTATTAACGTACTAATAATCCTCGTCATGACTGCAGATTCGCTTGCGTAGCGCGGTTATGACCAAAAAAAAATCAATAAAATTTATCTCGATCGCACATTCGCTTGCGTGGTGCGGTTAGGATAATTTTATTCAAATCTTTCTTTAACAATTTTAATAAATAAAAATGGATAGGTAAAACATGGAAATCCAATAAAACACAATTTTATCCAAAATTAATTCAAGCTAAGTTGTAGTCAATAAAGTGACCATGTTAGAACTACGTGACTCGGGGAATGCCTTACACCTTCTCCTCGGTCAACATAATTCCTTACCCAAACTTTGTTTTCGCAGACCAAAAAATAATAGAGTCAAATCTTCCTTTGACTATGGATTCAAATAAAAAGTGACTTGGAACACCCAAAAATCAATTCCAAGTGACGACTCTGTAAATAAAATAATCCTTACTCAAATTTGTCACTTTAATTGAAAAAACTCTTTAACTCACAATTCATAACACACATTATCTTTTTTTGGGGGTAGAAAATAGGTGTGACAGCTCTGGCGACTCTACTGGGGATTCTCAAGAATTCGAGCTTGTACATTGACTTTATTTGACTTTATTAATTTTTATATATATTATGATTCATTTGGGCCTAATGTGCTATTTGTTCGCTTTTTACCACTTTGATATTGTTGAACTGTACATATAAATTATCTTCTCTCGCACCCCTCTGAGTCTTCTTGAATTTAAATTGGGCATTTGCTTGATATAGCCCGCTTTCTTTCAGATAGCCGAGGTGCTTGTCACCCGGTGAAGGATTTTAGTCACACATATTTTAGGCATGGAGCGTCTATGAGGGAGAGCTTGGAAAAATCAGTACTTTTCAGAGACTGGATCCGTTCGGAAAGAAGATATTTTGGACTTGCTGAATCACAACCAGAGGTAGACGAAGCTTACGAAGAAATGCTAGCTGAACTTGCGGAAGATGATGCTTCGCCTCGAAGCGGTGATGACCAAGCTTCTTTTCCGCCACCACCAACAGAAATTCCTCCGGACCTCGAAGGATTTATGAAATTTGTAAGAGATACCATGTAAATTAATATGTAACTTGTATTTTGGCACATCTTGATTAGTTTCTTTTTCTTTTCAATGGTGGTATTAACACCTTGTTGTGCTCATTCCATAGGGGGGAGGAAGATTAACAAAGATATTGCCATGATTTTTTAATGCTATAATAAAATTATAACGCATTACTTTGAATATCTCTTTAAAATATTTTTGTCTTTTTATATATCTTAAGCTGTATATATATATATATACTATAACAAATGCTTTGAATATCTCTTTATAATATTTTTGTCTTTAAATTTGAATTAAAAATTTTAGGTGACAATTCTATAATATAATTTAAAAGGAATTGCCTTAGATATTTTTATTACCATTTTTTTTCTCTAACTTGTATAAAAAAAATTAAAAAATAAAAAGTATCTGTTGGGCCCACTTAGGCCCGGATTGGATACCATGAACCCGAGGAATTAGCCCGATCCGACCCCGAATGCGTACTTCTCTGGGTTTAGCTTCATGTTGTATTTCTTTAGTATGTCGAAGGTCTCCTGCAAATGTTTTAAATGGTCCTCTGCTCGTAGGGACTTGACCAACATATCATCAATATAAACTTTCATTGATTTTCTTATTTGTTCTTCGAACATCCGATTTACTAGACGTTGGTAGGTGGCATCGGCGTTCTTTAATCCAAACGGCATTACGTTATAACAGTAGGTGCCAAATTTAGTGATGAAAGAAGTCTTTTCTTGATTATCCGGGTCCATCCAAATTTGGTTGTACCCGGAGTAGGCGTTGAGAAAGATGAGTATCACGTGCCCGACCGTTGCATCAATCATTCGATCGATGTTAGGAAAAGGGAAAGAATCCTTAGGGCATGCTTTGTTTAGGTCTTTGTAATCTGCACACATTCTTAGCTTATTCCCTTTTTAGGTACTACCACTACGTTAGCTAACCAGTCCAGGTATTTAACTTCCCGGATGGATCTTATTTTAAGAAGTTTGGATACCTCATCCTTGATGAACGCATATTTGATCTCGGATTGTGGCCTCTTCTTCTGTTTAACCGGATGGAACTTCGGGTCCAAGCTCAGCTTATGAGTGGTTACCTCCGGTGGGATTAATGTCATGTCAAGATGGGACCAATAAAACAATCTGTGTTAGTTTAACCCCGTGCCCAGGCATACCTTTCGATCCGGTATGTGTTCGATTAATATGACTTGCTCCAACTCTTCAACTGTCGATTTGGTGGCGTCATTGTCATCAGGATCTATGAATAATATCCGGACACCGTAATCGTCCTCCTCGTCTGCTCCTCATTCCTCTAGCCTAGCCGAGGCCGGCATCAGTGATTCCTATTTAACTTTTTCTTTCCTGGTCGGCTCCCCGTTCTTTGATGTCAAAATCGCGGGCACCAGGATTACCTCGTCGATAACAAACATCTCCTTTATGGCTGGCTGTTCTCCGTAGACCGTCTTCACTCCCCCTGGTATGGGGAATTTCAATGATTGGTGCAAGGTCGAGGGTACCGCCCTCATATTATGAACCCACGCTCTTCCGAATAGAGCGTTATACCTCATGTCCTCCTCGATGACGTAGATATTTGTTTCTTGGATCGTCTCGGCGGTGTTTACTGGAAAGGTTATCTCCCCTTTAGTGGTTTCACATGCCATGTTCAATCAGTTCAACACCCGGACTGCTGGCACGATTTGGTCCTATAACCCCAATTGCTCTACGACCCTTGATCTGATGATGTTGGCCGAGCTACCTGGATCAATCAACACATGTTTAACTTGAGATTTATTGATAAGTACAGATATTAGTGCATCATTGTGAGGTTGTACGATGCCCTCAGCATCTTCGTCGCTGAACCAAATGGCTTCATCCGAAACATAACCCCGAGTGCATTTTTCCCTCGTAATGGATACTTTAGTGCATTTAATCATTGGTCCTTGGGGAATATCAACTCATTCGATGATCATGTTGATCACGTGATGAGGCTCCTCTTGTTCGACCTGTTTGTTGGCAACCCTGTTCCTGAAATAGTTTTTAGCTCGATCACTCAGGAATTCTCGGAGGTGCCCGTTGTTGAATAACCAGGCAACTTCTTCTCTTAATTATAGTCAAATCTTCGATCTTGTGACCATGAGTGTCGTGATATTTACACATCAAATTGGTATCTCTATGGGTAGGATCGGACCGCAAAGGTCGGGGCCACTCGATCTCTTTAATGCGTCCTATTGCTGACACGATGCTGGCGACGTCCATTTTGAAGTTGTATTCCGACAATCTTGGTGATTCCATGCTCTGGAGCAGCCTATCGAACACATTATTTCTCATTAGGAATCAGCCGCCGAGGCCTCGATCTCTTCTCTTCTCGTTCCTCATGGGATGACGCCCGGTCTTGGATCTTGGCCAACGTCGGCCTTGATGGGGTAAACAGATCCAGATGGGGCCCCGAGTTGGTCGTCCTTGACCCTGATCTTTGACTGGTACCTGTTGTGGACGTCGACCCAGGTTACCGCCGAGTACTCTACCAAATTTTGTTTTAGCTGTTGAGAGGCCAAGGAACTTCAAGGGTTAAGCCCTTAAGTGAATTCCTAAATGACTCAATCATCTGCAACCGGATGTAGGTCCATCCGTTCCATCTGGAACATTGACACGAACTCCTTGAGCATCTCGTTGTCCCTCTGTTTGACCTTAAAAAGGTCTGACTTTCTGGTATCGAGTTTGATGGCCTCAGCATGGGCTTTTACGAAAGCATCTGCAAGCATAGAAAATTAGTCAATGGAATTTGGGGATAAGTTGTGATACCATATCATTACTCCCTTGGACAAAGTCTCCCCAAACTTCTTCAGTAACACCGACTTGATTTCATTGTTTTCCAAGTTGTTCCCCTTGATTGCGCACATATAGGAGGTCACATGCTCGTTTGGATCCGTGGTCCCATTATATTTGGGGATATCACGCATGCAAAACCTCTTTGGGATCGACTTTGGTGCCGCGCTCGGAGGAAAAGGCTTTTGGATAAACTTCTTGGAATCGGGACCCTTCAATATCGGGGGTGCTCCCGGGATCTAATCGACCCTGGAATTGTATGTTTACACCTTCTTGTCATTAGCCTTAATTTTCTTCTCACCTGACTCTACCCGTTTCATCAATGCTTCAAGCATTTTCATTACCTCGGGATTGACCCCGGGCTCGGCTTCACCCGGTCTCTCGGTGATTTGTTCGTTTCTTCGGGTGCTTTCCTGGGATTGTTAGGGCTCGACCCTCTTGGGGGGCGTGGCTTTCTGTGGTTGTGCTATTATCGCATGTTGAGCTTGCAACATTTCGAAAATTACTCGTAGGCTTACCCCATCACCTTCGCCTTCGGGCGCTTTTCGAGCTGTTGGTCGAGCCCCCCCGCGAACACTGTTTTCGAAAACAGTTGGCAAATTGATGTTGATTGCCACCAACGAGTTAGCATCGACCGGGTCGGCAGTTGGGACTCTGTTGGGATCGGCAGGAGGCACCTCGTTACTGGTCACCAAATTATTATTTTCGCCGCGATGTCCATACTCAACGTCAACGTTCAAGTGAGCAAACTTAGAGTTTGACATTTTTGGACTGACCTGAAATTAAAACTTCAAACAACAAGCGTAAAATAGGGTGTGTTATGTAGATTCATATCAAATCATTACTATTTTCCTTGGCCCCACGGTGGGCGCCAAACTGTTTACCCCAAAATTGGATAACAATTAAATTTGTATGCTGTTGTAAGGATACGTGATTTGATTCAACATAAATAATTAAGGATATTAGATAAATGAATTAGAGACGAAATAAGCGATCAAACCAATTGTAATGTTATGGCCAGACCTGAACTTAAATTGAACAGTGACCTCGTCCTTGATCGGACCCTCGGTTCGAGTCCAGTCATGAATGAAGAACATAATAAGTGAACAAGAGCTTTATTAGTAGCTAAAAGGCAAAAAAAATAAACTTGTATTGCTTTGATTCGCGTGTTACACTGTATGTCACAAAAGAAAAACTTTTCCTTTATATAGATGAGAGTTTCATCCATAGTATAAGTCTAAAAAAGGTAAAAATTTTCCTTTCTCGTTAATTACTGATCCATAACCGACATCGAGCGAGATCCGCGTCGTGATATCCGGTTGGGTGCGAATATCACGACCCTCTATCCGTCGTGTGTAACCGTTTACCGTATTTTCCGAGATCTTAGAACTCATTCTTGGTTCGGGGCACGTCGCTTTATCATATCCAATGACGAGCACACTGTTCACTCTTCCTGGATCTCGATACGAGGGGTCTTAACCTCGATTACAATTTCATGCATTCGTGCACTTCTTCCATTTTCTTACCGGAGAATCGGGGTAGACATTATCCCCGATTTTACCCCTACACAATATATATATAAATCCATATATAATTAATGTGTAATTTAAATATTTTGGCTAGAAAAAATAATAATAAATCTAGTTGGTTATTTGTGTAAAGGCAAATTTAGACGGGATTGAATTTGAACCTGTATATAGTGCGAGATAGGAAAATAGAAGAAGAGTGCATTTTTCTCCATAGCAGGTACCATAACAATCTCATACATTTAATCTTTTCTTTTTTTAAATTTTGTTACATCTAATTTATTTGTTGTATAAAAGAAATCCTTCATCATTATTTAATCTATTTGTTGTATCAAAGAAATTCTCCATCTTCATTGATTTGGGTGACGAACAAGATCATATAATTACTTACAAGTTGTATCAATTTCAAACTATAGATACTATTTAATTATTTTACCTCACCTCCTGGATAATTTTACATGCTATGATAGAATCAGTCAAAAGACCAATTATACCTCGATAAAAGCCGGTTATTACTTAAACTACTCTGTGATTATGATGGGTTGAGATCCCCTCCAGTATTCTTTCCTCCACTATTTTTCAACTGGGGGTTTAGGATGCTGCCACGTGTTAACAAAAATTTGAAAGGCCAAAATTTTGTTGATTGCAAAATTTATTCATTTTTATTCGTTCAACCTCAAAAGCACCAAATAACCTAACTTATTTCTGAATTTCCATTAGATTACCGCGAGCTTCCGACGCTGGTGACATGAAGCCACACACTTGTTAGTCCGGGGTGATTCTTGCTCATAAGAGCAACACTCCCACTTTTCTTTTCTCCATCTCACTTCATTTAATTTAGCACCTCTCTTCTCTTTTTTTGCTTTTTCCTATCATTCTTCATTTCTATCCCTAAACTCTTTTCTGTCTTCATCTTTGTTGTTTTCATTGTTGGAATTCCACAATAGCAAGAGACAAGAGTTATTACAATACTTACAAATAAATTTTTTGGTGAGCGTCTTTTTTCTTTTTGCTCTTATATATAGTATTTCAGCAAACAAGAAATAGAAGAATCATTGTAAAGCTGAGAGCGGCATCAAAATCAAAGTCTTTTGTTTCAACATGAAATATTGAAATAAGTTCTATGGGTCATGTAGCCGGCGTCGGAAGTTCACGCAGTGGAGTTCAAAAAAGAATTGTTTTCTAATATTTATTTATTTTTCTCTGCTAAAATAATACTCTATAAAATGGATCTTGAAATGTCCAGCTTTTTGTAACACGTGGCAGCATCCTACTATCCCATTAAGAAATACGGGAGGAAATCTTAACCCGATTATGATACACTTGGTCAAAAACTAACAGAAGAGAAGTCTAATATGTTAAAGCTGACTGTTGACTAAAATCTCGAGTTTGTCAAAGGCTTGAGATTCAGTATTTGGTTTGACTGATTGAAGTTTATCCTTCGTTTGAAAACTGGGGAAGAGAACAAATTAATCTCATCAAGCTACCCACCCAAGAATAAAAAAATAAAAAAAGAATTGACGAGAGAGAGATAAATTCTCACAATCTTTTAGGAATAGTTTGTAAGTACTGCAAATATCAATCACTAATCACTTGTAAGCAAAAGGGAATATTTAGTAGCGTTATAGATGCACGAGATGCTCTTAAATCAAGGACTATATATTTTCTACCAACTTTCACATAGTTCTTCAGTAATTCCTTAATAATAAAGCGGACAAGATTATTAAGCAGTTAGGGATGATTTGCTTCGCATAAGGTATTTTTTATCTTTAAATAGTTCAATCCCTGAATTTAAAATATTCTTACTCCACATCCATACATTAGTTAAGCGACAATTATTATTTCTTATTTGACCAACCAAATACCTTATTATCGTATATTGAATTTTATGGTGGGAGGGATTAATCGTTTCAGCACCATCAAGAAATGACCCCTTAATGTGAAGCGTAATGAGTTTGGAGCTAGCAATATAATTAGTTGCTACTCGTCAGTTAAGAAAAAAGTAATTCAATGAAAATAAAATGATAAATATACTGTTTTCCAGATTAGTTGAAAAGCACCAACATATATTGCTTATAAAATGAATAGAATATGGATCTTTGAGAATAGTAACTAGTATAAAGCATTAATTAAGCTAGGGAAGTATTTTAGGCATAATTAACAAGGCCAAGAGCACCAGCAAAAGAGAGTGGGCAAAGCAGGGGAATCCAAGCAACTGGCAGTGGCACTTAAACCGTGTCTGTTATAACATTCATTCCAACATAAAATTCCCGGCTGCGACCGATGGTTTCCTTCGCACGTCGTTTCCACCCATGCCAGCCCTTCGTTACATGTTTTTGCCTCAACCCCTATCTCATGAACTGCTCGCATCAACAAAATTTGCGAATGTTAATTAAATCATCGTTATACATATAAAATTTCTAACAATAAAACAACTTGGTGCAAAAAGAATGTCGCTTTATATCCACTGTTGATCAAAGTAAAGGTAGAATATAATTGGAGAAAAAAATATCTTGTACGAGTAGTAAGAACGGAACTGGAAAAACAAAGTTAATACATTAATTCTTGATTTAAAAAAAAAATAAAATATTTCGATCTTTTTTTCTATCTTAAACGGACAATGGCAGATCTATGTTATCTATTATGGGTGCTTAAGCAACCGATTGCTTTTGGAGACTAACACTATTACTTATATTAAAAAACGGGTAATTTATATAGATATATGTACTGGGCACTCAGTTTAAATAGCAATTTTCAAATTAAAAATAGTTGAGCACTCATGCTTTAAAAATTCTGGATCTGCCATTGTGGAAACATCGTAATTGTAACTTGTAAGGCCTCTTTTTTATTAAAATAGAGGAGAAAAGAAAGCCGAAACCAGCCAGAATTATAAAAAAATTGCAAAACCTATATATCTATTTTTTCGGTGTTGTCCCATTCTTGGTATTATTCTCTAGACACAAATTATAAATCCATGGCAAGGAAAGCGAAAAAGGAGCAAATTAATTAAAGGAAAAGAACATCAAGTTTGGCCATACCTTAATCTATTACTGATTAATTGTAGTTTAAGTGGGTGAGAGTAAATACCTGAGAGAAGGAACACAATGAATAAGAAGACATTTTGGGGTTTTGAGACACTAGGTTTGGCCATTGTCTAATGTGTTGAAGTTATGAAAGGGTGTTTAACAACAGTTCTTTCTCTTAACTTATGGTGGAGGGTTCAGAACATTTATGGAAAATTAATGTAAGTTCCATGCTTAATGTGTCTCTGAGATAGTGAATCTTATTTGCAGATCTTAAGCTTGATTTTTCTCCCTTTTTGATGGTATATCATTTACTTTTTTTGACCATTTCACTATTTTCCTTACACGCCTCCTATAATTTGTTAGCATAGTAGCACTTATGGAGCTTTAGTTTTTGATAAAATTTACTTTGGCCCTTTCGACGTCGTTAAAATATGTTAACCTGTACCTAGAGGTATATTGATTATTAATTGTAATATTGCATATACGTAAGATACGATGAATATACAGAGGCGGGCCAAGGATTTTAACACGACGGGGGCACAATATTTTGTTCAATCATTGCCCCTAAAGGCTTTTAGCGTTAAGGGTGCCAAGTGATTTAATTTAACCATTTTTAAGGTATATACATATACATATACAAGACTTCTACTGAAGTTTACGGGGTCTGGTGACCCCTCAATATAATACATAGGTATGTGTGAGCATATATGTAGACATATTCTACATTAATTGTGAAAATTACGTATCAATAATTTAGGAACTACATTAATGGTAGGATACTACAAAAGGGGCAGGGGCGAACCCATTAGATTTTTCTTAAATCCTGTATTTGTATTAGATAATTCAGTAAATATGTAAAAATAATTAATTACGAACCCAATAACTAAAATGAGTTAGGATTAGTGATAAGATCATAGGCCATAACCTTCAAATCCTGGCTCTGTTGGACAGAGCAGGCCCAATAAACCACATACCCAATTATACCTGAAGCAGCCTCTTTGTACATGTTATACTCTTATATGCAATAGTCACACTTTGTATTAGTTAGCCACATTTTTACACTTACTTGATAGCAACTTTCATTTGTATATAAACAAATAGATGGTTCTCGGATAAAGTAAGAGAGACATTTCATTTCCAATACATCAGATATTTCTCTGTATCTCTTCGTCTCTCATGTCTCTTTCTTTGTTCATGGGATTTGTACAATAATCGAGCTCCTCTTCACTTAATATGATATCAGTATCGAAAATTCGTCAGAGTCGAGCGATGTTACCCTCGACCTTAGTTTTACAAGTTTTGTCTTCAAGTACAAACCTTAATATTCAAACTTTATTTTTTTTACATCTCACTGTGTTTTATGGATATTGTGCTCGATTACTTCAATGGTGAAGCTTTTCTAATGTTGTCGATGGATTTTTGACTGAATTTTAAAGTTTCGATAGTTTTCTACCATTTCAAAGGAAGACTGGTATCATCTACTCTCACTCCTATTCGTTACTGTCTATATGTGATTTTGCTTTGAAGCTTTCTTAGAAATACTATTTGATTTTAGAAATACTAGCTGTTATCATGACTATTGATGTTGAAACTACGTCTTCGTCCATTTTCTCTAAGGGTTTTGCTACTTTTAGTCTAGATCCTTCTCATCCTTTCTATGTTCATCCGTCGGATAGTCCTGGTACTCATTTAGTTACACCTCCTTTTGATGGTACTAGTTTTGTCGCATGGAGGAAAAGCATGCTTGTTTCTCTGTCTGCCAAAAATAAACTGGGCTTGATCAATGGTCGGCATGATAAGACTTCAGTAGACTTTCCTTATTATCCTTTTTGGGAAAGGTGCAATGACATAGTGATCGCTTGGATCACCAATACTCTCTCTAGGAAGATTGCTACTAGTGCCTTGGGGTACGACACTGCTAGGAAAATTTGGTTAGATATAAATGAAAGATTTGAACAATCTAATGGGTCCAAATTCATTCAGATTTAGAGGGAAATTGGAACTATCTCTCAAGGGACTTCATATATTACATCATACTTTACTAGGTTGTGAAATCTTTGGGATGAAATGAGTACTGCATATGTAGTACTTGTTTGTTCTTGTGGAGCCTTACCCAAATTCATTGAAGAACTCAAGCTTTTTTGGTTCCTAGCCGGGCTTAACAAATCTTACTCTACAGTTAAGAGTAACATTCTTATGATGAATCCAATCCCTAATATTAGTAGAGCTTATTCTATGCTACAACTGATGAGAAACAGAGGGAATCTTCTCACACACCAGGCTTGTCTAATGAGTCAGTTTCTTTCTCTGCCTCTTCTACACCTTCTGGTAATGAGAAAACTTTTAATCAAAAGGTTTATTTTGAGTCAAGAAAGCCTGGGAAATATCACGCAAGTATTGTAAAAATCCAGGGCACACTATTGAGAAGTACTACAAGTTACATCGGTTTTCTTCTGATTTCAAATTCACGCGGTCTAAAAAATCTGCCTTGTGTGTTCATGCTGACACTTCATCCACTGAGTCTTTAGTTCAAGCTCCTCTTTCCTAACCTGGAACTTCATCAACCCATGGTTTAAGCCAAGAGCAATATCAACATCTTTTGAACAAGCAAATATTTCTCCCGGTTCCAACAACAATGGTTCTTCAAGAGAGACTTTTGGCTATGCTCATTTTACAGGTTTGTTGAAAAGTTCTATGGTTAATTCTGTTGATTTTCGTATTTGTACATCTTCTCAGTTAAGTGATGATACTTGGATTTTAGATTCTGGGGCTATTAACCACATGACACCTCACAAACAGTTTCTTCACGATCTAAAATCATTACCTAAACCATTCTTAATCACTCTACCTAATGGATATAAAGTCAAAGCTGTCTCAACTGGATCTTTACACCTTAGGGCTGACATAACCTTACACAATGTCTTTCTTGTGCCATTTTTCAATTTAACATGATCTCAATATATCAACTTCTTTTTCAACTTAATTGTCTTGAAATATGCATCATTTCTAATTTCTATTTACATGGCCCTTCTCTGAAGAGGCCACTAGAAGTTGCTAAAGCTACTAATGGTCTGTATTTTCTCCACCTTGATGCTGCTACTCCATCATCTATGTCAGTTTCATCTACTGCTTACAATGCTTATGATGTTACTGCATCTTCTTGCCCTGTTTTTACTAATCAGTCTTGTAATGTTTCTACTTCTGCACCTAATCCTGTAACTCTTCTTCCTCTGACTCCCCATTGTAATTCATCTTCTAATAACAATAAAACTGATATGTTTTAGCACTAGAGACTAGGCCACATGCCTTTTGTTAGAATGATGTCTAGTCCATTTATTTCTAGCAAGGTTTCTTTTAAACAATCTCTTATTTGCTCTATTTGCCCTATGGCTAGGAAACAAAGATTACCATTTCCTGATAGTTCCATCAATACATATGCTCCTTTTTAATTAGTACACATTGACATTTGAGGCCCCTACCACACTAATACCTATGATGGTTTCAGATATTTCTTGACTTTAGTAAATGATTTAACTAGTGTCATCTAGACCCATCTACTCTTGTGCATGGGCAATGCTTTATATGTCATTAAAGCTTTTACTTCTATGGTAA
Organism: Nicotiana tabacum; assembly: GCF_000715075.1. Taxonomy (NCBI): domain Eukaryota; kingdom Viridiplantae; phylum Streptophyta; class Magnoliopsida; order Solanales; family Solanaceae; genus Nicotiana; species Nicotiana tabacum. Next base: position 111,329,617 of record NC_134081.1, on the reverse strand, counting down.
TAACACAATTTCATACATCAGTTTAAAGTTTTAGGTCTGACAATGCTTTTGAGCTTGGTACTAGTTATAAGGCCAAATCCTTTTTCTCTTCCCAAGGCATTTTACACCAGACCACCATTCCACACACCCCACAACAAAGTGGGATTATAGAAAGAAAAAATAAATACTTACTGGAAACATCTCGAGCCTTGTTGTTTCAGTCTAACTTACTCTTTAAATATTGGGATGATTGTGTCTTAACTGCTACATATCTTATCAACAGATTCCCTTTTAGTGTTTTGAATAACATCTCACCTTATGAATGTCACGACCCAAATTCCTAATGGCGCCTATTGATGGTACTAGACAAGCCGATTCTCAAAGACACTTCCAATGTTTCACAAAAGATAAGTCAAAGCTTTTACATGACAGAGTTTTCGTAACAACAGGAGTTAAACTCAAAATACAGTTCGGAAAAATAGCCCCAACATCGGGTGTCAATAAGTCATGAGCATTTAAACAACCAGTCTAAGAAATAGTGTCTACAAGAGTCTGTGTCAAAATACCAATACAAAAAAGAAAAGATAACGAGGAAGGAGAGACAAGGACTGCAAAAGCAACTACCTCGTGAATCTCCGATACTCAACCACGAACGAGATCAATGTCCTCCATGACCGGGAACACCTGGATCTGTACATGGAGTGTAGGGTGTAGCGTGAGTACAACTAACTCAGTAAGTAACAATAATAACTAAGGAACTGAAGATAGTGACGAGCTACACAGTTATAGTTCATTTTCAATAGTTCCAGCAAAGAATAGACATGCTTTCAAATTCGGTAGTTTAAGTCAAATCAGTTTTATACAGTTCAAGTTCAGGTAATCCGGATATAAAATCTTTCAGAAATTTCACAACAATGACAGATAGCAACTAAGTGCAACAACAAATGAAAAACAAGTACAGCTTCTCAGGGCAACAGTCACTCAACTCATCACAACAACTCAATCACTCGGCTCTCAGCCCTCAGTACTCACACTCAATAGGTACCTACGCTCACTGGGGGTGTACAGACTCCGGATGGGCTCCTTTAGCCCAAGCGCTATAATACGCACGGACAACTTACGTGCTATAATATTAATATCTGGATTCGCACGAACAACTCACGTGCTGCACGGACAACTCACGTGCTATAGTATAATATCTGGATCCGCACGGACAACTCACGTGCTGCACAGATAACTCACGTGCTATAGTATAATATCTGGATCCGCACAGACAACTCACGTGCTGCACGGATAACTCACATGCTATAATATAATATCTGGATCCGCACGAACAACTCACGTGCTGTACTATCAATATCTCACAATCAGGCCCTCGGCCTCACTCAGTGATAAATCTCTCCAGTCTCTCGGGCTATCAATAATCATGAAAACTCAGCCCAAAGAGCAATGATATGATACATCAGTAAGGAACAATAGAGGCTGAGATAAAATAAACAAGTAAACTATGACTGAGTACAAAACAATAATTTAGTAGATAATTCAACATGTACACGACCTCTGTGGTTCCCTACAGTGCCAACACATAATCTAAACATGATTTGTGGTTCAATATCTCCACTACATGGAGAATGTACATATAACAATAGATTATTCAACTACACAGTTCCATGGAATGGACCAAGTCCCAATTCCCACGGTGTACGCCCACACGCCCGTCACCTAGCATGTGCGTCACCTCCAAAATATTCACATGATACAATAATCCGGAGTTTCATACCCTCAGGACCAGATTTAAAACTGTTACTTACCTCAAACCGTATAATTCTTTATACCGCTATGCCCTTGCCACGAGAATTGATCTCCGAAAGCCTCATGTCTAGCCACAATTAATTCGATTTAGTCAATACCAATTATTGTAATTAATTCCAAATTTTCCAATAAAAACCCGAAATGAACTCAAAAATCACCCGTGGGACCCACGTCTCGGAACCCGATAAAAGTAAAAAATAATAATATGAAAGTCCATCCAACCACGAGTCCAACCATATAAATTTCACCAAATTCCGACATCAACTCGATCCTCAAATCTTCAATTAAAATCTTTGAAAATTTCTACCATTTTCAACCCAATCTTTACCCATTTGAACTCAACAATCTTTCCATAAACCTCATTGATACGTATAAATAATACTCTTACACCCAAGAATCATACTATTAATCACCCATATTTTACCCCAAACCCGAAATTGAAGAATTGGGGAAAAAAATTCTTACCTCTTTGAAGCCCTAACAAGATCCTTATTAAATCTTCAAACCTTGAACAAGAATTGATGAATAAATGACTAAGCCTTCACTTTCACTCTAAAATGCTCTCACCTCTCTCTAAAATATCAGATGAAACCCTTCAAAATGACCCCCAATAGTATTTTATAAGAATGGGGCCGGGTTTATAAAACCAGAAAAATTAAGCCCCGAAACACACTATGCGGTCGCAAATGCAATCGCAAAACGCTTCTGGGCTCGCAAAATAGCCGCGAAATATGGCCTCCGGAACTGGGCAAGACTGCCTTAGTATGCAGTCATTATGCGGTCCGCAGACCTGTTTTGCGGTCGTATAATACACCGCATAACTGATATGCGGCCGCATAATGTGCCGCAAATTTTCCTCCACACTTGCCCTCTCATGATCCACTCTGCGGTCATTATATGGTCCGTAGAGTGATTCTGCGACTGCATAGTGGGCCGCAGAAATGACCCTTTTTCCGGCAAAAAAATTTCTTTACACATCGGTGCATTGTTCAACCCAAAAAATCTCCTGCTTTCCTGCACCCTGATTCCTTTTCTCCCACATCTTCTACCCTAGTAGTCTCCACTTCCTCACCTTCTCCACTTTCTGCCCCTGTATCCAATAATCTTCCTGATCTTCCTTCTTCTAGTGCACCTTGTTCTCCACAGCCTCTTAGGAAGTCCCTTAGGGTGAGCAATCCTCCTCCGTATCTTTCTGATTATGTCTGCTCTAATGTTTAGTCTTTTGTACCTCCTAATTCTAAGCTATCCACTGCTGAACTTTACTTGCATGAGCCTCAGTTTTACCAACAAGCTAATTCCCATCATGCTTGGAAATGGGCAATGCTAAAGAAATTTGAATCTTTTGCGGCTAATCACACTTGGGACATAGTACCTCTTACTCATAACAAGAAGCCCATCCCTTTCAAATGGGTGTATAAAATCAAGCAGAAATCTGATGGCTCTATTAAAAGGTACAATTCTAGGTTGGTCATTAGAGTGGATACTCAAAAAGAAGGCATTTACTACAATGAGACTTTTTTCCCTGTAGTTAAATTCACTACTATTAAACGCCTTCTCTCCCTTGCTGCCAAGAAGGGCTGGACAGTCTACCAATTAGATGTCAATAATGCTTTTCTTCATGAGCATCTTCATAAAGAGGTATACATGAAGGTTTTCCCTGGTTTGCAAGTGTCTGCTTTTTTTACACAGTCTTTGTAATGACCCGGCCGGTCTTTTTGAATATTACAACCTCATTTTCCTATTTACTGCTCAATTTATACTTTACAATTGTTATATGACTCGCCAGGGTGATTAGTTCAGGTCCGGTAAGGTTTTGGAATAAATTGGAATACTTAGTTATAAGGTTTAAAGCTTAGGTTAAAATAGTGATCGGATATCGATTTATGTGTAAACAACCCCAGAATAGAGTTTTGATGATTTCAATAGCTCCGTATAGTGATTTTGGACTTAGGAGCATGTCCGAAAAATTATTTGGAAGCATGTAACTAAATTAGGCTTGAAATGGCTAAAATAGAAATTTAAGTTTGAAAGTTTGACCAGGGAGTTGGCTTTTTGATATCGAGGCCTAAATCTGATTCTGAAAATTAGAATACCTCCATTATATCATTTATAACTTGTGTGCAAAATTTGAGGTCAATCGGACTTGATTTGATAGGTTTCGGCATTGAAGGTAGAAGTTGAAAATTGTTAGTGTTTCATTAGGCTTGAATTAGAGTGCGATTTGTATTTTTGATATTGTTTGATGTGATTTGAGGGCTCGACCAAGTTTGTATCATATTTTAGGACTTGTTGGTACATTCGGACGGGGTCCCGAGTGGCTCGAATGAGTTTCAGGGTGAATTTTGAGCGAGTCTGGGCATTTCGGCACTCTGACGATGTTATGGAATAGTTGAAGTGCAGGGGGCACATTTTAGAGGGCAGAAGTGCGGCCGCAAACTCCCAAAGTGCTGTAGCATTAGGAATTGTGCGGACAACAGTTGAAATTGTGCTGTCCGCATAATTTTTCTCGCGACCGCAGAAAGGTGATTTCGCAGGTTCGCTGGTCCGACTTCGTAGGCTTATATGTTTTAATCTACAAGGAATTTGGAGATGATTTAAAAATGAAAGTTGTATCTCTTTGAATCTAGTTTCTAGAAAGGTATAGAGTTAATTATTTGGACATTTGTACAGAAAGGTATGGGCATTTTAATGAAGCCTGGTAGAGCAGTTACTGTGAAGTGCGGCTACACAATTTGGATTGCGACTGCAGAACTTGAAAATGCGCGGACAGCGCTTGAAAATGTGCGGACCGCACATTGGGAGATCAGACGTGGTACTATATAACCGAGGGTTAAGGTATTATTTAACATTTGGACGTTGGGAGCTCCGTTTTTGACAATGTTTCATGGGATTTTCAAGAACTTCATCGGGGTAAGTGATTCTAACACAGATTTGGTTAATATACATGAATATATCATTGTTTTCATCATTCAATTAGTAGTTTGATATGAAAATTTGGGAAAAATTATAGAAATTTTATAAAATGAATTTTTGGGATTTGAATGTCAATTCGAAGTCGAATTTGAGTGAAACTAGTATGGTTGGACTCGTAATTGAATGTGCGGATTTTGTGAGTTTCACCGGCTTTCGAGACGTGCGCCCCACGGGTGACTTTTGGGTACAATTTCGGATTTTTATTGAAAAATTAGTATTTTCATATGGAATTAATTCCTGTAATTTGTAATGACTGAAATGAATTATTTGTGACTAGATTCGAGGCATTCGGAGGCCGATTTGCGAGGCAAAGTATAGCAGAGTAAAGAATTTTACGGTTTGAAGTAAGTAACAGTTCTAAATTTGGTCTTGAGGGTTTGAAACCCCAGATTCTGTGATATGTGATTGGTTTGAGGTGACATACATGCTAGGTGATTGGCGTGTGGGTGTGCACCGTAGGAATTGTAACTTGATAAATTTCATGGAACTGTGTGGTTGAATAATCTATTGATATCAGTACATTTTCTACGTATTAGAGAAACTGATCTATAAATCATGTTTAAACTAAGTGTGGACATTGTTGGGACCCACATAGGTCGTGTACATGTTGAATTATCTGTTAAATTATTGTTTCATACTGAGTCACGATTTTTAGTTGCATATTACATCTCTGTCTCTCCTGTTTATTATTGATGCATCATATCATTGTTGTGGGCTGCTTATCATGATTTATGAGAGCCCGAGAGACTGGAGAGGTTGATGACTGAGTGAGGCCGAGGGCTTAATTATAAGGATATTTATGGGATCGGGCTGCACGCCGCAGCATGTTTCATTGATTTTTCATGATTGGCTTGTTATAGCGCTTGGGTTGAAGGGGCCCCTCCGGAGTCTGTACACACCCCCAGTGAGCGCAGGTACCTATTGAGTGCGAGTGCCGAGTGCCGAGTAATTGAGAAGAATGAGTGACTGTGAGGAATGGGTGATTGTGAGGTTGGATTGAATGGGAGGACTGAGTGACTATTACTATGAGAGGATGCATTGATTTCATTATTGCTGCATTTCAGCTAGCATATATCACCGTTTTGGAAATTTCTGAAAGACACTATCTTCTATTTCATTCGAGGTTGATATGAAATTACTATGGAATTTCAAATATTGAACTTGAGAGCATGCCTATCCTTTTTGTGTTAAAAATTATTTTATTTGGACTTAGCTAAAGCTCGTCACTACTTCCAGTCCTTATTTATTATTGTTACTTACTGAGTTGGTTGTACTCATACTACACCCTGTACTTCGTGTGCAGATCCAGGTGATCCCGGACATAGTGGGTGTTAATTCTTTCGCACAGTTGATTTTGTGGAGATTTAGAGGTAGCTGTCGTGTTTCGCAGACCTTGTCTCTCCTTCCCTATCTCATTGTTTCCTGTATTTAGTCTCAGACTATTATAGATCGTGTTTTCCAGACTTGTAATATATATATGCTCATGTACTCAGTGACATCGGGTTTTGGGAGTGTGTTTGTATATGTAATTGTGAGGTCTTTTATTAAATTCAATTATTATGTTTTCAAACTTAAAGAAAAATGTGGGTTATGGATGTTGTCGACTTGCCTAGTACTGAGTTAGGCACCATCACGACAGGTGTGATTTTGGGTCGTGACAAGTTGGTATTAGAGCCCCTTACATAGGTCTCACGAGTTATGAGTAGGTTTAGTAGAGTCTTGCGGATCGGTACAGAGAAGTCTGTACTTATCTTCGAGAGGCTACCAAACCCTTCGGAAAATTTCACTTTCTTGTACTCTGTCGTGGGAATTTGTTGATTCCGGAAACTAAATTTTTGTTATTTTATTCTCTCACACATGGTGAGAACACGTATTATCGGATCGGACGGTCAGCCACCAGTGCCACCAGTTAGGACCGTAGGAGGTCGGGGTCGGGGTAGAGGCCGGGGTCGAGGTGTAGCTCGTACAGAAGTTGGAGCAGCACCTGTAGAACCACCAGTTGCTCCAGCTCAGGAGCAGATTCCGAATATAGTTGAGCCGTCGGGACCAGCTCAGGCACCAGCTATGCCCATTGTGATTCCAGGCCTTCAGGAGGCTTTGGCACAGATATTGACAGTTTGCACTGGCCTTGCTCAGGTGGTTTCGATTCAGGCCGCAGAGCATTATCACTTCTGATCTTTTGAACAATGACATTAAACTGGGTTTGAATCATTACAATGAATGCCTTTAGTAAAGGAAAAGCATTACTCTTGGACCCCATAATATGAGTCCAAGTAAACCTTGAATAGTCATCAATAATGGTAGAAAAATATCTAGAATTAGAATGAGTATGGGTGTGGTAGGGTCCCCAAGTATTTATTTGAATCAATTGAAAAGATTTGGTGCTATGTATTGTACTATCAGGGAAATGAAGCCTGGTTTGCCTAGACAAAGGACAAATATGACAAGGAAAAGATTGTTTATCAGAAAGAACATCAGATAATGCAGAGATAGTTTTTATTCTCACAAAAGGTACATGTGCAAGTCTATTATGCCAAAGCACATATGATTTATTCATAGTAGCTTTATTGCAAAGTGAATTACGTACAAGTGCAACATGTAAAACAAATGAAATATTTACAAGTGAATGATCAGAAACAGTGGTACACAAAGATGGTAAGCTGCAAACTTTGTTATTTGTAGGTTGGACTTCAACATGAGTAGGATGAGGTGCATCATCATGTACCAATTTATAAAGTCCATTATCCAGTTCACCAAGTTCTAGAGGCATTTTCAAATAAGGGCCCTGTAACACACAAGAGTAAGGACCAAACTGGACAATGCAATGCAATTGCTATATAAGCTTTGACACAAAAATTAGATTATGATGAAAAGATGGAATGAAAAGTACATTGTGAACAGTGATAGAGGATGTTAGTGCAAAAGAACCAATGAAAGTTACTTTTGCTTTATATCCATTTGGAAGTGAAACAAGTAGAGGTATAATCAGTGGATTGATATAAAAAAGAAGGTCTTTACTAGCAGTCATACGATATGTGGTACCAGAGTCCACAATCCAGACAGAACTAGAAGAATGTGAAAACATGCAAGAAAGAGAAGAACCAACTACATTAGTATGCAACAAAGTATCATCAAAATTGGCAAAAACTGCAAGGTTGGATTGAGGACCAGATTGTCCAGAATCAGATACATGGGTTAGATGCAACAAAGTTATCAGTTGTGAGTACTACTCCTTTGTAAGACCAGGCACCAAAGAACCCTGCTCATACTGAATTCCACCCATAGGAGCATTACTCTCACCCACACAGGCATTGGCCACCATCCTTTTGCCTTTAGTGAACTTGAAGTTTGGCGGAAAACTATAAAGTTTATAGCATTTGTCAATAAGATGTTCAGGTTTCTTGCAATATTTGCAGAAGAGATTACCCTTTGTCTGATTAAAACTAACCCTCTGGTTGTATGTCTGATTGTATGACTTTTGAATAAAATTGACTGAGCTTGAGATTTATTAGAGAAATTCACATTAAAGGATGATGACTCTGGATTAAACTGAGATGTGGAGGTGACTTGTATCTGCCTCTCATCTTGGAGAAGAATGTTGTATATAGTATCAAGAGAAGGCAATGAATTCATTATTAAGAGATTATTTCTTACACTCACATATATCTCATTTAGTCCCATAAGGAATTGGTGTACTTTATCTTCTTCCTCTTTCTTTTGAGTACCAGACTTGGCAGGACAAACACAAGAATTTGAATGTTTTTTACGCGTCATCTCTAATTCATCCTATAGTTTTTTAAGTTTGTTAAAGTATGAGACTATATCTGAGGAACCCTGAGAAGTAAAGACAAGTTCCTTCTTATGCTCAAAACCTTTGGTTCCATTCACAGTACCATATCTACTTTCTAACTGTCTCCATATACTTTCAGCAGTTTCAGAGTATTGTACAAACTCAACAATGGTTGGGGTTAGAGAACCGGTTATCCATGATATTACCATGTTATTACATCTATTCTATTGTTGAAGTTGTGGAGAATTATCAGGTGGTTTAGGATAAGTTCCATCAATGAATGCAATCTTATTTTTTGCAGACAAAGAAACTACCATACTCATCCTCTAACCTCCAAGCACACGTGAGAGGACCCCACTTTCCCGCATTCCTCTCCCTACGACCATTCCGGACTACTAAATTCAGTTTCAGACGAGCAGACATCTGAACTTAGCAGCGCATTTACTATTTGGAGATGGATGGTAGGGCACTTTTCATTCTTCATTCGAAACTAACAAGTGTGAATCTCTATGTATATCGATATGTATAGTGGAGAAGAGAACTGACACCAAACACGAGCCAGGAATGTCAGAGGAGTGAAGGTGTAGAGGACTAGAAGGGACAGGGGAGTATGTAGAACTAGAAGGAGTAGAACTATCGGTTCCCGTCATATTCAACATTCAACACACAATAATAAGTCCCTTAGAATAGATGCATGCGAGAAAAGCAACATCCTAATATCAGAATAACTAGAAGTCTAGTAGAAAGTTATTTATGAGCAATAGATCAGAATTACCCCCTTCTTCAGCACTGGAAGAAGCTACAACCTTCAAATAGCAAGCACAATCGACCTTTGAAGACGAAACCAAACCAGGTACGAACCAAAGCAAACCCTAGCTCGAGGATTCTAAAAGAAATCAACACCAAAAAACTTGAATTAAGGAGACTTCAACAACGATTGAACATACTCCACTCGATTACATACAGATTGAAGAGAAGAATCACAAAAAAAAATGAATTTTCGGCGAGAAAGTCGTCTCACTGATGAAACCACAAAACTCGACGAAAAATGGTGAAGGGTAGTATCGGACGAACGAGAACGAAGAGATCTTTCACATCTGTAGTTATGATACCATGAAAATATACAATGATCTCGAAATCGCAGAAAGGGAAATTAGAGTTCTAAGAATAAAATAGAGAGAGAACCGACTTTCATTTCAGTCGCGTAAATGAATTAAATAGTCCAGAACTTCTATTACAATATCTATATATACAATGGGCCAAACCCGGATGAATCTACCCAACTAAGCTATACATTAAATAAAATAAGGCCCATATATGGTTTTGTGTTTAGGCCAAGACGCCAAATAATCTTTCATCTCAACATGGAGTTTGTACAATAATTGAGCTCCTCTTCACTTAACAGGCCCCATCTCTGCAAAATGGTATCACACGTTGGCATCCCTGGTTGTATCTGCAAAATAGCTGGGCATGTCCTCATTATGCTGTGGATATAGAAACTTCGAAACTCCATTTAGGACTTTGAAGATGTCTATGTTATTGAGTGGTTGATTATTCATCATATTATCTTGTAAAATTTATCATAGATTGTAGTAATAGTTTTATGGTGTTACTTTTTGTGATAAAGTTGTATAGTTTGGTGTAGTCACAACTCGAATGAATTTGGGATATGACGAGTTATTGTGAGTGTATATGGAGTACTGTCCAATGCTCAATTGTTGCAAGTATTATTATTTTTCTGAAAAGTTTCTATTATTTACAAAAGTCCTCGGGATGAAAGCAGAGAAAAGTTTCACTATAATAAAAAAAAGAAATAGTACATTACAAAAGATTCCCTAGCCACAATCCTACAGTATTAATGGGCCTCAAACATATCAAGATTCAAATACAAATTGCGCGACCACGTTATGATCGCGCGATCAAGCTATGAGCGCACAACCCTCAAAATTTCTTCCATGATTGCATTCAGCCGCTCTGATTGTGAACTGTCGATTCCCATTTTTTCTCCAATTTTGGGTCACACCACGAGCTTTTCAAGTTTAGGTTGCAACACAAATCCATTAGAAACGAAGAATTAACTCAAATAGTCGTCCGCTTAATCTGTTAAACTAAAAATAGCCAGCAGATATATAATATATATATATATATATATATATATATATATATATATATATATATATATATATAATATATATATATAACCGTGTATAATCAATATATAATCTATATATAATGACTAGAAAAATAAATAATGAATCTGGACGGCTATTTGAATGGAAATTTAATAATTTATAAGAAAAGAAGGGTACTTCTGCATAAAAAAAATGGTCCAAGGCCTCGAAAAGAATTCAGAGACTTAGGGTGTGTTTGGTATAACGGAAAATGTTTTCCGTGAAAAATATTTTCTTGGAAAACAAGTAGTAATCTTATTTATTTTCTAGTGTTTGGTACGCAAATTAAGAAAAATAATTTCTCAAGAGTATTCATAAATAATTTAGATATAATAAACATGAAGCCATAAACTTTCGAACCAACAACCTTCCGAACCCACAAATTTCATAATTACAAAAAAAGGAAATTTTAAATTACGAAAATTAAATTTTTAAAAAAAACTTTTTTTGTGCGGGGTGTTTGGGGGGGGGGCAGTGGGGTGGGGGAGGGAGTGGCTGGTGCAGAAAAAAGAAAAAACAGAAATTTTAAAATTACAAAAATAAAAGTAAATTTTTTTTTGGGGGGGTTGGGGGGGGGGGGTTGGTTGGTAGGGTGAGGGGTGGGTGGTGCAGAAAAAAATGAAAAAACAGAAATTTAAAATTACAAAAAAAAGAGTAAATATTTTTTTTTGCGGGGGTGGGGATAGTAGGGTGGGTGGTGACGGAAAAAAAAAATTAAAATTTGAAAAAAAAGCCTTTTTGGAGAGAGGGGTGGGGTGGGTAGGCATGGGGTGGGGTTTAGTGGGTGGGTTGATGAGGGTGTGTAGGGGTGTTCATGGTTCGGTTTTTACCTTAAAAAAAATCAAACCAAATACGTCGGTTTTTCAAATTGTTGAACCAAACCAAACCAAATTAATAGAAATTAATAGATTTCAATTTTTGTCGGGTTTTTTTTTCGGTTTTTTGTCGGTTTTTTTTAAGAATACATAAGTTGTGGCCTTTATGATTCCTTTTGGAAAGGGGTTTGCTTTCGGTTGAATGACTAGTAATGAGAAACTCAATAATGAAATGACTGGATAAAGAAACAAGATGTCCCAACTTTACACAAAAAACACATAACAAATTTTTGGCTCCTTTAGAACTCTAGCCAAAGAGTACAGCTAAAAGAGAGAAGTTATATGACCTTTCTAGCCACATAGAAAAATTAGACAAGCATGTCCAATTTCTATATCACTCACTACTCAGACCTGTGCACTTAAAACTTCTTTACACAAATAAATACACATCTACAATCCCTCGTGAAAAAAGAAATGCAAACTTGTAGTTAAAGATGGAGCTAATCACCAAAGACACACATTAATGCTATTTTATCACCCCAATTTTAGAAAGTTAACTGATGATTGCAAAGTCACAAAGTTTATATTATAATAATTAAATTATAATAGGATATTGTAAAATAGTTTTTCATATGGTAAAGTAAATCATCCACATCAAAAAATACATCCAAATTCCAAGCAACAAGAATATGGTTGAAGCCAGTTCCATCATCCGATCTAATCAATAATCAAAATATTGTCGGGATATTCTGAAAGATAAAAAAAATAAAAATATTAAGCATTAAGTAATTCACAAATATAAATATATTCATAATGAGTTAAATGTATAAAATTACCTTTTTCAACTATTTCAAGTTTTTGGATTTTTTCTAAAATATCTTCAATGTTGCATTCTTTGGGAGTTGACCTGAGCCATTGTTGAGTGCAAATTAGAGCTTCTACCGTCTTTGGCGATAAAGAACTTCGATATGAATCAAGAATCCTCCCACTAGTACTAAAAGCCGATTCAGATGCAACAGTAGAAACATGGATTGCAAGAACATCTCTTGCAATCCTAGAAACAATTGGATACCTTTTACTTGCATCTTTCCACCAAGACAAAATATTAAAATCTTTGGCCAACTCCAAATCATCTATCAAATACCTCTCAAGATTAGTCTTACTTCCTTCATTATCTTGTTCTTGCAAATATTTTTCCCATTGTGATTTCCATATCTCTCCAGTATCACCTTCACTTATCGTACTAACTTGACCTCCCAAAATCTCATCAGAATTTTCAGCAGAAGAATCTTTATAGCAATTATATAAGCGAGATAGAGTATCTATCACTTTGTTTGATCTCAAATCTCCCGCCACAGAACCATAAGATTTAGCAAAAATGAACTTCACATACCTTATCTTATACCGATGATCCAACACAACAGTGACAAATAATAATATATCCATATTATCAAAGTCACCTCAATATTTATCAAACTTGAGTTTCATCTTAACAACCATATCAATCAGAACTTGATCATCACCTTGAGAATTTTTGACAATAAAGTTAAGAAGATAAAAAAGCTCATGGAAGAAAAAATTTGAAGTAACATATAAAGTTCCTGAAAATTTCAAAGTAATCTGGTAGAAAATATCAAGAAACTTTATAAAAATCTTTACCTTCTTCCAATCATCCCCACTTGGGTGCGTTGCTTTTCCAATCATATCTAGACAATACTTTTGGTACTTGTGATCATCAATATACATTCTTGAAAAGGCCTTCTCAAATTTTATAGTTATACTTAACATCATATAAGTTGAGTTCCATCTGGTTTCAACATCTAAACTCAAAAGGCCATGGCTATCAATCTTTACCTTTTCAATAATTGATTTAAAGGAAGCTAATCTTGCAGAAGAGGACTTAACATACTTCACAGAATTTCTGACCCGAGAAATAGACTCAATATGATCACTTAATCCTTCTTTTACAATTAAATTCAAAATGTGAGCATTACATCTAACATGTAGAAAGTCATTTCCCAAGACGATTCCTTTCCAATCATCAATCCTCCCTTTCAAGTGTCTAATTGCTACATCATTAGCAGTTGCATTATCTAGGGTCACAGTGAATAGATTTTCAATTCCCCAATCTAACAAACAAACCTCAATACCCTTTGCAATTGTTTCACCCTTATGATCTGGAACTTGAAAAAAGTTCAGATTTTTTTTTTGCAAGTTCTAATTATCATCAATCCAGTGGGCAGTTATAACCATGTAAGTTAGGTTTTGGAGCGATGTCCACGTATCACTAGTGAGACATACATGTTGATTTTGAATATGCTTTTTAAGCTTTTCTTTTTCCTCATGATAAATTTTTAAACATTGCCTAGCAATAGTCAAACGAGAGGGTAACTCAAAATTAGGCACAACAATTGACATTAATCTTTTAAAACCTTCCCCATCGACTACTTTAAATGGTTGTTCATTAATGATCACAAATTCAGCAATAGCCCTTCTTACTTCATTGACATTATACACAACTTTTTCGAGTTTACAAGTACCAACACTACCTTCTTGTCCGCTTCCTTTAATTGGGTAAGACCTAAGTGTCGTCTGTGTTCTGTCAATGAATCTAAAAGGGGATTTCTTACAAACAATATTCAAATGGTTCCATAATGTAGTAGTTCCATTTTTCTTAGTATCAGAAGCAAAAGTTTTAGTACAGAAACTACATTTTGACTTATGCTTACCATCTTTATCAAAAAATTTGAAAAAGTATTTCCAAATATCTGATGTTTCCCTCCCAAGGCCAAAATCATTTTCAGAAGGTGCTGCTCTTTTATGCTTTTTAGGAGGAGTAGGAACACTTGAATCAATAAATGGAGTATTGTTGCCTTCAAGTTGAGAAATTTCCTGAACCTCGGCTTCTGAATCCACCTGCTAAGAGAGACGAAACATGCAAACAATGGTCAAAAAAAAAAAAGAACTACATAAGAGATACAAAAATACTTTACAATTTCATGTAAATTATTTTCAAATTATCCATTAAAAAAAGATAACTAGTTGGGGTTAAGACCAAAAAGAAAGGCAAAAACCTGCTCATTTCTCATAATTATGGTTGCCATCGATCGCTATCAAGAATTTTAGAGGGAAAGAGGAGAGAATTTTGTTTGGCATGGAAGCTGCGTATGTTTTGTTGTGAAGGGATGAAAGAGAATCAAATAAACCCTAAGGAATTAAAGACCTTTTGTCTGAACATGCTAAATTGACTTAGGCCCATTGCAGTTAAAGAAATATTTCAAAGGTTAGGCCCAACAGTGTAAAATTTTACATATACTGTAAAGAAAATTTTAAAAATAATATATATATATATATATATATATATATATATATATATATATATATATATATATATATATATATATATATATAAATAATTTTTAAAATAGGTATCTATATGATCGGTTTGGTTCGGTTTTTTTCGATTTTTTTTTGTATAAAACCAAAACCAAACTAAATATTGTCGGTTTTTTAAAATTAAAAACCAAACCAAGTTAAACCAAAAAGATGTCGGTTTTTTTTCTCGGTTTGGTTTGGTTTGGTTTTTCGATTTTTGGCGAACACCCCTAAGGGTGGGGAATACGGTGGGAAGGTTGAGAAAGAGTTTTGGAAAATGTTTCCCTTCTCTTGATAAGGAAAATATTTTCCTCCAATTGCAGGAAAATGAGTTAATAAGAAAAATATTTTTCAAAATATTTAAACCAACCAAACATGGAAAAATTGTAAAATATTTTTCAGAATATGTTTTCCTTCATACCAAACACACCCTTTGATTGGTTTAATTCTTTTAATATCAGCCTTTTCTTCTTTTATACGTGTCCAAAAGGACAAAAAGCCTATATGATATTTGCAAGTTATGTCATACAATGCACTAAGTTAAGAAGAAAAGAAATAAATAAAAATAAAATGATAAAAAACAATGTCTTCCAGATTACTTGAAAACCCCCAGTATATTTTGCTTATAAACGAATAGCATTAAGTTAGAGTATAATAGGCATTAACAAGGCCAGCTGCACCAGCAATAGAGTAGTTTGGGTAAATTAGGGTCGAATCCTCTGCAGCTGGCTTTGACATCCAAACCGTGTCGCTTTTGACATTCTACCCAGCAGTTCCCCTCCGGCACGCTTCCTCTGCACTCCGTTTCCACCCACGGCAGCCCTTCGCTACATTCTTTTGCCTCAACCCTTATCTCATGAACTGCATCCATCAACAAATTTTGTGACTATCAAATCATTGTTCTACGTATAAACTTATAAAATGTCTAATAATAAAACAACTTGGTGCAAAAGAATGTAACTTAATAACTATCAAAACTTATAGTCTAGCCGTACCCAGGGACAAAGCTATATGTCTTAAAGGGTGGTCAATTGACCACCCTCTATTTTCTAGAGTAACAAATATTTTGAATAAGGTGCTTTTGACTAAAACATATCAGAAAGTATTAGAATTAAAAAAATCAATATCAAAATAACGTGATTGTAAGGCCTCTTTTTGAATTGAAAAACTAAGAAAAAGAAAGGGAACCGGCCAGAATTATAAATCCATGGCAAACAAAGGGAAAAAGGGAACAAATTAATAAAAGAAAAAAAAATCAATTTTGGTCATACGGCCCATAACTTAAGCTATTACTGGTCAATTGTAGTTTATAGGAGTGTAAGAAAATACCTGAAAGAAGGAACACAATGAAAAGGACGGTATAAAGGGATTTTGAGAAGCTAAGTTTGGCCATTGTCTAATACTTTGAGGTTATGAAAGGGTGTGAAATTAACAGCTCGTTCTCTAATTTATAGCAGAAGATTCAGAGTGTTTATGGAAATTTAATGTTAGTTCTAGATTTATTGTGTCTGCCAGATAGTGAATCTCATATGCAAATATATTAAGTTTGACTTTTCTCTTTTTATGATATATCATTTAATTTTACTAACCATTTCTCATTTTTTCCTTACATTACTCATTAATTTGTTAGGATAATAGCACTTCGGTGCATTAGCTTTTGATAAAATTTATTTTGGCCCTTTTAATATTGTTATAATCTGGTAAGATATATATATATATATATATATATATATATATATATATATATATATAGATGAGGTATGCTCCATTGTTTCCCATACCTAACGGCTTATTTGGATGGTTGTTACGTATCATTTCATTATGTATTGTATTGTATTATTTTGATGAATACAACGTTTGAAGGAATTTTGATACGCTGGCTTTGACCATTGTCTAATACATTGAGGTTAATGGTACTATATCATTTACTTTTGATATTGTTAAAATATGTTAAAATATGGTAACTTATATATAGAGATATTCTTCATTAATTGTAATATTACGTACTATTGAAATATGATGGAATATAGGGATCTACATTAATGATAGGACACTTCGAAAGGATACGAAGCATTGGCATCCCTGGATGTATTTCAAAATAGCTTGGACATGTCCTCATTCTGCACTGAATAGAAACTTCGAAACCCCATTTAGGACTTTGAAAATGTCTATATATAATTAATTGTGTGGTTGATTATTCATTATACTGTTTTGTGCAATTTATCATAGATTGTGATCTTCATGTATCTAGTCATTTATAAGATTTAACAGTTTAGTTGTTGACCTAGAGCCGTTAAAATGGGCTAGACCCGCCTCAACCCTGCCTATTACTTGGGTAGGGTTGAGTTAGTATTTTTTCGAGCTCATTTAAACTGAGACTTATAAGCGTGAGCACCAAATTTTGATCATACATGAGTTTTTTCTCATCAATACCTCACTTCTCACTCTACTTTCCCTTTCTCCCCACTCTTTGTCCCCACACTCTTTATTCTCACTCCACTTTCCCTTGTGTCCCATGCTTGTCCCCATTCACCTCCCTCTTTTACAAAAACACACCATCTCCACAATCCCATGAGAGGACAGAACGAACGGATCCCCTCCCTCATGAAAAAAAAAATCCTAGCGACCACCCTCCTTCCTCCATGAAACCCACGTGAAAACCTCCATTGAAACCAGCCAACTTCACCTCTGTAAAAGACCATTTTCGTTACATTAAAAGCTTCCAAAATCGTCCTTCCCTAAAAGCACCTTGTTCCAGATCTGAAAATACCGTTGAAGTAACCCAAACGCGGCTGAAACCTGCTGCAATCAGCCCCCAAAAATAGCTCCAAAAATAGCTTCTTCCAAGCTAAAATAACTCCAAAACATGGCTGAAAAATAGCCCTACACCCAGCAACACTTCAGCCACTAAACAGTCCCAAAATCACTCCAAAAACAACCTGAAATCCAGTTGAAAAAACAGCCGTTAGTCACTCCAAAAATTGAGTTTCGGCGAGGTCAAGTCGAGTTTGTCAAACTCCGTTCGATAGTCTGGTCCGCTTTCAAATTCAGATAAGTGGCTCTGCTAGTGGTCGGAGCACCTTTCTTCATGTGCCAGTTGAGGTTCATTAATATATTGAAAGTTAAAGGTCCCATTCTATCTCTATCCATTTTATTTTATCTTTTGATTTTCAGATCTTACTTTTGTTTATGTTTGAATAATGTTTGGAGAGGTTCTCTCTTTACTTTATGACTCTAAATGAGAGTTTTGTCTTTATTTGTTTAATGGAGATTAGCTCTTGACCATTTAACTTATTTGTCTTGTTAGGAATATAACTAATTAACTATTAATTTTTAAGTTCATGTGTGCTCATGACATAATTTTCAGTGAAGTCGTTTATGAATTTTTGTGGGGTAGTTGTATATTTTTGTTTTTTATGAATGTGTAGTTGTATGTAGTAGGAAGGGGCTGTTTTGTTTGTTGAATTTGATATAAAACTAATTGAAATAAGTTAAGGAGAAAATGAATAACGTTTGCAAACAGAGATTAAAAAAATAATGTTTGGACTCAAGGAAAAGGATTTGGGGCGTTGGGTGGATTCGCCGGTGTGCGATAGTTGACTTTTAATAAATTTCAAAATTAATTTTTTTCGAATGTAGTAATTTTCTCCAAAAGTATTAACGTACTAATAATCCTCGTCATGACTGCAGATTCGCTTGCGTAGCGCGGTTATGACCAAAAAAAAATCAATAAAATTTATCTCGATCGCACATTCGCTTGCGTGGTGCGGTTAGGATAATTTTATTCAAATCTTTCTTTAACAATTTTAATAAATAAAAATGGATAGGTAAAACATGGAAATCCAATAAAACACAATTTTATCCAAAATTAATTCAAGCTAAGTTGTAGTCAATAAAGTGACCATGTTAGAACTACGTGACTCGGGGAATGCCTTACACCTTCTCCTCGGTCAACATAATTCCTTACCCAAACTTTGTTTTCGCAGACCAAAAAATAATAGAGTCAAATCTTCCTTTGACTATGGATTCAAATAAAAAGTGACTTGGAACACCCAAAAATCAATTCCAAGTGACGACTCTGTAAATAAAATAATCCTTACTCAAATTTGTCACTTTAATTGAAAAAACTCTTTAACTCACAATTCATAACACACATTATCTTTTTTTGGGGGTAGAAAATAGGTGTGACAGCTCTGGCGACTCTACTGGGGATTCTCAAGAATTCGAGCTTGTACATTGACTTTATTTGACTTTATTAATTTTTATATATATTATGATTCATTTGGGCCTAATGTGCTATTTGTTCGCTTTTTACCACTTTGATATTGTTGAACTGTACATATAAATTATCTTCTCTCGCACCCCTCTGAGTCTTCTTGAATTTAAATTGGGCATTTGCTTGATATAGCCCGCTTTCTTTCAGATAGCCGAGGTGCTTGTCACCCGGTGAAGGATTTTAGTCACACATATTTTAGGCATGGAGCGTCTATGAGGGAGAGCTTGGAAAAATCAGTACTTTTCAGAGACTGGATCCGTTCGGAAAGAAGATATTTTGGACTTGCTGAATCACAACCAGAGGTAGACGAAGCTTACGAAGAAATGCTAGCTGAACTTGCGGAGGATGATGCTTCGCCTCGAAGCGGTGATGACCAAGCTTCTTTTCCGCCACCACCAACAGAAATTCCTCCGGACCTCGAAGGATTTATGAAATTTGTAAGAGATACCATGTAAATTAATATGTAACTTGTATTTTGGCACATCTTGATTAGTTTCTTTTTCTTTTCAATGGTGGTATTAACACCTTGTTGTGCTCATTCCATAGGGGGGAGGAAGATTAACAAAGATATTGCCATGATTTTTTAATGCTATAATAAAATTATAACGCATTACTTTGAATATCTCTTTAAAATATTTTTGTCTTTTTATATATCTTAAGCTGTATATATAGTATAATATATATATATATATATATATATATATATATACTATAACAAATGCTTTGAATATCTCTTTACAATATTTTTGTCTTTAAATTTGAATTAAAAATTTTAGGTGACAATTCTATAATATAATTTAAAAGGAATTGCCTTAGATATTTTTATTACCATTTTTTTTCTCTAACTTGTATAAAACAAAATTAAAAAATAAAAAGTATCTGTTGGGCCCACTTAGGCCCGGATTGGATACCATGAACCCGAGGAGTTAGCCCGATCCGACCCCGAATGCGTACTTCTCTGGGTTTAGCTTCATGTTGTATTTCTTTAGTATGTCGAAGGTCTCCTGCAAATGTTTTAAATGGTCCTCTGCTCGTAGGGACTTGACCAACATATCATCAATATAAACTTTCATTGATTTTCTTATTTGTTCTTCGAACATCCGATTTACTAGACGTTGGTAGGTGGCATCGGCGTTCTTTAATCCAAATGGCATTACGTTATAACAGTAGGTGCCAAATTTAGTGATGAAAGAAGTCTTTTCTTGATTATCCGGGTCCATCCAAATTTGGTTGTACCCGGAGTAGGCGTTGAGAAAGATGAGTATCACGTGCCCGACCGTTGCATCAATCATTCGATCGATGTTAGGAAAAGGGAAAGAATCCTTAGGGCATGCTTTGTTTAGGTCTTTGTAATCTGCACACATTCTTAGCTTATTCCCTTTTTAGGTACTACCACTACGTTAGCTAACCAGTCCAGGTATTTAACTTCCCGGATGGATCTTATTTTAAGAAGTTTGGATACCTCATCCTTGATGAACGCATATTTGATCTCGGATTGTGGCCTCTTCTTCTGTTTAACCGGATGGAACTTCGGGTCCAAGCTCAGCTTATGAGTGGTTACCTCCGGTGGGATTAATGTCATGTCAAGATGGGACCAATAAAACAATCTGTGTTAGTTTAACCCCGTGCCCAGGCATACCTTTCGATCCGGTATGTGTTCGATTAATATGACTTGCTCCAACTCTTCAACTGTCGATTTGGTGGCGTCATTGTCATCAGGATCTATGAATAATATCCGGACACCGTAATCGTCCTCCTCGTCTGCTCCTCATTCCTCTAGCCTAGCCGAGGCCGGCATCAGTGATTCCTATTTAACTTTTTCTTTCCTGGTCGGCTCCCCGTTCTTTGATGTCAAAATCGCGGGCACCAGGATTACCTCGTCGATAACAAACATCTCCTTTATGGCTGGCTGTTCTCCGTAGACCGTCTTCACTCCCCCTGGTATGGGGAATTTCAATGATTGGTGCAAGGTCGAGGGTACCGCCCTCATATTATGAACCCACGCTCTTCCGAATAGAGCGTTATACCTCATGTCCTCCTCGATGACGTAGATATTTGTTTCTTGGATCGTCTCGGCGGTGTTTACTGGAAAGGTTATCTCCCCTTTAGTGGTTTCACATGCCATGTTCAATCAGTTCAACACCCGGACTGCTGGCACGATTTGGTCCTATAACCCCAATTGCTCTACGACCCTTGATCTGATGATGTTGGCCGAGCTACCTGGATCAATCAACACATGTTTAACTTGAGATTTATTGATAAGTACAGATATTAGTGCATCATTGTGAGGTTGTACGATGCCCTCAGCATCTTCGTCGCTGAACCAAATGGCTTCATCCGAAACATAACCCCGAGTGCATTTTTCCCTCGTAATGGATACTTTAGTGCATTTAATCATTGGTCCTTGGGGAATATCAACTCATTCGATGATCATGTTGATCACGTGATGAGGCTCCTCTTGTTCGACCTGTTTGTTGGCAACCCTGTTCCTGAAATAGTTTTTAGCTCGATCACTCAGGAATTCTCGGAGGTGCCCGTTGTTGAATAACCAGGCAACTTCTTCTCTTAATTATAGTCAAATCTTCGATCTTGTGACCATGAGTGTCGTGATATTTACACATCAAATTGGTATCTCTATGGGTAGGATCGGACCGCAAAGGTCGGGGCCACTCGATCTCTTTAATGCGTCCTATTGCTGACACGATGCTGGCGACGTCCATTTTGAAGTTGTATTCCGACAATCTTGGTGATTCCATGCTCTGGAGCAGCCTATCGAACACATTATTTCTCATTAGGAATCAGCCGCCGAGGCCTCGATCTCTTCTCTTCTCGTTCCTCATGGGATGACGCCCGGTCTTGGATCTTGGCCAACGTCGGCCTTGATGGGGTAAACAGATCCAGATGGGGCCCCGAGTTGGTCGTCCTTGACCCTGATCTTTGACTGGTACCTGTTGTGGACGTCGACCCAGGTTACCGCCGAGTACTCTACCAAATTTTGTTTTAGCTGTTGAGAGGCCAAGGAACTTCAAGGGTTAAGCCCTTAAGTGAATTCCTAAATGACTCAATCATCTGCAACCGGATGTAGGTCCATCCGTTCCATCTGGAACATTGACACGAACTCCTTGAGCATCTCGTTGTCCCTCTGTTTGACCTTAAAAAGGTCTGACTTTCTGGTATCGAGTTTGATGGCCTCAGCATGGGCTTTTACGAAAGCATCTGCAAGCATAGAAAATTAGTCAATGGAATTTGGGGATAAGTTGTGATACCATATCATTACTCCCTTGGACAAAGTCTCCCCAAACTTCTTCAGTAACACCGACTTGATTTCATTGTTTTCCAAGTTGTTCCCCTTGATTGCGCACATATAGGAGGTCACATGCTCGTTTGGATCCGTGGTCCCATTATATTTGGGGATATCACGCATGCGAAACCTCTTTGGGATCGACTTTGGTGCCGCGCTCGGAGGAAAAGGCTTTTGGATAAACTTCTTGGAATCAGGACCCTTCAATATCGGGGGTGCTCCCGGGATCTAATCGACCCTGGAATTGTATGTTTACACCTTCTTGTCATTAGCCTTAATTTTCTTCTCACCTGACTCTACCCGTTTCATCAATGCTTCAAGCATTTTCATTACCTCGGGATTGACCCCGGGCTCGGCTTCACCCGGTCTCTCGGTGATTTGTTCGTTTCTTCGGGTGCTTTCCTGGGATTGTTAGGGCTCGACCCTCTTGGGGGGCGTGGCTTTCTGTGGTTGTGCTATTATCGCATGTTGAGCTTGCAACATTTCGAAAATTACTCGTAGGCTTACCCCATCACCTTCGCCTTCGGGCGCTTTTCGAGCTGTTGGTCGAGCCCCCCCGCGAACACTGTTTTCGAAAACAGTTGGCAAATTGATGTTGATTGCCACCAACGAGTTAGCATCGACCGGGTCGGCAGCTGGGACTCTGTTGGGATCGGCAGGAGGCACCTCGTTACTGGTCACCAAATTATTATTTTCGCCGCGATGTCCATACTCAACGTCAACGTTCAAGTGAGCAAACTTAGAGTTTGACATTTTTGGACTGACCTGAAATTAAAACTTCAAACAACAAGCGTAAAATAGGGTGTGTTATGTAGATTCATATCAAATCATTACTATTTTCCTTGGCCCCACGGTGGGCGCCAAACTGTTTACCCCAAAATTGGATAACAATTAAATTTGTATGCTGTTGTAAGGATACGTGATTTGATTCAACATAAATAATTAAGGATATTAGATAAATGAATTAGAGACGAAATAAGCGATCAAACCAATTGTAATGTTATGGCCAGACCTGAACTTAAATTGAACAGTGACCTCGTCCTTGATCGGACCCTCGGTTCGAGTCCAGTCATGAATGAAGAACATAATAAGTGAACAAGAGCTTTATTAGTAGCTAAAAGGCAAAAAAAATAAACTTGTATTGCTTTGATTCGCGTGTTACACTGTATGTCACAAAAGAAAAACTTTTCCTTTATATAGATGAGAGTTTCATCCATAGTATAAGTCTAAAAAAGGTAAAAATTTTCCTTTCTCGTTAATTACTGATCCATAACCGACATCGAGCGAGATCCGCGTCGTGATATCCGGTTGGGTGCGAATATCACGACCCTCTATCCGTCGTGTGTAACCGTTTACCGTATTTTCCGAGATCTTAGAACTCATTCTTGGTTCGGGGCACGTCGCTTTATCATATCCAATGACGAGCACACTGTTCACTCTTCCTGGATCTCGATACGAGGGGTCTTAACCTCGATTACAATTTCATGCATTCGTGCACTTCTTCCATTTTCTTACCGGAGAATCGGGGTAGACATTATCCCCGATTTTACCCCTACACAATATATATATAAATCCATATATAATTAATGTGTAATTTAAATATTTTGGCTAGAAAAAATAATAATAAATCTAGTTGGTTATTTGTGTAAAGGCAAATTTAGACGGGATTGAATTTGAACCTGTATATAGTGCGAGATAGGAAAATAGAAGAAGAGTGCATTTTTCTCCATAGCAGGTACCATAACAATCTCATACATTTAATCTTTTCTTTTTTTAAATTTTGTTACATCTAATTTATTTGTTGTATAAAAGAAATCCTTCATCATTATTTAATCTATTTGTTGTATCAAAGAAATTCTCCATCTTCATTGATTTGGGTGACGAACAAGATCATATAATTACTTACAAGTTGTATCAATTTCAAACTATAGATACTATTTAATTATTTTACCTCACCTCCTGGATAATTTTACATGCTATGATAGAATCAGTCAAAAGACCAATTATACCTCGATAAAAGCCGGTTATTACTTAAACTACTCTGTGATTATGATGGGTTGAGATCCCCTCCAGTATTCTTTCCTCCACTATTTTTCAACTGGGGGTTTAGGATGCTGCCACGTGTTAACAAAAATTTGAAAGGCCAAAATTTTGTTGATTGCAAAATTTATTCATTTTTATTCGTTCAACCTCAAAAGCACCAAATAACCTAACTTATTTCTGAATTTCCATTAGATTACCGCGAGCTTCCGACGCTGGTGACATGAAGCCACACACTTGTTAGTCCGGGGTGATTCTTGCTCATAAGAGCAACACTCCCACTTTTCTTTTCTCCATCTCACTTCATTTAATTTAGCACCTCTCTTCTCTTTTTTTGCCTTTTCCTATCATTCTTCATTTCTATCCCTAAACTCTTTTCTGTCTTCATCTTTGTTGTTTTCATTGTTGGAATTCCACAATAGCAAGAGACAAGAGTTATTACAATACTTACAAATAAATTTTTTGGTGAGCGTCTTTTTTCTTTTTGCTCTTATATATAGTATTTCAGCAAACAAGAAATAGAAGAATCATTGTAAAGCTGAGAGCGGCATCAAAATCAAAGTCTTTTGTTTCAACATGAAATATTGAAATAAGTTCTATGGGTCATGTAGCCGGCGTCGGAAGTTCACGCAGTGGAGTTCAAAAAAGAATTGTTTTCTAATATTTATTTATTTTTCTCTGCTAAAATAATACTCTATAAAATGGATCTTGAAATGTCCAGCTTTTTGTAACACGTGGCAGCATCCTACTATCCCATTAAGAAATACGGGAGGAAATCTTAACCCGATTATGATACACTTTGGTCAAAAACTAACAGAAGAGAAGTCTAATATGTTAAAGCTGACTGTTGACTAAAATCTCGAGTTTGTCAAAGGCTTGAGATTCAGTATTTGGTTTGACTGATTGAAGTTTATCCTTCGTTTGAAAACTGGGGAAGAGAACAAATTAATCTCATCAAGCTACCCACCCAAGAATAAAAAAATAAAAAAAGAATTGACGAGAGAGAGATAAATTCTCACAATCTTTTAGGAATAGTTTGTAAGTACTGCAAATATCAATCACTAATCACTTGTAAGCAAAAGGGAATATTTAGTAGCGTTATAGATGCACGAGATGCTCTTAAATCAAGGACTATATATTTTCTACCAACTTTCACATAGTTCTTCAGTAATTCCTTAATAATAAAGCGGACAAGATTATTAAGCAGTTAGGGATGATTTGCTTCGCATAAGGTATTTTTTATCTTTAAATAGTTCAATCCCTGAATTTAAAATATTCTTACTCCACATCCATACATTAGTTAAGCGACAATTATTATTTCTTATTTGACCAACCAAATACCTTATTATCGTATATTGAATTTTATGGTGGGAGGGATTAATCGTTTCAGCACCATCAAGAAATGACCCCTTAATGTGAAGCGTAATGAGTTTGGAGCTAGCAATATAATTAGTTGCTACTCGTCAGTTAAGAAAAAAGTAATTCAATGAAAATAAAATGATAAATATACTGTTTTCCAGATTAGTTGAAAAGCACCAACATATATTGCTTATAAAATGAATAGAATATGGATCTTTGAGAATAGTAACTAGTATAAAGCATTAATTAAGCTAGGGAAGTATTTTAGGCATAATTAACAAGGCCAAGAGCACCAGCAAAAGAGAGTGGGCAAAGCAGGGGAATCCAAGCAACTGGCAGTGGCACTTAAACCGTGTCTGTTATAACATTCATTCCAACATAAAATTCCCGGCTGCGACCGATGGTTTCCTTCGCACGTCGTTTCCACCCATGCCAGCCCTTCGTTACATGTTTTTGCCTCAACCCCTATCTCATGAACTGCTCGCATCAACAAAATTTGCGAATGTTAATTAAATCATCGTTATACATATAAAATTTCTAACAATAAAACAACTTGGTGCAAAAAGAATGTCGCTTTATATCCACTGTTGATCAAAGTAAAGGTAGAATATAATTGGAGAAAAAAATATCTTGTACGAGTAGTAAGAACGGAACTGGAAAAACAAAGTTAATACATTAATTCTTGATTTAAAAAAAAAATAAAATATTTCGATCTTTTTTTCTATCTTAAACGGACAATGGCAGATCTATGTTATCTATTATGGGTGCTTAAGCAATGAATAAGAAGACATTTTGGGGTTTTGAGACACTAGGTTTGGCCATTGTCTAATGTGTTGAAGTTATGAAAGGGTGTTTAACAACAGTTCTTTCTCTTAACTTATGGTGGAGGGTTCAGAACATTTATGGAAAATTAATGTAAGTTCCATGCTTAATGTGTCTCTGAGATAGTGAATCTTATTTGCAGATCTTAAGCTTGATTTTTCTCCCTTTTTGATGGTATATCATTTACTTTTTTTGACCATTTCACTATTTTCCTTACACGCCTCCTATAATTTGTTAGCATAGTAGCACTTATGGAGCTTTAGTTTTTGATAAAATTTACTTTGGCCCTTTCGACGTCGTTAAAATATGTTAACCTGTACCTAGAGGTATATTGATTATTAATTGTAATATTGCATATACGTAAGATACGATGAATATACAGAGGCGGGCCAAGGATTTTAACACGACGGGGGCACAATATTTTGTTCAATCATTGCCCCTAAAGGCTTTTAGCGTTAAGGGTGCCAAGTGATTTAATTTAACCATTTTTAAGGTATATACATATACATATACAAGACTTCTACTGAAGTTTACGGGGTCTGGTGACCCCTCAATATAATACATAGGTATGTGTGAGCATATATGTAGACATATTCTACATTAATTGTGAAAATTACGTATCAATAATTTAGGAACTACATTAATGGTAGGATACTACAAAAGGGGCAGGGGCGAACCCATTAGATTTTTCTTAAATCCTGTATTTGTATTAGATAATTCAGTAAATATGTAAAAATAATTAATTACGAACCCAATAACTAAAATGAGTTAGGATTAGTGATAAGATCATAGGCCATAACCTTCAAATCCTGGCTCTGTTGGACAGAGCAGGCCCAATAAACCACATACCCAATTATACCTGAAGCAGCCTCTTTGTACATGTTATACTCTTATATGCAATAGTCACACTTTGTATTAGTTAGCCACATTTTTACACTTACTTGATAGCAACTTTCATTTGTATATAAACAAATAGATGGTTCTCGGATAAAGTAAGAGAGACATTTCATTTCCAATACATCAGATATTTCTCTGTATCTCTTCGTCTCTCATGTCTCTTTCTTTGTTCATGGGATTTGTACAATAATCGAGCTCCTCTTCACTTAATATGATATCAGTATCGAAAATTCGTCAGAGTCGAGCGATGTTACCCTCGACCTTAGTTTTACAAGTTTTGTCTTCAAGTACAAACCTTAATATTCAAACTTTATTTTTTTTACATCTCACTGTGTTTTATGGATATTGTGCTCGATTACTTCAATGGTGAAGCTTTTCTAATGTTGTCGATGGATTTTTGACTGAATTTTAAAGTTTCGATAGTTTTCTACCATTTCAAAGGAAGACTGGTATCATCTACTCTCACTCCTATTCGTTACTGTCTATATGTGATTTTGCTTTGAAGCTTTCTTAGAAATACTATTTGATTTTAGAAATACTAGCTGTTATCATGACTATTGATGTTGAAACTACGTCTTCGTCCATTTTCTCTAAGGGTTTTGCTACTTTTAGTCTAGATCCTTCTCATCCTTTCTATGTTCATCCGTCGGATAGTCCTGGTACTCATTTAGTTACACCTCCTTTTGATGGTACTAGTTTTGTCGCATGGAGGAAAAGCATGCTTGTTTCTCTGTCTGCCAAAAATAAACTGGGCTTGATCAATGGTCGGCATGATAAGACTTCAGTAGACTTTCCTTATTATCCTTTTTGGGAAAGGTGCAATGACATAGTGATCGCTTGGATCACCAATACTCTCTCTAGGAAGATTGCTACTAGTGCCTTGGGGTACGACACTGCTAGGAAAATTTGGTTAGATATAAATGAAAGATTTGAACAATCTAATGGGTCCAAATTCATTCAGATTTAGAGGGAAATTGGAACTATCTCTCAAGGGACTTCATATATTACATCATACTTTACTAGGTTGTGAAATCTTTGGGATGAAATGAGTACTGCATATGTAGTACTTGTTTGTTCTTATGGAGCCTTACCCAAATTCATTGAAGAACTCAAGCTTTTTTGGTTCCTAGCCGGGCTTAACAAATCTTACTCTACAGTTAAGAGTAACATTCTTATGATGAATCCAATCCCTAATATTAGTAGAGCTTATTCTATGCTACAACTGATGAGAAACAGAGGGAATCTTCTCACACACCAGGCTTGTCTAATGAGTCAGTTTCTTTCTCTGCCTCTTCTACACCTTCTGGTAATGAGAAAACTTTTAATCAAAAGGTTTATTTTGAGTCAAGAAAGCCTGGGAAATATCACGCAAGTATTGTAAAAATCCAGGGCACACTATTGAGAAGTACTACAAGTTACATCGGTTTTCTTCTGATTTCAAATTCACGCGGTCTAAAAGATCTGCCTTGTGTGTTCATGCTGACACTTCATCCACTGAGTCTTTAGTTCAAGCTCCTCTTTCCTAACCTGGAACTTCATCAACCCATGGTTTAAGCCAAGAGCAATATCAACATCTTTTGAACAAGCAAATATTTCTCCCGGTTCCAACAACAATGGTTCTTCAAGAGAGACTTTTGGCTATGCTCATTTTACAGGTTTGTTGAAAAGTTCTATGGTTAATTCTGTTGATTTTCGTATTTGTACATCTTCTCAGTTAAGTGATGATACTTGGATTTTAGATTCTGGGGCTATTAACCACATGACACCTCACAAACAGTTTCTTCACGATCTAAAATCATTACCTAAACCATTCTTAATCACTCTACCTAATGGATATAAAGTCAAAGCTGTCTCAACTGGATCTTTACACCTTAGGGCTGACATAACCTTACACAATGTCTTTCTTGTGCCATTTTTCAATTTAACATGATCTCAATATATCAACTTCTTTTTCAACTTAATTGTCTTGAAATATGCATCATTTCTAATTTCTATTTACATGGCCCTTCTCTGAAGAGGCCACTAGAAGTTGCTAAAGCTACTAATGGTCTGTATTTTCTCCACCTTGATGCTGCTACTCCATCATCTATGTCAGTTTCATCTACTGCTTACAATGCTTATGATGTTACTGCATCTTCTTGCCCTGTTTTTACTAATCAGTCTTGTAATGTTTCTACTTCTGCACCTAATCCTGTAACTCTTCTTCCTCTGACTCCCCATTGTAATTCATCTTCTAATAACAATAAAACTGATATGTTTTAGCACTAGAGACTAGGCCACATGCCTTTTGTTAGAATGATGTCTAGTCCATTTATTTCTAGCAAGGTTTCTTTTAAACAATCTCTTATTTGCTCTATTTGCCCTATGGCTAGGAAACAAAGATTACCATTTCCTGATAGTTCCATCAATACATATGCTCCTTTTTAATTAGTACACATTGACATTTGAGGCCCCTACCACACTAATACCTATGATGGTTTCAGATATTTCTTGACTTTAGTAAATGATTTAACTAGTGTCATCTAGACCCATCTACTCTTGTGCATGGGCAATGCTTTATATGTCATTAAAGCTTTTACTTCTATGGTAATAACACAATTTCATACATCAGTTTAAAGTTTTAGGTCTGACAATGCTTTTGAGCTTGGTACTAGTTATAAGGCCAAATCCTTTTTCTCTTCCCAAGGCATTTTACACCAGACCACCATTCCACACACCCCACAACAAAGTGGGATTATAGAAAGAAAAAATAAATACTTACTGGAAACATCTCGAGCCTTGTTGTTTCAGTCTAACTTACTCTTTAAATATTGGGATGATTGTGTCTTAACTGCTACATATCTTATCAACAGATTCCCTTTTAGTGTTTTGAATAACATCTCACCTTATGAATGTCACGACCCAAATTCCTAATGGCGCCTATTGATGGTACTAGACAAGCCGATTCTCAAAGACACTTCCAATGTTTCACAAAAGATAAGTCAAAGCTTTTACATGACAGAGTTTTCGTAACAACAGGAGTTAAACTCAAAATACAGTTCGGAAAAATAGCCCCAACATCGGGTGTCAATAAGTCATGAGCATTTAAACAACCAGTCTAAGAAATAGTGTCTACAAGAGTCTGTGTCAAAATACCAATACAAAAAAGAAAAGATAACGAGGAAGGAGAGACAAGGACTGCAAAAGCAACTACCTCGTGAATCTCCGATACTCAACCACGAACGAGATCAATGTCCTCCATGACCGGGAACACCTGGATCTGTACATGGAGTGTAGGGTGTAGCGTGAGTACAACTAACTCAGTAAGTAACAATAATAACTAAGGAACTGAAGATAGTGACGAGCTACACAGTTATAGTTCATTTTCAATAGTTCCAGCAAAGAATAGACATGCTTTCAAATTCGGTAGTTTAAGTCAAATCAGTTTTATACAGTTCAAGTTCAGGTAATCCGGATATAAAATCTTTCAGAAATTTCACAACAATGACAGATAGCAACTAAGTGCAACAACAAATGAAAAACAAGTACAGCTTCTCAGGGCAACAGTCACTCAACTCATCACAACAACTCAATCACTCGGCTCTCAGCCCTCAGTACTCACACTCAATAGGTACCTACGCTCACTGGGGGTGTACAGACTCCGGATGGGCTCCTTTAGCCCAAGCGCTATAATACGCACGGACAACTTACGTGCTATAATATTAATATCTGGATTCGCACGAACAACTCACGTGCTGCACGGACAACTCACGTGCTATAGTATAATATCTGGATCCGCACGGACAACTCACGTGCTGCACAGATAACTCACGTGCTATAGTATAATATCTGGATCCGCACAGACAACTCACGTGCTGCACGGATAACTCACATGCTATAATATAATATCTGGATCCGCACGAACAACTCACGTGCTGTACTATCAATATCTCACAATCAGGCCCTCGGCCTCACTCAGTGATAAATCTCTCCAGTCTCTCGGGCTATCAATAATCATGAAAACTCAGCCCAAAGAGCAATGATATGATACATCAGTAAGGAACAATAGAGGCTGAGATAAAATAAACAAGTAAACTATGACTGAGTACAAAACAATAATTTAGTAGATAATTCAACATGTACACGACCTCTGTGGTTCCCTACAGTGCCAACACATAATCTAAACATGATTTGTGGTTCAATATCTCCACTACATGGAGAATGTACATATAACAATAGATTATTCAACTACACAGTTCCATGGAATGGACCAAGTCCTAATTCCCACGGTGTACGCCCACACGCCCGTCACCTAGCATGTGCGTCACCTCCAAAATATTCACATGATACAATAATCCGGAGTTTCATACCCTCAGGACCAGATTTAAAACTGTTACTTACCTCAAACCGTATAATTCTTTATACCGCTATGCCCTTGCCACGAGAATTGATCTCCGAAAGCCTCATGTCTAGCCACAATTAATTCGATTTAGTCAATACCAATTATTGTAATTAATTCCAAATTTTCCAATAAAAACCCGAAATGAACTCAAAAATCACCCGTGGGACCCACGTCTCGGAACCCGATAAAAGTAAAAAATAATAATATGAAAGTCCATCCAACCACGAGTCCAACCATATAAATTTCACCAAATTCCGACATCAACTCGATCCTCAAATCTTCAATTAAAATCTTTGAAAATTTCTACCATTTTCAACCCAATCTTTACCCATTTGAACTCAACAATCTTTCCATAAACCTCATTGATACGTATAAATAATACTCTTACACCCAAGAATCATACTATTAATCACCCATATTTTACCCCAAACCCGAAATTGAAGAATTGGGGAAAAAAATTCTTACCTCTTTGAAGCCCTAACAAGATCCTTATTAAATCTTCAAACCTTGAACAAGAATTGATGAATAAATGACTAAGCCTTCACTTTCACTCTAAAATGCTCTCACCTCTCTCTAAAATATCAGATGAAACCCTTCAAAATGACCCCCAATAGTATTTTATAAGAATGGGGCCGGGTTTATAAAACCAGAAAAATTAAGCCCCGAAACACACTATGCGGTCGCAAATGCAATCGCAAAACGCTTCTGGGCTCGCAAAATAGCCGCGAAATATGGCCTCCGGAACTGGGCAAGACTGCCTTAGTATGCAGTCATTATGCGGTCCGCAGACCTGTTTTGCGGTCGTATAATACACCGCATAACTGATATGCGGCCGCATAATGTGCCGCAAATTTTCCTCCACACTTGCCCTCTCATGATCCACTCTGCGGTCATTATATGGTCCGTAGAGTGATTCTGCGACTGCATAGTGGGCCGCAGAAATGACCCTTTTTCCGGCAAAAAAATTTCTTTACACATCGGTGCATTGTTCAACCCAAAAAATCTCCTGCTTTCCTGCACCCTGATTCCTTTTCTCCCACATCTTCTACCCTAGTAGTCTCCACTTCCTCACCTTCTCCACTTTCTGCCCCTGTATCCAATAATCTTCCTGATCTTCCTTCTTCTAGTGCACCTTGTTCTCCACAGCCTCTTAGGAAGTCCCTTAGGGTGAGCAATCCTCCTCCGTATCTTTCTGATTATGTCTGCTCTAATGTTTAGTCTTTTGTACCTCCTAATTCTAAGCTATCCACTGCTGAACTTTACTTGCATGAGCCTCAGTTTTACCAACAAGCTAATTCCCATCATGCTTGGAAATGGGCAATGCTAAAGAAATTTGAATCTTTTGCGGCTAATCACACTTGGGACATAGTACCTCTTACTCATAACAAGAAGCCCATCCCTTTCAAATGGGTGTATAAAATCAAGCAGAAATCTGATGGCTCTATTAAAAGGTACAATTCTAGGTTGGTCATTAGAGTGGATACTCAAAAAGAGGGCATTTACTACAATGAGACTTTTTTCCCTGTAGTTAAATTCACTACTATTAAACGCCTTCTCTCCCTTGCTGCCAAGAAGGGCTGGACAGTCTACCAATTAGATGTCAATAATGCTTTTCTTCATGAGCATCTTCATAAAGAGGTATACATGAAGGTTTTCCCTGGTTTGCAAGTGTCTGCTTTTTTTACACAGTCTTTGTAATGACCCGGCCGGTCTTTTTGAATATTACAACCTCATTTTCCTATTTACTGCTCAATTTATACTTTACAATTGTTATATGACTCGCCAGGGTGATTAGTTCAGGTCCGGTAAGGTTTTGGAATAAATTGGAATACTTAGTTATAAGGTTTAAAGCTTAGGTTAAAATAGTGATCGGATATCGATTTATGTGTAAACAACCCCAGAATAGAGTTTTGATGATTTCAATAGCTCCGTATAGTGATTTTGGACTTAGGAGCATGTCCGAAAAATTATTTGGAAGCATGTAACTAAATTAGGCTTGAAATGGCTAAAATAGAAATTTAAGTTTGAAAGTTTGACCAGGGAGTTGGCTTTTTGATATCGAGGCCTAAATCTGATTCTGAAAATTAGAATACCTCCATTATATCATTTATAACTTGTGTGCAAAATTTGAGGTCAATCGGACTTGATTTGATAGGTTTCGGCATTGAAGGTAGAAGTTGAAAATTGTTAGTGTTTCATTAGGCTTGAATTAGAGTGCGATTTGTATTTTTGATATTGTTTGATGTGATTTGAGGGCTCGACCAAGTTTGTATCATATTTTAGGACTTGTTGGTACATTCGGACGGGGTCCCGAGTGGCTCGAATGAGTTTCAGGGTGAATTTTGAGCGAGTCTGGGCATTTCGGCACTCTGACGATGTTATGGAATAGTTGAAGTGCAGGGGGCACATTTTAGAGGGCAGAAGTGCGGCCGCAAACTCCCAAAGTGCTGTAGCATTAGGAATTGTGCGGACAACAGTTGAAATTGTGCTGTCCGCATAATTTTTCTCGCGACCGCAGAAAGGTGATTTCGCAGGTTCGCTGGTCCGACTTCGTAGGCTTATATGTTTTAATCTACAAGGAATTTGGAGATGATTTAAAAATGAAAGTTGTATCTCTTTGAATCTAGTTTCTAGAAAGGTATAGAGTTAATTATTTGGACATTTGTACAGAAAGGTATGGGCATTTTAATGAAGCCTGGTAGAGCAGTTACTGTGAAGTGCGGCTACACAATTTGGATTGCGACTGCAGAACTTGAAAATGCGCGGACAGCGCTTGAAAATGTGCGGACCGCACATTGGGAGATCAGACGTGGTACTATATAACCGAGGGTTAAGGTATTATTTAACATTTGGACGTTGGGAGCTCCGTTTTTGACAATGTTTCATGGGATTTTCAAGAACTTCATCGGGGTAAGTGATTCTAACACAGATTTGGTTAATATACATGAATATATCATTGTTTTCATCATTCAATTAGTAGTTTGATATGAAAATTTGGGAAAAATTATAGAAATTTTATAAAATGAATTTTTGGGATTTGAATGTCAATTCGAAGTCGAATTTGAGTGAAACTAGTATGGTTGGACTCGTAATTGAATGTGCGGATTTTGTGAGTTTCACCGGCTTTCGAGACGTGCGCCCCACGGGTGACTTTTGGGTACAATTTCGGATTTTTATTGAAAAATTAGTATTTTCATATGGAATTAATTCCTGTAATTTGTAATGACTGAAATGAATTATTTGTGACTAGATTCGAGGCATTCGGAGGCCGATTTGCGAGGCAAAGTATAGCAGAGTAAAGAATTTTACGGTTTGAAGTAAGTAACAGTTCTAAATTTGGTCTTGAGGGTTTGAAACCCCAGATTCTGTGATATGTGATTGGTTTGAGGTGACATACATGCTAGGTGATTGGCGTGTGGGTGTGCACCGTAGGAATTGTAACTTGATAAATTTCATGGAACTGTGTGGTTGAATAATCTATTGATATCAGTACATTTTCTACGTATTAGAGAAACTGATCTATAAATCATGTTTAAACTAAGTGTGGACATTGTTGGGACCCACATAGGTCGTGTACATGTTGAATTATCTGTTAAATTATTGTTTCATACTGAGTCACGATTTTTAGTTGCATATTACATCTCTGTCTCTCCTGTTTATTATTGATGCATCATATCATTGTTGTGGGCTGCTTATCATGATTTATGAGAGCCCGAGAGACTGGAGAGGTTGATGACTGAGTGAGGCCGAGGGCTTAATTATAAGGATATTTATGGGATCGGGCTGCACGCCGCAGCATGTTTCATTGATTTTTCATGATTGGCTTGTTATAGCGCTTGGGTTGAAGGGGCCCCTCCGGAGTCTGTACACACCCCCAGTGAGCGCAGGTACCTATTGAGTGCGAGTGCCGAGTGCCGAGTAATTGAGAAGAATGAGTGACTGTGAGGAATGGGTGATTGTGAGGTTGGATTGAATGGGAGGACTGAGTGACTATTACTATGAGAGGATGCATTGATTTCATTATTGCTGCATTTCAGCTAGCATATATCACCGTTTTGGAAATTTCTGAAAGACACTATCTTCTATTTCATTCGAGGTTGATATGAAATTACTATGGAATTTCAAATATTGAACTTGAGAGCATGCCTATCCTTTTTGTGTTAAAAATTATTTTATTTGGACTTAGCTAAAGCTCGTCACTACTTCCAGTCCTTATTTATTATTGTTACTTACTGAGTTGGTTGTACTCATACTACACCCTGTACTTCGTGTGCAGATCCAGGTGATCCCGGACATAGTGGGTGTTAATTCTTTCGCACAGTTGATTTTGTGGAGATTTAGAGGTAGCTGTCGTGTTTCGCAGACCTTGTCTCTCCTTCCCTATCTCATTG
Source organism: Nicotiana tabacum (assembly GCF_000715075.1). Taxonomy (NCBI): domain Eukaryota; kingdom Viridiplantae; phylum Streptophyta; class Magnoliopsida; order Solanales; family Solanaceae; genus Nicotiana; species Nicotiana tabacum. Next base: position 111,293,235 of record NC_134081.1, on the reverse strand, counting down.
TTTCCTGTATTTAGTCTCAGACTATTATAGATCGTGTTTTCCAGACTTGTAATATATATATGCTCATGTACTCAGTGACATCGGGTTTTGGGAGTGTGTTTGTATATGTAATTGTGAGGTCTTTTATTAAATTCAATTATTATGTTTTCAAACTTAAAGAAAAATGTGGGTTATGGATGTTGTCGACTTGCCTAGTACTGAGTTAGGCACCATCACGACAGGTGTGATTTTGGGTCGTGACAAGTTGGTATTAGAGCCCCTTACATAGGTCTCACGAGTTATGAGTAGGTTTAGTAGAGTCTTGCGGATCGGTACAGAGAAGTCTGTACTTATCTTCGAGAGGCTACCAAACCCTTCGGAAAATTTCACTTTCTTGTACTCTGTCGTGGGAATTTGTTGATTCCGGAAACTAAATTTTTGTTATTTTATTCTCTCACACATGGTGAGAACACGTATTATCGGATCGGACGGTCAGCCACCAGTGCCACCAGTTAGGACCGTAGGAGGTCGGGGTCGGGGTAGAGGCCGGGGTCGAGGTGTAGCTCGTACAGAAGTTGGAGCAGCACCTGTAGAACCACCAGTTGCTCCAGCTCAGGAGCAGATTCCGAATATAGTTGAGCCGTCGGGACCAGCTCAGGCACCAGCTATGCCCATTGTGATTCCAGGCCTTCAGGAGGCTTTGGCACAGATATTGACAGTTTGCACTGGCCTTGCTCAGGTGGTTTCGATTCAGGCCGCAGAGCATTATCACTTCTGATCTTTTGAACAATGACATTAAACTGGGTTTGAATCATTACAATGAATGCCTTTAGTAAAGGAAAAGCATTACTCTTGGACCCCATAATATGAGTCCAAGTAAACCTTGAATAGTCATCAATAATGGTAGAAAAATATCTAGAATTAGAATGAGTAGGGGTGTGGTAGGGTCCCCAAGTATTTATTTGAATCAATTGAAAAGATTTGGTGCTATGTATTGTACTATCAGGGAAATGAAGCCTGGTTTGCCTAGACAAAGGACAAATATGACAAGGAAAAGATTGTTTATCAGAAAGAACATCAGATAATGCAGAGATAGTTTTTATTCTCACAAAAGGTACATGTGCAAGTCTATTATGCCAAAGCACATATGATTTATTCATAGTAGCTTTATTGCAAAGTGAATTACGTACAAGTGCAACATGTAAAACAAATGAAATATTTACAAGTGAATGATCAGAAACAGTGGTACACAAAGATGGTAAGCTGCAAACTTTGTTATTTGTAGGTTGGACTTCAACATGAGTAGGATGAGGTGCATCATCATGTACCAATTTATAAAGTCCATTATCCAGTTCACCAAGTTCTAGAGGCATTTTCAAATAAGGGCCCTGTAACACACAAGAGTAAGGACCAAACTGGACAATGCAATGCAATTGCTATATAAGCTTTGACACAAAAATTAGATTATGATGAAAAGATGGAATGAAAAGTACATTGTGAACAGTGATAGAGGATGTTAGTGCAAAAGAACCAATGAAAGTTACTTTTGCTTTATATCCATTTGGAAGTGAAACAAGTAGAGGTATAATCAGTGGATTGATATAAAAAAGAAGGTCTTTACTAGCAGTCATACGATATGTGGTACCAGAGTCCACAATCCAGACAGAACTAGAAGAATGTGAAAACATGCAAGAAAGAGAAGAACCAACTACATTAGTATGCAACAAAGTATCATCAAAATTGGCAAAAACTGCAAGGTTGGATTGAGGACCAGATTGTCCAGAATCAGATACATGGGTTAGATGCAACAAAGTTATCAGTTGTGAGTACTACTCCTTTGTAAGACCAGGCACCAAAGAACCCTGCTCATACTGAATTCCACCCATAGGAGCATTACTCTCACCCACACAGGCATTGGCCACCATCCTTTTGCCTTTAGTGAACTTGAAGTTTGGCGGAAAACTATAAAGTTTATAGCATTTGTCAATAAGATGTTCAGGTTTCTTGCAATATTTGCAGAAGAGATTACCCTTTGTCTGATTAAAACTAACCCTCTGGTTGTATGTCTGATTGTATGACTTTTGAATAAAATTGACTGAGCTTGAGATTTATTAGAGAAATTCACATTAAAGGATGATGACTCTGGATTAAACTGAGATGTGGAGGTGACTTGTATCTGCCTCTCATCTTGGAGAAGAATGTTGTATATAGTATCAAGAGAAGGCAATGAATTCATTATTAAGAGATTATTTCTTACACTCACATATATCTCATTTAGTCCCATAAGGAATTGGTGTACTTTATCTTCTTCCTCTTTCTTTTGAGTACCAGACTTGGCAGGACAAACACAAGAATTTGAATGTTTTTTACGCGTCATCTCTAATTCATCCTATAGTTTTTTAAGTTTGTTAAAGTATGAGACTATATCTGAGGAACCCTGAGAAGTAAAGACAAGTTCCTTCTTATGCTCAAAACCTTTGGTTCCATTCACAGTACCATATCTACTTTCTAACTGTCTCCATATACTTTCAGCAGTTTCAGAGTATTGTACAAACTCAACAATGGTTGGGGTTAGAGAACCGGTTATCCATGATATTACCATGTTATTACATCTATTCTATTGTTGAAGTTGTGGAGAATTATCAGGTGGTTTAGGATAAGTTCCATCAATGAATGCAATCTTATTTTTTGCAGACAAAGAAACTACCATACTCATCCTCTAACCTCCAAGCACACGTGAGAGGACCCCACTTTCCCGCATTCCTCTCCCTACGACCATTCCGGACTACTAAATTCAGTTTCAGACGAGCAGACATCTGAACTTAGCAGCGCATTTACTATTTGGAGATGGATGGTAGGGCACTTTTCATTCTTCATTCGAAACTAACAAGTGTGAATCTCTATGTATATCGATATGTATAGTGGAGAAGAGAACTGACACCAAACACGAGCCAGGAATGTCAGAGGAGTGAAGGTGTAGAGGACTAGAAGGGACAGGGGAGTATGTAGAACTAGAAGGAGTAGAACTATCGGTTCCCGTCATATTCAACATTCAACACACAATAATAAGTCCCTTAGAATAGATGCATGCGAGAAAAGCAACATCCTAATATCAGAATAACTAGAAGTCTAGTAGAAAGTTATTTATGAGCAATAGATCAGAATTACCCCCTTCTTCAGCACTGGAAGAAGCTACAACCTTCAAATAGCAAGCACAATCGACCTTTGAAGACGAAACCAAACCAGGTACGAACCAAAGCAAACCCTAGCTCGAGGATTCTAAAAGAAATCAACACCAAAAAACTTGAATTAAGGAGACTTCAACAACGATTGAACATACTCCACTCGATTACATACAGATTGAAGAGAAGAATCACAAAAAAAAATGAATTTTCGGCGAGAAAGTCGTCTCACTGATGAAACCACAAAACTCGACGAAAAATGGTGAAGGGTAGTATCGGACGAACGAGAACGAAGAGATCTTTCACATCTGTAGTTATGATACCATGAAAATATACAATGATCTCGAAATCGCAGAAAGGGAAATTAGAGTTCTAAGAATAAAATAGAGAGAGAACCGACTTTCATTTCAGTCGCGTAAATGAATTAAATAGTCCAGAACTTCTATTACAATATCTATATATACAATGGGCCAAACCCGGATGAATCTACCCAACTAAGCTATACATTAAATAAAATAAGGCCCATATATGGTTTTGTGTTTAGGCCAAGACGCCAAATAATCTTTCATCTCAACATGGAGTTTGTACAATAATTGAGCTCCTCTTCACTTAACAGGCCCCATCTCTGCAAAATGGTATCACACGTTGGCATCCCTGGTTGTATCTGCAAAATAGCTGGGCATGTCCTCATTATGCTGTGGATATAGAAACTTCGAAACTCCATTTAGGACTTTGAAGATGTCTATGTTATTGAGTGGTTGATTATTCATCATATTATCTTGTAAAATTTATCATAGATTGTAGTAATAGTTTTATGGTGTTACTTTTTGTGATAAAGTTGTATAGTTTGGTGTAGTCACAACTCGAATGAATTTGGGATATGACGAGTTATTGTGAGTGTATATGGAGTACTGTCCAATGCTCAATTGTTGCAAGTATTATTATTTTTCTGAAAAGTTTCTATTATTTACAAAAGTCCTCGGGATGAAAGCAGAGAAAAGTTTCACTATAATAAAAAAAAGAAATAGTACATTACAAAAGATTCCCTAGCCACAATCCTACAGTATTAATGGGCCTCAAACATATCAAGATTCAAATACAAATTGCGCGACCACGTTATGATCGCGCGATCAAGCTATGAGCGCACAACCCTCAAAATTTCTTCCATGATTGCATTCAGCCGCTCTGATTGTGAACTGTCGATTCCCATTTTTTCTCCAATTTTGGGTCACACCACGAGCTTTTCAAGTTTAGGTTGCAACACAAATCCATTAGAAACGAAGAATTAACTCAAATAGTCGTCCGCTTAATCTGTTAAACTAAAAATAGCCAGCAGATATATAATATATATATATATATATATATATATATATATATATATATATATATAACCGTGTATAATCAATATATAATCTATATATAATGACTAGAAAAATAAATAATGAATCTGGACGGCTATTTGAATGGAAATTTAATAATTTATAAGAAAAGAAGGGTACTTCTGCATAAAAAAAATGGTCCAAGGCCTCGAAAAGAATTCAGAGACTTAGGGTGTGTTTGGTATAACGGAAAATGTTTTCCGTGAAAAATATTTTCTTGGAAAACAAGTAGTAATCTTATTTATTTTCTAGTGTTTGGTACGCAAATTAAGAAAAATAATTTCTCAAGAGTATTCATAAATAATTTAGATATAATAAACATGAAGCCATAAACTTTCGAACCAACAACCTTCCGAACCCACAAATTTCATAATTACAAAAAAAGGAAATTTTAAATTACGAAAATTAAATTTTTTAAAAAAACTTTTTTTGTGCGGGGTGTTTGGGGGTGGGGGCAGTGGGGTGGGGGAGGGAGTGGCTGGTGCAGAAAAAAGAAAAAACAGAAATTTTAAAATTACAAAAATAAAAGTAAATTTTTTTTTGGGGGGGTTGGGGGGGGGGGGGGTTGGTTGGTAGGGTGAGGGGTGGGTGGTGCAGAAAAAAATGAAAAAACAGAAATTTAAAATTACAAAAAAAAGAGTAAATATTTTTTTTTGCGGGGGTGGGGATAGTAGGGTGGGTGGTGACGGAAAAAAAAAATTAAAATTTGAAAAAAAAGCCTTTTTGGAGAGAGGGGTGGGGTGGGTAGGCATGGGGTGGGGTTTAGTGGGTGGGTTGATGAGGGTGTGTAGGGGTGTTCATGGTTCGGTTTTTACCTTAAAAAAAATCAAACCAAATACGTCGGTTTTTCAAATTGTTGAACCAAACCAAACCAAATTAATAGAAATTAATAGATTTCAATTTTTGTCGGGTTTTTTTTTTCGGTTTTTTGTCGGTTTTTTTTAAGAATACATAAGTTGTGGCCTTTATGATTCCTTTTGGAAAGGGGTTTGCTTTCGGTTGAATGACTAGTAATGAGAAACTCAATAATGAAATGACTGGATAAAGAAACAAGATGTCCCAACTTTACACAAAAAACACATAACAAATTTTTGGCTCCTTTAGAACTCTAGCCAAAGAGTACAGCTAAAAGAGAGAAGTTATATGACCTTTCTAGCCACATAGAAAAATTAGACAAGCATGTCCAATTTCTATATCACTCACTACTCAGACCTGTGCACTTAAAACTTCTTTACACAAATAAATACACATCTACAATCCCTCGTGAAAAAAGAAATGCAAACTTGTAGTTAAAGATGGAGCTAATCACCAAAGACACACATTAATGCTATTTTATCACCCCAATTTTAGAAAGTTAACTGATGATTGCAAAGTCACAAAGTTTATATTATAATAATTAAATTATAATAGGATATTGTAAAATAGTTTTTCATATGGTAAAGTAAATCATCCACATCAAAAAATACATCCAAATTCCAAGCAACAAGAATATGGTTGAAGCCAGTTCCATCATCCGATCTAATCAATAATCAAAATATTGTCGGGATATTCTGAAAGATAAAAAAAATAAAAATATTAAGCATTAAGTAATTCACAAATATAAATATATTCATAATGAGTTAAATGTATAAAATTACCTTTTTCAACTATTTCAAGTTTTTGGATTTTTTCTAAAATATCTTCAATGTTGCATTCTTTGGGAGTTGACCTGAGCCATTGTTGAGTGCAAATTAGAGCTTCTACCGTCTTTGGCGATAAAGAACTTCGATATGAATCAAGAATCCTCCCACTAGTACTAAAAGCCGATTCAGATGCAACAGTAGAAACATGGATTGCAAGAACATCTCTTGCAATCCTAGAAACAATTGGATACCTTTTACTTGCATCTTTCCACCAAGACAAAATATTAAAATCTTTGGCCAACTCCAAATCATCTATCAAATACCTCTCAAGATTAGTCTTACTTCCTTCATTATCTTGTTCTTGCAAATATTTTTCCCATTGTGATTTCCATATCTCTCCAGTATCACCTTCACTTATCGTACTAACTTGACCTCCCAAAATCTCATCAGAATTTTCAGCAGAAGAATCTTTATAGCAATTATACAAGCGAGATAGAGTATCTATCACTTTGTTTGATCTCAAATCTCCCGCCACAGAACCATAAGATTTAGCAAAAATGAACTTCACATACCTTATCTTATACCGATGATCCAACACAACAGTGACAAATAATAATATATTCATATTATCAAAGTCACCTCAATATTTATCAAACTTGAGTTTCATCTTAACAACCATATCAATCAGAACTTGATCATCACCTTGAGAATTTTTGACAATAAAGTTAAGAAGATAAAAAAGCTCATGGAAGAAAAAATTTGAAGTAACATATAAAGTTCCTGAAAATTTCAAAGTAATCTGGTAGAAAATATCAAGAAACTTTATAAAAATCTTTACCTTCTTCCAATCATCCCCACTTGGGTGCGTTGCTTTTCCAATCATATCTAGACAATACTTTTGGTACTTGTGATCATCAATATACATTCTTGAAAAGGCCTTCTCAAATTTTATAGTTATACTTAACATCATATAAGTTGAGTTCCATCTGGTTTCAACATCTAAACTCAAAAGGCCATGGCTATCAATCTTTACCTTTTCAACAATTGATTTAAAGGAAGCTAATCTTGCAGAAGAGGACTTAACATACTTCACAGAATTTCTGACCCGAGAAATAGACTCAATATGATCACTTAATCCTTCTTTTACAATTAAATTCAAAATGTGAGCATTACATCTAACATGTAGAAAGTCATTTCCCAAGACGATTCCTTTCCAATCATCAATCCTCCCTTTCAAGTGTCTAATTGCTACATCATTAGCAGTTGCATTATCTAGGGTCACAGTGAATAGATTTTCAATTCCCCAATCTAACAAACAAACCTCAATACCCTTTGCAATTGTTTCACCCTTATGATCTGGAACTTGAAAAAAGTTCAGATTTTTTTTTTGCAAGTTCCAATTATCATCAATCCAGTGGGCAGTTATAACCATGTAAGTTAGGTTTTGGAGCGATGTCCACGTATCACTAGTGAGACATACATGTTGATTTTGAATATGCTTTTTAAGCTTTTCTTTTTCCTCATGATAAATTTTTAAACATTGCCTAGCAATAGTCAAACGAGAGGGTAACTCAAAATTAGGCACAACAATTGACATTAATCTTTTAAAACCTTCCCCATCGACTACTTTAAATGGTTGTTCATTAATGATCACAAATTCAGCAATAGCCCTTCTTACTTCATTGACATTATACACAACTTTTTCGAGTTTACAAGTACCAACACTACCTTCTTGTCCGCTTCCTTTAATTGGGTAAGACCTAAGTGTCGTCTGTGTTCTGTCAATGAATCTAAAAGGGGATTTCTTACAAACAATATTCAAATGGTTCCATAATGTAGTAGTTCCATTTTTCTTAGTATCAGAAGCAAAAGTTTTAGTACAGAAACTACATTTTGACTTATGCTTACCATCTTTATCAAAAAATTTGAAAAAGTATTTCCAAATATCTGATGTTTCCCTCCCAAGGCCAAAATCATTTTCAGAAGGTGCTGCTCTTTTATGCTTTTTAGGAGGAGTAGGAACACTTGAATCAATAAATGGAGTATTGTTGCCTTCAAGTTGAGAAATTTCCTGAACCTCGGCTTCTGAATCCACCTGCTAAGAGAGACGAAACATGCAAACAATGGTCAAAAAAAAAAAAGAACTACATAAGAGATACAAAAATACTTTACAATTTCATGTAAATTATTTTCAAATTATCCATTAAAAAAAGATAACTAGTTGGGGTTAAGACCAAAAAGAAAGGCAAAAACCTGCTCATTTCTCATAATTATGGTTGCCATCGATCGCTATCAAGAATTTTAGAGGGAAAGAGGAGAGAATTTTGTTTGGCATGGAAGCTGCGTATGTTTTGTTGTGAAGGGATGAAAGAGAATCAAATAAACCCTAAGGAATTAAAGACCTTTTGTCTGAACATGCTAAATTGACTTAGGCCCATTGCAGTTAAAGAAATATTTCAAAGGTTAGGCCCAACAGTGTAAAATTTTACATATACTGTAAAGAAAATTTTAAAAATAATATATATATATATATATATATATATATATATATATATATATATATATATATATAATAATTTTTAAAATAGGTATCTATATGATCGGTTTGGTTCGGTTTTTTTCGATTTTTTTTTGTATAAAACCAAAACCAAACTAAATATTGTCGGTTTTTTAAAATTAAAAACCAAACCAAGTTAAACCAAAAAGATGTCGGTTTTTTTTCTCGGTTTGGTTTGGTTTGGTTTTTCGATTTTTGGCGAACACCCCTAAGGGTGGGGAATACGGTGGGAAGGTTGAGAAAGAGTTTTGGAAAATGTTTCCCTTCTCTTGATAAGGAAAATATTTTCCTCCAATTGCAGGAAAATGAGTTAATAAGAAAAATATTTTTCAAAATATTTAAACCAACCAAACATGAAAAAATTGTAAAATATTTTTCAGAATATGTTTTCCTTCATACCAAACACACCCTTTGATTGGTTTAATTCTTTTAATATCAGCCTTTTCTTCTTTTATACGTGTCCAAAAGGACAAAAAGCCTATATGATATTTGCAAGTTATGTCATACAATGCACTAAGTTAAGAAGAAAAGAAATAAATAAAAATAAAATGATAAAAAACAATGTCTTCCAGATTACTTGAAAACCCCCAGTATATTTTGCTTATAAACGAATAGCATTAAGTTAGAGTATAATAGGCATTAACAAGGCCAGCTGCACCAGCAATAGAGTAGTTTGGGTAAATTAGGGTCGAATCCTCTGCAGCTGGCTTTGACATCCAAACCGTGTCGCTTTTGACATTCTACCCAGCAGTTCCCCTCCGGCACGCTTCCTCTGCACTCCGTTTCCACCCACGGCAGCCCTTCGCTACATTCTTTTGCCTCAACCCTTATCTCATGAACTGCATCCATCAACAAATTTTGTGACTATCAAATCATTGTTCTACGTATAAACTTATAAAATGTCTAATAATAAAACAACTTGGTGCAAAAGAATGTAACTTAATAACTATCAAAACTTATAGTCTAGCCGTACCCAGGGACAGAGTTATATGTCTTAAAGGGTGGTCAATTGACCACCCTCTATCAAAAAATTACACAACGTATATTGGTAACTTCTATTAAGTTTGAATACCCTTAGATAAATTTTTGGCTTAGTACCCTTAGATAAATTTTTGGCTTCGCCACTTACCGTATCGATAATAACCTTTTTATGAATAGGGGTGCGTTTGATTCTCTTTTTCCCTCTTCCCTCCCCTTTTCTTCATGTAATTGGAAACTGCATTTTTATTGTGGTTCAAGATTTTGATACACGTACCCATTCCGGAAACCATTTTGATGTCATTTATTATAAAAGTAAATTAATTAATGATTATACGATTTTTTAGATGAGGAATAGAGGAGGGGGGGGGGGGGAGGAGAATTAATATCTTCGTGATTTTCTAGAGTAACAAATATTTTGAATAAGGTGCTTTTGACTAAAACATATCAGAAAGTATTAGAATTAAAAAAATCAATATCAAAATAACGTGATTGTAAGGCCTCTTTTTGAATTGAAAAACTAAGAAAAAGAAAGGGAACCGGCCAGAATTATAAATCCATGGCAAACAAAGGGAAAAAGGGAACAAATTAATAAAAGAAAAAAAAATCAATTTTGGTCATACGGCCCATAACTTAAGCTATTACTGGTCAATTGTAGTTTATAGGAGTGTAAGAAAATACCTGAAAGAAGGAACACAATGAAAAGGACGGTATAAAGGGATTTTGAGAAGCTAAGTTTGGCCATTGTCTAATACTTTGAGGTTATGAAAGGGTGTGAAATTAACAGCTCGTTCTCTAATTTATAGCAGAAGATTCAGAGTGTTTATGGAAATTTAATGTTAGTTCTAGATTTATTGTGTCTGCCAGATAGTGAATCTCATATGCAAATATATTAAGTTTGACTTTTCTCTTTTTATGATATATCATTTAATTTTACTAACCATTTCTCATTTTTTCCTTACATTACTCATTAATTTGTTAGGATAATAGCACTTCGGTGCATTAGCTTTTGATAAAATTTATTTTGGCCCTTTTAATATTGTTATAATCTGGTAAGATATATATATATATATATATATATATATATATATATATATATATATATATATATATCTAGAGGTATGCTCCATTGTTTCCCATACCTAACAGCTTATTTGGATGGTTGTTACGTATCATTTCATTATGTATTGTATTGTATTATTTTGATGAATACAACGTTTGAAGGAATTTTGATACGCTGGCTTTGACCATTGTCTAATACATTGAGGTTAATGGTACTATATCATTTACTTTTGATATTGTTAAAATATGTTAAAATATGGTAACTTATATATAGAGATATTCTTCATTAATTGTAATATTACGTACTATTGAAATATGATGGAATATAGGGATCTACATTAATGATAGGACACTTCGAAAGGATACGAAGCATTGGCATCCCTGGATGTATTTCAAAATAGCTTGGACATGTCCTCATTCTGCACTGAATAGAAACTTCGAAACCCCATTTAGGACTTTGAAAATGTCTATATATAATTAATTGTGTGGTTGATTATTCATTATACTGTTTTGTGCAATTTATCATAGATTGTGATCTTCATGTATCTAGTCATTTATAAGATTTAACAGTTTAGTTATTGACCTAGAGCCGTTAAAATGGGCTAGACCCGCCTCAACCCTGCCTATTACTTGGGTAGGGTTGAGTTAGTATTTTTTCGAGCTCATTTAAACTGAGACTTATAAGCGTGAGCACCAAATTTTGATCATACATGAGTTTTTTCTCATCAATACCTCACTTCTCACTCTACTTTCCCTTTCTCCCCACTCTTTGTCCCCACACTCTTTATTCTCACTCCACTTTCCCTTGTGTCCCATGCTTGTCCCCATTCACCTCCCTCTGTTACAAAAACACACCATCTCCACAATCCCATGAGAGGACAGAACGAACGGATCCCCTCCCTCATGAAAAAAAAAATCCTAGCGACCACCCTCCTTCCTCCATGAAACCCACGTGAAAACCTCCATTGAAACCAGCCAACTTCACCTCTGTAAAAGACCATTTTCGTTACATTAAAAGCTTCCAAAATCGTCCTTCCCTAAAAGCACCTTGTTCCAGATCTGAAAATACCGTTGAAGTAACCCAAACGCGGCTGAAACCTGCTGCAATCAGCCCCCAAAAATAGCTCCAAAAATAGCTTCTTCCAAGCTAAAATAACTCCAAAACATGGCTGAAAAATAGCCCTACACCCAGCAACACTTCAGCCACTAAACAGTCCCAAAATCACTCCAAAAACAACCTGAAATCCAGTTGAAAAAACAGCCGTTAGTCACTCCAAAAATTGAGTTTCGGCGAGGTCAAGTCGAGTTTGTCAAACTCCGTTCGATAGTATGGTCCGCTTTCAAATTCAGATAAGTGGCTCTGCTAGTGGTCGGAGCACCTTTCTTCATGTGCCAGTTGAGGTTCATTAATATATTGAAAGTTAAAGGTCCCATTCTATCTCTATCCATTTTATTTTATCTTTTGATTTTCAGATCTTACTTTTGTTTATGTTTGAATAATGTTTGGAGAGGTTCTCTCTTTACTTTATGACTCTAAATGAGAGTTTTGTCTTTATTTGTTTAATGGAGATTAGCTCTTGACCATTTAACTTATTTGTCTTGTTAGGAATATAACTAATTAACTATTAATTTTTAAGTTTATGTGTGCTCATGACATAATTTTCAGTGAAGTCGTTTATGAATTTTTGTGGGGTAGATGTATATTTTTGTTTTTTATGAATGTGTAGTTGTATGTAGTAGGAAGAGGCTGTTTTGTTTATTGAATTTGATATAAAACTAATTGAAATAAGTTAAGGAGAAAATGAATAACGTTTGCAAACAGAGATTAAAAAATAATGTTTGGACTCAAGGAAAAGGATTTGGGGCGTTGGGTGGATTCGCCGGTGTGCGATAGTTGACTTTTAATAAATTTTAAAATTAATTTTTTTCGAATGTAGTAATTTTCTCCAAAAGTATTAACGTACTAATAATCCTCGTCATGACTGCAGATTCGCTTGCGTAGCGCGGTTATGACCAAAAAAAAATCAATAAAATTTATCTCGATCGCACATTCGCTTGAGTGGTGCGGTTAGGATAATTTTATTCAAATCTTTCTTTAACAATTTTAATAAATAAAAATGGATAGGTAAAACATGGAAATCCAATAAAACACAATTTTATCCAAAATTAATTCAAGCTAAGTTGTAGTCAATAAAGTGACCATGTTAGAACTACGTGACTCGGGGAATGCCTTACACCTTCTCCTCGGTCAACATAATTCCTTACCCAAACTTTGTTTTCGCAGACCAAAAAATAATAGAGTCAAATCTTCCTTTGACTATGGATTCAAATAAAAAGTGACTTGGAACACCCAAAAATCAATTCCAAGTGACGACTCTGTAAATAAAATAATCCTTACTCAAATTTGTCACTTTAATTGAAAAAACTCTTTAACTCACAATCCATAACACACATTATCTTTTTTTGGGGGTAGAAAATAGGTGTGACAGCTCTGGCGACTCTACTGGGGATTCTCAAGAATTCGAGCTTGTACATTGACTTTATTTGACTTTATTAATTTTTATATATATTATGATTCATTTGGGCCTAATGTGCTATTTGTTCGCTTTTTACCACTTTGATATTGTTGAACTGTACATATAAATTATCTTCTCTCGCACCCCTCTGAGTCTTCTTGAATTTAAATTGGGCATTTGCTTGATATAGCCCGCTTTCTTTCAGATAGCCGAGGTGCTTGTCACCCGGTGAAGGATTTTAGTCACACATATTTTAGGCGTGGAGCACCACTAGCTAAGCCGGAAAGCAATGCTACCGGTACGCTGACCCTCCTCGGCTCGAGTTGTCCGCTCGAGTAAGCCAGTCTAGATACCTTCTCCACCAGAATTTAAACCTAGAAGAACAAATCTCATGTCAGATCTCTAGTAGGTACGTTTGTTTGCATCACGTGCACTTGACTTTGGGAACTCAACACAGGGGTTGGGTCCGTTTAGGACAGGTGTACCCAATTCAAAAGACAATCCTGATGCATTTAACGTGTTACTTGTGCACTTATTTGTGTAGGCTTGCATGTTGACCATCTTCTAGAATAGAGAAAGAAAAACCAAGAGTGAGGAGAGGGAAACTTACTCGGTTCTGAAAAATCCTGAAACTCTGCCGAAATTTTGAAAAAAAAGAAGAAGAGTCATTTAAAAAATAAACCAAATCTTTTCAAAAAAAAAACCAAAAAACAAAATCATGTTTTTCTGTTATGTCAACACCCACCGAACTACGCGGGTCTGATTCTCACCGAATGTGAGATATGTAGGCAAACTTCATCGGTTCCGGACCCCAATTTTCAAAAATCCAAAAAACTATTTTCCTTTAATTCCTTATTTAGAAGTTTTGTTTTTTGAGACCAAAAATCCAAAAATATTTTTTTCCTTTTTTAAAAAAAAAGTCTTTCTCCCAAAATTAAAAAAAAAACAAAAACAAAATCAAAATCCAAATAAATATTTTCTTTCTTTTGAAATTTACAAAAAAAAAAAATAATAATAAAATTCAAAAATATTTTCTTTGCTAGGAGATTTTGTCGGATTAATTGTATATAAAAAAGAAAGAGTTAGTTTATCTATTTTATTTCTGATCCACCGAACTACGCGGGTCTGATTCTCACCGGATGTGAGATACGTAGGCAAACCTCACCGGTTCCGGCCCCCAATTTTCAAAAATTCAAAAATATTTTCCTTTAATTCCCTTTTTAGAAGTCTTTCCTTAGAAAAATCCCAAATAAAAAAAAAAAAATTAAAACCAAAAATATTTTCTTTCTTTTTAAAAGTCTTTCATTTGAAAAAGAAAATCATATCAAAATCCAAAAATATATTTTTTCTTTAGAAGTTTTTTTCTGTAGAAGTCTTTATTTTAAAAAATTCTCCAAAAAAAAAAATCAAATTCTGAAAATATTTTTTTTCTTCATTATAAGTCTTTATTTTGGAAATTAAAAAATAATTCAAAAAAAAAGAGTTAGTTTATTTTCTTTATTCCTGAACTACGTAATAATCTGATTCATGCGGCGTTATGATTCGTAGGCAATCCCATCGGATTCGATCATTGCCACTAAATAAATTGAGTGAAAAAACAATTGAGTGAAAAAAAGAAAAGAAAAAAGAAAAACGTGACTAAAATAATAAAGAAAAAAAAAAGCGAAAAAAAGAAAATACAAAAATATTTTTAAATCCTAAAGAAAAAAGTGACTAAGTTGCATTTTAAATCCTAAAGAAAATATAATTTTATTTTTAATTTTTATAATTTTTAGATTTTAATTGCATAATTAATTGCATTTGTAAAACACTAAAATACCAAAAAATACATTAGTCTACATGCATTTGTTAGCTAATTGAATTAATTAATTGTAGAAAAATAGGTCATTAGGTTAATTTTGAAAATTAGTTGTAATTAGGAGTGTTAAATAAATTGATTAGTCTTGCAAAATACAAAGAAAGAAAAGAGAAGGCTATGAGGTCTCATTACAGCTTTAGGCCAGTGCTTCTAGTGGCCCATTTTCCTTCCATTCGTCCAAGCCCGCTACCTGCCGGCCCAATATCCCCCTTCATCTCTAAAATAGATCCTAATTTGCCCTCTCTCTCGCTAACCACAACAAAGAATGGGCGCACTCCCCCCTTCCTTCATTCCCATAGAAGAACAGATCTTCTCCTCCAAAAGACGAACCCTAGCCACTGCCCCTGTTTACATTTTTCTCTCAAGAACGAGACTCTCTTCCATTTTTACAACCAAATCCTAGTTGTCCGCCTCCCCTTTGTCACTTTCTCACCTTCTCTCTCTCTCTCTCTCTCTCTCTCTCTCTCTCTCTCTCTCTCACACACACACACACACACACACACACACACATACAAGCCTTGGGAGAACCAGCTCGAAGTTTACGGTTCAAAATACCAGATCTAAAAAATCAAAAGCTAAAAAATGGAAAGAAACACTGGAATTTTCAATTGAGCTTTGAAGAAGAACTTATTTCAAAGCTCGGTTTCTTTTTATTCTGGATTTCTGAAAGCTGTTTTTGGAGCCGTTGATTTTTGTCGATTTTCGCTAATTTGGTTGTTTTTTCTGAAATTGCTGAGCTCCAACTTGCTGAATCTAGCCTTCATTTGGCTTTTCTTTGCTTCTAGATTTGACCCTTGTAAAATTAGGTATGTCCTCTGTAAACCTGAATTTTTCAGATTTGGTCTAATATGAAATTATGTTTTGATTTTAGTGATTATCTTATTTTGATTGGAATTTACTGTTTCGAGCCATTTCTGCATGAACTAAATGTCGTTCATTTACTCGCAATGTGTTGTAATTCTTGAATCTATACTTAATGATATGTATGAATTAGTCTGTGTGTCAATTTGATTTATATTCATCCCCACCATAATGCGTGTGAGAATAAATTGTTCAGCAACAGGAAGAGAGGTCCGTAATGTTGAAATTGACCTCATTGATCTGTACGTTTAGTTCTAGCATTTGATCCCATATTTTGATGAGAATCATGGTCTTTGATATCTCATATAATCCGTTTCCTTTAGTTCTGCAGAAGATGTCTTTTTTTTTTGTTTGTTTAAAAGCCAATTGCTTGATTTTAACTTCAGGTAGACGTTAAGATTAGTTTCAATTTGCAACTTCTTAAATTTTGTAAAGATAAAATATTAGCAATTAACCAAGATATAATACAATCCATTTCATGAACAGTTTAGTGATTCAATCCATATCTCCCACACTCTTATTCCATAATCAATCACCTCACAACGAATTTCATACATAGGAAATGAACAACTCTAGAACATCTTAGCTTGCTTTAGGCGCGATTAATAAATTATCGTGGTTATGGGTATGGTTCCCGTGGCATGGTCACGATACGTAAATCCCAATCTAAGTGCGCATTTCAAGCGACTTGACCACAATTTTGAATAATAATAAAAGAAACATGTTGTAAGTCGCGGGTGCGTTTCACGTGACACGATTTGCAATATGTACAAAAACAATGAGTGTACGACATCGCGACTTGTTCAAACAAATTCCATAAATATTAAAAGCAGTTAAAAAGTTAAAAATGCACAATAGGTTTTAAATATGTATTAAATCAGATAATTTGTCTAATTATTAATAGTTGAGCGATCGTGCTAGAACCACGAAATTCGAAAGTGCCTCATACCTTTTCCCGGGTTAACAGAATTTCTTACCCGATCTTCTGTGTTCGCGGACCATAAATGGAGTCAATTTTCCTCGATTTGGGATTTAAAAATAAATCGGTGACTTGGAAAACTATAAATTATTCCAAGTGGCGACTCTGAACTAAATAAATAATTTTATTTTAAATAATGTCACTTAAATTGGAAAAATTTCCCTATCCCCTCGGGAAAAAGGAGGTGTGATAGCTCTGGCGACTCTACTGGGGACATGAACCCAGAATCTCTGGTTAAGGGTTCAGAATTCGAGCTTAAAATAGTTGTTATGATTGGCTTTCATGATTGTCTGATTTTTACGTGTTTGAGCCTAATATGCTAAATGCCATTTTTTTACCGCTTTGATATTGCGTGAACTGTATATAAAACTGTTACGACACCCTTCTTCTCTCTGAGTCTTCTAAATCTTCTGGGAAGCGTGCGCTTCGCGTGGCTTCTTTTCTGTTAGAGTCATACCCCTAATTTTAGAACGAGGATCGGACAAGTTGCAAAGCCGGTGAAGCTTCTGTATTCCCAGTACGCTGGCCCCCCTCGGCTCGAGTTATCCGCTCGAGTAAGCCAAGTTTAGAACAATACACCCTAGGGTACAAACCTAGAATAACATAACCTCATGTCGGATCCCTAGTAGGTACGTTTGTTTGCATCACGTGCATTTTGACTTAGGGGACTCAACATAGGGTTTGGGTCCGTCTAGGACAGGTGTACCCAAATTAAAAAAACTATCCTGATGGATCTTACTTGCTACTTGCACAGTTGTTTGTTTCGGCTTGCATGTTGACTGGCTTCTAGAATAGGGAAAGAAAATAAAATAAAAAACAAAAAAAAAGAGTGAGGTAGGTATTTGAAATTCGAAACTCTGCCAAAACTTTGAAATAAAAAAGAGAAAAGAAAATAAGCCAATATTTTCAAAAAGTCATGTTTCCCTGTTCCGTCAAAACTGGCAGAATTACACGGGTCTGATTCTCACCGGATGTGAGATATGTAGGCAAACCTCATCGGTTCCGGCCCACAATTTTCAAAAACAAAATTCAAAAATATTTTCCTTTACTTCCTTCTTTAGAAAGTCTTTCTTTTGGACCCCAATTTTTAAAAAAAATACAAAAACATTTTCGTTTTAATTTCTTCTCAAAATCCAAAAATATTTTCATTCTTCTTTCGAAAATTGAAAAGAAAATTAAAGATTCAAAAATATTTTCTTTTTTTTTTCTTTTGAAGTATTTCTTTCATAAAATAAAACTTTATAAATCCAAAAATATTTCCTTTCTTATTTAGAAGTTTTTCTTTCGAAATTCCGGAAAAAAAAAATCGAAATTCAAAAAAAATATTTTCTTTCTTCTTTAGAAGTCTTTCTTTTCAAAAATACAAAAAAAAAAAAAAACAAATCGAAATCCAAAAATATTTTCTTTCTTCTTTATAAGTCTTTCTTTTGGAAATTAGAAACAAAAAAGAGAGTTAGTTTATTTCCTTTATTCTTGATCTTCCCGAACTACGCACGATCTGATTCATGTTCCCACATGATGCGTAGGCAACCCACATCAGGTTCGATCGACCAAAAAATAAATAAAAAATGAAATGAAATGAAAATGAAAAAAAATAAAATAAAAAATAAAGATCATAATAAGGACCGACTGAGTCTATTCTAACGTGTCTCTTATTTTGAATCATAGAAGAAAGTTTGTGGTGGTCGGTTTGTGGCAAGCTGGCAACACAAAATCCAAAGAAAAAATGTCATTGACAACTGACATTGAAGCTGTTACGAGTGGTCAAGAGACTCGGGGTCAGAGGGTTCAACAAGAGTCAACTGTGGTTGAGAAAAATAGAATACCGAAACAGCAAATGACTGAAATGTGTCAAGCATCGGCCAATGGTCAAGGACCACCCCTTTCTCATGTTTTCCCAAAATTCACAACCATCTCGACTATTACCACTCGTGTCTCATTGTCTGATCGATCCTATCCATTTGGGTTCAGTCTTTATCCCAACTGTACGACTACAACTGGAACTTTTGGTGCGCGCTCCCAAAGTGTTCCATTGACAACCAATCAGACAATCACTGCTGTTATGCCCGTTTTCACTATCCCACAGCCAACAGTGGTACAAAAGAAAAGTCATGAGTCACAATTTGCTACCCAGCAAGAACAATACCATTCTCCTGAGTACCACTCGTACCTATTTGTTCTTCCTTCAAAGATTGAGAAGCCTACCCGAAAGATGGCACAAGAAGAAATGACCCAAAGAGTGAAAAGCTTAGAACAAAAGTTGAAAATCATGCAAGGGTCGGCAGGTCAGAAGAGTATTGCCTTCAAGGATCTATGTATGTTCCCCGGTATTCGTTTGCCACTTGGTTTCAAGACTCCCAAATTTGAAAAGTATGATGGATACGGAGACCCCATAGCCCACCTGAAAAAGTGTTGCAATCAAATAAGAGGTGTGGAGGGAAAAGAACAACTAGTAATGGCTTATTTCGGGGAAAGCCTGACAGGGGTAGCCTCTGAATGGTTTATGGATCAAGAAACCTCTCACTGGCATGTCTGGGATGACATGGCCCAGGCCTTTGTCAAACAGTTCCAATACAACATCGATATCGCCCCAGACCGCAATTCCCTTTCAAACCTGAAGAAGAAACCAACTGAAAGTTTCAGGGAATATGCCATTAAATGGAGAGAGCAAGCGGCTAGAGTTAAGCCACCCATGGATGACCACGAGTTAATCAATGTCTTCCTTCTGGCTCAAGAGCCAGATTATTTTCAAAACATGATGTCCGCAATGGGCAAATCCTTCTCGGAAGCAATCAAAATTGGGGAAATGGTTGAGATTAAGACAAGCAAAATTATAAGTCAAGCAGTTCTCAAAGCTGCAACTTAGGCTGTCCAGATTGAATCTGATAATTTTAGTGACACGAATGAGAAGGATGAAGAAACCATGATGACAATAAGGTCGGGAAGAGGTCTTAGGAGAACATCTCGAAGGTATGAGCAGCCTCATCAGGTGTCCGATGATTCCTCTGAGCACTACTATCCACCTCAGAACCCACAATACTCTATTGCTCCACTTCAGTATGTTGTCCAGCCACCAAGACACCCCAGAAGGCGAGCACCAGCAACGCAAAATCTCCACCAGCCTCCACAAAATTTTCAAGTGCCCTATAACCCACATCCAAGCCAGGGGTATAGAGGGGAACAAAGGTTGAAAGATAATATTACACCAATAGGAGTCCTATACAAGTGTGTTTGAGAAATTAAAGCATTATGACATGATTGCACCTATTCCTCCAAATCATGTGGACCTACGTGCAAGAAGCTTTGACCCTTCTAAAAGATGTGAATACCATTCCAATGCCCAGGGGCACAATGTTAAAAGTTGTCGGGATTTGAAAAGAGAAATAGAAAGGATGATCCAGGAAAAACTGATTGTGATCCAAGATAATGACACCCAGAATATCACGCAGAATCCTTTACGTGCACATGATGATGCACACTTTGTAGGGATGATGTGTGGTGACATGGAGTATGAGAATCCTCTCGGGAACTTGCCGACTGAAATTGGAGAAGGCCATGTTGATTCTGATGAGCAAATTTGTGGCTAAATGTCAAGCTTAGCAATTGAAAAGTCATTCCCTCATCACTAGGAAGGAATCTTGGTAGCTTGTTTTGATATTTTTTCTATTATCTGGGTTATTCCAGGGTGTGATCCAGATTTTATTTGTTTTATTGAGTCAAACCCTTCTATCCCTCTATTTTGTTTGTGTGAGTCTTGTCTGTCCGTTTTGTTGCTATTTTCATTAGCCGGGTTATTTTAGGGTTGTAACTCGGATTTTAGGTTGTTTGTCTTGTTTTTTACTCAATGAAATACAGTTTATCCTTTTGTGTCATTCCATGCTTAGTTCTTTTCCCGCTAGTTTTAGTGATATGACATGCATGCAGAATTTTTGGCCAGATCTTAGAAAACTGATATAAGCTTGAATTGGATAAATGAGAAAAAGGAACTTTTGAGGATGAATAAAGAGTTGAAACACTTTTGAATAAGCTCGAATAAAATGACCCGTGGAGGTTAATGATCTTTACCTTCAAATCATTGTGAAGGTCGGGTTTGAGGAAGAATCAATTGAAGTTTATTGGAAAGTTCGACATTAATGGGTGAAAAGTGTCTTCCGACCACGACACACCAAGAAGACAGGCATGTTCATCAATACTGTGTCGCGAAAGGAAACCATGATTGGCACTCTAGAGCTAGGAGGCCCTTGTTTTGCTACCCAAATACTTTATACCCTTTATTACACCTTTTGAGCCTGTGTTATTTTCTTTGATCATCCTCTTTTGGAATCAAGTTTAGAGTCAAAAGTCAAAAAATAAAAAAATAAAAAAGAAAAGTCCATGCTCCCAAAGTACAAACTGGGGAAACTCTTAAAAAGTTCAAGTGAAAAAGAAAAAGAAAAAAGAACATTCGAAGGTCCATGCCCCTAGAAAATAGAAGCTGGGGTAGTTTGTTTTGAAAAAAAAAAAGAGAAGAAAGAAGGAAAAAATGAGAAAAAAAAGAAAGAAAAAGAA
Organism: Nicotiana tabacum; assembly: GCF_000715075.1. Taxonomy (NCBI): domain Eukaryota; kingdom Viridiplantae; phylum Streptophyta; class Magnoliopsida; order Solanales; family Solanaceae; genus Nicotiana; species Nicotiana tabacum. The sequence goes on along the minus strand of NC_134081.1, from coordinate 111,271,714 downwards.
AAAGAAAAAGAAAAAGAAAAAGAAAAAGAAAGAAAGATGAATTTTTTTTTTAGTTAGGTCAGATGTTTGAACTACGTTAGACTTGATTCCTTTAAAAAAGGGATAACTAGGCAGCCTTATACGGTTCGGTCCAACCAAATAAGAGTAAAAACAAAATTCCAAAAAATTCCCGATATCTGAAACTGGGGCAAAGATTTTATTTCACTTTTGAAAGAGTCGATTCCAAGAGTTGTAAGTCTACAGCCCCTTATTTTGAGTCTACTTTGAGCCTTTATGTCAACCATTCTTTCCAACCCTATCCAAAAAACCTTTCAAAAAAGACCTCCTGATATGCCTTCAAGAATGCCAATAGAAGCATGCAATGAGCAAAAGTTGTCACGCGACATAGAACACTGTTAAGTTGCCCACTCAAGAAAGCAAAAGAAAAAAAAGAAAAGAAAAGAGAGAGTCTTACTAGTGAAAACCCTCACGGGCACTGTAAGGCGACGGTAAGAAGAGATAAATAAATGAGAGAGGCTTGTTGGTGAAAATCCCTCGGGGCACTACTTGTCGAAAGTGAGTCGTGAAGCTGATGCAAAGGATTGGCACGAACAAGCCCGGCTTCAAAGTCAGAAGAATGGTAAAAAGGAAGATTTGGTCAGTTTGATAGATCAGACTGTTAAGTTCAAAATGCATGTCATGATCATTAAGGCTAAAAACTCTTCCTTCTGTCCTTCCGACATGGGTATTTCTTGTTAATCTTGTTTCTTTGCATCATTGTGTCCTTCACTCTGAGTCAGTCCTTGTCAAAACAAGCAAGAAAAGATTTCAAAATCTGTTACCAGCTTTTCAGTTGTACAAAGTAAATTTGGCCAGCACACTTAGTCATTACTGTCAACATGCCTTGAGGGTTCATGAAAATGTTTGCCCCTAAAAGACTCTTGTCAACCTACTGGGCGCAAGCAAAGATAATTGGTGATTCTCTCTCACAGACAAATTGCTCAAAAAGCAGAAAGACATTCAAGATATAGAAAAGGTCACCTAAGCAAAAATCTCCAGTTGGGATAAGGCTGATTGAGCCACAAATACAAATAGTACTGGGTGTGAAATGATCAAGGTTGATGTAAAGCAAAAAGTCTCTTGAAACTGACTCAAGCTGATTGAGCAAAAGCCAAGCTGCCCAAGACTCAAGGCCATAAACCGACCACCACTTTTAAAACTGACAAAATTTTCTTTGTTTGAAACAGGAACAAACCAGTGCAAGGAATTTGGGTTTCAGAAAAAAAAAAGAGAAGAAAAGAAATAAAAAGAAAAAAGAAGAGAAGAGCCGACAAAGGTAAGTTTCTCAAATCTTTGCCTTTATCTGTCTTGCTAGTGTGCATAAATGTTGCCATTGCTCTTCACATTTTTCCTCCTAGGATAAAAAGTCCTAGTCTGATGGATTTTCTCCCAATAAAAATCTTAGTCTGATGAATTTTTCTCCTAAGAGAGAAGACCTAGTCTGATGAACTTTCTCCTAGGATTGAAGTCTTAGTCTGATGAATCATTCTCCTAAGATAGAAAACCTAGTCTGATGAATTTTTTCTTAGGATAGAAATCTTAGTCTGATGAATCTTTCTCCTAAGATAACAAAAAAGGGACCTAGTCTGATGAATTTTCTCATAGGATCAAAATCTTAGTCTGATTAATCTTTCTCCTAAGATAGAAAACCTAGTCTGATGAATTTTCTCCTAGGATAGAAATCTTAGTCCGATGAATCTTTCTCCTAAGATAACAAAAAAAGACCTAGTCTGATGAACTTTCTCCTAGGATCGAAGTCTTAGTTTGATGAATCATTCTCCTAGGATAAGTGTCTTAGTTTGATGAATCTTTCTCCTAAGATAATAAAAAAGAGACCTAGTCTGATGAATTTTCTCCTAGCATCGAAATCTTAGTCTGATGAATTTTTCTCCTAAGATAGAAGACCTAGTCTGATGAACTTTCTCCTAGGATCAAAATCTTAATCTGATGATTCTTTCTCCTAAGATACCAAAAAAAAGAGAGACTTAGTCTGATGAATTTTCTCCTAGAATCAAAATCTTAGTCTGATGAATCTTTCTCCTAAGATACCAAAAAAAAAAAAAGATACCTAGTCTGATGAATTTTCTCCTAGGATCAAAATCTTAGTCTGATAAATCTTTCTCCTAAGATAACAAAAAAAAGAGGACCTAATCTGATGAATTTTCTCCTAGGATCAAAATCTTAGTCTGATGAATCTTTCTCCTAAGATAGAAGACCTAGTCTGATGAACTTTCTTCTAGGATCAAAATCTTAGTCTGATGAATCTTTCTCCTAAGATACCATAAAAAAAAGACCTAGTCTGATGAATTTTCTCCTAGGATAATAAGTAGGGAAGTTTGGATTAAAAAAGGAAGGTCAATTTTTAGTTTTCTTAAGTTATCAATCTTTAGTTTTCTTGAAATCAGGGGTCCCGCCTGGAGAATAGGGTCAGCTTTTAGTTTAGTCAAGCTTAGTTTATAGTTTTCCGCAAGCTCAATCTCAAATTTAGGAGACGCACTTCCTAGTTTGGGTTTTTCAAATTTTTATTTCTTTAGGAGACGCACATCCTAGTTGAGTCTTCAATTTTACTCTCATCAATAACATAGGTAATTTATAGTTCAGCTAATAACTCACAAATCTTCCTAGTGTAATCTGGGGCAGAAAAAGTTTCTTTTGTTGTTTCCGTTTTGCTGTAGTAGCAGGCGCCCACCTGGAGAATGAGGGAATTTATTGTAAGTATTAAAATAGCAGGCGCCCACCTGGAGAACGAGGGAATTTATTTCAAGTTTTAAGTCAGCATCAGGCGCCCACTTGGAGAATGAGGGAATTTATTGCAAGTATTAAGTCAACAGCAGGCGCCCAACAGGAGAATGAGGGAATTTATTTCAAGTTTTAAGTCATCAGGCGCCCACCTGGAGAATGAGAGAATTTATTTCAAGTTTTAAGTCAGCATCAGGCGCCCACCTGGAGAATGAGGGAATTTGTTTCAATTTTCAAGTCATTAGCAGGCGCCCACCTGGAGAACGAGGGAATTCATTTCAAATTTCAAGTCAGTTGCAGGTGCCCACCTGAAGAACGAGGGAAGTCATTTCAGAATTTAATTCAAGTTAGAAGTAGCAGAAGCTCGCCTCAAGAATGCGAGCTGACAGTCCGAGATGACCAAAGGAAGAAGTCTCAATCCAGAATAAAAGAAAAAAAAGAAGAAGAGAAGTGAATCCAAAATGCAGAAGCCGATGAAAGATGTGAACTGCTCAAGACATGGCTGAAGTAATAAGCTTTGCATGTCCCGTCTTGATCCGAAAAGCTGAAGAAGAAAGAACTAGCACCTGCAGCTAGCAAGCATCAAGGTTCAAATCAAAAGTCCGCATGAAGAACCATTCAAGACTCAAGATCAAGCTTCAAAAGACTCATAGATAGGAATCTTGTAACTCGTAGCTGATAGGCTTAGTTAGTTTCTTTTTCATTTTGACTTTGTTGTAATAGGGAGCTCAGCAAGAAAGAGCAGCAACAGCGAAATCACAGCGTCTCAGTAGTCCCAACTAGCAAAACATCCAGAACTACACTGACCTGATTCCTTTATAGCCAAGGATATGTAGGCAACCTCCGAAGCAAGGTTCGGTCGAACTTTTCCAAAATGCTTCCCATGGAGTATCAAACGGGCAAAAATTGCTCGTAATTGCTCACTTTATCTTTGTCCAAAACTCTTCATGTTTCCGAGCAAAGAGGGGCAGCCGTGAGCACCTAATTTTTGCCCTAATATAAAATTACTCCTAAAAAATCCAAAAAAATAGCTTTAAATTATTTTTCTAAATTTTTACTTAGTTTGCTTTGTACGTATTCATGTTTGATGCATTTTTAAGTTGCATTTTAAATCCTAAAGAAAATACAAAATAGTTTTAATTTTTATATTTTTTATATTTTAATTGCATAATTAATTGCATTTGTAAAACACTAAAATACCAAAAAATACATTAGTCTACATGCATTTGTTAGCTAATTGAATTAGTTAATTGTAGAAAATAGGTCATTAGGTTAATTTTTCAAATTAGTTAGAATTAGGAGTGTTAAATAAATTGATTAGTCTTGCAAAATACAAAGAAGGAAAAGAGAAGGCTATGGGGTCTCATTACAGCTTTGAGCCAGGTGCTTCTAGTGGCCCATTTTCCTTCCATTCGTCCAAGCCCGCTACCTGCCGGCCCAATATTCCCCTTCATCTCTAAAATAGACCCTAATTTTTCCTCTCTCTCGCTAATTACAACAGAGAATGGGCGCACTCCCCCCTTCCTTCATTCCCATAGAAGAACGTATCTTCCCCTCCAAAAGACGAACCCTAGCCGCTGCCCCTGTTTACATTTTTCTCTCAAGAACGAGACTCCCCTCCATTTTTACAACCAAATCCTAGATGTCCGCCTCCCCTTTGTCACTTTCTCACCTTCTCACACACACACACACTCATACATGCCTTGGGAGAATTAGCTCGAAGTTTATGGTTCAAAATACTAGATCTAAAAAATTAAAAGCTAAAAAATGGAAAGAAACACTGGAATTTTCAATTGAGCTTTGAAGAACTGATTTCAAAGCTCGGTTTCTTTTTATTCTGGATTTCTGAAAGCTGTTTTTGGAGCCGTTGATTTTTGTCGATTTCTGCTGATTTGGTTATTTTTTCTGGCATTGCTGAGCTCCAACTTGCTGAATCTAGCCTTCATTTGGCTTTTCTTTGCTTCTAGATTTGACCCTTGTACAATTAGGTATGTCCTCTTTAAACCTGAATTTTTCAGATTTGGTCTAATATGAAATTATGTTTGACTTTAGTGATTATCTTATTTTGATTGGAATTTACTGTTTCGACCCATTTCTGCATGAACTAAATGTCGTTCATTTACTCGCAATGTGTTGTAATGCTTGAATCTATCCTTCATGATATGTATGAATTAGTCTGTGTGTCAATTTGATTTATATTCATCCCCAACCTAATGCATGTGAGAATAAAATTGTTCACCAACAAGAAGAGAGGTCCGTAATGTTAAAATTGACCTCATTGATCTGTACGTTTAGTTCCAGCATTTGATCCCATATTTTGTTGAGCATCATGGTTTTTGATATTCCATATAATCCGTTTCCTTTAGTTTCTGCAAAAGATGTCTTTTTTTTTTTGTTTAAAACCCAATTGCTTGATTTTAACTTCAAGTAGACGTTCAGATTAGTTTCAGTTTGCAACTTCTTAAATCCATGAACAGTCCATTTCATGAATAGTTTAGTGATTCAATCCATATCTCCCACACTCTTATTCCATAATCAATCACCTCACAACAGAATCTCAAATATAGGAAATGAACAACTCTAGAACATCTTAGCTTGCTTTAGGCGCGATTAATAAATTATCGTGGTCATAGGTACGGTTCCCGTGGCATGGTCACGATTCGTAAATCCTAATTCAAGTGCGCGTTTCACGCGACTTGACCACAGCTTCGAATAATAATAAAAGAAACATGTTGTAAGTCGTGGGTGCGTTTCACGTGACGCGATTTGCAATATGAACAAAAACAACGAGTGTGCGATATCGCGACTTGTTCAAACAAATTCCATAAATATTAAAAGCGGTTAAAAAGTTAAAAATGCACAATAGGTTTTAAATATGTATTAAATCAGATAATTTGGCCAATTATTAATAGTTGAGCGACCGTGCTAGAACCACGGATTTCGGGAGTGCCTCACACCTTCTCCCGGGTTAACATAATTCTTTACCCAGTCTTCTGTGTTCGCGGACCATAAATGGAGTTAATTTTCCTCGATTTGGGATTTAAAAATAAACTGGTGACTTGGGACACCATAAATTTTTCCAAGTGGCGACTCTGAACTAAATAAATAATCCCATTTCGAATAATATCACTTAAATTGGAAACACTCCCCTATCCCCTCGGAAAAAAGGAGGTGTGACAAGTGGCTCTGCTAGTGGTCGGAGCACCTTTCTTCATGTGCCAGTTGAGGTTCATTAATATATTGAAAGTTAAAGGTCCCAATCTATCTCTATCCATTTTATTTTATCTTTTGATTTTTAGATCTTACTTTTGTTTATGTTTGAATAATGTTTGGAGCGGTTTTCTGTTTACTTTATGCCTCTAAATAAGAGTTTTGTCTCTATTTGTTTAATGGAGAATAGCTCTTGACCATTTAGCTTATTTGTCTTGTTAGGAATATAACTAATTAACTACTCCCTCCGTTTCAATTTATGTGAACCTATTTTCTTTTTAGTCTGTGCCAAAAAGAATAACCTCTTTCCTTATTTGGAAACAATTTACCTTTATATAATAATTTATAACCACACAAAATATATATGCCTCATTTTAAACCACAAGTTCAAAAGTTTTCTCTCTTTTCTTAAACTCCGTGCCTAGTCAAATGGGTTCACATAAATTGAAATGGAGGGAGTACTAATTTTTAAGTTCATATTAGGTGTGCTCATGACATAATTTTCAGTGAAGTCGTTTATGAATTTTTGTGGGGTAGATGTATATTTTTGTTTTTATGAATGTGTAGTTGTATGTAGTAGGAAGGGGCTGTTTTGTTTGTTGAATTTGATATAAAACTAATTGAAATAAGTTTAAGGAGAAAATGAATAACGTTTGCAAACAAAGATTGAAAAGTAATGTTTGGACTCAAGGAAAAGGATTTGGGGCGTTGGGTGGATTCGCATGCGTAGTGCGATAGTTGACTTTTAATAAATTTCAAAATTAATTTTCTTCGAATGTAGTAATTTTCTCCAAAAGTAATAACGTACTAATAATCCTCGTCATGACTGCGGATTTGCTTGCGTAGCGCGGTTATGACAAAAAACAAATCAATAAAATTTATCTCGATCGCACATTCGCTTGCATGGTGCGGTTAGGACAATTTTATTCAAATCTTTCTTTAACAATTTTAATAAATAAAAATGGATAGGTAAAACATGGAAATCCAATAAAACACAATTTTATCCAAAATTAATTCAAACCAAGTTGTAGTCAATAAAGTGACCATGTTAGAACCACGTAACTCGGGAAATGCCTTACACCTTCTACCCGGTCAACAGAATTTTTTACCCAAATTTTGTTTTTGCAGACCAAAAATAATAGAGTCAAATATTCCTTTGACTATGGATTTAAATAAAAGGTTACTTGGAATACCCAAAAATCAATTCCAAGTGGCGACTCTGTAAATAAAATAATCCCTACTCAAATTTGTCACTTTAATTGGAAAAACTCTTTAACTCACAATCCATAACACACATATTTATCTTTTTGCGGGGGTAGAAGAGGGATGGAAGGGGTAGAGAAGGGGTGTGACAATAAGTTATAAGCCCGGTACAAGTCAACCACCTGGCCGTTAGAGGCTGGGCTTGTGTCACGACCCGAAATTTTCACCGTCGGGACCGTGATGGCGCATAACATTTCACTTGCTAGGCAAGCCAACGATAGAGATTATTAAGCCAAATTCTTATTCCATTACGTAAATAACAACAAATAAGCTAAGAAGAAATATAGCGAGTGCGGAATAATATAAAAACTGCATTAATTACTACCACCCGGATCTGGAGTCACAATTCACGAGCATTCTAGAATTCACTACAAGTAATAGTCTGAGAGAAATACAACTGTTTGAATGAAAGAAATAGTAAAACAGAAAAGATAGATGGGGACTTCAAGGTCTATGAACGCCGACAGATCTACCTTGAGTCTCTGGATAGCGGGTCTAACAGCTAATATCTCGATCAACTCGAGCCAGTACCAAAATCTGCATAGAAAATACAGAGTGCAGTATCAGTACAACCGACCCCATGTACTGGTAAATATCGAGTCTAACCTCGCCGAAGTAGTGACGAGGTTAGGACAAGACACCTACAAATAAACCTGTGCAATATATATCAATATATAAAACAATAAGAACAACTAAAGAAGCAAGGCAAGAAATATTGGGAAGGGGACATGCTGAGGGGATTAGATGGCAAGGAATCACAACAGGAACGAGAACATGATCAATCGATATATCTTTAACAGAAAGAAACAAGTAAACACAGTAAAGGAAAGTGCACGTCATCACCCTTCATGCTTTTACTATCAACTTCACCATAAGAAACAATAGAAACGACACGACATCACCCTTCGTGCATTAACTCTCTCTCATAACATGGCACGACATCACCCTTCGTGTATTAGCTCTCTCATAACATTGCACGGTATCACCCTTTGTGCATTATCACCCACTCACAAAATGTTGCACGGCATCACCTTTCGTGCTTTAACACCCTCCCTCACCAAGACAATAAACAATAACAACATGGAGATAGAAATATCAAGAACAAGTCTTACTTCAACATTCAATTCCACATTACTAACCTCAACTTTGAGTCAATACCCAATCAATACCAATTTCCATTAAACGTAATAAGAGTTGTTCAACATAACGAATAACTAGTCTAATCATGAACAATATGATCAAGGAATACCATGATTACAATAATAAGACTTACTCGCATGTTATGACTCGACAACAATACATAGGTACTCGTCACCTCACCTATACGTTGTACTCAACATACAAACACGTAGCAAATGAGCGAATAATGCCTAATCCCTCAAGCCAAGGTTAACCACGACACTTACCTCACTCTGAAGGCCACTCAATACTCAATCACAGCTTTTCCTCTAGAATTCACCTCCAAACCACTCGTATCTATTCAAAAATGACTAAATAATATCAAATATTCTAAAGGAATCAATTATATTGCATAGATTTAGATTTCCCAAGCTTTCCCCCCAAAAGTCAAAATTGGCTTCGGGCCCGCTCGGTCAAAACCCGAGGTTTGGACCAAAATCTATTTACCCATTCACCCCCGAGCCTGAATATACAATTAGTTTTGGAATTCGACCTCAATTTGAGGTCTAAATCCTAATTTTCCAAAATTTCCTAATTCTACCCAAACCCCCAATTTCTACCATGGAAGTCCTAGATTTAGGTTGAAAATTCATGAAATGTAATGGGCAATTGAAAGAAAATGGTTTAGAATCACTTACCAATACTTTGGGGAAGAATTTAGCTTGGGAGAATTGTCTCTAGGCCGTTTGGCTTTGGAAAAGTTGAAAGAATGGCTTAAGTCCCATAATGGGACAGTTTAATAGCTGGGCGACAGTGTTCATCGCGTTCGCAAGAACACTGTCGCGTTCGCGAAGAGCAGAGCTTGCCAAGCTTACGCGATCGCAAAAATCTTAATGCGTTCGCGAAGGCTACACCCCCTGGCCTTCGCGTTCGCAAGTCCTTTCTCGCATTCTCGATGAAGAGTGACTGGCTCCCTCCCCCAGGTCCCAAACACTATGCGTTCGCGTTGAGCTGGTCGCGTTCGTGAAGTGTAAAGCCCCTATCGCTCCGCTTTCGCGACCCAGACTTCGCGTTTGCAAAGAAGAAAAACCCAGCCATCCCAGTTTCTACTTTGCGTTCGCGAGAGTGCCTTCGCAGACGCGAAGAAGGAAATAAGAAAGCACCTGAAACTGCAGAAAAACCAGATTTTTCTAAGTGCAAAACACCCGAAGCCTATCCGAAACTCACCCGGGCCCTCGGGGCTCCAAACCAAACATGCACGCAAGTCCTAAAACATCATACGAACTCGCTCGCGCGCTCAAATCGCCAAAATAACACCTAGAACTACGAATTGAACACCAAATCAAATGAAATTTTCAAGAAAACTTTAAAATTTCAATTTTCACAACCAAACGTCCGAATCACGTCAAATCAACTCCGTTTCTCACCAAATTTCACAGACAAGTCTTAAATATTATAGTGGACCTGTACCGATCTCCGAAACCAAAATACAGACCCGGTATTAACAAGACCAAACATCAGTTAATTATAAAAATCCTTACACTTCTAAACTTTTAATTTTTCATCAAAATTCGATATCTCGAGCTAGGGACCTTGGAATTCGATTCCGGGCATACGCCCAGGTCCCAAATTACGATACGGACCTCCCGGGACTTTTAAAACACGGATCTGGGTCCGTTTGCTAAAAATGTTAACCGAAGACAACTTAAATTGATTTTGTTTTAAGGCAAAAATTCTCTTTTTATCAGTTTTTAATATATAGGCCTTCCGGAAGAACACTCGGACTGCGCACGCAAATCTAGGGAGGCTAAAATGAGGTTTTTGAGACCTTGAAATGCAGAATTAGGTTCCAAAGTATAAGATGACCTATCGGGTCATCACATTCTCCACCTCTAAAACAACTATTCGTCCTCGAACGAACATAGAAAAGTACCTGGGCTGGTGAAAAGATGTGGATATATACTCCGCATGTCCGACTCAGACTCCCAAGTAGCTGCCTCGATGGGATGACCTCTCCACTGCACTTGAACTGAAGGATAACTCTTTGATCTCAACTGGCGAACCTGCCGGGCTAGAATAGCCACCAGCTCCTCCTCATAAGTCAAATCCTTGTCCAACTGGACAGAGCTGAAATCTAACACATGGGACGGATCGCCGTGATACTTTCGAAGCATGGACACATGGAACACCGGATGAATTGATGATAACCCCGATGGCAATGCAAGCGTGTAAGCCACTTCTCCCACTCTCTCCAGAATCTCAAAAGGTCTGATATACCTAGGGCTCAACTTGCCCTTCTTTCCGAACCTCATTACACCCTTCATGGGTGATACCCGAAGCAACACTCTCTCCCTGACCATTTATGCAACATCACGAACTCTATGGTCGGCATAACTCTTCTGCATGGACTGAGCTGTGCGAAGTCGATCCTGAATAATCTTGACCATATCCAAGGCATCCTGTACCAAATCTGTACCCAATAACTGAGCCTCCCCTGGCTCAAACCATCCGATTGGCGATCGACACCGTCTACCATATAGTGCCTCATAGGGAGCCATCTGAATGCTCGACTGGTAGCTGTTGTTATAGGAGAATTCTGGAAGGGGCAAGAACTGATCCCATGATCCTCCGAAGTCTATAACACATGCGCGGAGCATATCCTCCAAGATCTGAATCGTGCGCTTGGATTGTTCGTCTGTCTGAGGATGAAACGCTGTGCTCAACTCAACCCGCGTACCCAACTCACGCTGTACTGCCTTCCAGAAGTGCGAGGTGAACTGCGTACCTCGGTCAGATATGATAGACATGGGCACACCGTGAAGACGGACGATCTCGCGGATATAAATCTCGGCCAATCGCTCTGAAGAATATGAAACTGCAACAGGAATGAAGTGCGCTGACTTAGTCAGCCTTTCCACAATGACCCAAATAACATCGAACTTCCTCTAAGTCCGTGGGAGTCCAACAACGAAATCTATAGTGATACGCTCCCACTTCCACTCAGGAATCTCTATCTTCTTAAAGCAAACCACCAGGTTTCTGATGCTCGTACTTTACTTGCTGACAATTTAGACACCGAGCTATATAAGCAACTAGATCCTTCTTCATTCTCCTCCACCAATAATGCTGCCGCAAGTCCTAATACATCTTGGCGGCGATGCATAGAATACCGAGAACTGTGGGCCTCCTCAAGAATTAACTCACGAAGTCCATCCGCATTAGGCACACAAATACGACCCTGCATCCTCAAAACTCCATCATCTCCAACAGTAACCTGCTTAGCATCACCGTGCCACACCGTGTCCCTAAGGACAAGCAAATGAGGGTCATCATACTGTCTCTCCCTAATGTGCTCAAACAATGAAGACCGAGCGACGGTACAAGCTAGAACACGATTGGGCTAAAAAACATCCAACCTCACGAACTGACTGGCCAAAGCCTGAACATCTAGTGCAAGCGGTCTCTCACCGACTAGAATATAAGGCTGCCCATACTCACTGACTTCCTACTTAAGGCATCGGCCACCACGTTGGCCTTCCCAGGATGATACAAGATGGTGATATCATAATCTTTCAATAGCTCTAACCACCTCCTCTGCCTCAAATTGAGCTCCTTTTGTTTGAACAAGTACTGTAAACTCAGATGGTCCGTGAAAACCTCACATGACATGCCGTAGAGATAGTGCCTCCAAATCTTCAGCGCATGAACAATGGCTGCCAACTCTAAGTCATAAACTGAGTAATTCTTCTGGTGAACCTTCAACTGCCACGAAGCATATACAATAACCTTGCCACCCTGCATCAATACCATACCCAGACCAATACGAGATGCATCACAATATACTATATAGGATCATGAACCTGAGGGTAACACCAATAGCAGTGCCGTAGTCAAAGTAGTCTTGAGCTTCTGAAAGCTCGCCTCACACTCGTCCGACCATCTGAACGGGGCACCCTTTTGGGTTAACCAGGTCAACGGGGCTGCTATGGATGAGAACCCCTCCACAAACCGACGGTAATAACCCGTCAATCCCAAGAAACTACGGATCTCTGTAGGTGATGTGGGTCTAGGCCAGTTCTGAACTGCCTCAATCTTCTTAGGATCCACCTGAATTCCCTCTGCTGATACAACGTGACCCAAGAAAGAAACTGAACTCAACCAAAACTCGCATTTTGAGAACTTAGCATATAATTGGATGTCTCTTAGAGTCTGAAGAACGATCCGAAGATGCTGCTCATGCTCCTCTCGGCTGCGGGAGTAGATCAAGATATCATCAATAAACACAATCACGAAGGAATCCAAGTAGGGTTTGAACACCCGGTTCATCAAATCCATGAATGCTGCTGGGGCATTTGTCATCCCAAATGACATAACTAGAAACTCATAATGCCCATACTGAGTCCGAAAAGCTGTCTTAGGGACATCAGATGCCCTAATTCTCAACTGATGGTAGCCAGATCGCAAATCAATCTTCGAAAACACCTTGTCACCCTGAAGCTGATCAAATAAATCATCCATCCTCGGTAATGGATATTTGTTCTTGATGGTGACCTTGTTCAACTATCGATAATCCATACACATCCTCATCGATCCATCTTTGTTCTTCACAAATAACATAGGTGCACCCCAGGGCGAGACACTAGGTCTAATGAAGCCCTTATCAAGCAGATCTTGCAACTGTTCCTTTAATTCTTTCAACTCTGGCGGGTCCATGCGGTATGGCAGAATGGAAATGGGTTGAGTGTCCGGAGCGAAATCAATGAAAAAATCAATATCGCTGTCGGGTGGCATCCCCGACAGATCTGCAGGAAACACCTCTGGAAAATCACGAACAACCGGCACTGAATCCATGGAATGAACCTTCGTACTAAAATTGCAGACACAAGCCAAATAAGCTAGACACCCCTTCTCGACCATATGCCGAGCCTTCTCATAAGAGATAACCCTGCTGGTAGAATGGCCAGGAGTCCCTCTCTACTATAATCGAGGCAACCCCGGCAAGGCTAAGGTCACCATCTTGGCGTGACAATCTAATATAGCATGATAAGGTGACAGCCAATCCATACCCAGAATGACATCAAAATCAACCATATCGAGAAGTAGAAGATCTACACGAGTCTCAAGGCTCCCAATGGTGACCACACATGAACGATAAACACGATCTACAATAATAGCATCTCCCACTGGTGTGGACACATACACAGGAGCACTCAAAGAATCACGAGGCACGACCAAATATGAAGCAAAATAGGAGGACACATAGGAGTAAGTAGATCCCGAATCAAATAGAACCGATGTATCCCTACTGTAAACTGAAACAGTACCTGTAATAAAGGCATCAGATGACTCAGCCTCAAGCCTGGCTGGAAAAGCATAACACCGGGGCTGGGCCCCACCACCTTGAACTACGTCCCTGGGATGACCTCTAGCTGGCTGGTCTCCACCTCTAACGGCCTGACCTCCACCTCTAACAGTCTGGCCCCTACCTCTAGCTACCTGACCTCTGCCTCTGGCTGGCTGAGTAGGTGGTGCAGCAACTGGTGCCGGAACTATGGCATGAGAACTCTGATGCTGTGAGCTGCCCCATGTCCGAGGGAAAAATCTAGCAATGTGCCTTGGATCACCACAAGTATAGCAAGAACTCGGCTGCTGTGACTGCTGGTCATGAAACTGACCCCGTCGACCTGAGTAACCACCCTAAAAACTCTGGAGCAGATGTGCACTAATATGGGCTGGTGGTGCACTATAGGCTAACTGGTCGAAATAATGCATCTGAGGGCCACGGCCACTTGAGGCACCGTGGGATGCCTGAAGTGCTGAATGAAACGGTCTGGGAGGATGGCCTTTATCATAAGTACCCCGACCTCCAGATGAGGCTCCACTAAATCCACCGAAGTGACGAGGCCTCTTGTCAGACCCCTGACCACTCCCCTGAGCTAAAACTATCTCGACACGCCTGTCAACATTGGCAGCCGCCTAAAAAGAAATTTCACTCCCAGTCTCCTTAGCCATCTGCAATCTGATAGGCCGAGCATGACAGGCCAAATCTATAAAATGGGTCTCATACTGAGTAACCGTCACACTGCCATACTGGAGACGCTCGAACTGACAGCGATGCTCCTCTCTCAATGTAATAGGGAGAAACTTCTCTAGGAAGAGCTGAGAAAACTGGTCCCAAGTAAGAGCAGGCGACCCAGCTGGTCTGGTTAACAGATAATCTCTCCACCATATCTTGGCGGAACCATTCATCTGAAATGCAGCAAAATTGACCCCGTTGGTCTCCACTATACCCATGTTCCGTAGAACCTCGTGACAGCTGTCGAGATATTCTTGGGGATCTTCTGAAGGAGCACCACTAAAGTGAACTGGAAAGAGCTTGATGAACTTGTCCAATCTCCATAAAGCCTCAGAAGACATAGTTGACCCATATTCGGCATGTTCCGCAACAACCGGCTGAACTACTCTAACTGGCTGGGTTGCTGGAGCCTGATACTGGGGAGCTATTTGCTCCAGAGCGGGAGTAATAGGAGTCTGGGCTCCTCCTCCAGCCTGAGAGATGGCTGGTGCCATGGGAAATGCGCCAGTCTGAGCCACACTCTCCATAAGGCCCACCAAACAGACCAAAGCGTCCTGAAGTACTGGGGTGGCAATGAACCCCTCCGGAACCTAAGCTGGTCAGGCAGGAATAGTCTGGGCTGGAACCTCCTCGCCCAACTCTACCTGAGGCTCCACTGCTGGTACTGCTGCATGAGCTCTAGGCTGAGCCCTGCCCCTGCCTCGGCCTCTGGCACGGCCTCGACCTTGACCTCTGCCCCTCGTAGGAGCTGCCACTAGGGGCTCTGGCTGCTGCTCAGCTGAGGAAGCGATACGTGTTCTCGCCATCTGTGAGAGAATAAGAGTAGAAGAGTTCAATCAGTATTGAGAAAACAAAATCGCACGACAGAGAAGAATAAAAGCGAAATTTGTTCCTAAACTTCATAGCCTCTGGATGATAAGCACAGACGTCTCCGTAACGATCCTCCAGACTCTACTAAGCTCGCTCATGAATTGTGAGACCTAGGCAACCTAGTGCTCTGATACCAACTTATTAAGACCCTTAATTCCCACCATCGGGACCGTGATGGCGCCTAACATTTCACTTGCTAGGCAAGCCCTGATAGAGATTATTAAGCCAAATTCTTATTCCATTCAGTAAATAACAACAAATAAGCTAAGATGAAATATAGCGAGTGCGGAATAATATAAAAACTGCATTAATTACTACCACCCGGATCTGGAGTCACAATTCAAGAGCCTTCTAGAATTCACTACAAGTAATAGTCTGAGAGAAATACAACTATTTGAATGAAAGAAACAGTAAAACAGAAAAGATAGACGGGGACTTCAAGGTCTGTGAACGCTGACAGATCTACCCTGAGTCTCCGGATACCGGGTCCAATAGCTAATATCTCGATCAACTCGAGTCGGTACCAAAATCTGCACAAAAAGTGCAGAGTGCAGTATCAGTACAACCGATCCCATGTAGTGGTAAGTATCGAGTCTAACCTCGGCGGAGTAGTGACGAGGCTAGGACAAGACACCTACAAATAAACCTGTGCAATATATATCAATATATAAAACAATAACAACAACTAAAGAAGCAAGGCAATAAATATTGGGAAGGGGACATGCTGAGGGGATTACATGGAAATGAATCACAATAGGAATGAGAACATGATCAATTGATATATCTTTAACAGAAAGAAACAAGTAAACACAGTAAAGGAAAGTGCACGGCATAACCCTTCGTGCTTTTACTCTCAACCTCACCATAAGAAACAATAGAAACGGCACGACATCACCCTTTGTGCATTACCTCTCTCTCATAACATGGCATGACATCACCCTTAGTGTATTAACTCTCTCTCATAACATGGCACGTCATCACCCTTCGTGCATTATCACTCACTCACAAACATTGCACGGCATCACCCTTCGTGCTTTAACACTCTCCCTCACCAAGACAATGAACAATAACAATAGGGAGATAGAAATATCAAGAACAAGTCTTACTTCAACATTCAATTCCATGTTACTAACCTCAACTTTGAGTCAATACCCAATCAATACCAATTTCCGTGAAATATAATAAGAGTTGTTCAACATAACGAATAGCTAGTCTAATCATGAACAATATGATCAAGGAATACCACGATTACAATAATAAGACTCACTCGCATGTTATGACTCGACAACAACGCATTGGTACTCATTACCTCACCTATACGTTGTACTCAACATACAAACACGTAGCAAATGAACGAATAATGCCTAATCCCTCAAGCCAAGGTTAACCATGATACTTACCTCACTCTGAAGGCCAAGGTGTCAAACGGTAAATTCGGACAACTCTAGAGCAGTTCTTAGCACGTTCGAGGACGAATGTATGTTTAAGTGAGAGAGAATGTAACGATCCGACTGGTTGTTTTGAGCTCCAGCGTGTCGTTCGGCGGTTTGAGGCCTTGTGTAGCTTCACTTCAGGTATTATGAATTGTGCACGTGGTCGTAATTGAATTTTAGGAAGTTCGGAGTTGATTTGGAAAGAAAATTCTAATGGTGAGGTGAATTCTAGAGGAAAAGCTGTGATTGAGTATTGAGTGGCCTTCAGAGTGAGGTAAGTGTCGTGGTTAACCTTGGCTTGAGGGATTAGGCATTATTCGTTCATTTGCTACGTGTTTGTATGTTGAGTACAACGTATAGGTGAGGTAATGAGTACCAATGCGTTGTTGTCGAGTCATAACATGCGAGTGAGTCTTATTATTGTAATCGTGGTATTCCTTGATCATATTGTTCATGATTAGACTAGCTATTCGTTATGTTGAACAACTCTTATTATATTTCACGGAAATTGGTCAAAACCAGAGGTTCAGACTAAAATGTATTTACCCATTCACCCCCGAGCCCGAATATGCAATTAGTTTTGGAATCCGAACTCAATTTGAGGTCTAAATCTCAATTTCCCAAAAATCCCTAATTCTACCCAAACCCCCAATTTCTACCATGGAAATCCTAGATTTTAGGTTGGAAATTCATGAAATGTAATGGGTAATTGAAAAAAAATGGTTTAGAATCACTTACCAACACTTTGGGGAAGAATTTAGCTTGGGAGAATCATCTCTAGGCCATTCGGCTTTTGAAAAGTTGAAAGAATGGCTTAAGTCCCGTAATGGGACTGTTTAATAGTTGGGCGACAATGTTCATCGCGTTCGCAAGGACACTGTCGCGTTCGCGAAAAGCAGAGCTTGCCAAGATTACGCGATCGCGAAACTCTTATCGCGTTCGCGAAGGCTACGCCCCTTAGCCTTCGCGTTTGCGAGTCCTTGCTCTCATTCGCGATGAAGAGTGATTGACTCCCTCCCCAGGTCCTAAACACTACACGTTCGCATTGAGCTGCTCGCATTCGGGAATGGTAAATCCCCCATTGGTCCGCATTCGCGACCCAAACTTCGCCTTCGCGAAGAAGAAAAACCCACACATCCCAGTTTCTACTTCGCGTTCGCGAGAGTGCCTTCACGATTGCGAAGAAGGAAACCAGAAGGCACCTGAAACTGCAGAAAAACCAGATTTTCCTAAGTGCAAAACACCTCGAAGCCTATCCGAAACTCACCCGAGCCCTCGGGGCTCCACACCAAACATGGACGCAAGTCCTAAACATCATACGAACTCGCTCGCGCGATCAAATCGCCAAAATAACTCCTAGAACTACGAATTGAACACCAAATCAAATGAAATTTTCAAGAAATCTTTAAAACTTCTATTTTCACAACCGGACATCCGAATCACGTCAAATCAACTCCGTTTCTCACCAAATTTCACAGACAAGTCTTAAATATTATTGTCACGACCCAAAATCCATTAAAGGTTGTGATGGCATCGGACACCACTGTCAGGCAAGACAACACTAAATAGTGAATTAAATTCTCATTTTAGTGTTTCTGAAAACATAAATTTTCTTCAATTTAACTAGTAACAAACGAACGTTAAGAATAATAATAATGTTTTCCAATTTGAATACTAAATATCCCATAATCATCCTTGAACCCGGTGTCACAAGTGCATGAGCATCAACTAGGAAGATAAAATTAAATACAACACCTGTCCAGAAAACAAATTAGACAGGAAAATACATAAGTAACTCTGAAGGGGACTCTGCTGGCTGCGGATCGTAGATGGAAATGCAGCTCACCTAAGTCTCTGCATTTACCACACATCTATGCCTGCAAGACTGCTAGACATATAGGCACCTGCACAAAAGTATGCAGCAAGTATAGTATGAGTACGTAAATCAATGCGTACCCAGTAAGTTTCCCGCCTAACCTCGAAGAAGTAGTGACGAGGGGTCGACTCGGATGCTTACTATGGCCAACAATAATATACCGATAATATGATGAATTATGGATTTTATAAGGCAGCTATAAACTCGGTAACATGAGGTAGGTAAATAATTCTTTTGTTAATAGGGGATTTCCAAATTTATTTTCATCTTTTAACAATTTATATCTCCGGCCAATGAGGCCATATCAATTATCAATAATTCCAAAATAATCAATTATGTCATGCGCAAATCATGTCGAGGTCGTACGGCCCGATCCAAAATAATATTAAACTGTGCGCTATCGGAGGGTCGAATGGCGCGAACCATAGATGCATCTATTTAATCTGCCGAGGCATTCGGCCCATTCCACAAAAGATAAACAAATTCAAACAGTCAGTCAATAATTCATCAAGGAGCAATTGTCTAAGGAAATGGCAAATCCTCTTTTAACGGTCAAGAAAATGATGTTTAACCTTTTTGAAATTCATTTACCAAGTTCGATATGATTTAAGAAATTTATATTGACCATAAGGTTACAAATATTGCAAGTATAAGATGCTTTTGGGTCCTAGACCACCCGGACTTAAGCATAATAGTAGCTAAGCACGGACTCTCGTCACCTCGTGCGTACGTAGCCCCCACAAATAGAAGCATGTATTGATTTAATTCACCTATGGGGTTAATTCTCTCTTACAAGGTTAGAAAGGAGACTTACCCCGCTCCAAAGTTCCATAGCCTACTCCCAAGCCTTTCCAACAATTCAAACAGATGCCCAATGCTTCAAACTAGTCAATAAATGTGCAAACCCATAAAAATATACTCTAATACTCACAACAATGTAATTTACAATAATTCTCAACTCCGCTTGAAAAGTCGATAAAATCACCCTCGGGCCCACGTGCCCGGATTTCGAAAATTATTTTTTTTAAAGATAAACATTACCCATAGCATTACGAACTAAAATATATAATTTGTTCTCAATTCCTTATCCAAATTCGTGGTCAAATTCCAAAAATACCAATTTCTAGGTTTTTCTTCAAAATTTTAAATTTCTACAATGTTTCATGTCTAAATCCATATGAACTCATGTATTTAACTCAAAATTGTGTAGAAAACGCTTACCCCATTATGATTTATGAAGATGGCACTCCAATGTGCTCCAAAATCGGCTCCCATGGGCGAAATGAAATGAGATAGAGCCAAACCCTTCTGCGGTCACTGCCCAACCCCGACTTCCGCACCTGCAGTCACTTGACCGCTCCTGCGGTTCCGCAGGTGCAGCCTAACTACCGCTTCTGCGGTCTTCCACCAGACCCCTCAACTCCGCATCTGCGTCCACCATCCGCTTTTGCGCCTCCGCTTCTGCAGCTCCACGCGCGCAGGTGCAGTCCCGCTTCTGCGAATCTCGACCGCATCTGCGGTCCACGCCTCCCCCAGAAAAATCCACTTTTGCGAGTCTTTTCCCGCACTTGCGGACTCGTACCTGCGGCCCTCTTCTCGCAGGTACGATTACACCAGAAGCCCAGCTGCTTCAACCCTTCCTAAAATTCCATTTTTTTAATCAGTTAACCAGAATCCACCCGAGGCCCCCGGAACCCCGTCCAATCACACCAACCAGTTCCAAAACATATTGAAGACCTGCTCGAGGCCTCAAATCACATCAAACAATGCTAATACCACAAATCGCACTCCAATTCAAGCTTTATGAAATTTAGAATTTCAAACTTCCTCATTCGATGCCGAAACGCTCCCGGTTCATACAAAACCCGATCCGGACATACGCCTAAGTCCAAAATCATCGTACGAATATGTTGGAACCTTCTAAATCCGGATTCCTAGGTCGTTTACTTAAAAATCAAACCTTAGTTAATTCTTCCAACTTAAAGCTTCCGAAATTAGAATTTTCTTTCCAAATCAACTCCGAACTTCCTAAAATTCAATTACGACCACGTGCACAATTCATAATACCTGAAGTGAAGCTACACAAGGCCTCAAACCGCCGAACGACACGCTGGAGCTCAAAACGACCGGTCAGATCGTTACATTCTCTCTCACTTAAACATACGTTCATCCTCGAACGTGCTAAGAACTGCTCTAGAGTTGTCCGAATTTACTGTTTGACACCTTGCGCACCTACCCGTGCTACCATAACTCAATTGAGCACATTAGATCGAGCCAATATGAAGATTCTCCATTCTATTTGATCAAATTTGCCTTAGAGCCAAATTCTAGCATCTGAAATTCTCTACCAGGTCTGCTTCCAACATACAGACACCGTTTCGATCACTACACGATGCACCAATACATGATCATATACCTTTACTGAATTCATACCATGCACCGGGTAACTCACATGACCATAATAACATTCTCTGACAACGATAGTCGAAATCCCATGAATCTGATGCCCACAACGCACCTCACGGAGCATATAAGTCTCGTTTCAACTCTCGCAATACTGCCACCACCGGAAGGACGTGTAGAAACTCATAACCACCTGCCGAATCATAATTCCTGGAGTCTCTCCCCCCGATAAGAACCATTACCTCATTCTGGACTGAACAACAATATTCACTCTTCAATATTCCTTATATAAATCTGAACGTACTGATCCTAGGTCCAAAAGTCTCCTCTCCCCCAGTACAAGTTGTTCAGGCAATAAGACACTTCCGACACTGCCAAAAGTCTCATGTGATGCCACAATGTGCCAATAAGCTACAAACTCGAAAGTGATACATAAGGAAAATGAACTCTGGAAAGGACTACTCAACCCACATAACTAATTAGACAACCGAAAATGTGTTATGAACCTTCCTCAGAAAATGAAAACAAAACTCATGAAAATAGATATAGGGGACTGTACTCAACATCACACTGTTGCGGAGCGCAACCCGATCCAAACAACATACCTGTGGTGGCGTGCCACCCGATCCACCCGTAGAATCTATATAAGGAGATACTTATCGAGCTAGAATGCTCATTATTACAAAATACACGAATATCGGCCACAAGCACGCTAAGTGCATAATACTATCCCTGGGGAGACAGATAGTGCCATACGCTACAAAAGTCAAGCACAACTAAGGTGCGATATATGATATGAATCTCGAGAGCCATCCTGCTCATATAACATCATCGCTACATGGAACCTCAGCACATGTGAAACTTATCAAGCCGTTTCACAACTCACACGGCATAATATAGTATTACATGAAATAGCCGATGACGAAATGACATCCAACGTCCGAATACTCCTCCATAAGGAGCGCTATGCTGAAATGAACACATACGGCCTGATATAAAGCCCATATTCATATTTAAATCCTTTCATGGGCCTCAAGCTAATTCTGATCGCATCGTACTAGGCTAATAACCTTTCAAAGGTCCATAATAACTCCTTTTTCCCATAACACACAAGAACAACCATCATAACCGGAACAAATTTTCACACTCCACCACCAAATGAACCGAGCGCCCTCCAGGCACAAATTCCCAAATTAGCGATATTGCCACAATCTTCATACTTGGTTTCAATTCTTCAATCAATCAAGTGACTACACATCACACTTATACAATCTTCCCATGGGATACGCTCCCATGACCTTCCGTACCAGGTAACAAGTCTATACATTCATACCATCAGTCACACTAATGCTGTAAAGCGAATCAAGGATCTGCAAATCAATACAGAAAGCTTCTTACATAAGACACCGATCTTAGGTGACGCTTAATACAATACCAGCCTACTCTAAATATCTAAATTCTTTTCCTGCTCATCCGAGCTCGTGACATCCTTGTCAACACCGAACCACAACCTTGATCCTCAACTTCCAATTCCCATGATGCTTACTGCACCTAATCATGCCAATACGCAAGAGTACAAGAATTTCATCATAACTCTTGAACCCCTAATAGATTAAACACTTCATCATATAGGAACCTTTCACTTAATTCATTTAAGGAGAACCATGGTAGCACGTAACTGAATTCCCAAACTGCATAAAATACAAACCTTAAGTCATGATCTAAGTCGCCATAACTCTTCCGGGATCCATTACACAATAAAGCCATTCGAATCAGATACCTCCCAAATCAACCAAGTGGTGGTGGCGCTCAAGCCCAAGTGTATAACCACAAACTATATGTATAACTTCACGCTAAAGAAAATGATCACTGCCACAATAATGCTGATTCAACCATTACTATCTGACTCCACTTTTTCCAATTTATTCTCTACTTTCCTTAGAAATAGTAACAATAGCTCCATTCCAACGTAACGAACCAAATCCGCACTCGTCCTGAGTGACCCCTTTTCACGAGACCATATTGTCTTAAAACCCACAAACCATCTCATATCCTCCTTGTGCGCACATTCGCATCTTCAACTGATACGCCCATTCTGATATTTCCTTTCACGAATCCAAAGTTACTTCTTCCAATGCCACACCGCAGACCAAAGATAATGTAGAACACTCCAAGCCACTTTTCGCAATCTGCTGCAAAATCTCGGTTCTTAACCATACTGCGGGCTTGAAATCCTTAGGCACCGTATTTTTAACTTTTGAATTCACTAGGACCGTTGTTGAGAGTCACCCACTCTGACTTGTCCCCGAATATAATCAAACTCCAAGGCTCCACTAGAATATGAACACCCTCTCAAAGAAGCACCTGGCTGAATCATTCCTTATGCACCACTTTCACACGAAGCCTAGACTCTGAGTCTTCCCCAAACCTGAACACGAATCGATAAGGCTAGATATAGCATTCCTCAAATCCTTTTCTCAAATTACCGCTGATATTATCTTCCCTTAGCCATGGCGACCCATCAATACACTAATAACCAGGAACCGCACTAGTTGACAATTACACAATCCAATCATAGACGGTGGGGCTCCCCCACTTAGCCTAAAGCTACTATTGCATAACCCTGGAACCCACCAAGATTCCTTGTCTCCTATTGACATGATCTTGCACAATCAACCCGCCAAATTTCCTCGAAATCCTTATGTTAAACATTTCATGAACATTCTGAATCACTAGCCATATTCACATATTCGACCTCTTACTGGATAACCAGTAAAATTCTTCGTAGAAGCTTCATCAACACCACGCAACCGCTAATCTGCTTATAGGAGATATCCCACTTGTGGAAATTTCATGCTGACATCCTCCAACAACGCTGCACCGAGTACAATTACTACGAAACCAATAAACCATCCTGAGCCCATGCTCATTCACCAGCTGTACAAGTCTGTTCACTCCTCATGGACATCAACTAAAGGTGCGACAATACATTCCAATCCAAGGTCATGTTGTATCCTGCTTCATATTAAGCAACTCCCTCATGTCACACCCAATCTTCCTCAATGTAGCAGCCAATATTCCAAATTAAGCCCGTAGACCTAGTCACTGTCCATCATAAATCCCAAATCACTCCAAACATTCCTCAAGACGTGTAATTATCCTACCACGTAACCCATATGCTACCTTGCAACTCTCCCACTTTGGTCAAACCATCTCCTTTAAGCAACTACTCGACTTCTGTTTTTCATACTTGGCCTTCTAGAATTTTAACCACCGCAAGACACCTCCCACATGTCCCTCCTCATCCTTCACTGCCCAGTTGTTACCTTAAATCAAAATCCGTCTCTGTAGCACTTGAACCAATCGATTGCTACCGACTTTAAACCTTCCCGAGGATCATCTTTCTCAAGCCATCCATACTAGGAACATTGCTTTGGTCCTGAACCACTGCACATCGCGGTCTCTTACAGTCGCTTTCCCGGCATCATTTCACAACACCCTGCTCCGAAGGCAAAATTAAAGAAGATCATAACATCGGCGAGCCGTAGTGCATTCAAATAAGGACGATGGCACCGCATCACAATGAAAACTCCATCAACCCAAATCCGAACATTCATAGTCCAATTACCTTTCCTTTGCTGTAATTAAATACTGAATCTCTAAATTATGGATTGAGTAAAACCTACTTTTAAGTCATTCACTGCCTCGATGCATAGACAAGCATCTTACAATTTCACGAACATTGTGCGATAGCAACGCACGAATCGTTATAACAACCAATGCCAAATCTCAAAGCCTTAGGCAATACTAATATTGAACTGAAATGACAGAGCTGCCTCCCACAAGGTGACGACAATAGCCCAATCAAATACATAGGGAGAAACATCCTACACCTTATATGTAGTACCATTAAACTTACTCGATTCTCAATTTATAACAAGAACTTCACGCTGCATAAGATTTAATAGGAAGGAAACGAAGGCATAAGCCTCAAGGAATCGAATCGCACGATGAGGAATCAAGAAGGGAAATGCTCCTAACAGACTTGTAGCCTCTCGAAGATAAGTATAGACGTCTCCGTACCGATTTGCAAGACTTTACTAGACTTGCTCATGACTCGTGAGACCTAAGTGAACCTAATGCTCTGATACCATGTTGTCACGACCCAAAATCCATTAAAGGTCATGATGGCGCCAGACACCGCTATCAGGCAAGCCAATACTAAATAGTTAATTAAATTCTCATTTTAGTGTTTCTGAAAACATAAATTTGCTTCTATTTAACTAGTATCAAATGAACCTTAAGAATAATAATAACGTTTTCCAATTTCAATACTAAATATCCCATAATCATCCCAAAACCCGGTGTCACAAGTGCATGAGCATCAACTAGGAAGATAAAATAAAATACAACACCTGTCCAGAATATAAATTAGACAGGAAAATACATAAGTAACTCTGAAGGGGACTCTGCTGGCTGCGGATCGTAGATGGAAATGCAACTCACTTAAGTCTCCGCATTTACCACACCTCTGCGCCCGCAAGACTGCTAGACATATATGCACCTGCAAAAATATGTGTAGCAAGTGTAGTATGAGTACGTAAATCAACGCGTACCTAGTAAGTATCCCGCTTAACCTCGAAGAAGTAGTGACGAGGAGTCGACTCGGATGCTTTGCCAACAATAATATACCGATAATATGATGAATTATGAATTTTATAAGGCAGCTGTAAACTCAGTAACATGAGGCAGGTAAATAATTCTTTTGTTAATAGGGGATTTCCAAATTTATTTTTCATCTTTTAACAATTTATATCTCCGGCCAATGAGGCCATATTAATTATCAATAATTCCAAAACAATCAATTATGTCATGCACAAATCATGCCGAGGTCGTACGGCCCGATCCAACATAATATTAAATTGTGCGCTGTCGGAGGGTCGAACGGCGCGAACCATAGATGCATCTATTTAATCTGCCGAGGCGTTCGGCCTGTTCCTCGAAAGATAAACACATTCAAACAGTCAGTCAATAATTCATCAGGGAGCAATTGTCCAAGGAAATGGCAAATCCTCTTTTAACGGTCAAGAAAATGATGTTTAACCTTTTTGAAATTCATTTACCAAGTTCGATATGATTTAAGCAATATAAATTGACCATAAGGTTACAAATATCGCAAGTATAGCTTGCTTTTGGGTCCTAGACTACCCGGACTTAAGCATAATAGTAGTTATGCACGGACTCTCGCCACCTCGTGCATACGTAGCCCCCACAAATAGAAGCACGTATTGATTTAATTCACCTATGGGGTTAATTCCCTTTTACAAGGTTAGAAAGGAGGCTTACGTCGCTTCGAAATTCCATAGCCAGCTCCCAAGCCTTTCCAACAATTCAAACCGATGCCCAACGCTCCAAACTAGTCAATAAATGTGCAGACCCATAAAAATATACTCTAATACTCACAACAATTCAATTTACAACAATTTCCAACTCCGCTCGGAAAGTCGATAAAATCACCCTAGGGCCCACGTGCCCGGATTTCGTAAATTATATTTTTTGAAGATAAACATTACCCATAGCATTACGAACTCAAATATATAATTTGTTCTCAATTCCTTATCCAAATTCATGGTCAAATTCCAAAAATACCAATTTCTAGGTTTTTCTTCAAAATTCCAATTTTCTACAATTTTTCATGTCTAAATCCATATAAACTCATGTATTTAACTCAAAATTGTGTAGAAAGCACTTGCCCCATTATTGTCACGACCCAAAATCTCACCAGTCGTGATGCCTCCTATCTCTATCTTAGGCAAGCCCACAATCTTAATAAACCACCATATCTTTTTAATTTGAAAATAAAATAATTAAATTCAGTGGAAGAAATCTCACAAATACGAATATAACACTCCCAAAACCTAGTGTCACTAAGTACATGAGCATCTAGTATGAATACAAGTCTCGAAAATACGGTCTATAATAGTCCAAGACCAAATACATTAAACAGGGAGATAGGGAAGGAGAGACAAGGTCTGCGAAACATGACAGCTACCTCTGAATCTCCGAAAAATTGACTGTGCGAGAGAATCAACACCCGCTATGTCTGTGAACACCTGGATCTGCACACGAAGTGTAGGGTGTAGTATGAGAACAACCAACTTAGTAAATAACAATAATAAATAAGGAACTGAAGATAGTGACGAGCTAAACAGTAATAGTTTATTTTCAGTAATTCCAGCAAAGATTAGACATGCTTTCAAATCTAGCATTTTAAGTCAAATCAATTCTATACAATTCAAGTTCATGTATTCTGGATATAAAAATCTTTCAAAAAATTTCACAGCAGTGACAGATAGCAACTAAGTGCAACAACAAATGAAAAGCAAGTACAGCCTCTCAGGACAACAATCACTCACTGGGCTCCCAGCCCTCAGCACTCACACTCAATGGGTACCCGCGCTCACTAGGGGTGTACAGACTCCGGAGGGGCTCCTATAGCACAAGCACTATAATCTGCACGGCCAACTCACGTGCTGCACGGACAACTCACGTGCCACAATATCAATATCTGGATCCGCACGGCCAACTCACGTGCTGCACGGACAACTCACGTGCTATAGTATCAATATCTGTATCCGCACGGCCAACTCACGTGCTATAATATAATTTCTCACAATCAGGCCCTCGGCCTTAATCAGTTACATATCTCTCCAGTCTCTCGGGCTCTCAATAATCATGAAATCAGCCCAAACAACAATGATATGATGCATCAAGAATGAATAATAGAGATTGAGATAAAATAAACAAGTAAACTGTGATCGAGTACAAAATAACAATTTAGCAGATAATTCAACATGTACACGACCTCTGTGGGTCCCAGCAGTACCAACATATAACCTAAACGTGATTTCTAACATGTCTTACAGTCAAATTTCCACAACACATAGAGAGCATATAGCTAACAATAAATTATTCAACTTTATAGTTTCCCGGGATGGACCAAGTCATAATCCCCTCGGTGCACGCCCACACGCCCGTCACCTAGCATGTGCGTCACCTCCAAAATAATCTCATGATACCAAAATCCGGGGTTTCATACCCTCAGGACCAAATTTATAACTGTTACTTACCTCAGAGCGTGAAATTCTTTACTTTGCTATGCCCTTGCCTCGCAAATCGGTCTCCGAATGCCTCAAATCTACTCACAATTAATTCGTTTTAGTCAATAAAATTTATTGGAATTAATTTCATATGAAAATGCTAATTTTTCGTAAAATCCGAAATTTAGCTCAAAAATCGCCCGTGGGGCCAATGCCTCGGAACTCGACAAAAGTTACAAAATATTAACGCCCATCCAACCATGAGTCCAACCATACAAATTTTACCAAATTCCGACATCAACTCGACCCTCAAATCTTCAATTGAAGTATTTGAAGATTTCTACCATTTTTAACCCAATAATTACCCATTTGAACTCAACACTCTTTCCATAAACCTTATTGATACGTATAAATAATACTATTACATCCAAGAATCATACTCTTAATCACCCATCATTATCCAAACTCGAAATTGAAGATTAGGGATTAGAACCTTACCTCTTTGATGAATAACTTGAGTGATTTATTGTTGGATTTCAAGACTTGGACAAGAATTTGATGAACAAGACACTTCATGTACTTCCTCTCTCTAAAACACTCTCACTTCTCTCTAAAATTATCAGATAATTGCCCCAAAATAATCTCCAAAGCCTATTTATCAAAATGGGGTCGAGTTATGAAAATAAAAAAATTACCCATCCGAAAACAGGTCTGCGGTCGCATAATGGACCGCAGAATGGTTATGCGGGCCGCAAAGTTGATCGCAGAATTGGTGCCCAGAACTTGGTTCTTCTGGTCCATTCTGCGACCAGTTTGCGGTCGCAGAAGCAGTTTTGCGATCGCATAACTATTTTGCGATCGCATACTTGGTCGCAAAATTGTATTTTTCCAGGTCAAAAATTCA
This sequence comes from Nicotiana tabacum, assembly GCF_000715075.1. Lineage (NCBI taxonomy): Eukaryota > Viridiplantae > Streptophyta > Magnoliopsida > Solanales > Solanaceae > Nicotiana > Nicotiana tabacum. The sequence continues at coordinate 111,242,682 of NC_134081.1, read as the reverse complement.
ACCCCCTGGTCAAATTTTTCAAAAATTCAACTTTTGCCATTTTAAGCCTAATTCTACTATGGACCTCCAAATAATTTTTCGGACACGCTGCTAAGTACAAAATCACCATACGGAGCTATTGGAATCATCAGAATTAAATTTTGAGGTCGTTTACACATAAGTCAATATCCGGTGAACTATTTCAACTTAAGCTTCTAACATGAAAATTTATTCTTCCAAGCTAACTCTGAAATACCTTAAAACCAAAACCGACAATTCACAGAAGTCATAATACCACGTAGGAAGATATTTAAGACTTCAAATAGTTGAAAGGAGCGTAAATACTCAAAACGACCGGTCGGGTCGTTACAATTATGATTGATGAAGATGACACTCTAATGTGCTCCAAAATCGGCTCCCATGGGCGAAATGAAATGAGATAGAGCCAAACCCTCGTTTTAAAGAAGACACTGCCCAGCCCCGACTTCCGCACCTGTGGCCACTTGACCGCTCCTGCGGTTCCGTAGGTGCGGCCCAACTACCATTTCTGCGGTCTTCCACCAGACCCCTCAACTCCGCATCTGCGGCCACTTTCCGCTTCTGCACCTCCGCTTCTACGGCTCCACGCGCACAGGTGCGGTCCCGCTTCTGCGGATCTCGACTGCATTTGCGGTCCACACCTCCCCCAGCAAAATCCGCTTCCACGAGTCCTTTCCTGCACTTGCGGACTCGCACCTGCGGCCCTCTTCTTGCAGGTACGATTACACCAGAAGCCCAACTGCTTCAGCCCTTCCTAAAATTCTATTTTTTTAATCCGTTAACCACCAGGAATCCACCTGAGGCCCCAGGAACCCCGTCCAATCACGCCAACCAGTTCCAAAATATAATGCGGACCTGCTCGAGGCCTCAAATGACATCAAACAACGCTAATACCACGAATCACACTCCAATTCAAGCTTTATGAACTTTAGAACTTCAAACTTCCTCATTCGATGCTGAAACGCTCCCGGGTCATAAAAATACCGATCCGGACATACGCCCAAGTCCAAAATTATCATACGAACCTGTTGGAACCTTCCAAATCCCGATTCCGAGGCCGTTTACTCAAAAATCAAACCTTAGTCAATTCTTCCAACTTAAGTCTTCCGAAATTAGAATTTTCTTTCCAAATCAACTCTGAACTTCCCGAAATTTAATTGCGTCCACGTGCACAAGTCATAATACCTGAAGTGAAGCTACACAAGGCCTCAAACCGCCGAACGACGCGCTGGAGCTCAAATGATCGATCGGGTCGTTACAAATATAGTGGACCTGTACCGGGCTCCGGAACCAAAATACGGACCCAGTATCAACAAGACCAAATATCAGTCAATTCTAAAAATCCTTAAACTTCCAAACATTTAATCTTTCATCAAAATTCCATATCTCGAGCTAGGGACCTCGGAATTCGATTTCGGGCATACGCCCAGGTCCCAAATTACGATATAGACCTACTGGGACCGTGAAATTACGGATCCGGGTCCATTTACTAAAAATATTGACCGAAGACAACTTAGATTGATTTTGTTTAAGACAAAAATTCTCTTTTTATCAGTTTTTAGCATATAGACTTTTCGGAAGAACACTCGGACTGCGCACACAAATCGAGGGAGGCTAAGATGAGTTTTTGAGACCTTGAAACGCAAAATTAACTTCTAAAATTAAGATGACCTATCGGATCATCACAGCTTGGGCCGTTCCGTGTGCAAAATTTTTAATTAAATTTGAATTTAAATATTTAAAATAAAAAATAAAAAATTAAAAACTACAAAAATCTTTTAACTAAAATCCCTATTTCCCAACCCTATCAACAAGTAATGGAAGATATTAGATTTTAGATTTTGGCATGCTTCGGTATGACATGATTAGTTTTTTTCTTTTACTTTATCAATAACGAACTAGGAAAGCTTTTAGTGCCAATAATGATTCTTTTTTTAAAACAAAATATTATCGTTGATCACTTTGGATTACTATAATCTATATCTATCTATACTCTATACTATATTAAAAAGCACGAAGGCCCTTAGCGAAATATTGTTAGACTTTTTTATCCTTTTAAAAATAGAGTTCACACTAAACAAAATAGTCATTTGATTATTTTTCTAATATTTAATAATTTAAAATCAATTAAAATTTTCTTTCCTTATTTGAACTATATAGCAAGTCCTAATATTTAGAAAATTCATATTAAATCTTTTTTTTAATGAAAATGTTAAGAGATGTAGAATTCATGGTTGCACTAAATAGGAAAAATCAGTGCCATTATGAGAGATTAATTGAAGTATGCATTCAAAGTTCTATAAAATTGAGAATACAATTATTCTTTAAAAGCTTAATGATTTCCTTGTCTCTCTCTCTCTCTCTCTCTCTCTCTATATATATATATATATATATATATATATATATATATATATATATATATATAAGGATAATTTTGAATTTATAAATAATATTTTTAAATTTTAATTAAAATAAAAAAGAAATTTATCTTTTGTTATAATGTTATCATACTTAATTCGATTAATGATCATATGCAATCATATTATGAACTTTTGTTATCTTAATTCATATTATTTAAATACTACTTCGCCTCTGGCTAAAAAGAAAAAAACAATACTCCATATAACTTTAAAACTCTTTTACATTTAAAATCCTATATTTATAGTTCTTTAAAACATTATAGCTAGATTTGAATAAAGCGAATTTATTTTAAAATAAATATAATATATAGGGTACACGTCTATGTTTATCCGGATAACAAAAAAAAGTTTAAAAGTTGATAAAAATTTACTTACATATATAATTGTCACGACCCAAAATCCAGCTAGACGTGATGGCACCTAACCCAACCCGTCAGGTATGCCAATTAATAACTATCCAATTTAATTAATAATTAACTGACTCTAATACACTCTCCAAGGACTGGTAGTACAAATCATAAGTTTCTAAGATTAGAATTTACAAAGCTGGTATGAAATAAATATATCATCTGTTCGAAATGTACATAAACACATTTTTATAAATCTAAGGCTAGCATGAACAAGAGTCAGCTACGACCGTAACACATGTACATCTTCAAATTCAGCTCCCGTCGATCACAACAATATCAACATCCAATATTTGCACGCAAGGTGCAGAAGTGTAGTATGAGTACAACTGACCCCATGTACTCAATAAGTAACAAACCTAACCTTGGATTGAAAGTAATGACGAGATGGAACAAAGGTCAGGGTCCAACACCAATAGCCAACAACAGTTCATAACAACATAATAGAAGTAATAAAAGAAGTAGCTCAGAGATAAAATGCTCAGCTCGTTCACAATTCCAGAAAAATAGTCATGCTTATCAAATATATCAGTGAAAACCCAAATCCTTTACCGAAATCACCAATTTATGAGTAAGTTTAAAAACTATGATTTTTCTCAAAACTTTCAATAGGTAATTGTTTTATTTTTAAATAACATGAGGAAAATACATCTCTATGCCTACATGTCAATATGTAGGAGAAGTCATGAATGACGCAATATCGTACAACATGAGGAAAAATGCATCTCTATGCCTGCATGTCAAGTGTGCATGTCAATGCGATGCAACTCAATAATGAAACCATATGTATACTCTCAGAGTATCATTTTACTCAGTCCTCCCAATCACTCAGTGTCATAACCCAATTTCACCTATAGGTCGTGATGGCACCCAATATCACATCTAGGCAAGCTAACCAGTGATTTAAATATATATATTCATTTCTTTAAAAATTATCCAAGTAATTAAACTCTTCTTACTTGCAAGAATTAAGAAATTATGAAAGATCTGATAAATTCAAAACCAAGAAAATAATTAAATCCAAATTCTACTAGTGTGTGTGCCAAGACCTGGTGTCACAAGTGTATGAGCATCTAGTAGATTATCAAAATTCTAAATACTGTCTGAAATAAAATAGACAGAATACAAATACAAGAAGAGGCACTAGTTGCTGCACAGCGGCTCAGAAAAGCAGCTTACCACTAAGCCTCTGGATAACGTGGGTACGCGCCGGTAGGTCCACCCGTAGCACCTGTCTTAGGTCATGCACAAAAAGTACAGCAAATATAGCATGAGTACGTAAACAACGTGTACCCAGTAAGTATCAAGTCTAATCTCGAAGAAGTAGTGACGAGAGGCCGACTTTAACACTCACTATGGGTCAATAATATTAAAATAGAATATTTAAATAAAAATGATTTATGTGAACAACAATATTTCCTTAACAAGTAGAAATAATTACTTCCTTCGATTTTAATAAATTTCTAATTTATCAATTAGCTTCACAAGCTGCAATAAATGTCAAGGTATCGTGAAATTATTATTATTAAGCACGATTTTTGCCGAGATCGTACAACCCGATCCAGAGTGTCGTGTACATTGCTGAGGGACGTGCGGCACGATCCATAGATGCATCTATACTGTCGAGGCGTTCGACCCGCTCCACAAGAAAGGAGGACATTTTCTTATGTACCTCCGGAATGAGAAGTTTTAATAAGGCTAACACATAAGGATGTACAATTTCTATTAACAATTAAATAATTTGCACAAAAATTCAAGTATGTGAAATTTCGGTCTTTTACTATTTCCTCTAACGATTCACAATATAATTCCAGTATTTTTAATTAAATAAAGAATACAATTATCATAAGTAATTCATGATTTGAGTTCTAAACTACCCGGACATAGCATAATTAGTAGCTACGCATGGACTCTCGTCACCTAGTGCGTACGTAGCCCCTACAATTAGCAACAATTATTAATTTAAATTACCTATGGGGTAAATTCCCTCTTACAAGGTTAGACAAGAGACTTACCTTGTCTCAAAGTCCACTTCCCAATCGCAATGTTGCGTAATAATCCCAATTTGATGCCGAAAAATCCGAAACTATATAATTTTATATAAAATAATTAAAACATGTTCAATGATTTGAAATTAGACTATTAAATTAATTATCCAACCCAAAATGGTAAAATTCCCAAATTCACCCCGGGCCCACGTGCCCCGGATTTCGGAAATTTTCGGAGAAAATCGTTACCCATAATCTCAATAACTCAAAAATATAACTTCCATTCAATTCCATAACCATTTTCGTGGTTAAAATTTTATTTTTATAAAAATCTAGGTTTTTCATCTAAACCCTTGATTTCCATGATTTACAGGTTATAATCTACCCATAATCTATATATTTAACTCAAAGTGTGTAGAATTAACTTACCTTCAAGTTGCTAGTTGAAATCTCCTCTAAAAAAACTCCAAAAATTGCTCAAAAATGGAGGAAATACGGGTTAAAATGGCTGAGCCTCGCCCCTTTAAGACGTTCTGCCCAGCAGTATTTTAGCACCCGGGTAGGGCTAGCCGCACCTGCGGAAAAAGCCTCGCAGCTGCGAGTTTCCCTCACCTGGCCAAGCTCCGCATCTGGGCCCTAAGGACCGCACCTGTGCGTCCGCTTCTGCGGCGCTTCTTCCGCACCTGCGGCACAAGCCGCTTCTGTGCCATCTTGCATTGGACTTGCGCGTTGCAGGTGCGCTAAAAATCTCGCTTCTGCGATCCCTGGGCGTGCCTGGCTTGACCGCTTTTGCGGCTCGTGGCTCATTTCTGCGAGCTCGCACCTGTGGCTGGCCAAGCGCAAGTGCGGTTGCAGCAGAAGCTGGAAGCTTGCGCTGCTGCTCCAAAGTCCAAAATTGACCCGAGGCCCTCGGGGCCCCGCTCGAACATACCAACAAGTTTGACATCATAAAACGGACTCACGCGAACCCTCGGAATGTGTAAAACAACATCAAAACTAAGAATCATACCCCAAACCAAATTGATTCAACTTAGAAATTTCAAATTCTTCAAACTTATTCCGAACGCGCCGAAATATACTTATACTACTCGGAATGACACCAAATTTTACGTGCAAGTCTTAAATCACCATATGGAGCTATTCCCAATCTCGTAATTCCAAACGGACCTCAATTACTCCAAACCCTACTCCAAACCAAATTTAAAGAACCTTAAACCTTTAAATAGTTGAGTTTTCACTTTTAAGCGTCGAAACGCTCCCGGATTGTCCGAAACTCGATTCGAACATACGCCAAAGTGAACGCGACCCTTACCTCGCATTCACGAAGTACAAAAATGTGCTGCCATAATTTCCTCCTTCGCGTTCGCGAAGCCTTCCGATATCTGCCCTATGCGTTCGCGAGCCACGAGCCGCGTTCGCGAAGGCTTAACGCCAGGCAGGCCCCCAACTTCCCTTCCTCTTCGCGTTCGCATAGGCTTACCCAACCTCTGCTCCGAGTTCGCGTCTATTTCATCGCGTTCGAGATGGGAAAATTCCCAGCACCCCAAAATCCTTCTTCGCGAATGCGAAGAACAAACACCAGGCACCAGCTCCAGCAGTTGCAAAACAAGGAGAAATGGTCCGGAACCACTCCGAATCACACCCGAGGCCCTCAGGACCTCAACCAAACATACCAACAAGTCCCAAAATATCATACAAACTTACTCAAAATCTCAAATCACATCAAACAATGCTAAAACCACGAATCATACTCCAATTCAAGCTTAACGAAACCAAAAAAATTCCGACTTCTACATTCAATGTCGAAACCTATCAAATCAAGTCCGATTGACCTCAAATTTTGTACACAAGTCATAAACAACATAACAGACCTATGAAAAGTTTCAGAACTGGATTCTGGCCCTGATATCAAAAAGTCAACTCCCCTGTCAGACGTCCAACTTAAACTTCCTATTTTCGCCATTTCAAGCCTAATTTAACTACGGGCTTTCAAATAATTTTTCGGACACAGTCCTAAGTCCAAAATCACCATACGAACCTATTGGAATCATCAAAACTCTATTTCGGGGTCGTTTACACATAAGTCAATATCCGGTCAACTTTTTCAACTTAAGCTTTCATCCTTGAGACTAATTGTATCAATTCATTTCGAAATGTCACCGGACCCGAACCAATTACCCCGGCAAGTCACATAACAATTGTGAACAACTAATTTTTGACCACACTAAATTCCATACTATTTTAGTGTAAATATTTCTCTTAGGTCTTATCGTGACATTTTAAAACTTTTATCTTACTTTTAGTTGAGTTGTGCCTTACTTCGTAACATGGTGGGACTAGCCATGTAGGATTTTTGTCTAAGATAACTAGTGGGAATGTTGTGGCTTACTAGTTCGCTTTTCAGTGCAGGTCCTATTTACTAGCTATCGCTTTTGCTTTACATCTTTCTTCTAGACTTCATGGTGTTCCTATTTTTCTTATGACTGTTGTGGTGATACTAATATTGTCTTCCCTTTTTGCCCTTTTGTCTTTTTGTTTCTTTTTTAGCCGAGAGTCTTTCGGAAACAGCCTCTCTACTCCTTCGGGGTAGGGGTAAGGTCTGCGTACACACTACCCTCCCCAGACCCCATTAGTGGGATTTTACTTGGTTGTTGTTGTTGTTGTTGTTGTTTTATTATGGGTTTGAAATAATCTTGTTAATATAACATTCCTTGAATATTAACTTATTTTTCACAAATATTAAGATTTAATATCTTCTTAAAGTGAAATGTATGGTTGTATGGAGACCTCAGAATATTTATTTTTCTTTACTACTTGAGACGTGAAAGGGATGTCTTTGAGGTTATTTTGATTCAAAAAAAAAAATCTTTAGTCAATTTTCCGTAAGTATATTTAGTCATTTGACAGTTGGATGATATTTGGTATCTATGCCCATTCATTTTATGTTGCTACACACATATATATACGTTTTTTTTAATTCTTATATAGTGTTTTTTTTAAGTTTCATGATCAGCTTTTAATATGTCTTCAAAATATTTTAAAGCTTTAAACTAGCTTCAGGGATGTGGAGTACTTTAGTTTGGAATTTTTCTTGGATTTTTGTTTCTATCTCAAAGGTTCAGTTAACATAAACGTGAATTATTCTTTTAACTTTGTCCTATTTTATTATTTAGTTATTAATGCCATATTTAAATATTTGTGTTAAGATTGTGCTATCTTTACGCATGTCGAAATAGAGTGCACGGGGAGTATGTTAATTAGGCCTAGACACATTTTAAGGCCTATTAGTAAAAAAAAATAATTATAAGTGAGGGCGAGGGATGAGTCAGGAATTAATTCAAGACTAGTTGCAATAAGTAATAAATAAATAAAAATATATAAATATATACCTCGAATATAAAAGAGACAAAATAAGTGAAATACTTTAAAACACTACAAAAACTTTAGATGTGCTTTAAATATTAGCCCATGTGTTCATACCCGAACCTTGAATTTATATGCTTAAATAATAAAAGGATCATGTGCGCATTCCCGCGTCTCGATGCCTTTAAATTTAAAATAATTATGTTTTAACCATGTGTATATTATGTACCTTGGTTTAATATCTAATTTCTAAGAAGTAGCTTGTGTGCATACCGCATCTAGGTCAAAACAATTAATAAGACAAAATAAATTAAGTGAAGTGGTAATAGATAGACAAGCCATGACCAATAAAAATACAAGAATAGCTAAAAATTGATTTAAGCCGGACATAAGTCAATAAAAGCAACCGTGCTTCACACCTTACCCTCGGTCAACAAAATTCCTTACTTAGTCTTCTGTTTTCGTAGATCATAAATTAGGAGTCAAACCTTCCTTTTGATAAGGGATTCAATTGAAAAGTGACTTGGAACACTAAAACTCAATTCCAAGTAGCGACTCTAAATAATAAATAATCCCTTTTCAAAACGTCACTTCAATTGGAAAAACTCTTCTAACTCAACCTCGCAATAGCATTGCGTGGGAAAAAAGAGGTGTGACAACAGTTATAAAGCACAAATTGAGCAGTAAATAGGGAAACAGGATTGTAATACTCAAAACGACCGGCCTGGTCGTTACAATAATGAAGTAAACCTACATGCTGGAGAAAAAAACATTTCAAAAATTAGTCAATATTCAAAATGTGATGACCCAAAATGTCATCTTTAAATTTAATAATTAATTTTGTATTCTAAGACCTCAAAAAGCACTATTTATCATTTCTCGACTTGCGTGCGCAGTCCGTAAAATTTTTCGAAAAGTTTTCAGGTGAAAAATGAATTAAAATGTGAATTAGAGCTTCAAAACTCAACTGAGTTGACTTTGGTCAACATTTTTAGCAAACAGATTCGGATCAGTATTTTGACAGTTTTGGTAGGTCCGTATCGTGATTTGGGACTTAGGCGTATGCCCAGAATCAAATTCCGAGGTCACTAGCTCGAGATATGGAATTTTGATGAAAAACTAAAAGTTTAAGTTCAAATAGTGACCGGATGTCAAATTATGTGCAAACGACCCCGGAATAGAATTTTGATGATTCCAACAGCTCCGTATGGTAATTTTGGACTTAGCAGTGTGATCGAAATTTTATTTGGAAGTCCGTAGTAGAATTAAGCTTGAAATGCCAAAAGTTAAATTTTTGGAAAGTTTGACCGGGGGGTTGACTTTTTGATATCGATGCCGAAATACGATTCTGAAAATTTTCATAGCTCAGTTATGTCATTTATGTTGTGTGCAAAATTTGAAGTCATTCCGAATTGATTTGATGTGTTTCGACACAAGATATAGAATTTGAAAGTTCAAAGTTCATTGATTTTGATTTGAGGTGCGATTCGTCGTTTTGATGTTGTTTGATGTAGTTTGAAGTCTCGACTAAGTTCGTATGGTATTTTGGGACATGTTGGAATAATTGGTTAAGGTCCCGAGGATCTCGGGTGGATTTCGAAAGGTAAACGGAATGGATTTCGGACAAAGAGTGCAGAAATTTCTGTTGCAGAAATGTCGTGCGTAGAGCCAACTTTGGAAGCTTATATCTCGCAATGCATAAGGAATCAGAACATTTTCAAAACATGAAAGTTGTAGTTGTTTGATTATAGTTTCCAGAAAGTTAAACCATTCCTTATTTGGACATTTGTACAGAAAGTTATGACAGATTGAATGAAGGCTGGTAGAGCAGTTTTGCCAGAAATTTCTTTCTGATGCGTAGAGCCGACTTTGGAAGCTTATATCTCGCAATTCATAAGGAATCAGAACAATTTCAAAACATGAAAGTTGTAGTCGTTGGATTATAGTTTCCAGAAAGTTAAGCCATTTATCATTTGGACATTTGTACATGAAGTTATGATCAATTGAAGGAAGGCTGGTAGAGCAGTTTCTGGTGGACTTTTAGTGACGAAAAATGGACTTTTAGTGACGGATTGGCAGAAACTTAAGGACAAAAAATGTTCATTTCATTAATTTCGTTTTGGATTTTTGGAGCAAGGTTCTTGGGCGATTTTTGGGCGATTTGCACGGGAAAATATTGGGGTAAGTGTTCCTTATCCTATATTGATTATATTTCATGATTCCATACTCATTTACATCATGAATCCGTGAATTTATGGAAGAAAAATCAAGATTTTTGAAAATCTTCCAAAAATGAAAATTTAAGATTTGGAGGTCGAGTTGTTATCGGATTTTGGTAAAATTGGTATGGGTGGACTCGTAATTGAATGGGTTATCGGATTTTATAAGTTTTACCGGATTTCGAGATGTGGGCCCCACGGGCAAATTTTGAGCTAATTTCGGATTTTAATGAAAATATAATATTTTCTTATGAAATTGATTACTATAATTTTTGTTGCTTGTATCGAATTAATTATGACTAGATACGAGTCGATCGGAGTCAGAAAATCGAGGAAAAAGCATAATACTTGATTAAATTGGAGCAAGTCGAGGTAAGTGACTTGTCTAACCTTGTGTGGGGGAAAGTTTTCCTAGGATTGGTATTGATGTGATTATTGAAATGTGTTGAAAGTCGTGTGCACGAGGTGACGAGTGTGTACACGGGCTAAATTGCGAAAGATTATATTTTTAAATTGTGTAGATCACTGTTGCGCATTTATTAAATTATTTTATCTTGTTATATTCTTTATCATTGATCTGAGATATATACTTCAAATTTGTTTGATCTTTTCTTACTAATTATTTTACCTGTTTAGTTGAAACTTGGTTTCTTTTATTCTGTGCATTATTTGAAGGTTGATTTTCTTTAAATTAAATATTATTAATATGAAGTATTTAACATTTTTAAACTTGATATTGAAGCAACATAGTAAAGATTTTGAAATATTATTTTCCTAAATTATTTACTCCTGAATATTTTTATACTCATTGTGAGGGAGCCGTGAGCTCTTTATTGTGAAAGAATATTATTGTTGAATTATTTTGACATGAGCCGTGAGCTCTTTATTGTGGAAAAATATTATTGTTGAATTATTTTGACATGAGCCGTGAGCTCTTTATTGTGGCAAACTATTATTGATAATTTATTTTGGCATGAGCCGTGAGCTCTTTATTATGGAAAAATATTGTTGTTGAATTATTTTGGCAAGTTAAATTATTTGAGCACTTGAGGTGCAAATTGTAATATTGATACGCATGCGGTGGTATAAGGTCTGGGTGTTGAAACGCATGCGGTGAGATAAGGGTGGCTCGATACGCGTGGCTAGTAGGGGTGACTACTAGAAGTCATGCGGTGTGATAAGGGTGGCTAAAACACGGGATGCTATTTCGGAAAAAAATATTTTCTTTAAATAAATTGTGAAGGCTCCCGCGGTGATATAAGGAAATAAGATATTGTGAAATTATTTATAACTTGGGACTACGAGGCGGTACCTCGGTAGTGCCCTTGTTGATATTGATTTATGGCCATAGTTGCTTTCGATTAATTGTTGTGATTTTCATAAAGTTGAAGAAAATTCTGTTTTGATTCCACGAGATATTATTTGTAATTATTTGGTGTCATTAAATGTGACATACTATTTGATTCACTTCCAATGTCATTTTATTTTACTACATTGATAAACATTTTACCATGACATTATTATATTCCAGTAGGGCCTCACCTGACCTCGTCACTACTCTACCGAGGTTAGGCTTGGCACTTACTGGGTACCGCTGTGGTGTACTCATACTACGCTTCTGCACATCTTTTTGTGCAGATCTAGGTATATTTTTACCAGCCTAGACGTCAGTGAGTTACCTGCGCACGGAGACTTCGAGGTATATCTGCCAGCGTCCGCAGACTACGGAGTCCCCTTCTATCATTTTATGTTGCTTCCTTATATTTTATTTAGACCTTGACATATAGAGACATTGAGAAATTCTTAGAAGCTTGTGACTTATTTCTACCGGGTTTTGGGAGTTGAAATTGTTTGAATTGTAGTTTATTTATTTCAGATATTTATTATTATTTCGCATTGATAGGCTTACCTAGACTTAGAGACTAGGTGCAATCACGACATCCTACGGAGGGAATTTGGGGTTGTGACACAAAACAAGTTATTTTTTTTTTGTTTTTGAAAAATATTTGTTTGAAGAGTCAATTTATATAAATGGGCATCAAACAAATAACAAAACTTTGGCTATACAATTGCTATCATTAATTTCTATTTAACACCTTCAAGGAATTGAAGGGTATAAGCCGAAACCTCTTCATTTAGCTGCAGTCAAACCAACATTGAAAGGGTATAGTATTTGTTTCGTTGAAGAATATTAGTTTTGAATCATTAAATTATGTGTAAGATTTTTTTTCTCAAATTCAACAAGAGGGATATTGGTTTCTAATTTATAGTTTCTATAGCGATTATCAAGTGTAACAAAAAGTATATTTAAGAAAAAAAATGGTATGACATGAAATAGTTATTTTTAAAATGTAAGCAAATTATTTCGAAATGGGATTATATTTTAAATTATACTATAATTTTTAAAATAAAAGATACGATATTTTTAAATTTTAGTAAAGAGTTTCTAAAATAATTATAATAGAAGTCATATGATGGATAAAATCAAGAAACTGAAATCTTATAGATTATTACATAAATATCCGGCCAGATTTATTGTTTACTTTTTATAGCTAATATACATAGATGATATAGCGACAACACACGATTATACACCTGTTATATATGAATTATATATAAATTACACATCCTCAACTTTTTAATTTAAGGGGTTGGGTGAGCACATGTTTAGGTTGATACGATAAAGCCAAAAGAAAAATATGACAGAATTTCAACCAAAGACTAAAAATATAAATAAAGTTTTTATGTGGACAATTTCTATTAACACTCATCCTTTTATTACGAAATAAATTAATTTTTTGTTACAAAATAAAGAAAGACATAAAACTAAGATAAAAGAAAATAAATATAGAAAAAATGTCTGACAATTCTAAAAACCAGAAATAAGAGACAACAACGAATTTCTTCTTTTGTTTTATCTTTGTTGAGTGTAAAAAATTTGGAAGCCTATCTTATCGATTTCAAATATTTTTTTCAACACAAATACTCAAATTCTAAGATATTCAACTCAAATATCTTAGAATATTTTTTTTAATTTACATTGTGTGTCATTTTTAAAAAAATCACTATTACTAACAAACTGATATGATATTCGAATTTGAATTTAAATGCAGTTTAAGTAGTTTGCATTGAGATTAAGCTAAGTATGGTGTCGAAAAAAGATTACTTGGCAATTTTAAGACAATATATGCAATGTTATATAATAACAATCAATTAATCTAACATTTAATGATTCAAATAACAAAATATTTGTATATGTAGGGTATTCAAAATTCAAAATCTGTGGCTAGAGATATCGATAAACTCAAAATGGAGTCATACTGAAATAAAGTTTCATCGGCCAAATAATCATTTAAATTTTTAGATAACCGATTACAGTGGATTTTAAAGTAAGGATAATATCTTCACTTGCATCATTATAAAGATAATCATTATTGAAAAATATATAATGTTTTAGAAATTGAAATTTCAAAATAGAAATATTTTTTTTAAAACATTATAGCATACCAAATTCTTTAGCACTTGTTGGTATATTTGGTTGGGGTCCCGAGGGCCTCGGGTATGTTTCGGGTGTGTTTCGGATCATTTTGGACTACTTTGGATGCTGATTTTCTGATGTCTGGTGTTGCTCTTCACATTCGCGGGGAGCCTCTCATGTTCGCGAAGAAGTATTTGGCTTTTGGGATTTTGTTCTTCGCGTTCGCGGAGAAGGAAATCTCTGTTGCACTGGTGTGATTTTGGAGGCTCATATCTCACAATCTATAAGGAATTTGGAGATGATCCAAAAATGAAAGTTATAGTCCTTTGTGTCTAGTATTCAGAAAAGTAAATCATTTATAATTTGAAGTTGTATACAAAATGTTATGGTGGATAAACTACAAGCTATCTGGGAAGAGTTTGGAAATCTCTGTTGCATAGGGCTGATTTTGGAAGCTTATAGCTCGCAATGTATAAGGAATTAGGAGATGAGCAACAAATGAAAGTTATAGCCCTTGGAGTTTAGTTTGCAGAAAGTCAAACCTTGATCATTTGGAGTTTTGTACAAAAGGTTATGACCATTATACTAGAGGCTGTCTAAGAAGAGTTTGAAAATGGTTGTTGAGGAATTTGTTCATCGCGAACGCGAGGGGAGGGTCGCGAACGCGAAAAACAAACCCTTGGGCAGCAGAATAAAGTCCAAATTCGTCTCATTCTTCCATTTTTGGACCAAGGAAGCTCGGGTGAGGTGATTGTTCGGGAGTTGTACAAGGAAAATATTAGGGTAAGAATTCCTAACTTGATTTTGGTTAAATTACATGAATCTATCGCTGTTTTATCACTAAATTAGTGAATTGGGTTGAAAATTGTAGAAATCCCCTACACTTTAATTTAAGATTTGAAGGGTGATCCGTGATTGGAATTTGATAATTTTGGTATGGTTGAACTCGTATCGAAATGGGTGCTCGAATTTCATAAACTTTCTGACGAGTTTTGAGGGGTGGGCACCGCGTTGACTTTTTAGAATAAAATTTTAGACTGGTGTTTTATTATCCGGAATTATTTTTGATGAATTCTAATGAAGTTATACAATTAATTTGGATAGATTTGAGCTGTCCGACAATCAATTCAAGCAAGAAGGCTATTTTAGAATATCCACCTAACTTCAAAAAGGTAAGTATCTTGCCTAACCTTGAGTGGGAAAAATTCCCCTCAGGCATTGAGTCTTATGTGGGAATTGCGTGATTGAAAACCATGTATGCAAGGTGACGAATACGTACGTGGTTTATTGTAACGACCCGATCGTTCGTTATGAGAGTTATAGCCTCATTTTCCCCATTTCTGCTTCTTATTATATTGTTCAGCTGTGTTGAGTTATATCGAGTTGGTAGGTTTGGGTTCGGAGTAGTATTTGGAGTGAAATGGACACTTAGTCCTTTAGTTAGAAAGTTAAGTTAGAAAAGTCAACCGGAAGTTGACTTATGAATAAACGAACTCATTGGGTGATTTTAGACTTAGGAGTGTGTCCGGAATGTAATTTGGAGATCCGTGGTAGAATTAGGCTTGAATTGGCAAAAGTTAGAAATTTGGCGATTTTGGTCGGCGGTGAAAAATTAGGTATCGGGGTCGGAATGGAATTCCGGAAGTTGGAGTAGGTTCGTAGTGTCATTTGTGACGTGTTGCAAAATTTAAGGTTATTTGGACGTGGTTTGATAGGTTTCGGCGTCGTTGGCGAATTTTGGAAGTTTAGAAGTTCTTAGACTTGAATTCGAGGTTGATTTGGTGTTTTGGTATTGTTTTGGGTGTTCCGGAGGTTCGACTAAGTTCAAGTAGTGATATATGACTTGTTGGAATTATTAGTTGAGGTACCGACGGCCTTGGGTGAGTTTCGGATAGGTTTGGGTTGTGTTGCGCTCGTTTTTTCTTATGTTTCAACGCCGTTTCTTCAAGCATAAATGATATCATATTGAAAAATGAGCTCCGATTTCCTTTTTGATTGAAGCATTAGATCCGTATCGTAATTACGGACCCGTAGCAAAAGAATTATCGAATTCGAACATCGTATGAGGATTTTATGGTCATTTTACTAAGAATTAGGTTGCTAGATTTGTAAGATTGACTACGAAATTACCGCTGACGGTGTATTTAAAAATCTGCACTATTTACAAGTATTAAAACCTACATATCTCCTTCATTATAAAGTCAAATTGAGTGATTCAAAAGCCTAACTTGACTAAAATGTCACAAGGAATCCATTGGAGGCATAAAAAGCGAGTTTCGGGATCGTTTGGCATAAGAAACGAGGCACAATAGCTGGCAAACAAATATATAAAACGAGGGTTTGTTCATTCAGTCATATTTTGAGTTGGGGAGCTCGGATTTGGGCGATTTTGGGGGCGATTTTCACCATAAGGATTGGGGTAAGTGTTCTCTACTCAGTTTTGGTTATATTTCATGAATCCATCTTTGTTTTTGGGATTTGATTGATGATTTCAAAGTGAAATTGAGGGAGTTAGGGTTTTAGTTTTGGAGAGTTTTAGTGAGGATTTGACGGACCAAACGGAGTTCGATTTTGATGAATTTATTATTGTTAGACTCGGGAGAGGACATGGTTTAGTATTCTGCCAGTTTTGACTGATTTCGAGACGTGGGCCCGGGGGCCGGGTTTTGGCCGGTTTCAGATTTTTGGCATATTTTGTAGTTTTTATTGTGGAATTCGATTCATTAGCCTATGTTGATGGTATTGATCTGATTATGGTTAGATTTGGAGCTTTTGAAGACCCAGTCGAGAGACGAGGGCATCCCGAAGTAGGATTTTACGCTGTTAAGGTAAGTAACAGTTTTAACTCTGGCTTTGAGGGTATAAACTCGGAGAATTTGATATCGTTTGACTATTTGGAGGTGATACCCATGCTAGGTGACGGGCTAGAGGGATTGAGATTTGGTCCGTCCCGTGAGGCCTCTTGGCCATCATCTGTGTTTACGTAGTTACTTGTTGTTGAACTTGTGTGCCTTCATGTTAGAGATCATGCTTAGGCTTTATTCATGCTCACATTATTTGTACTCAGTCATAGAAATTATTGTATATATTTACCTCAGTCTCTATTATTTGCTAATATGCTGTGATACTTGATGTGGGCTGTGTTCCCTTATTTTTTGATGATGGTGAGGCTAGTGAGGTACATGATTGAGTGAGGCCGAGGGCCTGGTTGTGAGGATATTAATACCATAGCGCGTGAGTTGTCCGTGTAGCACGTGAGTTGACCGTGCGCATCCAGGTAGTGATACCATAGCACGTGAGATGTCCGCGTTGCACGTGAGTTGACCGTGCGGATCCAAGAATTGATATGATGGCATGTGAGTTGTCTGTGCTTAGCGCTTGGGCTCTGGGATCCCCTCCGGAGTCTATACACACCCCTAGTAAGCGTAGAGTGTTGAGCATTTAATGTTGAGTGCGAGTGCTGAGTGATGGAGTGACATTGCTGTGAGGTTGCATTTACTTTTGCTGTTGCTGCATTTACCTGTTAATTTTCCTTATAGTCTTACTGATTTATGAAACTACCTATCTACTCCTGTTTGTACTTAATTGTGGAAATAATAATTGGATTATTCTGCTTAGCTCGTCACTACTGCTCAGTTCCTTAGTTATTTCTATTACTACTGAGTCGGTTGTGCTCATACTACACCCTGCACTTTATGTGCATATCCAGGTGAGTTAGAAGGCGGCGATTGTTGAGTTCAGGCCGGCTATCTTTGGAGACTGCAAGGTAGCTGTTAGCGTCCGCAGGACCTTATTACTCCTCTTGTCATTTCTTCTTTTGGACAGTTAGACAGCTTATATATCTTAGTTCATAGTTTTAGATGCTCATGACTTAGTGACACCCCGATGTTTGGGGCTCGTTTTCGTATTTTCTATATTATATTTAGAGTTGATTTAGTTTATGAGAAATTCAAATGTTGGTATTATTTTATTAAATTCTTATAATCAATTTAGTAGTAATATTTTGGGAAATAGGCTTGCCTTGTAACACTATAGGCGCCATCACGACCATGGTTAGATTTTGGGTCGTGACAAGTTAGTATCGGAGCCTAGGTTACATAGGTCTCACGAGTCATGAGCGGGTTTAGTAGAGTCTTGCAGATCGGTACAGAGACATCTGTACTTATCTTCGAGAGGCTGCAGAACCTTTAGGAAAATTTCACATTCTTGAATTCATTTCGTGCAATATTGATTCAGCTTGAAGTATTACTCTTTGAATTCCTTCCACGCATTCATATGCGCACATGGGCGCTCAATATCAGTTGTACATCGACGGCTTGTGATTCCCTGGATGAGGTGCGAGATGTGATTTCTTTGTGTTGATGTCGGGCCAGTCTGGAGGACATGAGGCCGGGTTTTGACTGTAGCTTGAGCACTGAGGTATTGATTGTGTGAGCGCGTGCTTGTGGTACTTTTTGTCATATTTAAGAGAGTATTCAGCGGCTTATGAGCCTTAGGGAGGTGTGGTTTTATTCTTGGGTCTCGTGTGTTGAGTCTGGGTTGAGGATTGTTGTGTTATGGCGGGGCAAGGTATCAATTTGAAGGTAATTCAGAAGGAACTCGGATAGATAGGACATCTTGGTAGTAGGTTGGATCGGCATGGTAATAGGTATGATTAGTTCTTTGGGTGTGTATGAGGTAATGAGTTCTACAGGTGTTTTGTGGCAATGTCCTTGGGTTTTTGGTAGTATGCGTAGCTTGGTTGAGTTAGAAGGATTCAGTCCTGACGGATTGGTTTTGTGCCATTGGGGTTCAGAGAGAGTTCTTGATGGTTTTGAAAATGACTCTTGGCATATTCGAGGACGAACGTTTGTTTAAGAGGGAATCATGTAACGACACGGTCGTTCGTTTTGAGAGTTATAGCCCCGTTTCCCCCATTTCTGCTTCTTATTTTGTGGTTCAACTGTGTTGAGTTATATCAAGTTGGTAGGTTTGGGTTCGGAGTAGTTTTTGGAGTGAAATGGACACTTAGTCCCTTAGTTAGAAAGCTAAGTTAGAAAAGTCAACCGGAAGTTGACTTATGAATAAACGAACTCATTGGGTGATTTTAGACTTAGGAGTGTGTCCGAAATGTAATTTGGATATCCGTGGTAGAATTAGGCTTGAATTGGCAAAAGTTAAAAATTTGGCAATTTTGGTCGGCGGTGAAAAATTAGGTATCGGGGTCGGAATGGAATTCCGGAAGTTGGAGTACGTGGTTTGATAGGTTTCGGCGTCGTTGGCGAATTTTGGAAGTTTAGAAGTTCTTAGGCTTGAATTCGAGGTTGATTTGGTATTTTGGTGTTGTTTTGGGTGTTCCGGAGGTTCGACTAAGTTCAAGTAGTGATATATGACTTGTTGGAATTATTGGTTGAGGTCCCGAGGGCCTCGGGTGAGTTTCGGATAGGTTTGGGTTGTGTTGCGCTCGTTTTTTCTTATGTTTCGACGCCGTTTCTTCAAGCATAAATGATATCATATTGAAAAATGAGCTCCGATTTCCTTTTTGATTGAAGCATTAGATCCGTATTGTAATTACGGACCCGTAGCAAAAGAATCGTCGAATTTGGACATCGTATGGGGATTTTATGGTCATTTTACTAAGAATTCGGTTGCTAGATTTGTAAGATTGATTACGAAATTGCCGCCGACGGTGTATTTAAAAATCTGCACTATTTGCAAATATTAAAACCTACATATCTCCTTCATTATAAGGTCAAATTGAGTGATTCAAAAGCCTAACTTGACTAATATTTCACAAGGAATCCATTGGAGGCATAAAAAGCGAGTTTTGGGATCGTTTGACATGAGAAACGAGGCAGAATAGCTGGCAGAAAAATATATAAAATGAGGGTTTGTTCATTCGGTCATATTTTGAGTTGGGAAGCTCGGATTTGGGCGATGTTGGGAGCGATTTTAACCATAAGGATTGGGGTAAGTGTTCTCTACTCAGTTTTGGTTATATTTCATGAATCCATCTTCGTTTTTGAGATTTGATTGATGATTTCAAAGTGATCTTGAGGGAGTTAGGGTTTGAGTTTTGGAGAGTTTAAGTGAGGATTTGACGGAAAAAATGGAGTCCGATTTTGATGAATGTTATATGGTTAGACTCAGGAGAGGACGAGGTTTATTATTCTTCCATTTTTGACTGATTTCGATACGTGGGCCCGGGGACTGGGTTTTAGCTGGTTTCGGATTTGTGGCATATTTTGTAGTTTTTATTGTGAAATTCGATTTGTTAGCCTATGTTGATGGTATTAATCTAATTATGGCTAGATTTGGAGCTTTTGGAGACCCAGTCTAGAGAGGAGGACATCCCAGAGTAGGATTTTACGTTGTTAAGGTAAGTAACAGTTTTAACTCTGGCTTTGAGGGTATAAACCCGGAGAATTTGATATCGTGTGACTATTTGGAGGTGACCCACGCTAGGTGATAGGCGTGTGGGTGTATACCTCGAGGGATTGAGACTTGGTTCGACCCGTGAGGACTCATAGCCATCATCTGTGTTTACGTAGTTACTTGTTGTTGAACTTGTGTGCCTTCATGTTAGAGATCATGCTTAGGCTTTATTCATGCTCACATTATTTGTACTCAGTCATAGAAATTATTGTACATGTTTACCTCAATCTCTATTATTTTCTAATATGCTGTGATACTTCATGTAGGATGTGTTCCCTTATGTGTTGATGATGGTGAGGCTAGTGAGGTACATGATTGAGTGAGGCCGAGGGCCTGGTTGTGAGGATAATAATACCATAGCGCGTGAGTTGTCCGTGTAGCATGTGAGTTGACCGTGCGCTTCCAAGTATTGATACCATAGCGAGTGAGTTGTCCGCGTAGCACGTGAGTTGACCGTGCGGATCCAGGTATTGATATGATGGCACGTGAGTTGTCTGTGCTTAGTGCTTGGGCTTTGGGAGCCCCTCCGGAGTTTGTACACACACCCAGTGAGCACAGAGTGTTGAGCGTTTCGTGTTGAGTGATGGAGCGACATTGCTGTGAGGTTGCATTTACTTTTGCTGTTGCTGCATTTACCTGTTAATTTTCCTTGTAGTCTTACTGATTTATGAAACTACCTGTCTACTCCTGTTTGTACTTAATTGTGGAAATAATAATTGGATTATTCTGCTTAGCTCGTCACTATTGCTCAGTTCCTTAGTTATTTCTTTTACTACTGAGTCAGTTATACTCATACTACACCCTGCACTTTATGTGCAGATCCAGGTGAGTTAGAAGGCGGCGATCATTGAGTTCAGGCCGGTTATCTTTGGAGACTGCAAGATAGTTGTTAGCATCCGCAGGACCTTGTTACTCCTCTTGTCATTTCTTCTTTTGGACAGTTAGACGGCTTATATATCTTAGTTCGTAATTTTAGATGCTCATGATTTAGTGACACCCCGATCTTTGGGGCTCATTTCCGTATTTTCTATATTATATTTAGAGTTGATTTAGTTTATGAGAAATTCAAATGTTGGTATTGTTTTATTAAATTCTTATAATCAATTTAGTAGTAATATTTTGAGAAATATGCTTGGCTTGTAACACGATAGGCGCCATCACGACCATGGTTAGATTTTGAGTCGTAACATTTATATGTGCAAATTATATCGGTTTAAATTCGTAGACACCCTTGTGTATTAAATTGGAAAATTGTTGGAACATAGTAAATCATTTATTTGTTATGCCTCATTTCTTGTTTGTCGAGTTTGTATTTTATAAGATAATTTGGGGTGATTGCCACTTGGACTTTTATGTGAATTCCGTGTGTTTGTTGATTTGATATTTATTGGAATTAATTGCATTATGGATTTT
Source organism: Nicotiana tabacum (assembly GCF_000715075.1). Classification (NCBI taxonomy): domain Eukaryota; kingdom Viridiplantae; phylum Streptophyta; class Magnoliopsida; order Solanales; family Solanaceae; genus Nicotiana; species Nicotiana tabacum. The sequence continues at coordinate 111,220,962 of NC_134081.1, read as the reverse complement.
GTATCTGTAAATAATTAATTAAATAAGTTTAAATTGAGGCGTTAATATATTTATCAAAACAATTTGAATTAAAGAAGGCGTTGTCCTATGCTGAGTTACTTTTCCACATCTATTGTTTTTTTTTGAGGTTTTATATACGTTGTGTGGAGCCTTGGACTATTTGTTGAGAAATTTATTGATTATGCTACATCTTTGGAATTTGGTTGTGGTCAGTGGAAAATTATGATATGAATTGTCGTATTGTGTTGTGGTTTAAACACTCTCCTTGATGTTATTTATGCTTCCTACCTTGCTTGTTAATGATATACATGTGCTTGGTAAGGATGAGTGTAAAGCACGAAGGGTGATGTCGTGCTATTTGAGAGTGTAAAGCACGAAGGGTGATGCCGTGCCAATTGAGAGTGTAAAGCACGAAGGGTGATGTCGTGCCATTTCAATTATATTATCACGTGAGGATGAGAGTAAAAGAACGAAGGGTGATGCCGTGCCATTATTTTTATATTATCATATGTTCATGGCACGAAGGGTGTTTCCGTGTAGGCGAGGACAAGAGACAAGAGACATACATTGTGATATCTTTTTGTTGTGTATACATTCATGCCTTTATCTTGAGATGTTATTGTTGTAGTTGCCTGTGTGCCTCCCACTTTATTTCTTTTATTGTTATTGGCATTTCTCCCACCTAGTTGGTGCTGTTATATGTATGGTCGGTGAGAAGGAGAAAAATGCACGAAGAGTGTTGCAATTAATATTATTTGATATATATATATATATATATATATATATATATATATATATATATATATATATATATATATATATATATATATATATATATTTGGTGAGAATGAGACAAGTGCACGAAGGTATTGCCGTGCTATTTGATGTGACATGTTGAATATATTTCTCATACCAGGAAAGTTAAATGAGATGTCACATGGTGACTTTTATTTGAATGAATTATATTCGAAAGATATTTATTTGAATGAATTATATTCGAAAGATATTTATTTGAAAGAATTATATTTGAAAGATATTTACTTGAAAGAATTATATTTGAAGATATTTACTTGAAAGAATTATATTTGAAGGATATTTACTTATGAATTATATTCGAAATATATTTATTTGAAAGAATTATATTCGTAAGATATTTATTTTAAGGAAATATATCCGGGATTTTCACGACCCAACTCCATATCAGGCCGTGATGGCGTCCAGCACCGTTGTTGGACAAGCCAACAGTGAACAACTTAGTGATTTCCCATTTAGCTTTACTTATTTTAAAACATTTGGTAAATAAAGGATTTTTAGGGCAAACAAACGAAAACATCTAAAAGCAGTTATAACTATTGAATTACAACCCAAAAATCAAAGTCTACTAATACGTGCCAAGATGTGGTGTTACAAGTATGTGGGCAACTAGTAGAACGTACAAAAGATGACTATCCTACTATCTGAAACAGAATAGACAGATAAAAACAAAAGAGAAATTTTGGCATGCTGCTGAACGGCTCTGAAGGGGCAGCTCACCGTGAAGTCTCGGTCCAAGATCAAGTATGCTCGCCGTGCGGGTAACTAGATGCACCAACCTCAGATCCTGTACAATTAAGTACAGAAGTGTAGTATGAGTACATAAATAATATTTACCCAGTAAGTATCCCGCCTAACCTCGAAGAAGTAGTGACGAGGGGTCGATTTGACACTTACTAGGCCAATAATAATATAATTAAAGTACTATGCTAAGCATGGAAATCATGAATGATACTGTCAGTTCAACAACAGGAAGAGATAAGTCCTTCTTTCATAATTATAACATAAATTTCAGTAATACTATTTAGCAACTTACATTTCAAGGCATTTAAGCAGAATAAATCATGGAGAATTTCCAAATAATTAGCATGCGCAATTATGCCGAGGTCGTACGGCCCGATCCAACAAAATATTTAAACTGTACACTGCCGGAGGGTCGAACAGCGTGAACCGTAGATGCATCTATTTACCACCGAGGCGCTCGGCCCGATCCACAAATAACAATTATTTTCAAGAAAACACAAGTTTCTCCTTTATAGTCAAGTATTTCATACAAACCTTCAAGTAAGTGAATTCAACCTTATAAAATTCTTTTATCAATTTCTATCATGACTAAGTGATTATATTAGCAAGGGCACAAACATTCCAAGCATAGGATGATACGAGTCCTAAACTACCCGGACAATAGCATAATAATAGCTACGTACGGACTCTCGTCACCTCGTACGTACGCAACCCCCACAATTAGGTACAAACATTTATTTAATTCACCTACGGGTGTTAATTACCTCTTATAAGGTTAGAAAGGAGACTTACCTTGCCTCAAAGTCTACTTCCCAATTCAAGAACGCGCTCAAACCTCCAAATTGGACGCCAAACGACTAATAACCCAAGCTCTCATCTAGGTGAATGGTGCTGAAGTCTAACACATGCGACAATTCGGCATGATATCTCCGGAGCATAGACACGTGAAAACTTAGATGAACCCTTGATAGGCTGGGAGGTAAAGCAAGGTCATAAGCAACCTCCCCAACTCGCCTCAACACCTCAAATGGGCCTATAAACCTTGGGTTCAACTTGCCCTTCTTTTTGAATCTCATAATACTGTTCATCGGCGAGACTTTCAAGAGAACCTTCTCGCCTACCATAAATGATACATCACGCGCCTTCTGATCTGCGTAACTCTTATGTCTGGACTGCGCTGTGCGAAGTCGCTCCTGAATCAACTTTACCTTTTCCAAGGCATCCTTCACCAGATCAGTACCATATAACCTAGCCTCGCCAGGCTCAAACCACCCGATGGGAGAACGATATCGCCGACCATATAAAGCCTCAAATGGGCACATCTCGATGCTGGACTGATAACTATTGTTGTAAGCAAACTCAGCCAAAGTCAAAAACTGATCCCACTGTCCCCCAAAGTCAATCACACATGCTCTCAGCATGTCTTCCAATATCTGAATTGTCCGCTCTGACTGCCCATCGGTCTTTGGATGAAATGCTATGCTAAGCTCTACACGGGTCCCCAACACACTCTGTACGACTCTCCAGAAATGTGAAGTGAACTGAGAGCCTCTATCTGATATGATGGAAACATGCACACCGCGCAACCGAACTATCTCCCTAATATAAACCTGGGCCAATTTCTCTGAAGTATATGTAGTCACAACTGGAATGAAGTGTGCCGACTTGATCAATCTGTCGACAATGACCCAAACTGCATCAAACTTCCGCAAGGTCCGCGGTAATCCAACTACGAAGTCCATAGTGATGCGCTCTCATTTCCATTCAGGTATAGTCATATGCTGAAATAGGCCACCTGGCCTTTGGTGCTCATAATTGACCTGCTGGCAATTTAGACACCTAGATACATACTCCACTATGTCCTTCTTGATCCGCCGCCACCAATAGTGCAGTCTGAGGTCAAGATACATCTTCGTAGCACCTGGATGAATAGAATACAGAGAACTGTGTGCCTCCTCTAGAATCCTCTCCCTCAAGCCATTGACATTAGGAACACACAGACGGCCCTGGAGTCGCAGAACACCATCATTGCCAATAGAAACCTCCTTGGCATCACCCTGTAGTACCGTCTCTCTAAGAACTGCCAAGTGCGGATCATCAAAAGGTCGGGCCTTGATCTGCCCTAATAATGAAGACTGGGCAACAACACATGCAAGAACTTGACTGGGCTCTGAAATATCCAACCTCACAAGTATGTTAGCCAAGGACTAAATGTCCAAAGCTAGTGGCCTTTCCTCCGCTGAAATAAATGCCAAGCTACCCATACTCTCTACCTTCCTGCTTAAGGCATCCGCGACCACATTTGCCTTGCCCGGATGATAAAGAATGGTGATGTCATACTCCTTCAGTAACTCGAGCCATCTACGCTGCCTCAAATTGAGATCCCTTTTCTTGAACAAATACTGTAAGATGCGATGATCAGTTTAAACCTCACATGACACCCCATATAGATAATGCATCTATATCTTTAGAGCATGAACAATCGCTGCTAACTCCAAATCGTGCACAAGATAATTCTTCTCATGAGACTTCAGCTAAAGTGAAGTGTATGCAATAACTCGCCCCTCCTGCATCAATACACAACCCAAGCCAATGCATGAAGTGTCGCAATACATAGTATACATCCCTTAACTGGAAGGCAACACTAAAACTGGTGATGTAGTCAAGGCTGTCTTGAGCTTCTGAAAGATCGCCTCACAATCATCGGACCAACGAAACGGGGCACCCTTCTGGGTCAATCTAGTCAAAGATGCTGCAATGGATGAAAAGCCCTCCACAAACCGGCGATAATAGCCTGCTAACCCCAAGAAACTCCTGATCTTAGTCGCCAAAGTGGGGCGAGGCCAACTCTGAACTGCCTCAATCTTCTTGGGATCCACTTTAATACCCTCTCTTGATACAACATGCCCCAAGAATGCCACAGAATCTAGCCAAAACTCACATTTGGAGAACTTAGTATATAACTCTTATTCTCGCAATGTCTAAAGTAGAACTCTCAAATGCTGCTCGTGCTCCCCCAGGCTACATGAGTAAATCAAGATGTCATCAATGAAGACAATAACAAATGAATTAATATAAGGCCTAAACACTCTGTTCATCAAATCCATGAATGTCGTTGGGGCATTAGTCAAGCCGAAGGACATCACTAGAAACTCATAATGATCATATCTGGTACGGAAAGCAGTTTTCAGAACATCTGAGTCCCAGATCTTCAACTGATGGTACTCTGATCTCAAGTCGATCTTAGAAATCACCCTAGCACCCTGCAACTGGTCAAACAAATCATCGATAGGCGGCAGCGGGTACTTATTCTTGATGGTAACCTTGTTCAACTGGAGGTAATCAATGCACATCCGCATAGTCCCATCTTTCTTCTTCACAAATAACACTAGTGCGCCCCAAGGTGATACACTTGGTCTCACAAACCCCTTTGCTAACAACTCCTCTCGCTGCTCCTTTAACTCCTTCAATTCTTTCGGAGCCATACGGTACGGTGGGATAGATATAGCTGGGTGCCTGGAGCCAAATCAATACAGAAATCAATATCACGATCTGGAGGCATGCCTGGAAGGTTAGAAGGAAACACATCGGCGAACTCCCGGACTACTAGCACTGAATCAAACGTCGGAGACTCTATGGTGGTGTCCCGAACATAAGCTAGATAAGCCAAACAACCCTTCTCGACCATATATCGAGCCTTCAAAAAAGAGATGACCCGACTAGTTGTACTAACCGCGGAACCCTTCCACTCCAATCTCGGTAATTCCGACATCGCTAAGGTAATAGTCTTGGCATGACAATCAAGGGCGGCGGGGTATGGGGATAAACAGTCCATGCCCAGGATGACCTCAAAGTCGATCATATTAAGCAACAGAAGGTCCGCTCTAGTCTCGTAACCACATAATGTGACCACACAATACTGGTTGATCCGATGCACAACCATAGAATCGCCCACAGGAGTGGACACATAAACAAGAGTACCCAAGGACTCTCAAGGAATATCCAGAAAATAAGCAAACAGAGAGGACACATATGAATAGGTAGACTCTGGATCAAATAATACAGAAGCATCCTTACCGCACACCGAAATAATACCTGTCATCACGGCATCTGAGGCCAATGCATCTGGTCTAGCCGAAAAAACATAGAATCTGGCTGGAGCACCGGCGGGCTGGCCCCCGCCTGACTGAACAGTAGCTGGCTGGCTTCCTCCTTCCTGGCCTCCACCTCTAGGATGGCCCCTACCAGCCTACCCTCTGCCTCTGGGCGGCCGGACAACCGGTGTTGAAATCGTGGGCTTCTGGCCCTGCTGCACTTCCTTGCCACGAAGCCTGGGGAAAATCTCCTCATGTAACCGAGATCTATGCACTCGAAATAGCCCCTCGGTGCGGCGATCTACTACCCTGATGTCTGACCCTAATGGCCTATCGACCTACTAGAAGAAGCCTGAATAGCCGGTGGGCGGTATGAATTCTCCGGCATGGCACTAAAATAGGAGCTGGAAGAACCCTAGTGACCTGAGCACCCACTGGAAGAACCCTGGATGGCTGGTGGGAGGTAAGAACTCTCTGGCATGACGCCGAAATAGGGGCGCGCTGGAGCACCTTGAGGAGGTGGAAGTGATGAATATGGGAGAATGCTAGGCTGACCCCTCCCAAACTGACCTCTGCCCCTAGCTGGGGCACCTCTAAACTCTCCAGATAAACGGGCCCTCTTTTCCTTCTGCGTCTGCTCTCTCCCTCTCTTACGGTAGCCCTCAATCCTCCGAGAAATCTCCACTACCAGCTGATAAGAAGTCCCCATCTCAACCTCTCAGGCCATATTGGCCCTAATACCGGAGTGCAGTCCCGCAACAAACCTCCGCACTCTCTCTGCATCCGTAGGAAGTATCATAAGTGCATGGTGAGCCAACTCAGAAAACCTCACCTCATAGTCGATCACTGACATCTGACCCTGCTCAAGCTGCTCAAACTGATACCGCAACTCTTCCCTCTCGGAGGGTGGAATATACCTATCCAGGAAAAGCTGTGTGAACTGGCTCCAAGCTGTGTGAACTGGCTCTAGTCTATCCCTGCACCTATTAATGAAATCCTGGGCATCCTCATGATGTTTGCCTTCGAAGATAGGAGGGTGTAACCTAGTCCATCTATCAATAACTTTTGCGGATGGCCGTCCGCAGTCGGTCTAGGCTCAGGTGCCACTACTGCAACTGGCTGGGCCCTGTCCGCGGGTGATGTACCTGGAGTCTGATACACTGCAGCTGCATGCCCGGGAGCTTGGGAAGTAGGGATCTGTGCTCCCCCTCCCAGCTGAGATGTGGCTGGGTCTGTTGGAAATAAATTAGCCTGGGTCTTAGAATCCACGAACCGTAGCATACGACCCATGACCTCCTGAAAGCTCGGTGCCGTCATAAAATCTACCAGGGCTGGCTCTGCTGCGGGCGCCTTGCCCTGCTCCTCAATAATGGGATCCTGCACTGGATCTGCTGGTGGTGCTACTGGGGCAGCTCTGGGACGCCCTCGTCCCCTACCTTGGGCTGGTGCCCTCCCCCGACCTCTGCCTCGGCCTCTAGCAACGGGGGGGACAGCTCCTCCCGGGTCTAAAACGTCAGCCGTACGCGTCTTCACCATCTGTGAGAGAATAGAAGAAGGAAATTTAGTATACCATCAATTGCGCGATTGGAGATGAATAATGAGTAGTTTCCTAACACCCCATAGCCTCTCTAAGATAAGTATAGACATCTCCGCACCGATCCGCAAGACTCTACTAGGCTTGCCCATAACTTGTGAGACCTACGTGAACCTAGTGTTCTGATACCATGTTGTCACGACCCAACTCCATGTCAGGCCGTGATGGCGTCCAACACCGTTGTTGGACAAGCCAACAGTGAACAACTTAGTGATTTCCCATTTAGCTTTACTTGTTTTAAAACATTTGGTAAATAAAGGATTTTTAAGGCAAACAAACGAAAACATCTAAAAGTAGTTATAACTATTGAATTACAACCCAAAAATCAAAGTCTACTAATACGTGCCAAGATCTGGTGTCACAAGTGTGTGGGCAACTAGTAGAATACGCAAAAGATGACTATCCTACTATCTGAAACAGAATAGATAGATAAAAACAAAAGAGAAACTCTGGCATGCTGATGAACGGCTCAGAAGGGGCAGCTCACCATGAAGTCTTGGTCTAAGATCAAGTATGCGCGCCGTGCGGGTAACTAGATGCACCAGCCTCAGATCCTGTACAATTAAGTACAGCAATATAGTATGAGTACATAAACAATATGTACCCAGTAAGTATCCCGCCTATCCTCGAAGAAGTAGTGACGAGGGGTCGACTTGACACTTACTAGGCCAATAATAATATAATCAAAGTACTATGCTAAGCATGGATATCATGAATGCTACTGTCAGTTCAACAACAACAAGAGCTAAGTCCTTATTTCATAGTTATAACATAAATTTCAGTAATACTATGTAGCAACTTACATTTCAAGGCATTTAAGCAGAATAAATCATGGAGAATTTCCAAATAATTAGCATGCGCAATTATACCAAGGTCGTACGGCTTGATCCAACAAAATATTTAAACTGTGCACTGTTGGAGGGTCGAACGATGCGAACCATAGATGCATCTATTTACTATCGAGGTGCTCGGCCAGATCCACAAATAACAATTATTTTCAAGAAAACACAAGTTTCTCATTTACAGTCAAGTATTTCATACAAACCTTCTAGTAAGTGAATTCAACCTTATAAAATTCTTTTATCAAGTTCTATCATGACTAAGTGATTATATTAGCAAGTAAGGGCAAAAACATTCCAAGTATAGCATGATACGAGTCCTAAATTTAATTTACCTTTCACAAGGTTAGAAAGGAGACTTACCTCGCCTCAAAGTCTACTTCCCAATTCAAGAACGCGCTCAAACCTCCAAATTTGACGCCAAACGACTCGAAGCTAGTCAAATATTACATAAACTAATCAATCTATGCTCGAAAGTTCATAATTCCACCATTTAAGTGATTACCCAACCGAAATTGTAAGATTCCTAAAATTCACCCCTGGGCCCACGTGCTCGGATTCCGAAATTTTTTAAAGAAAGTTGTTACCCATAACCTTAGGAATATAAATATATGATTTTTACTAAATTTCATAACGAATTTCGTGGTTAAATCTCATTTTATCAAAAACCTAGGTTTTCATCTAAACCCATAATTTTTACTAATTTACATGTTATAACCTACCCATAAACCATGTATTTAACTCATATATGATAGGAATTACTTACCTCAACTAGTTGATGAAAATCCCCTCTCTAACCAGCTCCAAAATCGCCCTCAAGAGGAGTAAGAAGTGAGCAAAAGTGCTCAAACCCCTATTTAAAACACCACTGCCCTTCAGCGATTTCCGCACATGCGATTCAATTGGCGCACTTGCTATTCCGCTTATGCGGACAAACTCGCGTAGGTGCAGACCAAAGCCAGGCTGCCTCATCTCACTTCTGCACCCAGGTGATTGCATCTGCGGCCACACATCAACGACAAACGACGCGCATCTGCGATACTACCCGCTCCTGTTATGCCTGCCTTCGCACCTGTACTTTCGCAGGTGTGGTCCTTCCTCCACTTTTACGATGGCTGGGCAGCCTATGCTGGGACACATCTGAGATCATTGGGATCGCACTTGTGAGCTCGCACCTGCGGCTGACCAAGTGCAGGTGCGATTATGACAGCAGCTGGAGCTTCAGCTTTGGCTTACAAATTCCAACTTGGTCCAAGCCTCGTCTGATTGACACTCGGGGTCCTTGGGGCCCCGTACGAACATACCAACAAGTTTGAAATCAGAAAACAGACTCGCTCAAACTCTAGGAATGCCCAAAACAACAATAAAACTTAGAATCACACCCTAAAACTAATTGAATCAAACTTAAGAACTTCAAGTTCTTCAATTTACTTCCAATGCGCCGAAACGTGCTTACACTACTCAGAATGACACCAAACTTTGCGTGCAAGTCTTAAATGACATTACAGAACTGTTTTCGATCTTGGATTTTTGTTTGGACCTCAATAACACCAAAAACCGCTCCAAACCAAAGAGCTTCAAAGTTCGTCAAGAACCAACTTTCACTATTAGGCGCCAAAACGCTCCTGGGTCATCCAAAACCCTATCCGAACATACACCCAAGTCTGAAATCATCATACAAACCTATTGGAACTATCAAATCGCGATTCTAAGGTCGTTTACTCAAAATGTTGACCAAAGTCAAACTTGGCCTTTTAAGCCAACCTTAAGGAACCAAGGGTTCCGATTCCAACCCATACTCTTCCAAAACCTGAACCAACCATCCCCGCAAGTCATAAATCAGTAAAAGCAAGTACATGAAGTTTTATTTAGGGGAACGAGATTCTAGAAAGTGAAATGACCGGTTGGGTCGTTATAGGAATATATTTAATTGTATGGATTACATTCTAGAGATTTTTATTTGTAAAACTTATAGATAAAAGATGTATATTTTGAAGGAGTTGTTTAATTGGTTGTACTTGTATTTATTATTCGTTTGAGCACTATTTATGGTGTTCTTGCTGCCTTGCTGTCTAAATCACTAGTTGATTGGTGTTGCTATCACTGCTATTTATTTTCTATTATTTTTGTATGCTATATTGCACAGGTTATTTGACTAGTGAGTGTCTTGACTGTACCTCGTCACTACTCCACCGAGGTTAGTCTTGATACTTACTGGGTACCGATTGTGGTGTACTCATACTACACTTCTGTACATTATTTTGCAGAGCCAGGTATTGGAGATATTGGATTCGGACAGAGATTAGAGTATGATCTCAAGGATTCAAGGTAGGACTGCTTGGTCGTCGCAGTTCCTTGGGGTCTTTCCATTTTATTGTACTGTTAATTTCTTATTCTAACAGTTTTGTATATTCGGTCCTCGAGATTATTCTATGTATTCAGTTAGAGTTTGTGACTCACTATTACCAATCTTTAGAGGTTGTATTAAATTATATGTTTTAAAAAAATGGCTTGAATTGTTATTAAAATCGGCTTACCTAGTCTTAGAGACTAAGTGCCATCACGACGCCTGTGGTGGGATTTTAGATAGTGATAAGTTGGTATCAGAGCTCTAGGTTCATAGGTTCTACGAGTCACGGACGAGTTTAGTAGAGTCTTGCAAATTGGTATGGAGACATCTGTACTTATCTTCGAGAGGCTATGGAGCTAGTAGGAAAAAAATTCACTTCTTTCACTCCTTATCGTGCGGCATTTATTCAGCTTGAAGCATATATCTTATGTTCTTTTGCATCCACTCGTGTATGTAATCGTGCACTCGGTATCAACTATGCGCCAATGGTTCGTGATACTACATAGGGGTTATAAGGGAGCCAGGGTTTCTCAACCATTGTCACCACGTGTCGTCCAGATCGAGGAAGTGGAAGTATTGAGAGATCATTCAGTTGTGCACATGGGGGTGCAGTAGGTTCTGACATCCAGTTGATAAGTACGATCTTAAGAAGATTTAATTAGTTTCCTAATCATACAATCATAGTAGGGTCACGAGGTGGATGTAGATCTGAAGATAGTTGGTGGTATTAGATACTATGTAGTTCGTATGGGATTTACATTTAGTGAAAGGTACATACTAGCAATCAAGGCACTCGAGGAAGCAATTTTGATTGTCACGAGGATGACATGCACCTAATAAATGGCTTGATATGTCTTATAACTGGTAACGTACGAGCGGTGAAGATTAGTAGTGTGGATCATCGGACTGTGTCCTATGGCTTCGTGCCAAGTGAGGGCAGTCCACTATCGACGATCAGATTGCGGGGTCATGTGTTATATCAGTTTTGGCCTGAGATGTATATATGTGGTATTGAAAGGTTATCCAAAACTTGTATATGATTAAGAGCTGAGATTTGTATGGGATGATGTTGGGACTTATGGTATTCCCGCGTCCTTAATAATTCAACATTTAAGTATCAGCGGGGTCATGGAAACAATTTCAGAATACTCGAGGTGCTCCAGTAAGTTCTTTTAATGCACCACCAACACAGAGTTCCTATAATGATTATTCCAGTTATCTGGAACAGACCCAATATGAGTAGCTGGACCTACAGAGAGGTTGTTATCAGTGTGGTGATATTAGGCACATCATGAGTGATTGTCCCAGACTTGGGAGAGGCGAATTTCATCAGAATACTCAGGCTACAGACTCTATTCCAGTTACTACCCCACATGCACAGTCAGTTAGGGGTGGAGGGCATGCGGGTAGAGGGCGCCCTAAAGGGGGAGGCCTGACCCATTGATATAATTAATATGGTATGGTTGAGGCCGCTACAACAGGTGTCGTTACAGGTATGATTTAATTCGTAATAGAGGAGCATTGTTCTTAGTTTGATTAAATTCCAATTATCGAGATGAGACCTCCTATCATGCTCCATGTATTGTGAGTTAGTGATTTTGTACACCACTCACGTGTTTATCCCTTTTGGAAGATTTGATGGTGTTAGCCCATGTCTAGCATTTTGTTTTGTACACTATTGAGGGCTAAGAGTCCAAAAGTGACTTTCTGTTACTCACTACAGTGGATATTGATATAAATTCGGGATAGTTTTGTTAAAGTGTGAAATATATGCGTTATCAATATGGGGGTTCATTATGTGTTGTGACCTTGTTTAACGGAAAATATTTTAAAGAGGAAAATGGAAAGATTTCGATTGGCACGGTGTGCATATTACTTTTGATTCAGAGCTGAGGACGGGATCCTCGCGTTTTAATATGATTTGATATGTTTAAACCGTGCTACAAGCCGCAATGGAAGTTATATCAGGATGAGACCCTTATGGTTAAATTCATGTGTTTTAAATTCTCCCTTTGTGAAATTTTTGTACTATAATACTAATGGGGAGTCATGCCTGTTAGACTTATTTGATAATTCTTGTATGTGTTTTTCTGTGCACATTTAGCCATATCCGTGTTGTAATTCTCCCTCGTGTCTCGTTGTTAGTAAGGTGAAGGTTTGAAACGAGATTTTTGTTAACATGAGGTTAATTGACGGTGTTATAATTGATTATAAACAACTATTAAGATCAGAGATATGGTTATGGGCATACGTATGATGTGTGCATAGGCACGAGTTGCTACCGCCGGTTGAGGCTAATACCGTGTGTTGATATGAAAATTGGACTTTTTGAAAATGTTTGGACTGTAAAAAAATAAATTGGTTTTAAAGTTATAAATGTGGATAAAAAGAAATAATCTTAATTGAGATGGTGTGGTCACACGTATGTCGACTGCGATGATGTAGAATCACCCGCGAGTATATGTGTAAGAGAAAAATCAGCAATTTGATAACCTCTAAAATAAATCTTGCCACGTTTGAGGACGAACGTTTGTTTTAGAGGTGGAAAATGTGATGACCCGATATGTCATTTTTTAATTTCAACTTTCATTTATGTATCCTGAGACCTCGAATAGCTCCATCCAGCCTTCCTCGATTTGCGTGCACAATACGTATCTTTTTTCGAAAAATCTTTATGTGAAAAACCAAAGAAAATGTGAAAATTTTCCTTTAAAACCCATTTGAGTTGACTTCGGTCAGATGTTTTAGCAAACGGATCCGGATCAGTGTTTTGACGGTTCCAGTGGGTCCGTATCGTGATTTGAGACTTGGGTGTATGCCCGGAATCAAATTTGGAAGTTCCTAGCTTTAATTATCGCCATTTGATGGATAAGGGATCATGACATTTCTGCGTGTTTCTTTCTTTATCAGCAGTGTACGAAGGTTTTGGAACGAGTTTTGTTTGATATGGGGTTTAATACTAGTACCAGGTTAGTTTAGAATAGTCACTGTGATCGGGAATGATGCTGCGAACATGTGAGTTGTGTTGTACGTTACGTGATTATATCCGGGGTTATGGTTATGGCTTGATACAGCTTGTTCAGACTCATACGGTGGGTAGATGTGAGATTTGGGTCTTGAAAAGAAATTCTGAAGGTTGGAAATTGAATTCCAAGATTTATGGGCTAAGGTTAAATTAATGATTTTCAGTTGTATTTTGTTGTCAAGCCTATATATATAGAATAGGGTGACGCGGGATCACTCCCGGGTACGTGCGTGGTAAGATGGAATAGTGATTTGATGGCTTGGAAACAACTCTTGACACATTCGAGGACGAACGCATATTTAAGTGGGGGAGAATGTAACGACCTGGCCGGTCGTTTTGAGTATTACAGCCCCGTTCCCCCAATTAATGCTCTATTTTTGCTTTAAAGCTGCATTATGACCTATCAGATTAGTTAGTTCGGGTCCGGAGATATTTTGGAATGAATTGAGACACTTAGTCTCATAATGGAAAGCTTAAGTTGGAAAAGTCGACCGGATATCGATTTTTGTGTAAACGACCTTGGATTTGAATTCGAATGATTCCAATAGCTCCGTGTGGTGATTTTGGACTTAGGAGCGTATCCGGAAAATTATTTGAAGGTCCGTAGTGGAATTAGGCTTGAAATAGCAAAAATTAAATTTTTGGAAAGTTTGACCGGGGGGTTGACTTTTTGATATCGGGGTCGGAATCCGATTATGGAAATGGGAATAGTTTCGTTATGTCATTTATGACTAGTGCGCAAAATTTGAAGTCATTCCGGATAGATTTGATGTGTTACGGCACAAGATATAGAATTTGAAAGTTCAAAGTTGTCACGACCCAAATTTTCCTTCCGTATGACGTCGTGACGGCACCTAGTCTGTACGACTAGGTAAGCCTAACAGTTGCGGAATAATGAAATGAAAATATAATTTTTAACGACTAACAGTTCAAAAATATACAGCAATCCCAAAACCCGGAACATCGTGAATCACAAACTAGTGAAGGAAAATCTAGTGTCTCTATACATCAGAGTCTAACAAAGGAATAATACAGAAGATAATGGACGTGAGAAAGAGTAGAAGGGGACTCTGAGGTCTGCGGACGCGACAGATATACCTTGAAGTCTCCAAAGAGGTCCCGGCTCACTAATAGTGCGGCTGATAAGGAGCACCTGGATCTGCACACGAAAGACATGTGCAGAATAGTAGCATGAGTACACCATAATCGGTACCCAGTAAGTGCCAAGCCTAACCTCGGTCGAGTAGTGACGAGGTCAGGTCAGGACCCTACTGGTAAATATATAATAAAATAATATAGAGTGTAATGCCGCAATAAAATAAAGGCTGAAATTTAACAACAATGAAATCATAGAAGGTAACAACTCAGTACACAGAAACACAACAGGGGATCTCCCTAGATATCGTCTCGTAGTCCCAAACATAAATGTATAGGGGGATCGCCCGGAATAGCATTCCGTAGTCCCAAAGTAAATATGCAAGACAAGGGGATCTCTCGGAATACCGTTCCGAAGTCCCAAAGTAAATATGCAGTATAGGAGGATCTCCCGGAATACCGTTGCTTAGACCCAAAGTAAATATGCAGTACAGGGGGATCTCCCGGAATACCGTTCTATAGTCCCAAAGTAAATATGCAGCGCAAACAATAGAAATGCAACTACATCAGAAAATCTTACGATTTAGACTAAGTACCAGTCAAGGAAGAAGCAGGAAATTCACTAAGCATGCTGCATAGAGTCCACATAAGCAATTAAGACATATAGACATGCTGTATTAGACTAAACAGGATAGCTACACATATTGGAATAACTCAAATAAGAATGAAAATAGATTAATACTCATAAAAATGGCATAACTCAAAATAAAAGGAAAACATGTTGCTGCTCAGTAAGAAAATCGGGTTTTTCCACAACTAGCCCGTGTACGTACTCGTCACCTCACGTACATGGCACTCATATATCAAAAATAGTACAAATCGTACGGGGAGTTTCCCCCACACAAAGTTAGGCAAGCCACTTACCTCGAACCAAGCTCAATCAATCGGTCACAATGCCTTTCCCATGAATATCCGGCTGCGAATGGCCCAAATCTAGCCAAAAGGAATTACATATCATAAACACAACCATAATAGACTCATCTAATTAATGAAATCAACACTTTAAAGAAAATTTCAAAATTAACTCAAACATCGCCTGTGGGGCCCACATCTTGGAATCGGGTAAAAGTCACAAAATACGAACATCCATTCACTCACGAGTCTAATCATATGAAAATTACTCAAATCCGACTACAAATCCCCTTTCAAAACTCGAAATCTTTGTTGAAGAAGTTCTTCCAAATGTTTCCCAATTCCAACTCCAAAATCCGAATTTAAATGATGAAATCAACCATCGATTAGTGGAATATAACCATAAAGGAGTTAGGAATCATTACCCAAAAACTTCCTCCGAAAATCTCTCCAAATTTCGCCTTCTACCGAGCTCTCAATCAAATTTTGAGTTATGAACCAAAAACCCTCGATTTTGAACTTTAATTCTGCCCAGATAGTTTTCCTTAATCGCGATCGCGGAAACACGCTCGTGATCGCGAAGAACAACTTCGCTGTCCCATTATTTTACTCTACGCGAATGCGTAACTCTCCACGCGAATGCGTAACTCTCCATGCGAACGCGATGAAATAGCTCCTCAGACTTACGCGATCGCAACTGACCTCACGCGATCGCGAAGAACAACACCCAATTCCACAGCTTCCTTATTTCTTCTTCGCGAACGCGGCCTAGCACACGTGTTCGCGATGCATAACCTGACGAACCTACGCGATCACGTCCCATTCTTGGCAAACGCGAAGAGATAACCCAGCTGGTCTCCCAATTACTCTACGCGATCGTGAACCTTCTCACGCGATCGCGATGAAGGAAACCAGCTGCAGAACACCAGCAAACACTGCCAATTCCTTAAGTCCAAAAATGACTCGTAGAGCATCCGAAACATGCCCGAGGCCCCCCGGAACCCCAACCAAACATACCAACTAATCCTAAAACACCTTACGAACTTAATCAAGCCCTTAAATCAAATCAAACAACGCTAAAAATTGCGAATCACCCTCCAATTCAAATCTTAAGAAGTTGAAACTTCAACATTCTACAACCGATGCCGAAATCGACCAAACCACGTCCGATTGACCCCATATTTTGCACACAAGTCATATTCAGCACTACGGACCTACTCTAACTTTCGGAATTGGATTCCGACCCCGATATCAAAATTTCCACTACCGGTCCAAAACTCCAAAATTTTGACTTTTGCCATTTCAAGCCTAAATGAGCCACGGGCCCCCAAAACAAATTGCGGACACGACCCTAAGCCCAAAATCACCCAACGGAGCTAACGAAATCGACAGAATTCCATTCCGAAACCATCTTCACACAGTTCTGACTACGGTCCAAATTCTAAGATTTAAGCTCTCAGTTAGGGACTAAGTGTCCCAGAACACTCCGAAACTCAAAACCAATCATCCCGGAAAGTCACAATAGCAAAAATAGATATAGGGAAAGCAGTTAATAGGTATTCGAGGCTCTAACTCTCAAAACGACCGGCCGGTCGTTATATCCTCCCTCTCTTAAAATAATCGTTCGTCCTTAAATGAGCATAGAGACATACCTGGAGTGGTGAAAAGATGAGGATAACGGCTGCACATATCCTGCTCAGTCTCCTAAGTCTCCTCCTCGACCGGTTGTCCCCTCCACTGAACCTTCACGGAAGCAATGTTCTTTGATCTTAGCTTTCTGACCTGCCTGTCTACAATAGCCACTGGCTCCTCAACATAAGATAGATCCTTGTCCAACTGGACTGAGCTGAAATCCAACACATGAGACGGATCACCATGGTACTTCTGGAGCATAGAAACATGGAATACCGGATGAACTCCTGCTAGGCTGGGAGGTAAGGCAAGATCATAAACAACCTCCCCAACAAGTTGCAACACCTCAAAAGGACCAATGAACCTTGGGCTCAGCTTGCCCTTCTTTCCGAATCTCATAACGCCCTTCATAGGCGAAACCCGAAGCAAGACCCGCTCTCCAACCATGAATGCAACATCGCAAACCTTTCGGTCCGCATAACTCTTATGTCTGGACTGGTCTGTGCGAAGTTCTATCCTGAATCACCTTAACCATTTCCAAGGCATCCTGAACCAAGTCCGTACCCAATAATCTGGCCTCGCCCGGCTCGAACTAACCCACTGGCGACCGACACCGCCTACCATACAGAGCCTCATATGGTTCCATCTGAATGCTGGATTGATAACTGTTGTTGTAAGCAAACTCTGCAAGTGGCAAGAACTGGTCCCAAACACACCCAAAATCTATCACACACGCACAGAGCATATCCTCTAATATCTGAATAGTGCACTCGGACTGCTCGTCCATCTGAGGGTGAAATACTGTGCTCAACTCAACCCGAGTACCCAACTCATGCTGTACAGCTCTCCAGAACTATGATGTAAACTGCGTACCCCGGTCAGAGATAATAGATATTGGTACGCCATGAAGCCTGACGATCTCACGAATGTAGATTCGAGCTAGATGCTCGGAAGAATAGGTAGTCATCATAGGAATGAAGTAAGCTGAGTTGGTCAGCATGTCCACAATCACCCAACTGCATCAAATTTCCGCTGAGTCAATGGGAGACCAACAACGAAGTCCATAGTGATCCGCTCCCATGTCCACTCCAGAATCTCTATCTTTTGAAGCAACCCACACGGTCGTTGATGCTCATACTTCACCTGCTGGCAATTTAGACATCTAGCCACATACTCTACTATGTCTATCTTCATATTCCTCCACCAATAATGCTGGCTCAGGTCCTGATACATCTTTGTGGCACCAAGATTAATGGAGTACCGCGAGCTGTGAGCCTTCTGAATAATCAACGCACGCAAACCATCTACATTGGGGACACAATGCCTGCCCTGCATCCTCAATGCACCATCATCTCCAAGAGTGACCTCCTTAGCATCACCGTGCTGGACCGTGTCCTTAAGGACAAGCAGATTGGGGTCATCATACTGACGCTCCCTGATACGATCATAAAGGGAAGACTGAGAGACCACACAAGCCAATACTCGACTCAGCTCAGAAATATCCAATCTCACAAACTGGCTGGCTAAGGCCTGAACATCCAATGCCACGGGCCTCTCTGCTGCTGGTAGATATGCTAAGCTCCCCAAACTCTCTACCCGGTGACTCAAAGCATCGGCCACCATATTGGCCTTCCCAGGGTGGTAAAAAATAGTGATATCATAATCCTTAAGTAGCTCCAACCAGCTCCTCTAACGCAAATTAAGATCCTTCTGCTTGAACAGATGTTGCAAACTCCGATGATCAGTGTAAATCTCACAAGGAACACTGTACAAATAATGGCGCCAAATCTTTAGGGCATATACAATAGCTGCTAACTCAAGGTCGTAGACATGATAGTTCTTTTTGTGCACCTTCAACTATCTGGATGCATAGGCAATCACCCTACCATCCTGCATCAACATCACGCCAAGACCAATCCGCGATGCATCACAATATACAGTATAAGTCCCCGAACCTGTAGGCAATACCAATACTGGTGTTGTAGTCAAAGCTGTCTTGAGCTTCTGAAAGCTCTCCTCACATTCCTCTATCTACCTGAATGGAGCACCCTCCTGGGTCAGCCTAGTCATAGGTGCTACAATAGATGAGAATCCCTCTACAAAACGCCATAAATACCCCGCCAAACCAAGAAAACTCCAAATCTCTGTAGCTGAGGACGGTCTGGGCCAACTCTGTAGTGCTCAATCTTCTTCTGATCCACCTGGATCCCCCCACTCGATACTATATGACCCAAGAATGCCACTGAGTCCAGCCAAAACTCACACTTTGAAAATTTTGCATATAACTTCTTTTCTCTCAAGGTCTGAAGTGCAGTCCTCAGGTGTTGCTCATGATCTTCCCGAGTCCGGGAGTACACCAGAATGTCGTCAATAAAGACAATGACGAATGAATCAAGATAAGGCCGGAACACACTGTGCATCAAGTGCATAAAAGCTGTTGGGGCATTGGATAGCCCAAAATACATCACAGGGAACTCGTAGTGACCATACCGAGTCCGAAAGGTAGTCTTCGAGATATCTGGCTCCCGAATATTCAACTGATGAGGCCGGAACGTAAATCAATCTTGGAAAACACTCTGGCACCTTGTAACTGATCAAATAAGTCATCAATATGAGGAAATGGATACTTGTTCTTCATTGTTACTTTGTTCAACTGGTGGTAATCAATACACATCCACATAGAACCATCCTTCTTCTTCACAAATAAGACAGAAGCACCCCAAGGTGACACACTGGGCCGAATGAAGCCCTTATCAAGAAATTCCTATAACTAGTCCTTCAACTCCTTCAATTCAGAAGGAGCCATACGATATGGAGGAATAGAGATGGGCTGAGTGCCCGGCAACAAATCAATGCCAAAATCAATATATCTGTCGGGCGGTATGCTCGAAAGATCAGCTGGGAACACATCTGGAAAGTCCCTCAAAACTGGAACTGACTCAACTGTAGGGGTATCAATACTGACATCTCTCACATAAGCTAGATATGCGTCACACCCCTTCTCAACCATTCGTTGAGCTTTAAGAAATGAAATAACTCTGCTGGGAGTATACTCTAAGGTACCTCTCCACTCTAGCCGCGGTAAACCTGGCATAGCCAGCATCACGGTTTAGCGTGACAATCAAGAATAGCATAATGGGGCGACAACCAGTCCATGCCTAAAATAATATCAAAGTCCACCATGCTGAGCAATAATAAATCGGCTCTGGTCTCAGAACCACTAAGAGCAATCAAACACGACTGATACACGCGGTCCACAACAAGAGAATATCTCACAGGAGTAGAAACATAAACAGGAGAACTCAAAGAATCCTGCGATACGCCCAAATATGGGGCAAAATAAGAGGACACATAGGAATATGTAGAGCCTGGGTCAAAAAATACCGACGCATCTCTATGACAGACTAGAACAATACCTGTAATGACAGAATTAGAAGCGACTACCTCTATACGAGTAGGAATGGAATAATATCTGGCCTGGCCTCCCCCTCTAGGGCAACCTCTACCTGCCCGACCTCCACCTCGGGCTGGCTGAGCAGGTGGGGTGGAAACTGGTGTAATCATAGCCTGAGGACCCGGTGGAGCACGCTGTGGCTGAGAGGTCTGTAGAGGTACACCCCTCCTAAATCTGGGGCAATCCCTCACCTTATGGCGAGTGTCCCCATACTCAAAACCAGATCTGGGAGGGCGTGCCTGCTGTGGCTAGCTCGGGCCAGGTCTGCTGGACTGGCCGCTAGGAACACCCCGTGCAAGAGGCACACTAAATACTGGCGGTGCATAAAAAGGCTCCTAGGGCCTAGTTGGGACCGGAATACCACTGGCGGCTGGAAAAGCTGAATGGACGGGGAGACTTACATAACTCCTACCATGACGAGCGGCTGGGGCACAAGCACCAGAATAAGAACCAGTCTCTCAAGACCTCTCGGCCTCCCTCTCCTCATCTATCTTGGGTAAGCATGCCCTCCAATATCCTGGCGATACTCATAACCTGTGGATAAGAAATATCCATCTCCAACTCCCTGTCCATACTAATCCGGATGCTGGGGTGGAGTCCCTCAATAAACCGTCGAACCCTCTCTCGAACTGTGGAAACGAAGGCCGATGCATGTCGGGCCAAATCACTGAAGCGAACTGCATACTCTGACACAGTCATAGACCCTGGCGCAGCTGCTCAAACTCCACGCGCCATGAGTCATTGAGGCTCTGAGGGACATACTCTCTCAAAAACATGTCTGAGAACTAAGTCCATGTAAGTGAAGCTACCTCAGCCGGACTACTCAACTCATAAGCACGCCACCATTGATAGGCTGCTCCTCTAAACTGGAATGTAGTAAAAGAAACCCCACTCATCTCCGCTACGCCCATAGTATAGGGAATACGATGACACTCCTCTAGAAAACTCTGAGCATCATCTATAGCCAATCTGCTGAAGGTAGGTGGGTGGTACTTCTTGTACCTCACAAGTCTGAGCTACTCCACCTCAGAAGTTGTTGCCCTAACCTCGGTCTGAGCTGGAGCTACCAGCTGCATTGGTACAATCTCTAGAATGTGGTCCACCTGAACCCACTGCTTTGGAGTACCGGCGACGGGAGTCTGTGCTCCTCCCCCGGCCTGAGATGTGGCAGGGGCAAGTGGAATCAATCCAGCTTGAGCTATGGTGCTGAACATGCTCAGAAACTGGGCTAAAGTCTCCTGGAGGGCTGGTGCATGAATAGATACCTCAGGTGTCTGCCCTTCAGCTGGAGCTAATGGGGGCTCCTCTGTAGCAGCTCGTGTGGGTGCCCTGGCTCCACCATGTGGACGTCCTCGGCGTCTACCCCGGCCTCGGCCTCTCACGGCTCTAGCAAGGGGCGCGGGTGCCTATTCATCAGATCCGCTTGTACGTGTCTTCACCATCTGTGAGAGAATAGAATACAGAAGTTTAGAATCTTTGAAGTCAACAATTTTCACACGACAAGGAATCAAAGTAGTGAAATTTTCCTAACAGTTCCATAGCTTCCTGAAGATAAGTACAGACTTCTTCGTACCGATCCGTGAGACTCTAATAAACTGTCTTATGACTCACGACACCTACGAACCAAGAGCTTTGGTACCAACTTATCACGACCCAAATTTCCCCTCTGTATGACGTCATGACGGAACCTAGTCTCTATGACTAGGTAAGCCTAACAGTTGTAGAATAATGAAATGAAAACATAATGTTTAACGACTAACCGTTCAAAAATACAAAGTAATCCCAAAACCCGAAACATCGTGAATCACAAACTATAGAAGGAAAATCTAGTGTCTCTATACATCAGAGTCTAACAAAGGAAAAATACGAAGATAATGGACGTGAGAAAGAGTAGAAGGGGACTCCGAAGTCTGCGGACGCGGCAGATATACCTTAAAGTCTCCAAAGCGGTCCTGGCTCACTGATAGTGCGGCTGATAAGGAGCACCTGGATCTGCACACGAAAAACATATGTAGAAGAGTAGCATGAGTACGCCACAATCGATACCCAGTAAGTGCCAAGCCTAACCTTGGTCGAGTAGTGACGAGGCCAGGTCAGGGTCCTACTAGTAAATATATAATAATACAACATGGAGTGTAATGCCGCAATAAAATAAAGGCTGAAATTTAACAACAATAAAATCATAGAAAGTAAAAGCTCAGTACATAGAAACAAAACATGGGATCTCCCGAGATACCGTCTCGTAGTCCCAAACGTAAATGTACAGGGGGATCTCCTGGAATACCGTTCCATAGTCCCAAAGTAAATATGCAGTACAAGGGGATCTCTAGGATTACCGTTCCGTAGTCCAAAAGTAAATATGCAGTACAGGGGGATCTCCCAGAATACCGTTCTGTAGTCCCAAAGTAAATATGCAGCGCAAATAATAGAAATGCAACTACATCATGAAATCTTACGATTTAGACCAAGGAAGAAGAAGGAAATTCACTAAGCATGCTGCACATAGTTCACATAAGAAAATAAGACACGTAGACATGCTGTATTAGACTAAACAGGATAGCTACACATATTGGAATAATTCAAATAAGAATGAAAATAGATTAATACTTATAAAAATGGTATAACTCAAAATAAAAGGAAAACAGGTTGCTGCTCGGTAAGAAAATCAGGTTTTTCCACAACAAGCCCGTGTACTTACTCGTCACCTCACGTACACGACACTCATATATCAAAAACAGTACAAATCCGACGGGGAGTTTCCCCCACATAAAGTTAGGCAAGCCACTTACTTCGAACCAAGCTCAATCAATCGGTCACAATGCCTTTCCCACTTATATCCGGCTCTAAATGGCCCAAATCTAGCCAAAAGAAATTACATATCATAAATACAACCATAATAGACTCATCTAATTAATGAAATCAACACTTTAACAAACATTCAAAAATTAACTCAAAATATGAACACTCATTCACTCACGAGTCTAACCATATAAAAATTACTCAAATCCGATCACAAATCCCCTTTCAAAACTCGAAATCTTTGTTGAAGAAGTTCTTCCAAATATTTCCCAATTTCAACCCCAAAATCCGAAATTAAATGATGAAATCAACCATAGATTAGTGGAATATAACCATAAAGGAGTTAGGAATCATTACCCAAAAACTTCCTCCAAAAGTCTCTCCAAATTTCGCCTTCTACCGAGCTCTCCATCAAATTTTGAGTTATGAACCAAAAACCCTCGATTCTGAACTTTAATTTTGCCCAGATATGTTTCCTTAATCGCGATCGCGAAAATACCCTAGTGATCGCGGAAACACCCTCGCGATCGTGAAGAACAACTTCACTGCCCCATTATTTTACTTTATGCGAACGCGTAACTCTCCACGTGAATGCGATGAAATAACTCCTTAGACTTACGGGATCACGACTGACCTCACGCGATCACGAAGAACAACATCTAATTCCACTGCTGCCTTATTTGTGCTTCACGAATGCGGCCTAGCCCACGCGTTCGCGATGCATAACCTGACGAACCTATGCGATCGCATCCCATTATTGGAGAACACAAAGAGATAACCCAGCTGGTCTCCCAAATACTCTACACGATCGCGATGAAGGAAACCAGCTATAGATTACCAACAAAAACTGCCAACTCTTTAAGTCCAAAAATGACTCGTAGAGCATCCGAAACACGCGCGAGGCCCCCCGAGACCCCAACCAAACATAGAGACCAATCCTAAAACACCATACGAACTTAGTCATGCCCTCAAATCACATCAAACAACGCTAAAAATCGCGAATCACCCTCCAATTCAAATCTTAAGAACTTGAAACTTTAACATTCTACAACCGATGCCGAAACCGACCAAACCACATCCGATTGACTCCAAAGTTTGTACACAAGTCATATTCAACATTACAGACCTACTCTAACTTCTGGAATTGGATTCTGACCCCAATATCAAAATTTTCACTACCGGTCCAAAATTCCAAAATTTTGACTTTCGCAATTTCAAGCCTAAATGAGCTACGGGCCCCCAAAACACATTCCAGACACGCCCCTAAGTCCAAAATCACCCAACGAATCTAATGGAATTGACAGAGTTCCATTCTGGAACCGTCTTTACATAGTTCTGACTACGGTCCAAATTCTAAGACTTAAGCTCTCATTTAGGGACTAAGTGTCCCAAAATACTCCGAAACTCAAAACTAATCATCCCAGCAAGTCACAATAGCGAAAACAGATATGAGGAAAGCAGTTAATAAAGGTTTGGGGCTCTAACTCTCAAAACTACCGATCGGGTCGGTGCATCCTCCTAGATTTTGATTTGAGGTGTGATTCATCATTTTGATGTTGTTTGATGTGATTTGAGGCCTCGAGTAGGTCCGTGCTATATTATGAAACTTATTGGTGTAGTTGGTTGAGGTCCCGAGGGACTCGGATGAATTTCAGATGATTAACAGATCAAATTCGGACTTCAGGAAATGCTGGAAGATTTCTGGTTCTGGTGTGATCGCACCTGCGGAAATGGGCTCGCAGGTGCGACAAGGCAGTCGCAGAAGCGGCCCAACGCGCGCAGAAGTGCGACTGCAAATGCGATTCATGCACCACAGAAATGAACTTCGCAGGTGCGATCTTTGTCCACAGAAGCGGATGTCGCAGATGCGACTATTCCACCGCAGATGCGGAAGTCGCTGGGCAGAAGCCTTAAATTCGAGGTTTCGCTATTTTTAGCCATTTTCAGATTTTGGAGCTCGATTTGGGCGATTATTAAGAGGAATTGTTTCACACAACTTGGGGTAAGTTATCTTGACTCGCTTGTGATTATATTCCATGAATTAATCTTCGTTTTCTGCGTTAGATTATTGATTTTTCGAGAGAAATCAGAGGAAGTTTCTACAATTTCATAAAATAAATTTTCGAGATTTGAACACCGATTCGAAGTCGTATTTAAGTGAAATTAGTATGGTTGAACTTGTAATTGGATGGGTTGTCAGATTTTGTGAGTTTCATCAGATTTCGAGATGTGGGCCCCACGGGCGAGTTTTGGTCCCCACGGGCAATTTTTGGAGTGCAATTTCGGATTTTGTGGGAAAATATTAGTATTTTGATATGGAATTAATTTCTATAATTGTGTGAACTGAATCAAATTAATTATGACTAGATTCGAGCCATTCAGAAGTAGTTACGCGCAAAATGGAATTTCTGGAGCATTGTTTAGCTTGCTCGACATTGGATTCGGCTTGTTCGAGGTAAGTAACTCTTCTAATCTTGGAGCTGAGGGTATGAACCATGAATATACGTATTATATGAATTATTTGGAGGTGACGCACATGCTAGGTGACAGGCGTGTGGGCGTGCACCATAGAAATTTTGACGTAATTGGTTCCGTGGAATTTTGTAGTCAAATAATCTTGGCATTTTCTATGTATTTTTATGTGTTAAAGAAATTGAGCTGAGAATCATATTAAAAATTATGTTAAGACTATGTGCCAGTATTATTGAGACCCACAGAGGTCATATTGCTGTTGAATTATTTGTTTAAATTAAAATCTCATATTCAGTCATATTCATTTCATTGCATATCATATCTCAGTCTCTATTGTTATTTATTGATGCATCATATCATTGTTTTCGGGCTAGTATCATGATATTGTGAGCCCGTGAGAGAGAGACTGGAGAGATTGATGACTGAGTGAGGTCGAGTGCCTGATTATGAGTGACATTTATGGGATCAGACTGCACGCCGCAACGGATATACTAATTTATGATAGCGCTTGGGCTGAAGGAGCCCCTCCGGAGTCTGCACACACCCCCAGTGAGTGTAGTTGATATTATTGAGGGATGGATCTTCCCTGGACATGGATCTTGTCCGAAGCATTATATACCTGGAGATGGATCTTCTCCACGGGCTGGATTGACCCTACTCGGTACTGAGTGACTGATGATCAGTTGATGTGTATATTCCGAGATGGATCTTCCCTGGGACGTATTGGCCATATACAGTACCGATTGATTGAGCATGATGAGTGGAAAGTGTGATATAGTGAGATTGAGTACTCTGAGAGTGTGAGTACATGAGTTCATCTCTAAGATACATTTCATTGACATGCACACATGACATACATGCATAGAGATGTATTTTTCCCCAGCTGTACGGTATCACGTCATTCATGACTTCTCACACATATTGGCCTATGGGCATAATGACATTTTTCCACTGGCTACCTGAAAAGAAAATGAAACGTTTTATTTATGGTTGATAGGAGTTTTGGGAGAATTACTGTTTTCAAACTTACTTATATTATTTTTTGCAACTTTTGTAAATGATTTGGGATTTTCACTGATACACTTGAAAGGGAGAACTATTTTCAGAAATCATGATTTAGCTGAGCATTTATTCTTTGAGTTACATCTTTCATTACTTGCTTTATGTTGTTATGAACTGTTTTTGGTTATTGGAGTTGGACTCTGACCTTGGTACAAGCTCGTTAGGATTGCTACTTATTGAGTACATGGGGTCGGTTGTACTCATACTACACTTATGCACCTTGCGTGCAGATGTTGGCTGTTGATGTTACTGTGTTCGCTGGGAGCTGAATCTGAAGATGTACCTGCATTCCGGTTGTTTCAAACAGATGATGTATTTACTTCATACTATCTTTGTAAACTCTATTTTTAAAAGCTCATGATTTGTAGTACCAGTCCTTGGGAAATGTATCAGATTTAGATATTTCTTTACTTAATTGCTTATTTAATTGTTATTGGAATTGGTTACTAGTTAATTGGCTTACTGTAACTACCCGGCCGGTCGTTTGGAGAATTTAAGCTCTGTTCGGTAGCATAAGGTCTTGAACATTGTCATATTATGTGTATTGACTTGCGTGCGTGGTTGAATTCGGTTACCGGATGTTTCAGAGTGATTTGGGACACTTCATCCCTAAAATAGAAGCTTAAGTTTTAGGATTTTGACCGTAGTCGAAACTATGTGAAGACGACTCTGGAATAGAGTTCTGTTTGTTCTATTAGCTCCGTCGGGTGATTTTAGACTTAGGAGCGTGTCCAGACTGTAAATTTGATGTCTGTAGCTGATTTAGGCTTGAAATGGCAAAAGTCGAATTTTTGGAGATTTGGACCGAAAGTGGACCTTTTGATATCGGGGTTGGAATTTGATTCCGAGAGTTGGAACAGCTCCGTTATGTTATTTGGGACTTGCTTGGAAAATTTGACGTCATTCCAGGTTGATTTGATAGGTTTCGGCACGGGTTTTAGAAGTTGGAAGATTTGAAAATTTATAAGTTCGATTCGTGGTGTGATTCGTAGTTTCGAAGTTGTTTGATGTGATTTGAGAAGTCGAGCGGGTCCGTGTTAGGGTATATAACTTATTGGTATGTTTGGACGGGTTCCCGAAGGCCCTTGGTGTTTCTCGAACGAGTTGCGGATGATTTTCATGGTATTGGGGAGGTCTGAGTTCTGGTGCAATCGCACCTGCGGACCTTGGGCGCATGTGCGTTGGTCGCAGGTGCGAAGATGGAGGCGTAGGTGTGAGAAGAGCTGGACTTGGTAGTCTCCACAGGTGCGGAGAATTTGTGCACATCAGCAGACTCGCACGTGCGGAGATGGAAGCGCAGATGCGAGAATTGAGTGTTGGCCTTGGGTCGCAGGTGCGAGGAAGTTCCACATCTGTGATGCCCGTAGATGCGCTAAAGGCTCGCAGGTGCGAAGACTGTGGGAGTTAGTGACTTCCGAAGGTGCGACTGGTTAGACCGCAGGTGCGAGAAATGGTTGCTGGTGCGAGGATCACTGGGCAGAAAGGGGTTGGAATCGAGGGTTAGTTCATTTTCACTCCATTTTTTATTTTTATCTCGGGAGAAGGCGATTCTTTGAGGGACTTTCAGAGGAATCTTGTGGGTAATGATTTCTTACTCGAATTTGGTTTTATTGCATTAATCTATAGTTGTTTCTCCATTTATTTTCAAATATTTGGGGTTGAAATGGGGAAACATTGGAAGAACTTCTTCAATAAAGATTTTTAGTTTTGAAGGGGGATTTGTGGTCGGATTTGAGTAATTCTTATATGGTTGGACTCGTGAGTGAATGGGTGCTCGTATTTTGTGCTTTTTACCCGATTCCGAGATGTGGGCCCGGGTTGACTTTTTAGGGCGAATTTCATAATTTTTGTTAAAATATTGATTTCATTTATTAGATGAGTCTATTATTGTTGTATTCATGTTATGCAATTGTGTTTGGCTATATTTGGTCCATTCGGAGCCGGATATTCATGGAAAAGGAATTGTGACCGATTGTTTGAGCTTGGTTCGAGGTAAGTATCTTGCCTAACCTTGTGTGGGGGATTTTTCCCTTAGGATTTGAGTCTTCTATGTTGATTTTAGTCAGTGTACATGAGGTGACGAGTGCGTGCACTGACTTATTTGTGGTAAGTTGGCCTTTTAGGGTTCTTAGGTCCTTGTATTCATTGAGTAAGCAGTTGTTCTTGTTATGATTATATATCTTAATTACTAGATTCACATCTACCTGTTTAATTAGAATCAATTGCTTCATGATCCACTATTATTGTTACTTGATTCATATGTGCCTTAACTGAAACTGTTATCTCTTTTATAGCCATACTATCTTTTCATAACTGCTTATCTTTATTTGGAATTTATATTATTTTATCCTATAATTGTTCAGTCTTAATTGAGGTTATGATTATTTTTCCGCTGCTTATCCTTAATTGAATTGTTGAATATCCTTCGTAATTTCCTCATCCTTAAAAGAAGTTTAGATATCCTATATCTTAGTCGACTTGTTTTATTTGGCATTATTTGATTAGTGTTAGCTTCCCTGTTGTTGAAGTGTATATTGTGGGATCGTTGCTACACATTAGTTTTCCCTTTGTTGAGTTGTTCTCTTTACGCCTAGCATTCTTTACTGTGGTTATTCCTTGTGAATTGGTTCTACCGTTTCTTTGTGAATTAAAGTTCTTGAGTTGATTTACTTGTCGTACTTTGTATTATTGTCATTGTTGTTGTTGTACTTGTTGTGGTGATGCACGAGTTTTCTGCCGTGCGGTTGTTATTAAGGGGTTGCACGAGGTTTCTGCCGTGCTATTGTTACCATTGATATTTGCACATGCAGTGTGACAAGGCAAGTGTGTGTGTATATATATATATATATATATATATATATATATATATATATATGTATGTGTGTGTCTGTGTGTGTGGGTTGTGCATGTGGCAAGATAAGATGGAAACATTATTATGCACATGTGGTGAGACAAGGTGGGAACATTATTATGCACGTGTGGCGAGACGAGGTGGGCATTTATGTTACTATTGCACACGTGGCGAGACAAGGTGGGTTGTGTCAGGGGTTGATTTGTGATGATTTGTGTCCTGGAGGAATCCTTGTTGTTGATATTTGTATAGTGGTATATGTACCTGTGTGAGCTTTATCTTGTGAAAGCTGTGAGAAAATATTCTACGTGATGTCCGCTCTTTTTTTTTTCCTTATGCTTAATTGCTGATATGGACAATGGTAATACACTTGCACAAGCATACACGTAGTTAAGCACTCTTATCGGATAAGAGGTGTTCTTGATATTGTTGAGCATAGATGCCCACCCTTGTTTACATGCCTTCTATGTGAGAATGACTCAATTGGCATGTGAGTCGTTAGTGCGGTTATGAGATGTTATGAGGGCACATGATGCCAAGTGTTAGTGTTCAGGTATTGAGACCCGTAAGTTGTGATTTGTCTGAGGTTCAGTACCTCGTGGAGTTGCTGACAAAAACCAGATGTAAAAGCGGTTGTAGTTGCTGAGTTATTATTTATCCTTGCTGTATTTGTGATTCCGGATTTAGGTTGTGTTCCATTCACCTTTTTGTGTCATTTTCATGATATTTCGTTGATACTTGTTGTTTCCTTCCTTATTGCCATTACTGTATAGTGAGCCATATTGCATAGTCTTTATGTAGACATCATACTTCTGTTGTTCATGTACTTATATTTGTTCAGTTTATTAGGCCAGTGGATGTCTAGACTATTCCTCGTCACTACTCCACAAAGGTTAGTCTTGATACTTACTGGGCACCGCTGTAGTGTGCTCGTGCTACTCTTCTGCACATTGTTTTGTGCAGATCCAGGTAATTGTTCGTTAACTAGCCGTGTGGACTGTTGCTGTGGAGACTCAAGGTAAACTTGTCGCTGCGTTCGCAGGCTTCGGAGTCACCTTCAACTTTTTATTTTGCACTATTTATTCTTATTTCTGGACAGTTATATTTAGAAGTTTTCTAGCAAACACTCTGTAGAGCTTATGACTTGTACTGCCGGTTTTGGGAATTTTAAGAGATTCTATTTAAATAATGTTGTTGTTTTAATTATTGTTAGGCTTACCTAGCCCCTAAGACTAGGTTCCATCATGATACCCAACGGAGGAAAAATTGGGTCGTGACAAGTTGGTATCAGAGCTCTAGGTTCATAGGTGCTACGAGCCATAAGCGAGTTTAGTAGAGTCTTGTGGATCGGTACGGAGACGTCTGTACTTATCTTCGAGAGGCTACATAATTATTAGGTTAATCTTACTTCTTTCATTCCTATTGTGCGAGCTTATTGATCTCGGAGTTTGAACTTTTATCATTCCATTCTCTCACAGATAGTGAGGACACGAGCTACAGTTATAGACGACGCTGCGCCCGGAGTAAGTATCGCTAGAGGCAGAGGCAGAGGCCAACGAGGAGTAAGTGTCGCAGCCAGAGCACCTACTAGAGTAGCAGTTGAGGAGCCGCCAGTAGTTCCAGTTAGGGAGCAGGTACCGGAGGTGCCTGTTATTACCCCCGGACTTCAGGAGACCTTAGCATAGTTCCTGAGCATGTTTGGTACATTGGCTCATGCAGGGTTGATTCCGATTGCACCAGCTACTTCACAGATCGAGGGAGGAACCCAGACTCCCGCAGCCCACACCCCAGAGAAGCGAGTACATGTTGGTCAGGTTCCAGGTGTCATGGCGACACAGCCTGTGGTTCCAGTTCAGCCTGTGGTCAGGGCAGCAGCATCTGAGGAAGAGCAGCTTAGACTTGCAAGGTTCAAGAAATATGACCCTCCTACATTCAGTGGCTCGGCTTCAGAGAGTGCACAGGGTTTTCTGGAAGAGTGTCACCGCATTCTCTGTACTATGGGTATTGTGGAGATGAGCGGGGTTGCTTTTATGATGTCCCAGCTCAAGGGAGCGGCTTACCAGTGGTGGCGGGCATATGAGTTGGGTAGCCCAGCCGAGTTAGCTTCACTTACATGGGTTCAGTTTTTAGAGATGTTCTTGAGAGAGTTTGTACCTTAGTTCCTTCGAGATGCATGGCACGCGGAGTTTGAGTAGCTGCGCCAGGGCACTATGTTAGTGTCAGAGTATGCCGTGAGATTCAGTGATTTGGCCAGACATGTACCTGCTTTGGTCGCCACAGTTAGAGAGTGTGTCCGTAGATTCATTGAGGGACTCAGGCATGATATTCGGTTCAGCATGGCTCGGGAGTTAGAGTCAGATGTTTCGGAATACAGGCGAGATCAAGAGAGAGAGGAAATGGAGGTGAGGAGGCCTCGTAGACCGGAGAGATCTATTGGTCCTTATTTTAGAGGTAAGGTACGACATAGTAGAGGTTTTGTGGGTCAGCCAGTTCAGTTTGCACTTCAGGCTTCGCACAGTGTTTTAGGTGCTCATGGGTCTCAGAGTACCCGTACCGCACAGTTCTCCCAACCACGTCAGCAGAGAGGTTGCTTCGAGTGTGGAGATACCAGCCACAGGGTGAGAGATTGTCCTAGACTCCGGACAGGTGTGTCACAACGGAGTATTCAGGCGAGTAGAGGGCGCCCATGAGGGGAAGGCTCAACCCGTTGATATGTTTCATATAGTAGGCTTGAGGCCACTGCGCCAGATGATGTCACGCATGTATGCTTTTGATTTGTTACAGAAGGGCACCATTCATATTTTGATTAGGTTCTGCTTACCGGGGCGGGTTCCCCTATTTGTTGTCCCACCTATGGGTGAGTTCATGACTTAGTATTATGTTTAGGTGTTTACCCCTATTGGGAGACTCTATGAGTGGTAGCCCGTGTCCATCGTTTGTTTCTATTCATTTTTGAAAGTTACGAGACTAGAAGTGAATTCATGTTGTCCATAAAGGCAGGTTTGATGTAATTCTTGAGTAAATTGGTTATAATTTGTGATTTGATACTCTAGCGGGGTGAGAGTTTAGCAAGTGTTGAGATTTTATTGGAAAAATTGAGTTAGTGGAAGATTTCCATTGGTATGATGTGTATTCGACTTGTGATTCAGAGTTGAGGGTGAGACCCTCGCGACTCCATGTACTTTGATTTTTCCTTTTGAAGTGATTTGTAGTATGATACTGTTAGAGAGTTGTGTCTGTCGGGATTGTTTGATATTTCCCTTCTGTATTTCTCTTTACATATTCAGTCATTTTCATTCTGTGCTTCTCGAGTTTTAGGTTGCGGGGTGTGTGCCCGGTGGTATTAGTTGTGACTTGTTGATTCGAGTGTATAGTTAAGGGGTCTTTTGAAGATAAATGGAAGGTGAGAATTTTTGACTCTAAGGCTTATCGGTGTTGGCAGAAAGGATGGATTACAGTTGGGATGGTGTCGTCGGGCTTATGTGGATTGGGGTGACGTGGAGTCGCCCGAGGGTGTATGTTGGATATGTACTTTCAGTGATTTGAAGACTTCGAGGCAATTCTTAGCACGTTCGAGGACGAACATTTGTTTAAGAGGGGGAGGATGTAACGACCCGGCCGGTCGTTTTGAGAATTTAAGCTTCGTTCGGTGGCATACGATCTTGAACAGTGTCATATTATGTTTATTGACTTGCGTGCATGGTTGACAATTACCGGATGTTTCAGAGTGATTTGGGACACTTAGTCCCTAAAACGGAAGTTTAAGTCTTAGGATTTGGACCGTAGTCGGAACAATGTGAAGACGACTCCGGAATGGTGTTCCTTCGGTTCCATTAGCTCCGTTGGGTGATTTTGGACTTCAGAGCATGTCCGGACTGTAAATCCGAGGTCTGTACCTGATTTAGGCTTGAAATGGCGAAAGTCGAATTTTTGGAGATTTGGACCGGAAGTGGACTTTTTGATATCGAGGTTAGAATGCGATTTCGAGAGTTGGAACAACTCTTTTATGTTATTTGGGACTTGCCTGCAAAATTTGACGTCATTTCGGGTTGATTTGATAGGTTTCGGCACGGGTTTTAGAAGTTGGAAGATTTGAAAATTTATAAGTTCGATTCATGGTGCGATTCGTAGTTTCGAC
This sequence comes from Nicotiana tabacum, assembly GCF_000715075.1. Lineage (NCBI taxonomy): Eukaryota > Viridiplantae > Streptophyta > Magnoliopsida > Solanales > Solanaceae > Nicotiana > Nicotiana tabacum. Next base: position 111,187,088 of record NC_134081.1, on the reverse strand, counting down.
GTTGTTTGATATAATTTGAGACCTCGAGCGGGTCCGTGTTAGGGTATAGAACTTGTTGGTATGTTTGGATAGGGTCCCGAAGGCCCCGGGTGTTTTTCGGACAAGTTGCGGATGATTTCCATGGTTTTGGGGAAGTCTGAGTTCTGGTGTAATCGCACCTGCGGACCTTGGGCACAGGTGCGATGGTCGCAGGTGCGAAAATGGAGTCGTAGGTGCGAGAAGAGCTAGACTTGGCAATCTCCACAGGTGCGGAGAATTTGTGTGGATCAGCGGACTCGCATGTGCGGAGATGGAAGCGCAGATGCGAGAATTGAGTGTTGGCCTTGGGTCGCAGGTGCGAGGAAGTTCCGCATCTGCGATGCCCGTGGATGCGCAGAAGGATCGTAGGAGCGGAGACTGTGGGAGTTAGTGACTTCGGCATGTTCGACTGGTTAGACCGCATGTGCGGTAGGTGCATGTGCGAGAAATGGTCGCAGGTGCGAGGATCGCTGGGCAAAAAGGGGTTGGAAACGAGGGTTAGTTCATTTTCACTCCATTTTTTATTTTTAGCTCGGGAGAAGGCGATTATTTGAGGGACTTTCAGAGGAATCTTGTGGGTAACGATTTCTTACTCGAAATTGGTTTTATTGCATTAATCAGTAGTTGTTTCTCCATTTAATTTCGGATTTTTGGGGTTGAAATGGGAAAATATTGGAAGAACTTCTTCAATAAAGATTTTTTGTTTTGAAGGGGGATTTGTGGTCGGATTTGAGTAATTCTTATATGGTTAGACTCATGAGTGAATGATGTTCGTATTTTGTGATTTTTACCCTATTTTGAGATGTGGGCCCGGGTCGACTTTTTAGGGCTTATTTCGGAATATTTGTTAAAATATTGATTTCATTGATTAGATGAGTCTATTATTGTTGTATTCATGTTATGCAATTGTGTTTGGCTAGATTTGGACCATTCGGAGCCGGATATTTGTGGAAAAGGCATTGTGACCGATTGTTTGAGCTTGGTTCGAGGTAAGTATCTTGCCTAACCTTGTGTGGGGAATTTTTCCCTTAGGATTTGAGTCTTCTATGTTAATTGTAGTCCGTGTACACGAGGTGACGAGTGCGTGCACAGACTTATTTGTGGGAAGTTGGCCTTTTAGGGTTCTTAGGTCATTGTATTCATTGAATTTACAGTTGTTCTTATTATGATTATATATCTTAATTACTAGATTCACATATACCTGTTTAATTAAAATCAATTGCTTCATGATCCACTATTATTGTTACTTGATTCATATGTGCCTTAACTGAAACTGTTATCTCTTTTATAACCATGCTATCTTTTCATAACTGCTTATCTTTATTTGAAATTTATATTATTTCATCCTATTATTGTTCAGTCTTAATTGAGGTTATGATTATTTTTCCGCTGCTTATCCTTAATTGAATTGTTGAATATCCTTCATAATTTTCTCAACCTTAAAAGAAATTTAGATATCATATATCTTAGTCGACTTGTTTTATTTGGCATTATTTGATTAGTGTTAGCTTCCCTGTTGTTGAAGTGTATATTGTGGGATCGTTGCTACATATTAGTGTTCCCTTTGTTGAGTTGTTCTCTTTACGCCTAGCATTCTTTACTGTGGTTATTCCTTGTGAATTGGTTCTACCGTTTCTTTGTGAATTAAAGTTCTTGAGTTGATTTACTTGTCGTACTTTGTATTATTGTCATTGTTGCTATTGTACTTGTTGTGGTGATGCACGAGGTTTCTGACGTGCTATTGTTACCATTGATATTTGCACATGCGGTGTGACAAGGCGGGAATATGTGTGTGTGTGTGTGTGTATATATATATATATATATATATATATATGTGTGTGTGTGTGTGTGTGTGTGTATGTGTGTGTGTGTGTGTGTGTGTACAAGGTGGGAACATTATTATGCACATGTGACGAGAGAAGGCGGGCATTTATGTATCTACTGCACACGTGGCGAGACAAGGTGGGCTGTGTCAGGGGTTGATTTGTGATGATTTATGGCCCAAAGGCATTCTTGTTGTTGATATTTGTATAGTCGTATACGTACCTATGTGAGCTTTATCTTGTGAAAGCTGTGAGAAAATATTCTACGTGATGTCCGCTCTTTTTTTTTCCTTATGCTTAATTGCTGATATGGACAATGGCAGTACACTTGTACAAGCATACACGTAGTTAAGCACTCTTATCGGATAAGAGGTGTTCTTGATATTGTTGAGCATAAATGCCCACCCTTGTTTACATGCCTTCTATGTGAGAATGACTCTATTGGCATGTGAGTCGTCAGTGCGGTTATGAGATATTATGAGGGCACATGATGCTGAGTGTTAGATTTCAGGTATTGAGACCCGTAAGTGGTGATTTGTCTGAGGTTCGGTACCTCGTGGAGTTGTTTACTAAAACCAGATGTAAAAGCGGTTGTAGTTGCTGAGTTATTATTTGTCCTTGCTGTATTTGTGATTCCGAATTTAGGTTGTGTTTCATTCACCTTTCTGTGTCATTTTCATGATATTCCGTTGATACTTGTTGTTTCCTTCCTTATTGCCATTACTTTATAATGAGCCATATTGCATAGTCTTTATGTAGAAATCATACTTCTGTTGTTCATGTACTTATATCTGTTCAGTTTATTAGACCAGTGGGTGGCTTGACTGTTCCTCGTCACTACTCCATAGAAGTTAGTCTTGATACTTACTGGTCACCGCTGTGGTGTGCTCATGCTACTCTTCTGCACATTATTTTGTGCAGATCCAGGTAATTGTTCGTTAGCTAGCTGTGTGGACTGTTGCTGTGGAGACTCAAGGTAAACCTGCCGCTGCGTTCGCAGGCTTCAGAGTCACCTTCAACTTTTCGTTTTGCACTGTTTATTCTTATTTTTGGACAGTTGTATTTAAAAGTTTTCTAGCAAACACTCTTTAGAGCTTATGACTTGTACTACCGATTTTGGGAATTTAAAGAGATTCTATTTAAATAATGTTATTGTTTTAATTAATTTTAGGCTTACCTAGTCCCTAAGACTAGGTGCCATCACGATACTCAACGGAGTGAAAATTCGGTCGTGATACTTGTCTAATGGGTTGGGTTAGGTGCCATCACAACTAGACGAATTTTGGGTTGTGACACTTGATTAGAGGCCTTAAATTCTTTTTTAAATAAAAACTCTGTATATATTTTTATTTGAAGTTTATTTATCTAGATTTTGAAATATAAAGTTAATTATAATTATTTTTATACTCAATTTCTTCTAATAATCTTTTTCAATTAATAATATGTATAGATAATCCATTTAATTTATCTTGAGACATTGTTGAGCTTAAGTAAGATTTTATCAATTTTAATTTTAAAAAACTTCGTTCCATATCTGTAACTATTATAAAAACTGTTAATATTATTCTATAAGCAATATATGTATTTGAAAAAGAATCAAGTCCTCTTATATGATTAAGTATATCGAATTATCGATTAGAGTATTATCCTCTAATTATACTATTTTTTTAACAGTTTTTATTTAAAAAATAAGTCTAAATCGTCAATATCAATTGACTATTATGCTTTAAGGAACTCTTGAGGTTAACACAATATTTTTTACCACAAAATATAAAATTAAAAATATTTACATATGCTTCGAATTATTCAAATATATTAAAATTTTCTTTCCATTTTATTAAACAATATACTTTTTTACTTTAAAATATTTTTTTTAAATTTTTTTAATTTATAAACCTACTATTAGCAAAACATGAGGCCCCCAAATTTATGGGGGCCTAAAGCCTTTTCTTTACTTGCCTTACCCTAAGGCCGACACTGTCCCATAGATTTTATGATTTTTCTCTTTTCCTCCCCCACAGGTTAAATCCTTGTTTTCTTCCCTGTGATTATATTGAGTTAGCTGATAATCTTGAAACACCATCACCTACACTTGGTACTACTAGTAAAACTAACAGGGGTGGCGGTAGTATGGGTAGGCCTCCTCTCCCTGTTAAGAGGAACCGAAGAATGAGAAGTAAGTGTTGAAATTTTTTTATTAGACTAGAAGAAGATAATAAATAATATAAAATATAATATTTGTCAAGAAGTTTATAAATATGAGATCGGGGGTAAGAAAAGGGGAATGAGTCAACTTCGTAGACACATGCTAGATAATCACCATATTGTATGGGGTGCTGATGACCAATTTGGCCAACCAAAACTTAACCTAAGTATTGGCGGGTTATTTGATAAATGTGATATATTGAAAAACTCGGAAGAATTAACTAAAATGACGGTCTTAGGTTGTTTATCTTTTTTGCTTTGCTTCTTCACCATGTCTTGTTACTTCCATTCAAAGAATTTATAACCCTTTATTTAAAGATATTCCAATAAGTACTTGTAGAGTTGATTTCTTTAGGCTTTTTAAACAACATCACACATACATCCGTCATTTATTTGCTAGTTTTTCTTGTAGAGTTTCTCTTACTTTTGATATTGGTCGTGCTGTTAATGAAAATAATTATTTGACTGTTACATACCATTGGATAGATGATAATTTTATAATGCAAAAACGTATTATTGCTTTTAAATATAATGAAGATCAAAGTCATACTGTTGTATTTATAAGTAATACTATCCATGAAGTTGCTGTATTTTACAATCTTGAAGAATTATTTTTGTGTATGTCTTTTGATAATGTTTCTAACAACAATACTGCTATTTCACTATTAAAAATACATCTAAACCCACCACTTTGTAAAATATTTCATGTTAGGTGTGCATGTCATATTTATAATTTAATTGTTAAGAGTGACATTGAATTATTTAAAAATAAGATTCCTTTAGTTCGAAGAGTTATTGGTGTAATTCAAAGAAATAATAGGAGTGCTAGATTAAATGCATTTAACGATAAGTGTGAATAATATAGACTAAAACAAAGACTCATGTCTAAAGAAATAGTTATTTGATGGACTTATACTTATTTATTCTTTAGATGCTGTTATAAATATAGATTGCCAGTTGCTAATGGACTTTGTACCGAGCCTAACCGTTTGTGAACAATTATTTCTTGGAATATCATTAAAGATGTTATTCTAGACCTTATTATCCTACTATTGCAAATAGTTTAGTATATATAGCTAAAAAAATTTTTTTACTCCATAATCTCAAGAAGAAGGATATAGTTCTGATGTTGAATTTATGCTAGAAAAATTCATGAAATATTTCTATCCTATTCACCCTATTTACCTAATTAGTGCTACTTTAAACCCTCCTATCAAGATGACTATTTATCGCCAATTAATCAATATTTTTATGCCTATATAGATATTGGACCAACTGAAACTCCTGATATTGACACTTGCATTTTTTATCTAAACAAAAATTTATAAGCTTTATATTATTGCTAACATAGTTGATACTTCTTCTATTGTAGATGTAAATATTATTTCAAGATTTCTATATCCGTATCCGCATCCAGTGCTATGGAGAAAAATGACGGTGTTGAAAATTATGCTATTTGGTCTATACTAAGTGAGCATTAACAACCTAGTAGCAAGAACATTGATGAACTCAGTTTTTACTTGCAAAAGAGTACGGAACCCCACACAAAAAGAATTTCTATTACTGGCTTGGTAGAAGAGCAACTCAGAGCAGTTTCCTGTTCTTTTGGTGAGGTTCGAGACGTGCTAAACGTGCCGATTTCAACAGTTGCATCAGAGAGCATTTAGCCAAGCAAGGCAGCAGCTAGGAGATACTCATCACTCACTGGGTAGTAACGCTTTGGAAGTTCTAGTGTGATTCAGATATTGGATAAGATCTGAACGATGAATTCAACGATGTGAAGAGGTAGATGAATTGGAGGACCAAGAAATTTAAAATATAATGATTTATGGTTCCGATTCAAGCAATGCCAGAAATCAAGAATCTCATGTTGACATGGAAGAAACTTATAAAAAAGATGCAAAACATGTGATGTAATCTTTCTTATTTTTTTTATAATTATTGTAAACTTTTAATTTGCAAGTTCAAAAATAAGAAATTTAAATTAGAACTTGCAAATATAATTTGAATTATTATGGAATGAAAGCCTTTGAAGTTTTATCCTTACATATTGGTCTCATTACCGCTTAATTGCAATTCTTTAACACTTCAAAAGCTTAAATTTGGGTCTTAAAATTCTTATTTTATAATTTAGAAGTTTGTAAACACTCAAGTACAATTACAATGAACTAGAAATGTAAAACGCTTAAAAAAAATTTAAAAAAACATTTTGCTCGCCCCGGTTCGAACTGGATAGGTCTGAACCCGGACGACCCAAAATAACCCAAAGAATTCCAGCCTGGTACCCCAGCCCACTAACAAGCCTGATACTATAACCGGGCGGGTTATTTTTTCCACATCCAGCTAGGTCCAACCCATCCGATAAAGACCTTTAGTTCAAATAGGACCGCGAAAGTCATAATCATATCATCATATACTATATTACAAGTGTGTAATAAAGTTGAAATTGAATTATGAAAGTATCCATCAAAAGCTAGAAGACCATTTTACCCTTCATTTAAACTACAATTCCTATAATAATTTTGTATCAAAAAGTAAATTTACTATCCAATAAATAATAAATATCTATAAAAGTAAATTAAATTATTCTTTTAAAACTGATGCATTAACTGAACTTCTCATCATTTCTTTCAAAACGTGAAGAATTTGAGGAAATAATTAATTCTTTACCATAAATAACATCTACCATTTGATAGTAGTGTGGGATCTCCTCAGTTTTGTTATCATTATTATGCTCTTCAAGATCAATGAAATTCTTATAAATTAAATATTCAAGTTCAAATATTTTCAAATCGGGGGCAAATGAGGAGGCGATTGCAACAATATTCATGTTTTCAGCTTCAGAAAAAATGACAAGATGCTTGAGTTTATTTCCTTCATCTTCAACTTCATTTGGTGGCGGTACTACCCATCTTTGGCAGACAGTAACTTGCGGTTGATCAGGCGGGGTTTACGATGAAGCTAGAGCAGCTAAAACATCAGCCTTCTTATTTTCTTTCCTTGGCACATGTTGAATAGTCACGTCACTGACCCATCCCATTAAATTTTTAGCATAATCATGATATGGGCTTAGTTCAGGTTTCTTGACCTCGTAACTACCTAAAAGCTGGTTGATCACCAACTGAGAGTCACCAAAGACTTGCAATTGCAACCGGTTCATTTCGACAGCCATTTCAAGCCCAAGTATTAGTGCTTGATACTCAGCAACGTTGTTAGAGCAGAGTTGCGTCAACGTAAAAGAGTAGGGTAGAGCTTCACCTTGAGAAGTGACAAATACTAAACCAGCACCAGCTCCTCAGCGATGTGCACCACCATCAAAGTACATCTTCCATGGAGGTTGAACTTCAATGACCATTACGTCCTCTTCAGGTAGTTCGTCAGTTAGCTCCCAATCATCAGGTATAGGGTGATCTACCAAGAAGTCTGCCAGTGTTTGTTCTTTTACAGCTTTTTGAGGGATGTACAAAATCTCGAATTGTTGAAATTAGAGATACCATCTAGCTAGTCGATCACTAAAACAGGTTTTGACATCACGAACATGATGGAATTTGCTTTAGAAACAAGACGAACAACATGAGCTTGAAAGTAGTGCTTCAACTTTTGAATTGAGAAGACTAGCTCCAAACACAACTTTTTCAATTGGCGAATAATTCAGCTCGTTTGGTGTCATCATCCTGCTCAAGTAGTAAAGAGAGTTTCCTTTCCCCTTACTATTTTTTTGGGCCAACAACACTCCAACAGACCTTTCTTGTGCTGAAATATATAGTATCATCGGCTTTCCAAGTATATGGGATGCTAAAACCGGAGGCTTCATCAAGTAGGATTTAATGCTCTCAAACGCATTCATACACGCTTGGTCCCATTTGAAAGGGACACCTTTCTTCATAAGGCGACTGAATGGTTGACACCTCCCAGCTAGGTTTGAGATGAATCTCCTAAGGTCCGCTAACTTTCCTTGCAGACTTTTCAATTCGTGAATATCCCGAGGCTCATGCATTTTCAAGATTGCATCTACTTTGGCTTGATCAATTTCAATCCCTCGATGTCGGACAATGAAACCAAGGAACTTTTCGGAAGTAACTCCAAAGGCGCATTTCAATGGATTCATCTTAAGTTGGTACTTCCAGAGCAACTCAAACACCATTCTCAAGTCTTTCAAGTGGTCGCCCCCTCTTTCTTGATTTTACCACCAAGTCTTCCACATAGCATTCGGCATTTTTGTGGAGGAGGTCGTCAAAAATATTCTGCATGGCCCTTTCATAAGTAGCACCAGCATTCTTCAAGCCAAAAGGCATTACCCTGTAGCAATAAATACCTTTGGGGTGCAGAATGCAGTAAGCTCTTCATCTTTTGGTGCCATGCAAATTTGGTTATTGCCTAACAAACTATCCATAAACGACATTGCTACTTACCCAGTAGTAGCATCGATCATCAGCTCTGGAATAGGAAGCGGGAAGTCATCTTTGGGACACGCATTATTGAGATCCCTGAAGTCGACGCACACTCAAATCTGACCATTCTTCTTCCTTACAGGGACAATACTTGAAAGCCACGTTGGGTATTTAACTTCCCGAATAAATCCATCTTCAATGAGTTTGTTAACTTCTGTTTCAATCAGGGGAACCAAGTCCAGCCTAGAGCATCTTTGAGCTTGCTTAACAGGACGAGCGCCATTCTTGACCGCAAGGTGATGGATTGCTACTTTAGGGTCCAAGCCAGGCATTTTTTTGTAACTCCAAGCAAAGACATCCCTAAACTCCTTGAGTAACTCAATATAAGTGATTTCTTCATCAACTTCTAGTAAAGCACTTAGGTAGGTGGGTCTTGGTTCTTCATCAGTGCCAATGTTAACTTCTTTTAAGGCATCAATCGTTGCCTTCACCCCTTCTTCAAGTTTCGGGGGAGCATATTTTGCATATTCATCTTCTTGAGGGTCCCCATCGTTGAAGTATATATGATAACACGGTGAAACATCGTCCAATTTCTCGTCATCCTCCATTAGAGATAAAACACCATGCTTGCCTTATGTAGTAACATGATACGAAGAACCCACACTTTCTTCGTCTTCATCACGTTCTTTAGTATAGACCACAGTGTATGGTTTCACCTTCAGTACATCATCACACGAAACCATGACTTTTGTTTGTCGCTTCATTCTAGAAGGATTTAAACTTTGAATATTTTTAAAGATCTTCTGAATTTTGGGCGAAGCGGGTGTTCTTATATTTCGATAATTTCTCTGGAACTTATTCCCCTTCTTTAATGGACCCAATATCTCAAATACGGAAGTTCTCACAGTTAATTTTTCAAGTCGATCAAAGACAGAAGGCCTATTAAAAGCGGCAAATTCGTCTTCTACAGTGATATAATTGCTGCTCGTCCTTCTTATAGAGATGTGCACTGGTGACGGTTGCTTGTATCCTAAACCTTCACGTGGTTGCCTTATCACAGCTTCTGATGAGAGCTTCCCTAACATTGATGGCTCATTGGTATTGTATCCAGCTTTTGCAAATAGCTTGTAAGCGTTAGGATGAAAACCTTCATCTGTTTGCTTTGTAGGGAGTGCCACATTCTGCAAACGATTTTGGGCTACAAACCCTGCAAGCAGCTTTGAGGACAACTTTACTTCCTCAATTTGTTTTACCGGAAAAGTTAACTCCTTTAGCATGTTAGTTTGGAGATTAGATTATTCGCCTTCATATTTCTTCCTTTTAGGGACATATTGGAGCGCATGACTTACTTTCTTGCCATAAGACGCAATATCCCCTCTATGAGATTTATTCACGTGGGTTGTACCTCCTCCGTAACAATTTTTGTTTTGTCGGCAACCACCTCAGCTCTCTTAGCCGTGGACCCATCATCCTTGTCATTCATGACATCACCAACTTTTAGCTCCTTGACAATGCGGTTATTCAAGTAGAACTTTGCATCGGCGAAGTGTGACTCAGCCCCAGTGAATGGCTCGTCATCAGCAATTATCTTCTTCTCAACTTCACCTTCGTAGTATTTCAAACATTGATGGTAGGTAGATGAAACCACTTTATTCTCATGAATCCAAGGCCTTCCAAACAAGACGTTGTATGAAGTCTTTGCATCGATCACATGCAGCCATGCACTTGATTGCATATCTTCAATTGTGATTCCCAACCTGATCGCGCCTATGGATCTTTTCTCCCCTTGGTTGAATCCTTGGATCATCACACGACTTTACGAAAGTTCGTTCATGGGAATACCAAGTTCTTTCACAGTGCAAATTAGCAAGATATTCACTGAGGATCCTCCATCAACCAAAATTCGATTTACCCTTTCATCACGCATGTAGTCAACCAGGTACAACAGGCGGTTATGAAGAGTGTCACCTAGTAGTAGGCCGTCATTTGTGAACGTAACTTTTTTCTTGCACGCGTTAACTTCTTGATGGATAGACTCGATGAGGTTTTCTGGAGATGGTGTCAAAGGTAGGCCATCACTCTTTTCTTCCCATTTATCAGCATTGCAACAAGAGGCCTCAATACCATCTTGGCAAATCTTCATGCGGAACCAACATGGCAAGAAATCCTCCAAGGTCACTGGATGTCATGGCTTTTGAGGGTGGTGCACCTCCATTTTTTCTTTCTTCAAACGCCTAACTGGATTCCATTTCCTTGGTCCTTTTACCATCATTTTCCTTGTTGGTTGTTCTATTAATTTTTTTCGTGGGCTCCTTTTGTGGCGTCTACGACGAGTCACCAATGTCTAACCTTCATCATTATCAGGTTGATCGACTTCAACTTTATTGTTCTCCAGTAATTCTCCATCTTTACTTTCTTTGAAACCACATAATTCATCCGGACTGAATGAGCCAAAGGTGATAGAGACTTGGTTTGCACTTGCTTTCTCATCTTCAAGCACGATCTTCTTTTCACGAGCCAAGTCCATAACTTTGTCCTTGAAGACACAGCACTTCTCTAGAGGGTGGCTCACAAGTTGATGGTATTCGCAGTAATTTGGGTCATTCGTTTTACCAGATTTATTTGGCCGCTTCATCTCCGGAATCTCAATGAGATTTAACTCTAGGAGTTCTTCAAAAATTGTTGGCACATCAGAATCCAGAAATGAGTACTCCTTCTCTTGCATTTCTTTTAGAGTCAATTTCCCACTTGGTTTATCTGGAAAAGAAGTGGATTTCGTACTCTGCTTCTTGCTCACGTTCGTTGTGAACTTCACATGTGATGTGTTGACATTCAGAGCTTCTTTGTTTTCAGACCTAGGTACAAACTTTCTCCAATTCCCGACTTCTTGCTTGTCATTTCCTTTGGCGAGGCTCATAGATAGGCAGCCTTTCATTTCCAGCGGAGGCCATACTTAACTCCATGTCGTGGGCACGAGTCGCGAATTCTTCAAATGTGCTAGGCTTGATACCTTGCAAGATGTAGCGGAGTCCCCAATGCATGCCTTGGATGCACATCTCTATGCCAGAAGCTTCACTAAGCCTCTCTTTGCAGTTGAGGCTTGCATTCCTCCAACGATTGATAAAGTCGATAACTGGTTCACACTTTCGTTGACGAGTATTTGTAAGTTCTATCATACTCACAGTACGTCTCATGCTATAAAAGCGATTGAGAAAATCTTGCTCTAGTTGATCCCAGCTATCAATAGATCCAGCCTCGAGGTCTATGTACCAGTCAAAAACATTTCCTTTTAGGGAGCGGGCAAACTGCTTGACGAGCTAATCTCCATAAGTCCCAGCATTGTTGCACGTCTTAACGAAGTGTGCCACATGTTGCTTTGGATTACCTTTTCCATCAAACTGTTGAAACATTGGAGGTTGATAGCCAGCATGCATCTTCAACATATTGACCCTGGCAGTGTATGGCTTCGCATATGTAAGGGAGGAATTGGCAGCAACTTTATACTTTTTCTTAATGATTCCTTCAATGAACTCCTTCAGTTGATCGATTAGAATCATCCCTTCATATGAGACAGGGATAGCCTTAGCGGATGCTACTTGTCTTGGGGGAGAATCACTCTCTGGAACTTCTGAGAGCTTGCCAGGTGCATGGGTGGATTCTTGCTCCATCAAGATTCTCACCCTATATGTTAGCTTATCGATTCTAGCATCTTGATTTTGCATGCACTTGGTCAAGCCAGTGATTGCTTTCGTCAAGTTTGCCAACTGCTCCTCCACAGATGAAGTGTTTGTCACCATGGCTTGCATGATTATCATGGACGATAGAGAGTAGCATGGTTTTCACACATATTGATCCTCGATTGGATCACGCAATGTGGTGTAAGTGAGGAGGATCCATTACTTGAAGCATCATCATTTTCCTTCATAGCAGAGTGCTTGAATCCGGAGAGGTCAAGCAGAGCAAGAGTTTTCTTGATCTTTTCAGCAACATCGCTTCCTCATTCGGGTGCGCTTATGGAAGATCTTTCTCCTTTTGAGGATGAAGATATGAAAATAGGGGTTGATGCGGACGGTACATGGGGTGTTTGTTGTCCTAACGAGCTTGCTTTGCTCCTCATAACTGGTCCAAAACTTCCAAAAGTAACATCGATGATGCTTTCCACATCAGTATAGAACCTGGAATTAGCTGCCTTAGTGGAAGTTGAACTGGAGTTGATTTTCTTTGAAGCCATTTCAATGTTCTTGAACTTTGGTGATTTGAAAAGTTGAGATGAGAGGTAAAGATTATCCCACTGGGCGTGCCAGAATTTGTAGACAATAAATTTATTATCTAATAAATAATAAAAATCTATAAAAGTAAATTAAAATTTTCTTTTAAAACTGATGCATTAACTGAACTTCTCATCATTTCTTTCAAAACGTGAAGAATTTGAGGAAATAATTAATTCTTAACATAAATAACATCTACCATTTGATAGTAGTGTGGGATCTCCTCAGTTTATTTATCATTATTATGCTCTTCAAGATCAATGAAATCCTTATAAATTAAATATTCAAGTTCAAAAAATTTCAAATCGTGGGCAAATGAGGAGGCGATTACTTCAATATTCAAGTTCTTTAATTGAACTTTTTATGTAGTAATACACGCAATCTTATGTTTTATAATTTTCGAAACCATTAATGTCGCAAGTCTCGAGTTTATGACTCATGTTATGGAAGGATAGTGTGATCATCCATGTTGGTACACCTATTACCTCTTGCAATCTGCAATAAGCAAAGGGCTATGCCTATTTACAGTTGTTAACATCATAGAAGCATAAGTTATTATTGGCTGATGTGTACTACAATAAAGCAGGTCTCGATCCAACAAATTATTTAAACATAGAAGGGTAAGTTTTCATTGGTGCTGATGGATTGAAATTTTCAAGTGTTACTCTTGGAATTTTGTTTCTTGCTTTATTTACTTTTATATCCGAATTTACTAATTAACTTGAAAATCATTCGTGGTAGTTTAATGAATTAATTAACCTTTTAAAGAGTGAATAGTAATGTAGACAATAAATTGCGTCGAGAAAATAAAATCAAGACCAAAAACTATTGCAACGATCGTAGTATTTGATTTTAAATAATATGAGTGTACAATCTTTATGAATCCTCTGATTCTTCTTTTCAATAGTAAATAAATTCAAGGGTCTTTGAGCATGATCTTGAACCTATATTTGTTGTCACGAACGATGATCTTGAATTCAACAAGCACGAACTTTGATTTGAACTCGTACTCCTTGAATCTTGATTTGTTCTTCGTTCTTGAGCTTGAATTTTATTGCTTGAAGCTTGAAACTTATGGAGGAATTTGCAGCGTTTGATCCACGAGCTATTTCTTGCTTCTTGTTATAACTTCTGGTATCTTTTCTGGGTTATGAAAACCTCTATTTATAGTTGTGGGATGACACGGTTACGATAAGAACAAACTCTTTCTGACCAATCAAATCGAAGTGTGACAAGGTCGTATTTGATTGGCCATAACATGTCACTTGCATACGTGGCGCGATTTCATTAGCCTTTTAATGTGACTTGGCGTGCCTTGTCATTTTGACACGTGGCACGATCCTATTGGCTCTTCCGCTTGACTTGGCATGCCATGTCATTTGATACGTGGCACCAAACTGGACTTCTAGGAAGATGTCATCGTGGGCTTAACAAAATGGGCTCATCATCTCTAACTCAACTAAATGGGCTAGCCCAATGGATTAAGACTTATTTATTTAATCCATATATATTTGGACTTATATAATTAATTTAATTATATCAGTCCATAATACTTAGTTGCACTAATATATTTAATATATAGTCTAAATTATTTTATTAAATTTAAATCCAATAAGTTTTGTATGCCTACAAGTACATCTCTTCTTCTTTAGGTTTGTTTGCTTTACGTAATCGTTTTTCTTTTTAGAGCCTTTTATCTTTTTTTTTTTAGAATTTTCTAAGTGTAAATGAGTTTGTTGGTTTCTATTATTTTGATTTTTAACCTGTTGGTTTCGTGATATTTTTTAGGTATTATGTGTGCAATTAAAATATGTTATTTTATACTCCTCCGTCACATTTTATGTGACGAGGGTCTATCGAAAATATTTTCTTTACCTTCACAAGGTAGGGGTAAGTTGCGTACATATTACTCTCCCTAGGTCCCACCTGTAAGATTGCACTGGGTTTATTGTTGTTCTCGTCATATTTTATGTGTCTCGGTTTTATTGAGCACGAATTTTAAAAAGTAAACGTGATATATCGTGTTGTCTTAAACTAAAAATATATATGATGTACAAATATGTCATTGAATCTTGTGATCTTAATATGTCGTGTAAAATATTAAAATTTAAGAGTTACTAAATATAAAAGTGACATTCTTATTGAAGCAGGCAAAAAAAGAAAGCAAGAAACATAAAATAATGAAATAAAAATATGCATAAATTTTGTAATAGATGCACATGCAGGTGCACGTGTCCGGATACTAGTCTCAAATATGTTTAAGGCTAAAGATTTAGAGCAAAAGGTTCCAAATTCAGATCCCATTTGAGCATAAGATATTGATTACCTTGTATTTTGAGATGCACGAGATGTTCTCAAATTAAGGACAAAATTTTTCACCAACTTTCAAATAGTTCCACACTCATTCTTTAGCATTAAAGCGAACCAAATATAAACCAGTTAATGTAAAAGGGTGAGTTAAAATAAAATAATATAAGCTTATAAATTAATAGGACATTGATCTTTGAGAATAGTATAAAGCATTAAGCTAAGAATTATATTAGGTATTAGCAAAGCAAGTCGTACCAGTGTCATGACCCTGAATTTCCACCGTCGGAATCTTGATGGCGCCTAACATATCACTTGCTAGGCAAACCAACGTTAGAGAATTCATCATGCCAATTCTTATACATTTTAGTAAATAACAGCAACTAAGCTATAACGAGTTAAAATAAGTGCGGAAATTTATAACATCCTCAATATACACACTACTACCCGGATCTGGAGTCACAATTCACGAACTTCTTGGACTTTACTATAAGTAAAAGTCTGAAAGAAATACAACTGTTTGAACGAAAGAAACAGTAAAAAGGAAAACTGAAAAGATAGACGGGGATATCAAGGTCTACGAACGCCAACAGATCTACCTTGAGTCTCCGATGAACCAGTACGAGCTGCTACACCTCTCGATCAGCTGGGACCAATACCAAAATCTGCACAGGAAGTGCAGAGTACAGTATCAGTACAACCGACCCCATATACTGATAAGTGTTGAGCACAATCTCGACGAAATAGTGACGAGGCTATGACAAGACACCCACATAATAAACCTGTGCAAATAATAGTAACAACTAAACATGTACTATTGGGAGGGGGAACATGCTAAAGGGGCACAGGATATAGGAGATACATCGGAAATAATAACCAGAACAATCAACATGCTTTTAACCAGTGAAAAATAACTAAACACAATGAAGAAAATTACACGGCATCACCCTTCGTGCTTTTACTCTCAGCCTCATAATATAAATCAATAGATACGGCACGACATCACCCTTCGTGCATTAACTATCACAATATGGCAGGGTATCACCCTTCGTGCATTAACTCTCACATTATGGCACGACATCACCCTTCGTGCATTAACGCTCACAATATGGCACGACATCAACCTTCGTGCATTAACAGTCACAATATGGTACGGCATCACCCTTTGTGCATTAACGCTCACAATATGGCACGGCATCACCCTTCGTGCATTAACACTCTCCCTTACCATAATGCAATAAATAAATAACAACAGGGAGATAGGATAATAAGTACACGCCTTTCTTCAACATTTGGTTCCACAATACCAAACTCAACTGCAAAATCAATACTCAATTATCATCAGAAAATCCGAAAATATGATAAGAACGGTCAATTAAACAATACTAGTCTAAGCATGGATAACATGAACAAAGGAAGCTATAATTGCAAGAAACCAAGCCTCGCCCGCATGCTTTAACCCGACTACAACGCATAAGTACTCGTCACCTCACATATACGTTGCTTCCTAACATTTAAACATATAGCAAATAGAAAAACAAGTCATATTCCCTCAAGTCAAGGTTAAACATAATACTTACCTCGCTCCAAAGGCCACTCAATGCTCAATTACCGCTTTTTCTCTAGAATCCACCTCCAAACCAATCGTATATATTCACAAACGACTCAATAATATCAAATATTGCTAAAGAAATCAATTACATTGCATAAATTTAAATTCCCCATACTTTCCCCCAAAAAGTCAAAAATCGACCCCGGGCCCGCTTAGTCAAAACCCAAGGTTCGGACCAAAATCCATTTACCCGTTCACCCCTAAGCCCGATTACATAATTTGTTTCGGAATCCAACCCCAAATTGAGGCCTAAATCCCCAATTTGCAAACCCCCCCCCCCCCCCAATTCTTCCTAAATCCCTAGTTTTCTACCATGAAAGAACAAAGATTAGGACTAGAAATTTAATGCGTGATATTAGAAATGGAAGAAATGAGTTAAAGAGTACCAGCTACCGTATTTGCGATTAAGAAAATAACCCTCCCCAGTTTACTCTTCGCGTTCGCGAGAGTACCTTCGCGAACGCGAAGAAGAACACACTAGATATCAGCTTAAGCACAAAAACTAGATTTTCTAAGTTCATATCATTCCATAGCCTATCTGAACCTCACCCGAGCCCTCGGGGCTCCAAACCAAATATGCACACAAGTCCTAAAATATCATACGAACTTGCTCGCATGATCAAATCGCCAAAATAACAGCTAGAACTACGTATTGAATGCCTAATCAAATGAAATTTTCGAGAAAATTTTAAAACTTCGATTTTCATAACCGAACGTCAGAATCACGTCAAATCAACTTCGTTTCTCACCAAATTCGACAGACAAGTCATAAATATTATAGTGGACCTATACCGGATTGCAGAACCAAAATATGGATCTGGTATCAATAAAACCAAATATCAGTAAATTCATAAAACCATTAAACTTTCAACTTTTAATTTTCCATTAAAATTCCATATATCGAGTTAGGGACCTTGAAATTCGATTCTGGGCATACGCCCAGGTCCCAAATTACGATACAGACCTACCGGGACCATCAAAATATAGATCCGAGTTCGTTTACTCAAAACGTTGACCAAAGTCAACTCAAATGGTTTTTAAAGCAAAATTTCATATTTTTCACAGTTTGTAACATAAAAGCTTTCCAGAAATACGCCCGAACTGTGCATGCAACTCGAGGAGGGTAAAAAATGAGATTTGTAAGGCTTCGGATCATAGAATTAGGTTTCAAAACATAAGATGACCTATCGGGTCATCATATTCTCCACCTCTAAAATAACTGTTCGTCCTCGAACGAACATAGAAAATTACCTGGGCCGGTAAACCGATGTGGATATCTACTCCGCATATCCGACTCGGACTCCCAAGTAGCTGCCTCAATGGGATGACCTCTCCACTGCACTCGGACTGAAGGATAATTCCTTGATCTCAACTGGCGAACCTGCCAGGCTAGAATAGCCAGCGGCTCCTCCTCGTAAGTCAAATCCTTGTCCAACTGGACAGAGCTGATATCTAACACGTGGTACGGATCGCCGTGATACTTTCGAAGCATGGACACATGGAACACCGGATGAACTGATGATAACCCCGGTGGTAACGCAACCCTGTAAGCCACTTCTCACACTCTCTCCAGAATCTCAAAAGGTCTGATATACCTAGGGCTCAACTTACCCTTCTTTCCGAACCTCATTACACCCTTCATAGGTGATACCCGAAGCAATATTCTCTCTCCGACCATGAATGCAACATCACAAACTCTGCGGTCGGCATAACTCTTCTGCCTGGGCTGGACTGTGCGAAGTCGATCCTGAAAAATATTGAACTTATCCAAAGCATCCTATACTAGATATGTACCCAACAACCGAGCCTCCCCCAGCTCGAACCACCCAATTGGTGACCCGTCCGTCCTACCGTATAATGCCTCATAGGGAGCCATCTGAATGCTCGGTTGATAGTTGTTATTGTAGGCGAACTCTACAAGGGGCAACAACTGATCCCACGATCCTCCGAAGTCTATGACACATGCGCGGATCATATCCTCCAAGATCTGAATAGTGCGCTCGTAGTGCCCGTCCGTCTGAGGATGAAACACTGTGCTCAACTCAACCTGCGTGCCCAACTCACACTGTACTGCTCTCCAGAAGTGCGAGGTGAACTGCGTACCTCAATCAAAAATGATAGACACGGGCACACCGTGAAGACAAACGATATTGCAGAGGTAAATCTCTGCCAACCGCTCTGAAGAATAGGTAACTGCCATAGGAATGAAATGCGTAGTCTTAGTCAGCCTGTCCATAATGACCCAAACAGCGTCGAACTTCCTCTTAGTCCGTGGGAGTCCGACAACGAAATTCATAGTGATACGCTCCCACTTCCACTCAGGAATCTCTATCTTCTGAAGCAAACCATCAGGTCTCTAATGCTCATACTTTACTTGCTGACAATTTAGACACCGAGCTACATAAGAAACTATATCCTTTCTTATCCTCCTCTACCACATACTATTTGATTTATTTCCGCAGTTATTTTTATCTTATTAAATTGTTTAAATATTTTTCCATGTCATTATCTATTCTCCAGTAGGGCCTGACCTGACCTTGTCACTACTCTATTGAGGTTAGGCTTGGCATTTACTGTGTACCGCTGTGGTGTACTCATACTACGCTTCTGCACATCTTTTTGTGCAGATCCAGGTACATCTTACCAGTTTAGACGTCAGTGAAGCTACCTGCGCACGAAGACTTCGAGGTATATCTGTCAGTGTCCGCAGACTCCGGAGTCCCCTTCTATCATTTTATATTGCTTCCTTATTTTTTCTTTAGACCTTGATACATAGAAATATTGAGAATAAATTTTAGAAGCTTGTGACTTATTTCTACCGGGTTTTGGGAGTTGCAATTATTTGAATTGTAGTTTATTTATTTCAGATATTTATGATTATTTCGCATTGATAGGCTTATCTAGTCGTAGAGACTAGGTGCCATCACGACCTCCTATGGAGGGAATTTGGGGTCGTGACAATAACCGACCAAAGATGGTCGGTTAATGGTCAAACATAGTCAACGCACGGTCACTTAGTGTACCGACCAACTTTACCGACCAACTATGGTCGGTAACTCTAATTCTAGATCCCAAATACGGGATTTTCCCCTCCTTTCTCTTATTCTCTTCTCAAAATTTTTAACTCCCCACACTCTTTTCCTTCTCACACACAACACTCTTCTCCCTCACACACACAACACTCCTCCCCCTCTCCTTCTCTATTTCCCTCACACAAATCCCATTCTCCATCCCACGTCGCTACTGTCCCTCGCCGCTCGCCGCCGCTGCCCGTTGCTACGGCCTCCACTGCCGCTCCCCCTCCACCTCCTAAAAATTCCAGGTTTCGATTTGAACTTACATTGTTTGTATAATTTTAATATTTTGTTATTTCGTTATGAATTAGTTAATTATTGTTTAAATTGATTGTTTAAATTTGAATTTTATTAAAATCTAGGGTTTAGGTCATGTTAAAATTGAATTGATTACCTAGGGTGTAAATTCAATATTTAAGTTTGTATTGACGTGAGTAGTTTTGTTAGGAATTGAATGTTTAACTTTGAATTGAATTGTGTTTTTAGGATTTGTTCTTGTGAATTTAATTTTTAGGGTATGAATTGAATTTTTAGGGGTAAGTGTTGAACTTTTCGGTAGTAACCTGCTTGGTACCACCGTGCCGCACTGTGTCCCTAAGGACTAACAAATAAGATTTGTCATACTGCCGATCTCTGATACGCTCAAACAAGGAAGACCGAGCAACTGTACAAGCTAGAACATGGCTGGGCTCTGAAATATCCAACCTCACAGACTGGTTGGCCAAAGTCTGAACATCTGATGCAAGCGGCCTCTCACCGACTGGAATGAACGCAAGGCTGCCCATACTCGCTACCTTTCTACTCAATACTTCGGCCACCACATTGGCCTTCCCTAGGTGGTACAAAATAGTGATATCATAGTCTTTCAATAGCTCTAACCACCTCCTCTGCCTCAAATTGAGATCCTTTTTCTTGAAAAAATACTGAAGGCTCCGATGATCAGTGAAAACCTCACACGATACACCGCAAAGATAATGCCTCCAAATCTTCAGCGCATGAACAATGGCTGCCAACTCTAAGTCATGGACAAGGTAATGCTTCTCATGAACCTTCAACTTTCGCGACGCATACGCTATCACCATGCCCTCCTACATCAATACTGCACTGAGCCCAACACGGGACGCATTACAATATACCGTATAAGATCCTGAACCTGCGGGCAATACCAACACCGGCGCTGTAGTCAAAGCAATCTTGAACTTCTAAAAGCTCACCTCACATTCGTCTGACCATCTGAACGAGGCACCCTTCTGGGTCAACCTGGTCAATGGAGCTGCTATAGATGAAAACCCCTCCACAAATCAACGGTAATAGCCTGCCAAACCCAAGAAACTCCTGATCTCCGTAGCTGAAGTGGGTCTAGGCTAGTTCTGAACTGCCTCAATCTTCTTAGGATCTACCTGAATGCCCTCTGCTGATATAACGCGCCCCAAGAAAGTGACGGAATCCAACCGAAACTCGCACTTTGAAAATTTAGCATATAACTGGTTGGCTCTTAGAGTCTGAAGTACAATCCTAAGTTGCTGCTCATGTTCCTCTCGACTGCGGGAGTAGATCAAGATATCATCAATAAACACGATAACAAAGGAATCCAGATAGGGCTTGAACACCCGGTGCACCAAATCCATAAATGTTGCTGGGGAATTTGTCAGCCCAAATGACATCACTAGAAACTCATAATGTCCGTACCAAGTCCGGAAAGCTGCCTTAGGGACATCGGATGCCCTAATCCTCAACTGATGGTAGCTAGATCTCAAATCAATCTTCGAAAATACCTTGGCACCCTAAAGATGATCAAATAAATCATCAATCCTCGGCAATGGATATTTGTTCTTGATGGTGACTTTGTTCAACTGCCGATAATCTATGCACATCCTCATCGATCCATCCTTCTTCTTCACGAACAACACAGGTGCACCCAAGGGCGAGACACTAGGTCTAATGAAGCCATTATCAAGCAAATCTTGCAACTATTCTTTCAATTTTTTCAACTCTGGCAGGGCCATACGGTATGGCAGAATAGATATGGGCTGAGTGCCCGGAGCCAAATCAATACAGAAATCAATATACCTGTCGGGTGGCATCCCCGGCAGGGCTGCATGAAACACCTCTGGAAACGCACGAACGATGGGTACTGAATCCATGGAAGGAACCTCCGCACTAGAATCGCGGACATAAGCCAAATAAGCTAGACACCCCTTCTCGACCATACGTCGAGCTTTCATATAAGAGATAACCTTGCTGGTAGAATGGCTAGGAATCCCTCTCCACTCTAATCGAGGACACACCGATAAGGCTAAGGTCATCATCTTGGTATGACAATCCAATATAGCGTGATAAGGTGACATCCAATCTATACCCAAGATAACATCAAAATCGACCATATCGAGAAGTAGAAGATCTACACTAGTCTCAAGACTCCCAATGATGACTACACACGAACGATAAACACGATCTACAACAATAGCTTCTCCCACAGGTGTGGACACATACACAGGAGCACTCAAAGAATCACGAGGCACAACCAAATATGAAGCAAAATAGGATGACACATAGGAGTAAGTAGATCCCTGATCAAATGGAACTGAAGCATCTCTACTGCAAACTGAAATAGTACCTGTAATAACAACATCGGATGACTCAGCCTCAGGCCTGGCTGGAAAAGCATAACATCGGGGCTGGGCCCCACCACCTTGAACTACGTCCCTGGGACAGCCTCTAGCTGGCTAGCCTGCACCTCTAATGGCCTGACCTCTACCTCTAACAGCATGGCCTCTACCTCTGGCTGCCTGACCCCTGCTTCTGGCTAGCTGAGCAGGTGGTACAGCAACTGGTACCGGAACCATGGCACGAGAACCCTGATGCTGTGAGTTGCCCGATGTCCGAGGGCAAAATCTAGCAATTTGCCTCGGATCACCACAAGTATAACAGGACATTGGTTGTTGTGACTGCTGACCCTGAAACTGACCCTGTCGACCCGAGTAACCACCCTGAAAACTCTGGGGCGGAGGTGCACTAATAGGAGCTGGTGGTGTACTGTAGGCTAGCTAGTTGGAATAAGGTATCTGAGGGCCACGACCACCTGAGGCACCGTGGGATGCCTGGAGTGCTGAATGAAACGGCCTGGGAGGATGGCCTCTACCAAAAGTACCCCTGCCTCTATATGGGGCACCACTGAACTCACCGGAATGACGTGGTCGCTTGTCAAACCCCTGACCTCCCTGAGCAAGAACCATCTCGACCCGCCTGGCGACATTAGCAGCCGCCTGAAAAGAAATCTCACTCCCAGTCTCCTTAGCCATCTATAATCTGATTGGCTGAGCAAGTCCATCAATAAACCTCCTCACCCTCTCTCTCTCGGTGGGAAGCAGAAGAATGGCATGACGGACCAAATCCACAAAATGGGTCTCATACTGAGTAACAGTCATACTGCCCTGCTGGAGACGCTCGAACTGACGACGGTGCTCCTCTCTCAGTGTGATAGGGAGAAACTTCTCTAGAAAGAGCTGAGAGAACTGGTCCCAAGTAAGAGCAGGCGGCCCCGCTGGTCTGGTCAACAAATAATCTCTCCATCATTTCTTGGCGGAACCAGTCATCTGAAATGCAGCAAAATCGACCCCATTAGTCTCCACTATACCCATGTTCCGTAGCAGCTCATGACAGTTGTCAAGATAATCTTGTGGGTCCTCAGAAGGTGCACCACTGAAGTGAACTGGAAAGAGCTTGGTAAACCTGTCCAATCTCCAAAAAGCCTCACAAGACATAACTGACCGATCACCGGTCTGTGCCGCCACAACCGACTGAACTACTCCGACTGGATGAGCGGCTAGAGTCTGATACTGGGGAGCTATCTAATCCGGAGTGTGAGTAGCAGGAGTCTGGGCTCCTCCTCCAGCCTGAGAGACGGCTGGTGGCATGGGAAATGCACCTGTCTGGGCCACACTCTCCATAAGGCCGACAAAACGGACCAAAGCGTCCTGAACTACTGGGGTGGCAATGAACCCCTCCGGGACCTGAGCTGATCCGACAGGAACAGTCTGGACTGGAACCTCCTCGTCAAACTCTACCTGAGGTTCCACTTCTGGTGCTGCGGCTCGAGCTCTGGGCTGAGCTCTGCCCCTGCCTCGGTCTCTGGCACGGCCTCAGTCTTGACCTCTGCCACTCGTAGGAGCTGCCACTGGGGACTCTGGCTGCTGCCTAGCTGAAGATGCGGTACGTGTTCTCGCCATCTGCGAGAGAATAAGATTAGAAGAGTTCAATTAGCATTGAGAGAAAAACATCGCACGACAGAGAAGAATAGAAGTGAAATTTTTTCCTAAACTTCATATTCTCTGGAAGATAAGTACATACGTCTCCGTACCGATCCTCCAAACTCTACTAAGCCTGCTCGTGAATTGTGAGACCTAGACAACTTAGTGCTCTAATACCAACATGCCACAACCCAAAATTCTCACCGTCGGGACTGTGATGGTGCCTAACATATCACTTGCTAGGCAAGCCAACGTTACAGAATTCATCAAGCCAATTCTTATACATTTCAGTAAATAACAGTAATTAAGCTATAACGAGTTAAAATAAGTGCGGTAATTTATAACAGCCTCTATATATTCACTACTACCCGGATCTGGAGTCACAATTCATGAACTTCTAGGATTTTACTACAAGTAAAAGTCTAAAAGAAATACATCTTTTGAACGAAAGAAACAGTAAAAAGAAAAACTGAAAAGATAGACGGGGACTTCAAGGTCTGCGAACGCTAACAGATCTACCTTGAGTCTCCGATGAACCAGTTCGAGCTGCTACACCTCTCGATCAGCTGGGACAAATACCAAAATATACACAGGAAGTGCAGAGTACAGTATCAGTACAACCTACCCCATGTACTGGTAAGTGTCGAGCCTAACCTCGACGAAGTAGTGACGAGGCTATGACAAAACACCCACATAATAAACCTGTGTAGATAACAGTATATGGGGAAGAAAACAACAGCAATAGCTAAACATATACTATTGGGAGGGGGAACATGCTAAAGGGGCACATGATATAGGAGATACAACAGAAATGATAACCAGAACAGTCAACATGCTTTTAACCAGTGAAAAACAACTAAACACAATGAAGAAAATTGTACGGCATCACCCTTCGTGCTTTTACTCTCAGCCTCACAATATAAATCAATAGATACGGCACGTCATCACCCTTCGTGAATTAACTCTCACAATATAGCACGGCATCACCCTTCGTGCATTAACGCTCATAATATGATACGATATCACCCTTCGTGCATTAATGCTCACAATATGGCACAGCATCACCCTTCGTGCATTAACACTCTCCCTTACCATAATGCAATGAACAAATAATAACAGGGAGATAGGATAACAAGTACAAGCCTTACTTCAACATTTGGTTCCACAATACCAACCTCAACTTCTAAATCAATACTCAATTATCACCAGAAAATCTGTAAACATAATAAGAACGATCAATTTAACAATACTAGTCTAAGCATGGATAACATGAACAAAGGAAGCTATAATTGAAAGAAACCAAGCCCCGCCCGCATGCTTTAACCCGACTACAACGCATAAGTACTCATCACCTCACATATACGTTGTTTCCCAACATTTAAACATATAGCAAATAGACAAACAAGTCTTATTCTCTCAAGTTAAGGTTAAACACAACACTTATCTCGCTCCAAAAGCCACTCAATGCTCAATTACCGCTTTTCCTCTAGAATCCACCTCCAAACCAAACGTATCTATTCACAAGCGACTCAATAATATCAAATATTGCTAAAGAAATCAATTACATTGCATAAATTTAGATTCCCCAAACTTTCCCCCAAAAAGTCAAAAATCGACCTCGGGCCCGCTTGGTCAAAACCCGAGGTTCGAACCAAAATCCATTTACCCTTTTACCCCCGAGCCCGATTATATAATTAGTTTCGGAATCCGACCCCAAATTGAGGTCTAAATTCCCAATTTCTTAAAACCCCCCAATTCTTCCAAAATCCCTAGTTTTCTACCATGAAAGAACAAAGATTAGGGCTAGGAATTTAATAGGTGATGTTAGAAATGGAAGAAAATGAGTTAAATAGCACAAACCTATGAATTGATGTTGAGTTTTCCCTTCAAAATCGCTCCTAGGCCGAGTTCTAATGGAAGGGTTATGAAATTATGGAAAACATCTCGCTACTCTTCTGTTTTAAGTCACAAGCGTCGGGCCATTTTCGCGTTCGCGAAGGGCCTGCCGCGTTCGCGATGAGCAGCAGCCTGAGTGGCTTTCGCGTTCGCGAGTCCTCCTTTGTGTTCGCGAAGGCTTCTCCCCCTGGCCTTTGCGTTCGCGAGCCCATGCTCGCGTTCGCGTACAAGAATAACTGATCACTCCCCCAGGTCCCTAAAGCTTCGCGTTCGCTAGAAGCTGGTCGCGTTCGTGAAAGGTAAGGCCCCCATTGCTTCACATTCGCGACCCAGCTACCGCGTTCGCGATTAAGAAATCATCCTGCCCCAGTTTACTCTTCGCGAACGCGAAGAAGAACACACCAGATATCAACTGAAGCACAAAAACTAGATTTTTTAAGTTCAAATCACCCCGTAGCCTATCTGAAACTCACCCGAGCCCTCGGGGCTCCAAACTAAACATGTACACAAGTCCTAGAACATCATACGATCTTGTTTGTGCGATCAAATCGCCAAAATAACACCTAGAACTACGAATTGAATGCCAAATCAAATAAAATTTTCGAGAAAACTTTAAAACTTCTATTTTAACAACCGAACGTCTGAATCACGTCAAATCAACTCCGTTTCTCACCAAATTCGACAAACAAGTCATAAATATTATGGTGGACCTGTACCGGACTCCGGAACCAAAATACGAGCCCGGTATCAACAAAACCAAATATTAGTAAATTCTTAAAATCATTAAACTTTTAACTTTTAATTTTCCATCAAAATACCATATCTCGAGCTAGGGAACTCGGAATTCGATTCCGGGCATATGCCCAGGTCCCAAATTACGATACAGATCTACCGGGACCGTCAAAATACGGATCTGAGTCTGTTTACTTAAAACGATGACCAAAGTCAACTCAAATAGTTTTCAAAGCAAAATTTCATATTTTTCACAATATTTAACATAAAAGCTTTTCCGAAACACGCCCGGACCACGCACGTAACTCGAGAAGGGTAAAAATAAGATTTTAAAGGCTTCGGATCACAGAATTAGATTTCAAAACATAAGATGACCTATCGGGTCATCATAACCAGCAATAGAGTAGAGCGGGTAAAGCAAGGTCGCCTCCTCTACAGCTGGATTTGACATCAAAACCGTGTCTCTTTTGACATTCTACCAGGCAGTTCCCGATCGGCACACTTCCTCTGCACTCCGTTTCCACCCACGACAGCCCTTTGTTGCATTCTTTTGCCTCAACCCCTATCTCATGTACTGTATGCATAAAAAAATTTGTGAATGTCAAATCATTGATCTAAAGTAAAATTTTTAATAACAAAATAACTTGGTGCAAAATAATGTCACGCTATAACCATCAAAATTTATAGTCTAGTTGTAATGATAGTTGATATTTTTTAATGAGGTTGCACTTGATCTTTTTTCCCCTCTTCCTTCCCTTTTCCTCATGTAATATAAAAAATTAGGTTGAATACATATGCAGCCCCTCAAAGTTGCCCATTTTTTTCATATGTAGATACTTGAACTAAGAGGTGTTCCTATTATAAACTTGAAATCAAATAAATGTGTATCTATTAGACACAAATAGCTGACATGGCACAGGAAGTAAGTTTCACTTATATTGGCGCGTGAAGATGCTGAAATCCAGTTGACATGAATTTAAGAAAAATAAAATCCATCCAAAATATGTATCTAATTCTCCTAAATAAAAAGAAAAAAGAAAAAGCAAAAGAATGAGCTTCATACTGCTTCATTTCGTCGGACGGCGATGGTGAGTTTCTGCAAACATGAAAAATAATAATTACATGTTTGTGAGATAGTGAACCAAAATAGACTTCTCAGAAGTTAGATAGTTCAAAAAATATTAAAGGTAAAGACTTATGTTGTCATGGCTATAGGAAAATGATTTAATGAACATTAAAAAGTTCTCTATAAGAGAATGTAAAACATGATGACAGGGAATTTACTAAGGTCTCTTTATGTTTAACATAGATGAAAATCATCTCTCATTTATTCTTTAAATGCGAAGTGTTTGCTCAGTTATGAAATAAAATACTACAATGGTAGGGGATACCTAGAACAACTATAGAATGACAAGATGAACTAAACCGTGCAATAATATATCGGTGGCGAATCCAAGATTTTAAAGTCATGGGTGCTCGTCAAAAAAAAAAAAGAGTGAAAGGAATTTAATTGTGGGTGATCACTCGATGCTTATCTAAAGTTTTTGTATATGCAGCCGTAGGTTTTTTGAAAATATGGTTGCTTGATCTCACTTCAATCATTGTCTCTGAACCATTAGCTCTGAACCATTAACTCTGATACCATTTGTTGGGATCGAAAACAACGGGGTGTCATACGGAAGCTAAGATTTGCAAACCTTGGACGGTGATAAATCAGACACAAAGAAAAATATACTAAACTATGCATAAAAATATGGTTAGGCCAATTGGCCTATTATCACGATCCAATTTCACCAATACGTCGTGATGGCGCCCAAAGTTACCATTAGGCAACCCAAATAGTGAATTAGACAGATTATTCCTCTTTTTATAAGTTTTCGAGTAATAAATTTTCCTTATTTGCAAGATTTAAGAAAACAAAAGGTTTAAATAAATAAAACAAACAGCCGAGTGCATTCATAACCAAAGTATCAGCCCAAAACCATAATTCTACTAGTGTGTGTGCCAAGACCTGCTGTCACAAGTATATGAGCATCTAGTAGATTATACAAAATTCTAACTATTGTCTGAATATAAAAGGGCAAATATATAGACGGCCCCTTAAAATTGGCTCCAATTTCCATTTTGACACTTTAATTTAGCGCTTTTCCTATTGAACACTTTAATTTTATTTTGGTGTATACCATATAAACACAACGCATGTCCGGCCAAAGGAGCGTTATGTCGACACATGATAAGCGCGTGAATGTTATTAATATTTACTTAGGTGAATATTCCAACGGTAAAAATAAAATACACCCGTTAGACCTACTTTAAAACACCCGATTTTCCCATTTTTTCTCTCAAGAATGCCCTAATTCCTCTTTCGTCTTCTTCCCTTGCAAATTCGCCATTCCCCCTTCTTCTGAAGCTTAGGTGCCCAAGCTTGAATCTTGATCTGATTTCTTCCTCATCTTTCTCGTTTATCAGTTCCATGTCGCAAAAATCAACAACTTCTCGCAATGGAATGGAAACTTGCCACTGTGGATTTAATGCGCCACTGACTATATCATGGTCATCTGCAAATCCAGGTCGCCGATTTTATGGTTGTAAATTGGTAAGTCGATCGTATTATTTTTGTTAGACCCTTGAATTCTTAATAAAGAAATCTATTTTTAATTTTTTTGGCCGCATTCTTTTTGAATTTTGTAGGGTCGAGGTGGCTACAAATATTTCAGATGGCATGATGATGAAATGCTTGACCAAGCTAAGAGGGTTATACGGGGTCTGTTGAAGAGAGTCGAAAGAACTGAGAAAACAGTTGCGTGGTTGAAGTGGTTATTTGTTGTGGTGGTGGTGCTGTTTCTATGGATTTGGCTTTGGTGATGCTGGTGGTTTGAAGAACAATGTAGTATTTTTATGATATGCTGGTGCTAATAGTGTTGTAGTTGCTGCTATTAGTTCAAGAAAAATGTAGTATATTGGAAGTAGGTACTAGGAATTTGGCCTTTTGTTAATGTACACTCTCTTATTATGAATAAATGGAAATGACCAATTTTTGATGCAAATTTAAGTTCATCTGCACTTTCATAATGTGTTATGAATGAAATACAAATTCATATTCATGAATTGAAAACATAACTGCCTAAACATTCCATTGCATAATGTGATGGAGTAGCATTACATCCAAGCTCAAAATAGAGCATTATTTTTGGTCTACAAATTACAAAAAATAGAGCATTGTTTTCCCAAACATATAACTGCCCAAACTAGTAAACTCTAATAGAGCATAACTGCCCAAACAAAAAATTGGTAGTGACATCTTAGATAACATAAATAAAAACTGGTCTGCTTCACAGTGTAGATACATCTGAACTTGTTTGACTTGAAGAACCTTTTTTCCTTGGTGCACTCATTTGCTGAAGTTGTGACCTTGTCACTGCATTTCTTCCTTTAAACTTCAATCCGGGGGGCTTAAATCCAATGTCTATGTTAGTTGCAGATGTATCCTTGAATGTTCCAGCTGATATGACTCTCTCAGATGATATACCAGGCTGTAGAATACAATGAATTAGTAAAAAACAGAACAATTCGAGCCCACAAAACTGCATTATAATAAACTATACACCATTACATACAGGATAGTAGTTCCAGTCATAGTGTCAGTGAAAATCCCAAAACCACTATGCCTTGGCCTTTTATGTCTAATGGTTGCTGCATTAGCCGAGCCTCCTCCTAGTGTAGTTCCTCTTCCTTTTACTCTACATAGTCCATGGCCTCTTCCTCTTCCTCTTCCTCTTCCTCTTCCTCTTCCTCTACCAATCCCAGTTGATTGGTTGTTGCTTTGTCTTTTGACAACACTTGTATCCTCACATATAGAGGATGTATTGCTTTGTTGAGATGGTATTTCCTGAGATGATGTTGGTGGAGGTGGTGGCATATTTTGACTTTGTTGAGTAGCTCTTCTTGGAACATTCTGACAGAAGTAAAAGAAAAGAATGTCAGAATTGCAAAAAAAGAATGTAAAAGACAGAATTACAAATATCAGAACTTACCCCTTTCCTGCATCCAGATTTGTTGTGTCCTGTTTGTTGGCAGTTTGAACAAGTCATCTTTACCCCTTTCTTTGATAGTTTACCATGCTTTTTTCTTGGTTCATCCTTGGCTTTTCTCCTACAACTCTTTGGTCTACCTGGCATAGGTTTAGGTTCCGGAGGCTCTATAGATGGATTTGTTGAATCCAACCACATCTTCATGTTGGGAATTGGTTATATGAAATGCTGGTAAGCTTTAAGAAAAGTTTTCTTCCTATACCAGTGGGCAACATAATCATCTGAGTCCATTTCTCTATCATAGAATGCACATACTGCATGTTGACATGGAATGCCCCTCAACATCCATGATCTACAAGTACATGTCATGGTCCTAAAATTAACAATGAATCTGTACACACCTTCATCAACTTCAAACCCATGTTCTGCATTCGACATAAACTTACACCTCCTAGAAAGGGCTTTGTTCTCTTCCAGTATCATCCTAGCCATTGGTGCAATGTCATTAACCCAAGTCTCAGCAAACCTCCTCATTTCAATGGTACTATTCATGATTTTATGTCTATTTTCTTCCAACATAGTTATAACAGACTTTTGCCTAGGACCTACTATCCAAGAATTAAATGTTTCACACATATTATTCTCAATGACATCACACTTTGAATCTTCTCTAAAGTATGCCCTACACCAATACTCTTTATCATACTTCAACAAGTCTTCACATATCTTATAACCAACCTTATTCATTGCTTCCAGTTCTTCCTTGAATTTTACTTCATAAGATGCTTTGGCACATCTCCAGAATTGTTTCCTCCTTTCTTTACCTCTCCAGTTCTTGGACCAGTTAGACTAAATGTGTCTAGCACACATTCTGTGTTCTGCCATTGGTAGTAATTCCCTTATAGTTGGTACTAATCCCTACAAAAAAAAGTAATAACTATTAGTGGACGGTATATATAAAGCAGGAAAAAGAAAAATTAAAAGTTGATTGTAACTTTACCTTTTGCATATCTGACATAACAGTTAAGCCAACACCATCTTCCAACTGTAAATCTGAAATCAAATATGTGATGAACCAGCTCCAGGAGTGTTTTGTCTCTTGATCAACTACAGCCCATGCAATAGGAAACATTTGATTGTTCCCATTTCTACCAACTGCAACAAGTAACTCACCCTTGCAGATTCCCTTTGGAAAACAACCATCAAATCCTATAATCCTTCTGCACCCTTCTAACCATCTAAACATAGATAGAAATAGACAAACAGATTCTTTCCAAGAATAGTCTCACTATCTGTTCTGATCCAGCATGAACTCCCAGGATTTGTTTGCTTAATAATATCAGCACAATCAGCAAGTCTGTTAAATTCCATCCTCCAGTCACCCATGAATTGACTTATCACCCTACACTTAGACCTGTAACAAACAGTCCTTCCAACATACAAACCTAACTTATCCCTGACCAAATCCTGAATCTTTCACAACTTAATATTTGGCTGGGAAATAATCCTATCTTTATACTTATTGGCAATGTACTTAGAAGTACATAATTTGTTCTTATTTTTGGTGTTGCACTTATGAGCTGGATGGTACTTTTTAACAGTAAAGTCACATGAATCTCCATAATTGCTTGCATTCAATTCCCAGTTACACTTGGCTCCTTTACACTTAACTCTAACCCTATCCTTTTCATTAGGCCTAATTGTTAGTTGCTCTTTGTTCTCCATAGCATATGAGGCTACTGCTTTTCTAAACTCTACAGCATTTTCAAATACCATACCAAGCTCAAAAATAGCAAGGTAACAGTCAGGGTCAAATCTTACCTTTTTACTTCTCCTTCTAGGAGGTAAGTCAATACCTCGTTCAGCTAAAACATCTAACTCATCTGTGCTATCATCACTTCTAATATCAGAACTGGTATAGTAGTCTTCATCCCCTCCTAATTTTCTAGCAAACATGTCCTCCTTAGATGGTCTGCCAATATCATCAAAGCCTTTATCTATTCCAGCTTCTCCCAGAATAATCTCTTCAGTTGGAGTAGGTTTCTTTCTTTGTTTCTTCTGTTTTTTCTTCTTTCTTCTTTCATGCCTTAATGAACTGAGCTCTTCATTCACATCACTATCATCTTCATCAGGAATGTTATCTAATTCAGACTCACTACTTGACAGATTTGATGCCAAACTAGCATCTATGTTTGTTGTTTCTTTAGCCCCTTGTAAATTCTCACCTGCAACTCCAACATCAGCTAGATTTTCCTCAGGCACAGATGTATTATTTACAGCACTTTCTTGGACATTTATATCCTCTGGAACAGCAGATGTTGCCCTAGACTCTTTATTTAATGTATTTTTACTTGGTTCAACAACTTCTAGCCCACATAAAAGGCCACATGGAACAGTCTCATCAAGCAACACAGGCTCATTAACTACATGATTAATATACAAATCTAAATGATCAAGATGATTAAGGTGACAAGCTATATTATACAGTTGTTAATCATTTTCAATCAAGACAAAGTCATTAGATTTAGGATTAATTAAATAAAAACCCTCTACCTCAGCATAACCCATATCCTTTGTGTAGGACAGAAGCTCAAAAAGAGAAAAGTGGTCCTTGTCTATCATGTGACCATCCTCACCACTCTCTCCTACATATCTCGGGACAGGATCCTTGACAATATGTCCACCATGGTGAAAATCAACAAGAATATATTCGTCTGCAGACGTGTCTAGACCCTCAAGACTTCAGTCACGACCAACTCTAGTTACGACCAACTCCACTCACCACCACGGTCAAAAGAAGCAAACGATTACCCGTATTAGTAATATAATGGCCAAATAGTTGACGGACAGTTGAATCTAACTCAAAATCATGAAAATTCCACCGGGAATCGGTCTCAATGTAGTTTATTAGGGTTTATTAGGCTAAAGAAAGGGGATTTTGGGTGGAAGATCGATTAAGTGAGGCGAGGTATGTGGGTAGGGTAAAAACAGGGTTTTTTATCCGACCTGGATAAATAAACCCGTGTCATTCTATTATTGGTATGTTATTCCACGTGGGAAGCGTTTAAAAACACGCGCTAAAGCTTTTATAGCCCGGTCATGCATTGTGTTTAAATGGTATAGTCCAAAGCACAGTTAAAGTGTTCAATAGGAAAAGGGCTAAGTTAAGGTGTCAAAATGGAAACTGGATCCAAGTTTAAGGGGTCGTACACCTATTTGGCCAATATAAAATAGACAGAATACAATTACAAAAGAGAGACTCTAGGGGCTGCAGAACGGCTTAGAAGGCAGCTCACCACTAGGCCTCGGGATAACTGGGATGCGCGCAGGTAGGACCACCTGATGGACCTGTCTCAGATCCTGCACAAAAAGTGCAGAAAGCGTAGCATGAGTACATAAATCAACGTGTACCCAGTAAGTATCAAGTCTAACCTCGAAGAAGTAGTGACGAGGGGTCGACTTTGATACTTACTATGGGACAATAATATTAAGATAGAAATATTTAAATAAACACGGGTTATGTGAATAATCACAAGTTTCCTTAGCAAGAAGGGGAAAATAATTCTTTCATAATTTAATAATTTTCAATAAGTCATTTATCTTCACAAGCTGCAATAAAAAAAATCAAAGTACCGAGTATTTTTTATTATTAAGCACGATTTATGTCGAGGTTGTACGGTCTGATCCAGAATAATGTGTACACTACCGAAGGTCGAGCGGCACAAATCATAGATGCATCTATCTACTGCCGAGGTATTCGGCCCGCTCCATAAGAAGAGAAGGATACTTTATAAGCATTTGACTTAACGTTATTAAGGTTTCATACACAAAATAATACGAATATCGTTAGCGATCTTCCACAATTTCTCAAACAAGGCCTAATATAAGTTGGGCATTTTAATTTAACAAGTATGGTGCCAAAATTTCAAATAGTTCATGCATTGGGTCCTAAAACTACTTGGACATAAGCATAATTAGTAGCTACGCGCGGACTTTCATCACCTCGTACGTACGTAGCCCCCACAAATTGTAGCAACATTTAATTTAAATCAGCTGTGGGATAAATTCCCTCTTACAAGGTTAGACAAGAGACTTACCTCGTCTCAAAGCTCACTTCCCAGTCACTATTTCACGCTAAAGCCTCAATTTGGGGTCAAAAAATCCTAAACTAGTCAAATATTATATAATTTAATCAATACATACTCAACAATTCGAAATTAAATTATTAGATTAATTTTCCAACCCCAATTGGTAGAATTTCTAAAATTCACCCCGGGCTCACGTGCCCGGATTCTTGAAATGTTTGAAGGAAATCGTCACCTATAACCTTAAGAACTCAAATATATAATTTGCATCTCATTCCATAACCATTTTCTTGGTTAAAATCTCATTTTCATCTAAACCTAGGTTTTTCATCTAAACCCACAATGTTTGCTAAATTACATGTTAAAATCTACCCATAATCTATGTATTTAACTTACAATAGGTAGAATTTACTTACCTCCAAGTTGCTAGGTGAATACCTCGCTCAAGAAGCTCAAAGATCGCCAAGGATGAAGAAAATGGGCTCAAAAATAGTTGAGCCCCGTTTTTAAAACATTCTGTCCGGCAAAGTAAAATCCTTCTTCGCGAACGTGGTAAGTGCCTCGCATTCGTGAAGGAAAAATTCCCTAGGCCCTTAAAATTCCATTTGCTAACGCGACAGGGGTCTCGCGAATGCTAAGGCTTACTTGGCCTACCCTTCGCGGACACGTGAGCTCCTTCGCGAATGCGAAGGGTAAAATGTGCCGATCCCTCCTAGGCCACGTCCTTCTATGCGAACACGAGAACGCTTTCGTGAATGCGTAGGCCTGGGATCCCCAAGCTTCGCGAATGCGACCCCCTACCCGCGAACGCGAAGGGTAACTGCCCAGCTCCCCAAATCCTTCATCGCGAATGCGAGAGTCCTTCCGCGTTCGCGAAGAAGGAAACCAGAACTGAAAAATCTGGTCTTTCTTCCAACTTATCTCTGAGCGGTCCGAAACTCACCCGAGCCACTCGGGACCCCGTCCAAATACACCAACAAGTCCATAAACATAATACAGACCTGCTCAAACTCTCCAAACCTGTCAAATGACAGCGAAACTAGAAATCGCACCTCAATACCAAATTGAATCAACTTATGAACTTCAAGTTCTTCCACTTAGCTCCAACGCGCCAAATCATACCTAAACTACTCGGAATGGCACCAAATTTTGCGTGCAAGTCTTAAATCACCACACGGAACTAGTCTTAGACTCGGAATTCCAAACAGACCTCGATTACTCCAAAATCTACTCTAAACCAAATTTGAAAAACTTTAAACCTTCAAATAGCCAACCTTCACTATTAAGCGGCGAAACGCTCCTGGGTCGTCCAAAATCCGATTCGAACATATGCTCAAGTCCAAAAATATCATAAAAACCTATTAAAACCATCAAATCCTAATTCCAAGGTCGTTTACTCAAAACGTTGATCGAAGTCAAACTTAGCCATTTAAAGCCAAACTAAGGAACTAAGTATTCCGATTTCAACCCGAACCCTTCCAAATCCCGAACTACCCATCCCCACAAGTTATAAAATAGTAAAAGCAGATATAGGGAGTTGTATTTAGGGGAATGGGGTTTTAGAAGGAAAAACGACAGGTTGGGTCGTTACACCTACATATGAAAAAACTAATATAAAAACTCCCCCTAAACAAGACTCTTTAATGTAAAGCTAAAAAATTGTTAATTTTCTTTTAAGTGTTGTAACACCGTGCCATTTTTTCTAATAAAAAGGATGCCATAAAAGTATCATGAGACACTAGATTTGATCATTGCCTAATCCTTTGAGGTTATGAAAGGGTGTCTGCTTAACAGCTCTTTCTCTTAATTTATAATGGAGGGTTTATAGTGTAGGATTCAAAATGTTTATGAAAAAATTAATATTTATGCTATATTTATTTTATCTATGTGAGATAGTGAACCAAAACAGACTTCTCAAAAGTTAGATGGTTAAAGGTAAAGACTTATGTTGAGCAGCCATGGCTACAGGAAAATGATTTAATGAGCATTAAAAGTTCACTATAAAGAGAATGTAAAATATGATGACAGGGAGTTTACTAAGGCCTCTTGGTGTTTAATAGAGATGAAAAGGATCTCTCATTTATTCTTTAAATGTGAAGTGTTTGCTCAGTTATGGAATAAAATATTACAATGGTCGGGGATACCTAAAACAACTATAGAATGACAAATGAACTAAATTGGGCAATAATGTATCGATGGTGGATCCAGGCTTTTAAAGTCATGGGTGCTCATAAAAAAAAAGAGTGAAAAGGATTTTAGATGTGTGTGCTCACTCAATGCTTATCTAAAGTTTTTGTATATGCAGCTATAAGATAATTGAAAATTTGGTTGTACATTTATCTGCACCTGTAGCATTTCGAGTTTCTTTTTTTGGAATAGAAAAATCTTCAAATTGGTGTAACGACCCGACCGGTCATGTTGAGGGTATTAGTCCCGAACCCCTAATTATTACTTCTTCTACTTTATTTTGGGTTTTGTGACTTGTCGGAAAGTTTTATTTTTGGTTTCGGAGTAAAATGGGACACATTGTACCTGAAATGGAAGTTTAAGTCATAAGAATTGACCATAATTTGAATTGTGTGAAGATGACTCCGAAATAGAGTTTTATCAGTTTCAATAGCTCCGTAGGGTAATTTTGGTCTTAGGAGCGTGTTCGGATATTGAATTGGAGGCCCGTAGGTCATTTTAACGTCATTTAGCAAAACTTGGAAATTTGATAATTTTTGGGAAGTTTGACCTGGTGTGGACTTTTTGATATCGGGGTCAAATTCCAAATTCAAAAGTAGGAATAGGTCCATAATATCAATAACGACTTGTGTGCAAAATTTGAGGTCAATCGGACTTGATTTGACCCCTGTCGCAGGTGCGACTGTGGGTCCGCAGGTGCGAGATCACTGGGCATAAAAAGGGAAATTACGAGGGTTTGTTCTCATTTTTACTTTGGGACTTTGAAAGCTCGTATTGAGGCGATCATTTGAAGGATTTTCAGAGGAAACCATTGGGTAATGATTTTTAACTCGTTTTTTATTAAATTCAACTAATCTATCGTTAATTTCTTCATTTAATTAAGGATTTGGGTTGAGAAATTTGGGAAAAAAGTTGGAAAGTTCTTCAACTGAATTTTGGAATTTTGATTGAGATTTTAATATCGAATTTGAGTAATTTTGGTATGGGTGAACTCGTGGTTGAATTGGTGTTCGTATTTCATGACTTTTAACCGATTTCGAGACGTGGGCCCGAGTTAATCTTTTGTGGAGATTTTTTGATTCTTTGCTAAAGTCGTAGATTTATTATTTAAATTAGTTTCTCATAGTTGTATTCATGATATGTAATTGCTTTTGGATAGATTTAGGCCATTCAGATTTGCAAAATCGAGGGAAAGGCATCCTTATCGTTTTATTGAGCGAGATTTGAGGTAAGTGACTTGCCTAACTTTGTGTGGGGGAAACTTCTTAGGATTTGGTACTATTATAACAATTTGTGATATGTGAGCGTCGTATACGCGAGGTGACGTGTGATGACCCAAAAGGTCATCTTATATTTTAGAACTCGAATATGTGCTCTTAACCCTTAAAACTCTCATTTTTACCCTCCTCGATTTGCGTGCACAGTCCTGGCGTGTTTCTTGAAAACTTTTATGTTAAAAACTAATGAAAATAAGAATTTATGTCTTAAAAGTTGATTTTAGTTGACTTCGGTCAATATTTTTGGTAAATGGGCCCGGATTCTGGCGGGTCCGTATCGAATTATGGGTCCTGGGCGTATGCCCGGAATCGAATTCGGAGGTCCCTAGCTCGAGTTATGAATTTTTGATAAAAATTAAGAGTTTGAAAATTATTTGTTTTTAATAATTGAGTGATGTTTGGCATTGTTAGTACCGGGTCTGTATTTTGGTTTCGGAGCCCGATACAGGTTCATTTTAATATGTATGACTAATCTGTGAAATTTGGTGAGAAACGGAGTTAGTTTCACGTGATTCGGACGTCCGGTTGTGAAGATAGAAATTTTAAAAGTATTCTTGAGAATTTCATTTGATTTGGTGCTAAATTCGTAGTTCTAGGTATTATTTTGGCGATTTGATCGCGCGAGCAAGTTTGTATGATGTTTTTAGACTTGTGTGCATATTTGGTTTGGAGCCCCGAGGGCTCAGGTGAGTTTCGGATAGGCCACGGGATGTTTGAACTTTGGAAAATCTGGTTTGTTGTAGATTCTGGTGCCTTCTGGTTTCCTTCTTTGCGTTCGCGAAGGCACTCTCGCGAACGCGAAGTAGGAACTGGGATGGCTGATTTTTACTGTTCACGAACGCGAAGGCATGATCGCGAACGCGAAGTGATGGGGGATTTTCCCTTCGCGAACGTGACCGGCTCATCGCGAACGCGAATCATACGAGACCTGGGGGAGGGTTGGTCGTTCCTTCATCGTGAACGTGAGCCATGTCTCGCGAACACCAAGGCAAATGAGGGGTAGCCTACACGAACACGAACACTGTCTCGCGGACGCAAAGGCTTGGCAGCCAATGCTCTTCGCGAACGCGACAGTGGCCTTGCGAATACAATGCACACTGTTGCCCAGCACTAAACAGAATCCAAACACGGGATTTAGCCAAAAAATTCATTTTCTCAAAAACCAAACGGTGAAAGGCGATTTTCAAGAGCCATTTTCTTCCTCAAAGTGTTGGTAAGTTATTATAAATCATTTTCTTTCAATTACCCATTACATTTTATGAATTATCAACCAAAAATCTAGAGTTTTCATGGAAGCATTAGGGGTTAGGGTAGAAACTAGGGATTTCGAAAAATTACAGATTTAGACCTCAATTTGAGGTCGGATTCCAAAACCAATTATATATCCGGGCTCGGGGGTGAATGGGTAAATGGATTTTGGTCCAAACCTCGGGTTTTGACCAAGCGGGCTCGGGGTCAATTTTTCGATATTTTGGAGGAAAATTTGGGAAATTTATTTTTATGCAATGTAATTGATTCCTTTAGCAATATTTGATATTAGTGAGTCATTTTTTAATATATACAGGTGGTTTGGAAGTGAATTTTAGAGAAAAAGCTTTGATTGAGTATTGAGTGGCCTTCTGAATGAGGTATGTGTTGTGTCTAACTTTGACTCGAGGTAATTAGGAACCCCATACAATATTTTATGTGAAATTCATGTGAGCGGCATATATGTGAGGTGACGAGTACTTATGCACCGCCAACTTACCTATTTTCCCTATTTTCTCCCATTTTTCTTATATTGTCTATTTCCTATGCCTAATTGCTACGTGTTTATTCTAGTGTTGTGGAATTGATCGTTTCTATCATGTTTACGGATTTTCTGGTGAAAATTGAGAATTTATTTCAAAGTTGAGATGGATATTATGGAACCAGATGTTGAAGTAAGGCTTGTTGTTATTCTATCTCCCTGTTGTTATTTATGCATTGCATTATGGTAAGGGAGTGTGTTAATGCACGAAGGGTGATGTCGTACAATGTTTTGAGTGTAAAAGCACGAAGGGTGATGCTGTGCCATATTGTGAGTGTTAATACACGAAGGGTGATGTCGTGCCATGATATGAGAGTTAATGCACGAAGGGTGATGTCGTGCCGTTTCTATTGATTTTATGGTGAGATTGAGAGTAAAAGTACGAAGGGTGATGCCGTGCATTTTTCCTTTACTATATTCGTGTTCCTGTTGATTCATAATATATTGGTTATTCCTGTTATCATCCTGCTGTAGTTCTTTATCTCGTATTCCCCCCAGCATGTTTCCCCCTCACCCCCGATTTCTCTTGTCTAATTCTTCATTACTGTTATTTGTATACACATTGTTAAACTGCAAAGGTTGATTTGTAGGTGCCTTGCCTTAGCCTCGTCACTACTTCGTCGAGGTTAGGCTCGACACTTACCAGTACATGGGGTCGGTTGTATTGATACTGCACTCTGCACTTTCTGTGCAGATTTTGGTACCGGCTCGAGTTGATCGAGAGTTTAGCTGTCAGACCGCTATCCGGAGACTCAAGGTAGATCTGTCGGCGTTCAGAGACCTTGAAGTCCCCGTCTATCTTTTTGTTTTACTGTTTCTTTCATTCAAACAGTTGTATTTCTCTCAAACTATTGCTAGTAGTGAATTCTAGAGTGCTCGTGAATTGTGACTCTAGATCTGGGTGGTAGTAATTAATGCAGTTTTTATATTATTCCGCACTCATTATATTTCACTTTAGTTAATTTGCTATTTTTTACTGAATGGGATAAGAATTGGTTTAATGAATTCTCTAATGTTGGCTTGCCTAGCAAGTGAAATATTAGGCACCATCACGGTCCCGACTGTTGAAATTCCAGGGCGTGACAAGTTGGTATCAGAGTACTAGGTTGCCTAGGTCTCACGATTCACGAGCAAGCTTAGTAGCGTCTTGAGGATTGGTACGGAGACGTTTGTGCCTATCTTCCAGAGGCTATAGTGTTTAGGAATAAATTTCACTTCTATTCTCCTCTGTCGTGGGATGTTGTTTTCTCAATACTAATTGAACTCTTCTACTCTTGTTCTCTCGCAGATGGAGAGAACATGTGCCGCTTCCTCAGCTGAGCAGCAGCCAGAGCCTCCAATGGCAGCTCTTATGAGGGTCAGAGGTCGAGGCCGTGCTAGAGGCCGAGGTAGGGGCAGGTCTCAGCCCAGAGCCCGAGCAGCAGCCCTACCAGTGGAGCCTTAGATAGATCTTGACGAGGAGGTTCCAGCCTAGACCGTTCCTACTTGGCCAGCTCAGGTTCCAGAGGGGGTCATTTCCACCCTAGTACTTCAGGACGCTTTGGTCCGTTTGGTGGGCCTTATGGAGAGTGCGGCCCAGACTGGCACATTTCACATGGCACCAGCAGTCTCTCGGGCTGGAGGAGGAGCTCAGACTCCCACTACTCTCGCTTCGGAGAATATAGCTCCCTAGTATCATGCTCCAGCAGCTCAACCAGTCGGAGTAGTTCAGCCGGTTGTTGCGGCATAGGCCGGAGATGGGCCAGCTATGTCTTTCGAGGCTTTGTTGAGATTGGACAGGTTTACCAAGCTCTTTCCCGTTCACTTCAGTGGTGCTCCTTCAGAGGATCCCAGGAGTATCTTGACAGTTGTCACGAGGTCCTACGGAACATGGGTATAGTAGAGACCAATGGGGTCGATTTTGCTGCATTTCAGATGACTAGTTCCGCCAAGAAATGGTGGAGAGATTATTTGTTGACCAGAACAGTTCGGTCGCCTGCTCTTACTTGGGACCAGTTCTCTCAGCTCTTCATAGAGAATTTTCTGCCTATCACATTGAGAAAGGAGTGTCGCCGTCAGTTTGAGTATCTCCAGTAGGGCAGTATGATTGTTAATCAGTATGAGACCCGTTTTGTGGATTTGGCCTGTCATGCTATTCTTCTGCTTCCCACCGAGAGAGAGAGGGTGAGGAGGTTTATTGATGGACTTGCTCAGCCTATCAGATTGCAGATGGCTAAGGAGACTGTGAGTGAGATTTCTTTTCAGGCGGCTACTAATGTCGCCAGACTAGTACAGATGATTCTTACTCAGGGAGGTCAGGGGTCTGACAAGAGACCTCGTTATTCCGGTGAGTTCAGTGGTGCCCCATCTAGAGGCAGGTGTACTTTTGGTAGAGGCCATCCTCCCAGGCCGTTTCATTCAGCACTCCAGGCATCGCACGGTGCCTCAGGTGGTCGTAGTCCTCATATGCCTTATTCTGACCAGCTAGCTTACAGAGCACCACCAGCTCCTATTAGTGCACCTCCACTCCAGAGTTATCAGGGTGGTTACTCAGGTAGACAAGGTCAGTTTCAGGGTCAGCAGTCACAGCAACCGAGGTTATGTTATACTTGTGGTGATCCGAGGCACATTGCTAGATTTTGCCCTTGGGCAACGGGCAGCTCACAGCATCAGAGTTCTCGTGCCATGGTCCCGGCACCAGTTGCTGCACCACCTGCTCAGCCAGCTAGAGGCAGGGGTTAGGCAGCTAGAGGTAGAGGCCAGACTATTAGAGGTGGAGGTCAGGCCATTAGAGGTGGAGACCA
The DNA here is from genome assembly GCF_000715075.1 of Nicotiana tabacum. Classification (NCBI taxonomy): domain Eukaryota; kingdom Viridiplantae; phylum Streptophyta; class Magnoliopsida; order Solanales; family Solanaceae; genus Nicotiana; species Nicotiana tabacum. Next base: position 111,144,360 of record NC_134081.1, on the reverse strand, counting down.
TCCAGTTAGAGGCCATCCTAGGGACGTAGTTTAGGGTGGTGGGGCCCTGCCCCAATGTTATGCTTTCCCAGCCAGGCCTGAGGCTGAGTCATCTGACGCTGTTATCACAGATACTGTTTCAGTTTGCAGTAGAGATGCTTCAGTTCTATTTGATCCGGGGTCTACTTACTCCTATGTGTCATCCTATTTTGCTTCATATTTGGTTGTGCCTCGTGATTCTTTGAGTGCTCCTGTGTATGTATCCACACCAGTGGAGGATGCTATTGTTGTAGATCGTGTTTATCGTTCGTGTGTGGTCACCATTGGGAGTCTTGAGACTCGTGTAGATCTTTTACTTCTCGATATAGCTGATTTTGATGTCATACTAGGTATGGATTGGCTGTCACCTTATCATGCTATATTAGATTGTCATGCCAAGACGGTGACCTTAGCCTTGCAGGGGTTGCCTCGATTAGAGTGGAGAGGGATTCTTGGCCATTCTGCCAATAGGGTTATCTCTTATGTGAAGGCTCGGCATATGGTCGAGAAGGGGTATCTAGCTTATTTAGCTTATGTACGCGATTCTAGTACGGAGGTTCCTTCCATGGATTTAGTGCCAATTATTCGTTAATTTCCAGAGGTGTTTCCTGTAGACCTGCCGGGGATGCCACCCGACAGGGACATTGATTTCTGCATTGATTTGACTCTGGGCACTTAGCCCATTTCCATTCCACCATACCACATGGCCCCGCCATAGTTGAAAGAATTAAAGGAATAGTTGCAAGATTTGCTTGATAAGGGCTTCATTAGACCTAGTGTCTTGCCCTGGGCGCACCTGTGTTGTTTGTGAAGAAGAAAGATGGATCGATGAGGATGTGTATAGATTATCAACAGTTGAACAAAGTCACCATCAAGAACAAGTATCCACTGCCGAGGATTGATGATTTATTTGATCAGCTTCAGGGTGCCAAGGTGTTTTCGAAGATTGATTTGAGATCTGGCTACCATCAGTTGAGGATTAGGGTATCCGATATTCCTAAGATGGCTTTTCAGACTCGGTATGGCCATTACGAGTTTCTAGTTATGTCATTTGGGCTGACAAATGCCCCAGCAGCATTCATGGATTTGATGAACCGGGTGTTCAAGCCCTACTTGGATTCCTTTGTGATTGTGTTTATTGATGATATCTTGGTCTACTACCATAGCCGAAAGGAGCATGAACACCACCTTCGGATCGTTCTTCATACTCTGAGAGACAACCAGTTATATGTTAAGTTCTCAAAATGCGAGTTTTGGTTGAGTTCGGTTGCTTTCTTAGGTCACGTTATATCAGCAAAGGGTATTCAGGTGGATCCTAGGAAGATTGATGCAGTTCAAAACTGGCCTAGACCCACATCAACTACAGAGATCCGTAGTTTCTTGGGTTTGGCGGGCTACTACCGTCGGTTCGTGGAGGGGTTTTTATCTATAGTAGCCCAGTTGACCAGATTGACCCAGAAGGGTGCCCCATTCAGGTGGTCAGACGAGTGTGAGGCGATCTTCAAGAAGCTCAAGACAGCTTTGACTACGGCACCAGTATTAATATTACCCACGGGTTCATGATCTTATACAGTATATTGTGACGCATCTCGTATTGGTTTGGGTGTGGTATTGATGCCAGGTGGCAAGGTTATTGCATATGCTTCGCGGCAGCTGAAGGTTCACGAGAAGAATTACCATGTTCATGAGCTAGAGCTGGCAGCCATTGTTCACGCGTTGAAGATTTGGAGGCACTATCCTTACGATGTGCCATGTGAGATATTCACGGATCATCGGAGCTTGCACTATTTGTTCAAGTAGAAGAAACTCAATTTGAGGCAGAGGAGGTGGTTGGAGCTATTGAAAGACTATGATATCACTATATTGTATCATCCCGGGAAGGCTAATGTGGTGGCCGTTGCTTTTAGTAGAAAGTCAGCTAGTATGGGTAGCCTTGCTTATATTTCAGTTGGTGAGTGACCGTTTGCATTGGATGTTCAGGCCCTGGACAATCAGTTCGTGAGGTTGGATATTTCTGAGCCCAGCCGCGTTCTAGCTTGTACAGTTACTCGGTCTTCTTTGTTTGAGCGCATCAGAGATCGGCAGGATGACGATCCCCATTTACTTGTCCTTAGAGACACAGTGCGGCACGGTGGTGCCAAGCAGGTCACTGTTGGAGATGATGGAGTTTTGAGGATGTAGGGTCGTATTTGTGTGCCTAATGTGGATGGACTTCATGAGTTGATTCTTGAGGAGGCCCACAGTTCTCGGTATTCTATTCATGCGGGCGCCGCCAAGATGTATCAGGACTTGCGGCAACATTATTGGTGGAGGAGGATGAAGAAAGACATAGTTGCATATGTATCTCGGTGTCTAAATTTCCAGTAGGTAAAGTGTGAGCATCAGAGACCTGATGGTTTGCTTCAGAAGATAGAGATTCCTGAGTGGAAGTGGGAGCGTATCAATATGGATTTTGTTGTTGGACTCCCACGGACTCAGAGGAAGTTCGATGCAGTTTGGGTCATTGTGGATAGGCTGACCAAGTCAGCGCACTTCATTCATGTGGCAGTTACCTATTCTTCGGAGAGGTTGGCTGAGATTTACATTCGTGAGATTGTCCGTCTTCACGGTGTGCCCGTGTCTATCATTTCTAATTGAGGTACGTAGTTCACCTCGCACTTCTGGAGGGTAGTACAATGTGAGTTGGGTAGCGGGTTGAGTTGAGCACAACGTTTCATCCTCAGACGGACGGACAGTCCGAGCGCACTATTCAGATCTTGGAGGATATGCTCCGCGCTTGTGTTATAGACTTTAGAAGATTGTGGGATCAGTTTTTTCCCCTTGTAAAGTTCTCCTACAACAATAGCTACCAGTCGAGCAGTCAGATGGCTCCCTATAAGGCATTATATGGTAGGTGGTGCCGGTCGCCAGTTGGGTGGTTCGAGCCGAGAAAGGCTCGGTTGTTGAGCACAGACTTAGTATAGGATGCCTTGGATAAGGTCAAGATCATTCAGGATCGATTTCGCACAGCTCAGTCCAGGCATAAGAGTTATGCCGACCGCAGAGTTTGTGATGTTGCATTCATGGTCGGGGAGAGAGTGTTGCTTTGGGTATCACCCATGAAGGGTGTAATGAGGTTCGGAAAGAAGGGCAAGTTGAGCCCTAGGTATATCGTCCCTTTTGAGATTCTGGAGAGAGTGGGAGAGGTGTATTACAGGCTTACATTGCCACTAGGGTTATCATCAATTCATCCGGTATTCCACATGTCCATGCTTCAAAAGTATCACGGCGATCCGTCCCATGTGTTAGATTTCAGCTCTGTCCAGTTGGACAAGGATTTGACTTACAAGGAGGAGCCGATGGCTATTCTAGCCCGGCAAGTTCGCTAATTGAGATCAAAGAGTTACCCTTCAGTTTGAGTGTAGTGGAGAGGTCAGCCTATTGAGGCAGCTACTTGGGAGTCCGAATCCGATATGCGGAGTAGATATCCCCACCTTTTCACCAGCCCAGGTACTTTTCTATGTTCGTTCGAGGACGAACGATTGTTTTAGAGGTGGAGAATATGATGACCCAAAAGGTCATCTTATATTTTAGAACTCAAATCTGTGCTCTTAAGCCTTTAAAATCTCATTTTTACCCTCCTCAATTTGCATGCACAGCCCGAGCATGTTTCCGGAAAACTGTTTATGTTAAAAACTGATGAAAATAAGAATTTATGCCTTCAAAGTTGATTTTAGTTGATTTCGGTCAATATTTTTTGTAAACAGGCCCGGATCCGTATTTTGACAGTCTCGGAGGTCCCTAGCTCACGTTATGAATTTTTGATGAAAATTAAGAGTTTGAAAATTATTTGTTTTTAAGAATTGAGTGATGTTTGGCATTGTTAGTACCGGGTCCGTATTTTTGTTTCGGATCCCGGTACAGGTTCATTATAATATGTATGACTTATCTGTGAAATTTGGTGAGAAACGGAGTTGGTTTGACGTGATTCGGACGTCCCGTTGTGAAGATAGAAATTTTAAAAGTGTTCTTGAGAATTTTATTTGATTTGGTGCTAAATTTGTAGTTCTAGGTGTTATTTTGGCAATTTTATCGCGCGAGCAAGTTCGTATGATGTTTTTAGACTTGTGTGCATGTTTGGTTTGGAGCCCTGAGGGCTCGGGTGAGTTTCGGATAGGCCACGGGATGTTTGGACTTTGGAAAATCTGGTTTGTTGCAGATTCTGGTGCCTACTGGTTTCCTTCTTCACGTTCGCGAAGGCACTCTCGCGAACGCGAAGTAGAAACTGGGATGGCTGATTTTTACCCTTCGCGAACGCGAAGTGATGGGGGATTTACCCTTCACGAACGCGACCGTCTCATTGCGAACGCGAAGCATATGAGACTTGGGTGAGGGTTGGTCGTTCCTTCATCGCGAACGCGAGCCATGTCTTGCGAACGCAAAGGCAAAGGGGGGTAGCCAACGTGAACACTGTCCCACGGACGCGAAGTCTTGGCAGCCAATGCTCTTCACGAACGCGACAGTGGCCTCGCGAACGCGATGCACACTTTCGCCCAACACTTAATAGAATCCAAACACGAGATTTAGCCAAAAAATTCATTTTCTCAAAAAACAAACGGTGAGAGGCGATTTTCAAGAGTCAATTTCTTCCCCAACATGTTGGTAAGTGATTCTAAACCATTTTCTTTCAATTACCCATTACATTTTATGAATTATCAACCAAACATTTAGAGTTTTCATGGTAGAATTAGGGGTTAGGGTAGAAACTAGGAATTTCGAAAAATTGGGGATTTATACCTCAATTTGAAGTCGGATTCCAAAACCAAGTATATATCCAGGCTCAGGGGTGAATGGGTAAAAGGATTTTGGTCCGAACCTCGGGTTTTGACCAAGCGGGCCCGGGGTCAAATTTTTGACTTTTTGGAGGAAAATTTGGGAAATTTATTTTTATGCAATGTAATTTATTTCTTTAGCAATATTTGATATTATTGAATCATTTTTGAATAGATACGAGTGGTTTGGAAGTAAATTCTAGAGGAAAAGCTGTGATTGAGTATTAAGTGGCCTTTAGAACGAGGTAAGTGTTGTGTCTAACTTTGACTTTATCGAATTAGGAACCTCGGACTATTTGTTATGTGAAATTCATGTGAGCGGCGTATATGTGAGGTGACGAGTACTTATGCGCCGCCAACTTACCTGTTTTCCCTGTTTTCTCCCATTTTTCTTATATTGTCTGTTTCCTATACCTAATTGCTATGTGTTTATACTAGTGTTGTGGAATTGATCGTTTCTATCATGTTTACGGATTTTCTGGTGAAAATTGAGAATTTATTTCAAAGTTGAGATTGATATTATGGAACCAGATGTTGAAGTAAGGCTTGTACTTGTTATTCTATCTCCCTGTTATTATTTATTTATTGCATTATGGTAAGGGAGAGTGTTAATGCACGAAGGGTGATGGCGTGCCATATTGTGAGTGTTAATGCACGAAGGGTGATGTCGTGCCTTGATATGAGAGTTAATGCACGAAGGGTGATGCCGTGCCGTTTCTATTGACTTTATGGTGAGATTGAGAGTAAAAGCACGAAGGATGATGCCGTGCATTTTTCCTTTACTGTATTCGTGTTCCTGTTGATTCAAAATATATTGGTTGTTCCAGTTATCATCTTGCTGTAATTCTTTATCTCGTATTTCCCCCAGCATGTTCCCCCCCTCCGGATACCTCCTGTCTAATTCTTCATTACTATTATTTGTATATACATTATTAAACTGCACAGGTTGATTTGTAGGTGCCTTGCCTTAGCCTCGTCACTACTTCGTCGAGGTTAGGCTCGACACTTTCCAGTACATGGGGTCGGTTGTACTGATATTGCACTCTACACTTTCTGTGTAGATATTTGTACCGGCTCGGGTTGATCGAGATTTTAGCTGTTGGACCCGCTATCCGGAGACTCAAGGTAGATCTGTCGGCGTTCAGAGACCTTAAAGTCCCCGTCTATCTTTTTCGTTTACTGTTTCTTTCATTCAAACAGTTGTATTTCTCTCAAACTATTGCTTGTAGTGAAATCTATACTGCTCGTGAATTGTAATTCCAGATCCGGGTGATAGTAATTAATGCAGTTTTTATATTATTCTGCACTCATTATATTTCACCTTAGTTAATTTGCTGTTATTTACTGAATGGGATAAGAATTGGTTTAATAAATTCTCTAACGTTGGCTTGCCTGGCAAGTAAAATATTAGGTACCATCACGGTCCCGACGGTGGAAATTCCGGGTCATGACATGACGAGTGCGTACACGGGATGATTATGGAAAATGCGGTTCTTGCCGATTTGTCATCTTTGAAAATACATTAACTGAGTTGTCTTCTTTTAAAATACATTAACTGAGTTGCCTTAGCATATGTAGTGATCATGTTTAGTCTAGCATCGCATGTCTACGTGCCTTAACTCTTACTTGCAATTTATACAATATGCTTAGTTGAATTACCTACTTTCCTTGATTTGAATTAAATCTTTAACTGTAAGATTCTTGCTGAAAATTTGGGTTTTCCTTCGATTACCTGTTGCATATTTACTTTGGGACTACGAGGTGGTTCCTCGGGAGATCCCCATGTACTACATATTTACTTTGGGACTACAAGGCGTTTACTCGGGAGATCCCCTTGTACTGCATATTTACTTTGGGACTACGAAGTATTTACTCGAGAGATCCCCCTGTACTACATATTTACTTTGGGACTACGAGGCGGTATCTCGGGAGATTTTCCCTGTCGCGCATATTTACATTTGGGACTACGAGGCAGTACCTCGGGAGTGCCCCTGTTCTTTACCTCTATTTACTATGCTGATATTTTCTGAAACTTCTTATTGTTTAAATTCTCAGTCATTTCAAAATATTATTATATCTTTTGCCTTACTTTTCATTTAAACCAGTTGGGCCCTGACCCGACCTCGTCACTACTCTACCGAGGTTAGGCTTGGCACTTACTATGTACTGTTATGGCGTACTCATACTATACTCTGCACATCTATTTGTACAGATCCAAGTTCTTCCCACCAGACCAGATACAAGTGAGTTGGACCGCACGTGGAGACTTCAAGGTATATCTGCCAGCGTCCGCATACCTCGGAGTGCCCCTCTATCTTTACTATGTTATTTTTCCTTATTTTCTTTAGACTCTGATGTATAAAGACACTTAAAATTTGCTCTTAGAAACTTGTGACTTGTTTGCACCGGGTTTTGAGAGTTGTAGTTATTGAATGGCAGTTTTATATTTATATATCATGTGTTGAGATTGGAGTTTAGTTTATTATTTATTGATTCCGTAAATTTTTAGGCTTACCTAGTCTTAGAGACTAGGTGGCATCACGACGTCATACGTAGGGGAAAAATGAGGTCGTGACAATTGGGATGCTTGATCTGAACCCGTATTGAACATGTATTCAGTCTCATTTCAATCACTGGCTTTGAACCATTAGCTTTGAACTATTGGCTCTGATACCAACGGTTGAACCATCGGGTCTGATACCACTTGTTAGGAACGAAAATAATTAGGCGTTATGCGGAATCTAATAGTTGAAAATCTTGGACGGCGATAAATCAGACTCAAAGAAAAATAAACTAAAATATACATAAAAATATAATTTGGCCAATTGGCTTACGTATGAAAAAACTAATATAAAAATATTAAATCATATTGAGAGAATACTCTCTCCCTAAATAAAACTCTTTAATGTAAATCTAAAAAATAGTCAATTTTCTTTAAGTGTTGTCATACCATGTCATTTTTTCAAATAAAAAAGATGCCATAAAAGTATCCCGAGACAATAGATTTGACCATTGTCTATTATTTTGAGGTTATGAAAGGGTGTCTGCTTAATAGTTCTTTCTATTAATTTATAATAGAGAGTTTATAGTGTAGGATTCAGAATGTTTATAAAAAGTTAATATTTATACTATATTTATTTTGTATATGTGAGATAGTGAACCAAAATAGATTTCTCAGAAGTTAGATGGTTCAAAAAATATTAAAGGCAAAAACTTATGTTGATCAGCCATAACTACTGAAAAATGATTTAATGAGCATTAAAAAATTCTCTATAAAGAGAATGTAAAACATGATGACAGGGAATTTATTAAGGTCTCTTTGTGTTTAAGAGAGATGAAAAACATCTCTCATTTATTCTTTAAATGTAAAGTTGTTTGCACTGTTATGAAATAAAATACTACAATGGCAGGGGATACCTAAAATAACTATAGAATGGTAAGATAAACTAAACTGGCCAATAAAGTGTTGGTGACGGATCCAAGATTTTAAAGTCATAAGTGCATGTCAAAAGAAAAAAAAGAAGAATGAAAAAGAGTTTAGTTGTGGGTGCTCACTCAATACTTATCTAATATTTTTGTATATGCATATGTAGGTTTTTTGAAAATTTGATTGATTATTTATCTCCACATGTAGTGTTTCAAGTTTTTTTGGGGGGATAGAAAAATCTACAGCATCGTCAAACTAGGTTGTTTGATTTGAACCCGCCTTAAATCTGTCTTCAATCTCACTTCAATCATTGGCTCTGAACCATTAGCTCTGAACCATTGGTTTTGATACCACTGGTTGAACCATCGGCTCTGATATCACTTGTTGGGATCGAAAATAACGGTGCGTCATGCGGAAGCTAATTGTTGCAAACCTTGGACGGCGATATATCAGACACAAAGAAAAATATACTAAAATATGCATAAAAATATGGTTTGACCAATTGACGTACATATGGAAAAACTAATATAAAAACATAAAATTCTATTGAGAGAATAATCTCCCTCTAAACAAGATTCTATGAATGAGGAATCCTCAATTTATAGAGGTTATAATCTTTTTCTCCAAGAAAGGGATCTGTCAAATATGGAAGAGAATTATATTTTTCTTTCAGGTAAAGTAAGAGCAATTATGATAATACTTTGATTTTTCTTTAAAAAAAAAGTAAAACTCAAATATAGTAAGAAAATCAAGGCAAAAACTCTAAGAGGCTTAATCATGATAAGTTCTTCCACAATCACATAAAATTGCAGCGTGTCATATTCCAATTTTTTCTTCAAATTTGAAACGCAACCGGACGGGTCACTATTTGGATCCACCCAAATAATTAAGACATAAAGTCAACAATATTTATTTGTTTCACAAAAATTTGAAGAGTTCATTTTGTGACGGACAAATGAAAATTTTATGATCTATATATAATATAATTGAGGGTCATAATGCTATAATTTGACACATCTCGTAATTTAGTAAAAACATTTATTAACTTAATTTCATAATATAAGTCTTTTCGATGACTCTTTTCTTTCTAAATTGTTCATATTCAATTCTTTTAAATACCATATTTTAAAGCTAACAACGGTTCAAATGTTTCTAATGAGACACCTTTCATTTTGCTAAAGGTCTGTCTTTTACGCTACTAAGAAACACTAATTTTCCAACCGAAAATTTCCGACTGAATTTAAGTCATCTGAATTTCAACTAAATTGGTCGGATAAATGTTGAAATTTTAAATTCTATTTTTTAAATAATTGTACGACTGATATTCCGACAGTTTCAGTCGAAATATTTGATGCAAAACAATAGAAATGTTTTCTGAGATTACCGTCATTTTTGGTCGCAAAATAAATTTAAAAAATTTATAAATGTTGCAATTGTTTCCGTGATAATGGGCAAGCATATGGTACATTGTGCATGCATGTGAATTCTTTGTGAGAGTGAGGAATTTCTTTGATTTATCTGAGTCCTTAAAATATATTTGAACATTTGATTCGAGTGTGTGGATTCGACTTACTCTTTTGTTCTTGCTGTGAGGGCACATGATTTCGCAAGGGATAGGTGACATTATTAGATATCTCTATGATGTTAAGTGTTCAAGCCATGAATGCATTGTGATATTGATTCGGTTTGTGAGGCTACGATTGTTATGAGCATGTTGTCTTGGTGTTGAATAAATTTTTTGTCACGACCCATAATCCATTATAGGTCGTGATGGCGCCTAACACTGCTGTCAGGCAAGGCAACAATAATTAATTAACCAATTATTTGAAATCACGATTTTCTTCAATTTAATAATAAAAGATGGACTTTACAGAGTAAATAAAAATATTTTCACAATTTCAATACCAAACAACCCATAATCACCCCAAAACCCGGTGGCACAAGTACATGAGCATCAACTAGGAAGTAAAATAAAATACAGCATCTGTCTGGAATACAAATTGGACAAGAAAAATATAAATACTTTGAAGGAGACTCTCCTGGCTGCGAGTCATAATATGAAATGCAGCCCACCTAAGTCCCCGCATTTAACCACGCCTCTGCTCTCACGAGGCCACTAGATATATATGTACATGGACAAAATGTGCAGCAAGTATAGTATGAGTACGTAAATCAACGTGTACCCACTAAGTATCCAGTCTAACATCGAAGAAGTAGTGACGAGGGGTCGATTCCGACACTTACTATAGGCTAAAAATAAAATGCCAATCTTATATTTAAGCATGGAATACATAACATAGCTGAAAATTCAATAACCAGAAATAATCAACAATTCTTTTTACTAATAGAACTTCCCAAATTCATTTTCATCATTTAACAATTTATATCTCAAGCCAATAAAGCAGTGTCAATTATTATTAGTTCCAAAGAGTTATCATGCGCAAGTCATGCCGAGGTCGTACGGCCCGATCCAACATATAAATATAAATTGTGCACTGCCGAGGGTCGAACGACACGAACCAATATATAAATATAAATTGTGCACATCCGAGGGTCGAACGGCACGAACCATAGATGCATCTATTAACCTGCCGAGGCGAACGACCCGCTCCCATAAAAGTAGTGGAAATTTATTCCGCTCGCAGAATATATTTGCGAAGCGGTTGCATATAGATTTCTTACGTTATTATAATATTCTTAAATTCTTTTTCAAAAATACGAAATTCAATGAAAACTTTCAAGTCTCGAAATCCTAAATTTCAACTCTTTTCAAGGCATTTAATAAGCATACTCGATCTCGATTCTTTTCAAGACAAATAATAAACATAATCAAATAACGGTATCAACAAGGCATGGTGTAAGCCTAAAACTACACGGACATAGGCATAACTAGTTGCTACGTACGGACTCTCGTCACCTAGTGCATACATAGCCCCACACAAATGGAAGTGCATATTAATTCAGTTCACCGATGGAGTTAATTCCCTCTTACAATGTTAGAAAAGAGACTTACCTCGCTTCGAAGTTCCATAACCGGCTCCAAAACCTTTCCAACAACTCAAACCGATACCCATCGCTCCAAAACTAGTCAATAAATGTGCAAATCTATAAATATATACTCTAATACTCATTACAATCCAATTTACAATAAATTTCCAACTCCGCTCGAAAAGTCGATAAAATCACCCTCGGGCCCACGTGCCCGAATTCCGAAATTTTTTAAAGATAAACACTACCCATAGCATTATGAACTCAAATATATAATTTATTCTCAATTTCATGCACAAATTCATGATCAAAATCCAAAAATACCAATTTCTAGGTTTTTCTTCAAAATCTCAAATTTCTACAAATTTTCATGCTTGAATCCATATAAAAACTATGTATTTAACTTATAATGGATGGGAATAACTTACCTTGGTATCGATGATGAAAATCCCCTCTTGAAACTCTCCAAAAATCGTCCAACCAAGAGAGAATGGAAGAAAATGGGCCAAATCCCCGTTTTAAAGAAACCTCACTGCCTAGCACGAATTCTTCTTCTGCCGTGAGAAGGTCGCTTCTACGGCTCCAAGTCTCGCACCTGAGAGAAACCAAGCCAAGGTCGTTGGCCGCTTCTGCGGCCCTCATGCACATCTGCGCCCAAGCTTCTGCAGCTCTTCGTGCGAAGGAGTCGTCCTGCTTCTGCGGAACTTGACCACATCTGTGGTCCCAGCCTTCCCCAGCCAATTCTGCTTCTACGCCCCCTCTTGGCCGCTTCTGCGGCTCCACTCCTGCGGCCAAAACCTCGCAGGTGCAGTTACACCAGATACCAGCTGCCTCATCATTCCTTTAGTCCAAAAGTTGATCTGTTAACCATCCGGAATCTACCCGAGGCCCTCGGGACCTCAACCAAATATACCAACACGTCCCAAAACATGACACGAACTTGCTCGAGGCCTTAAATCACATCGAACAATGCCAAAAACATGAATCGCATCCCAATTCAAGCTTAATGAACTTTAGAACTTTAAACTTCTACATTCGACGCCGAAACCTATCAAATCATGTCCGATTTTCCTCAAATTTTACACACAAGTCACATTTGACATTACGGACCTACTCAAACTTTCGGAATCAAAATCCGACCTCGATATCAAAATATCCACTCCCAGTCAAACTTTTCCAAAAACCTTCAAATTCCCAACTTTCGCCAAATGACCCCAAAATGACGTACGAACCTCCAAATCCACTTCCGGACGCGCTACTAAGGCCAGAATCATCATACGGAGCTATTCCCATACTAGGAATCCCACACGGACATCGAATACATTGAAATGCGCTTCAACCCAAATTTATGAAATTCTTCCAAATGCCAACTTTACACAATAGGCGCCGAAACACTCCCGGGTCATCCAAAACCCGATTCGGACATACGCCCAAGTCCAAAATCATCATACGAATCTGGTGGAACCTTCCAATCCCGATTCCGAGATTGTTTACTCAAAAATCAACCCTTAGTCAATTCCTCCAACTTAAAGCTTCTAAAATTAGAATCTTCTTTCCAAATCAATTTCGAACTTCCCGAAATCCAATTCCGACTACACGTAAAAGTCATAATACATAAAGTGAAGCTACTCATGGCCTCAAACTTTTGAACGACGCGCTGGGGCTCAAAGTGACCGGTCGGGTCGTTACATTCTCTCCCACTTAAATATACGTTCGTCCTCGAACGTGCTAAGAACTGCTCTGGAGTTGTCTGAAATCACTGTTTAATACCTCGTGCACCTACCCGTGCTACCACAACTCAGTTGAGCACATTAGCTCGAGCAAATCTGAAGATCCTCCCCTTTATTTAGCCAAATAAGCCTTAGAGCCAAATTCCAACATCCGAAATTCTCTACTAGGCCTGCTTCCAACATACGAACACCGTTTCAATCACTATGTGATGCACCAATACATGATTGCATACCTTTGTTGAATTCACACCATGCACCGCATAATTCACATGACCATTATACCATCCTCCGATAACAATAGCCGAAATTCCACGAATTTGATGCCCACAACACACCTCATGACACATATAAGTCATGTTCCAACTCTTGCAATACTGCCACGATGGAAGAGATGTGTAGAAATTCATAACCAACTGTCGAGTCAACAAATCATTGAGTTTCTCCTCTTGGCAAGAACCATTACCTCATTCTGAACCAAATAACAATATTTGCTCTTTAATATGCTTCATATAAATCTGATCACACTAATCCCAGGTCCAATAATCTCGTCTCACCTAGTATAAGCTGCTCAGGCAATAAGCCACCTCAGATACTGCTAAAAATCTCATATGATGCCACAATGTGCCCACAAGCTACAAAATCGAATGTGAAACATAAGGAAAATGAATTCTGGAAAGAACTTCTCAACCTACTTAACTAATTAAACAACCGAAAGGATGTTATGAACCTTCCTCATAAATGAGAAACAAAACGCACAAAAATAGATATGGGGAACTGTACTCAACGTTACACTGTTGCGGCGTGCAACCCGATCCATACATGATACTGTTGCGGCGTGCAACCCAATCCAACCATGATACCTGTGGCGGCGTGCCACCCGATCCAAACATAAAAATCTATAAGGAAATACTTACCGAGAAAAAAGGCTCATAACTATGAAATACCCGAATATCGACCACAAGCATGCCAAGTGCATAATACCATCCCCGGGGAGACAAATAGCGCCATACGCTACAAAATGCGAGCACGACTAAGGTGCGATATATGATCTGCATCTCGAGAGACATTCTGCTCATATAACACCACAAACTACACAAAAATCTCAATACGAGTGTGAATAATCAAACCGCCTCACAACCTACATGGCACAGTTGATATTACACGGAATAGCTGACGATGGAAACAACATCCAAGGCCCGAAGACTCCTCCGTAAACAACGCTATGCTGAGATGAACACATCCGGCCTGATATAGAGCCCACGTTCACATTTAGATCCATCCACGGACCTCAAGCAGATTCTGATCGTACCGCCCTGGGCTAATAACCTTTCAAGGATCCACAATAACCCTCTTTTCCATGACACACAAGAACAGCCATCAAATCCAGAACAACCTTCCACAGTCCATAACCAAATGAACCGAGCGCCCTTCAGGCACAAATTCGCACATAAGCGATAGTAACACAATCTCTATACTTGGTTTCAATCTTTAATCAATCAAGTGACTACATGTCACACTTATACAATCTTCCCGCGAAATACGCTCCCCCGACCTTCCGCACCAGATAACAAGTCTGCACATCCATACCACCGGCCATACTAATGCTGTTATGCAAATCAAAAATTCACAAATCAGTATACAAAGCCTCTCACGTAGGACACCGATCTCAGGTGACGCTAAAGACAATACCGGCTTACTCTAAACATCTGAATCCTTCCCTGCTCATCCGAGCTCGTGACATCCCTGTCAATACCAAACTACAACCTTGATCCTCAACTTTTAAATTTCATGCTGCTCACCGCACCTATCTTACCAACACACGTGAGCCCAAGAATTTCATCATAACTCCGGAACTACTAATAGGATACACACTTCATCATATAGAAACCTTTCACTTTACTCGTTTCAGGAGAATCATTGCAATACGTGACTAAATTCCCATAACCGCAGAAAATACAAACCTCAAGTAGTGGTCTAAATGACCATAACTCTTCTGGGATCCATTTACGCATAATAGGCCATAATACTCGAATGCCTCCAAACAAAATCAATTACGGCGGCCGTCAAGCCTCGCACGTACCACCACAAAGCACATGTATAACTTAACATGCTGAAAGAACTGATCATTGCCACCATCATGCCAATTCAGCCATTGCTAACCGATCCGACTTCTTCTAATTTAATCTGGACTTGCCTTAGGAATAATAATAGCTCCATTCAATATATAACGAACCCAATCCACACTCACCCTGGGTGACCTTATTTCACGAGACCACGTCGTCTCAATACCCACGAACCATTTCATGTTCTCCTTAAGTGCACAATAACATCGCCAACTGGTACACCCATTCTGCAAGACCTTCCGCGAATCCGAATCTACTTCTTCCCTTCCTCCAATACGGCACCGCATACCTAATGATAACATAGAACATTCCAAGTCTCTTTCATACTCCACTACAATAGCTCAATACTTAACCATACTATGGACTCGAAATCCTTAGGCACCGCACTTTAACTTTTGAATCCACTAGGACCGTTGTTGAGAGTCACCCACTCTGGCTTAGACCCGACTATAATCAAACTCCAAGGCCCTGCTAGCACATGAACACCCTCTCAAAGAAGCACCCAGCTGGATCACTTTCCTTATACATCACCTCCACACGAAGCATAAACCCTGAGTCTTCCCAAAGCCCTAACATGAATCAATAAGGCCAATTATAGCACACATCCCTCAAATCCTTTGCTCATGTTCTCTTTCCTTAGTCGTAATAACCCACCAATATGCCGATAACCAGAAACCTCACAAGTAGACAACCATGCAATCCAATCGTAGGCGGTGGGGCTCTCCCACTTAGCTTGAAGCTACCATTACATAACCCTGGAACCTACCAAGATTCCTTCTTCCTCGCCGACATGACCTCGGGCAATCGACCCGCCAAATTCCTCGAAATCTTCTTGTTAACCGTTTCATGAAAGCTCTGAATCACTAGCCATATTCACATGTTCGACTTCTTACCGGGTAGCCAGTAGAATTCTTCGCAGAAGCTTTGTCAACACCATGCAACCGTTAACCTGCTCACCGGAGATAACCTACCAGTGGAAATTCCATGCCGACATCTTCCAACAACGCTGCACCGAGTACAATTACCAAGAAACCAATAAACCATCCTGAGCTCGTGCTCATTCATCTGATGTACAAGTCCATTCACTTCTCATGGACATCAACTAAAGGTGCGACAAACACCAGTCAAACTTTCCCAAAAACCTTCAAATTTCCAACTTTCGCCAAATGACCCCAAAATGACATACGAACCTCCAAATCCACTTCCGGACACGCTCCTAAGGCCAGAATCATCATACGGAGCTATTCCCAAACTAAGAATCCCAAGCGGACATCGATAACATTGAAATGCACTTCAACCCAAATTTATTAAATTCTTCCAAATGCCAACTTTCCACAATAGGCGCTAAAATGCTCCCGGGTCATCGAAAACCTGATCCGGACATACGCCCAAGTCCAAAATTATCATACGAACCTGTTGGAACCTTCCAATCCCGATTCAGAAGTTGTTTAAGCAAAAATCAACCCTTTGTCAATTCCTCCAACTTAAAGCTTCTGTAAATAGAATATTCTTTCCAAATCAACTCCGAATATCCCAAAATCCAATTTCGACCACACATACAAGTCATAATACCTGAAGTGAAGCTACTCATGGCCTCAAACTGCCAAACTACGCGCTAGGGATCAAAACGACCGGTCGGGTCGTTGCATTTTTTAAGTATGACCTAAAGTAAAGGGAAGTGTGTGTTGAAGGCATATGCTAAAGTTTAATTATTGCTATCAACCATAGTCATAGGTATGGTGTGCTTTGGATGTGTTAAAAGAAAATAAAGTGCTCAAGATTAGTGTGAATTGGTGGTTGACTCGAGGACTAGCAAAGTCTAAGTGTGGGGTGATTATCTTTGACCAAAATGCTATACTTTCAGTACATTACTCACACTATATTTTGTTGGTTTAGTGATTAATTGTGCGACCTTTGAGCTAAATTATGTTATTTTATGTGTGGAGCATTGGAAGAAAGTCAAATAAAAGTTGCACGAAAAGAGGACAAAAATGCAAGAAAAGAGCACAAAAATACTAAGTACCCAAACCATGCTACAAGCCAAACATAGCCAGCTCTGTAGCCAGCTTTACCGTGCTACAGGCCAAGCATAACCAGCTTGACTGCGCTATAGGCCAAGCTGTCATGACCCAAAATCCTAACCAGTCGTGATGGCACCTATCTCAGTACTAGGCAAGCCGACAACATCAATAACCCACGATTTCCTTTAAGTTTGAAAACATAATGCTTAATACAATACCAAAAATCTAGCAAATTCTGATACAAACATTCCCAAAACATGGTGTCACTGAGTACATGAGCATCTATACATTACAAGCCTAGAAAATACGGTCTATAATAGTCTAAGACCAAATACAATAAACAAGAGATATGGAAGGAGAGACAAGGTCTGCGAAACACGACAGCTACCTATGAATCTCCGAAAAATCAACCGTGCGAGAGAATCAACACCCACTGTATCTGGGATAACCTGGATCTGCATACGAAGTGCAGGGTGTAGTATGAGTACAACCAACTCAGTAAGTAACAATAATAAATAAAGAACTGAAAGTAGTGACAAGCTTCTCGGCTAAGTCCAAATACAGTTCTTTCCAATATAAAAGAGTAGGCATGCTCTCGAGTTCAACATTTAAGATTTCATTGAAATTTCATATCAAGTTTGATCGAAACAGAAAATAATGTTTTTCTAAAATTTCAAAAATAGTGATATATGACAACTGAAATGCAGCAAATAATAAAATCAATGCATCCTCTCAGAGTAACAGTCACTCAGTCCTCCCATTCACTCCAACCTCACAGTCACTCTTTCCTCACAGTCACTCATTCCTCACAGTCACTCATCATTCGGCACTCGCACTCGACCCTCGCACTTAGTAGGTACCTGCGCTCACTAGGGTGTGTACAGACTCTGGAGGGGCTCCTTCAGCCCAAGCTCTATAACATGCCAATCATGGCATAAATCAATAAAACATGTTGTGGCGTGCAGCCCGATCCCATAAATATCCTCACAATTAGGCCCTCAGCCTCACTCAGTCATCAACCTCTCCAGTCTCTCGGGCTCTCAGAAATCATGATGAGCAGCCCAACAACAATGATATGATGCATCAATAATGAACAAGAGAGACTGTGATGTAATATGCAAGTAAAACTGTGACTGAGTACAAAATAGTAATTTAACATATAATTCAACATTTACATGACCTCTGTGAGTCCTAACAGTGTCAACACATGGTTTAAACATGATCTATAGTTCAATTTCCCTAATCGGTGGAAAACTGTGCGGTAGCAACAATTTATTCAACAATACAGATCCATGGAATTAACCAAGTCACAATTTCTACGGTGCACGCCCACACACCCGTCACCTAGCATATGCGTCACCTCAAAACCAATCACATATCACAGAATCCAGGGTTTCATACCCTCAGGACCAAATTTAGACTGTTACTTACCTCAATCCGAGCAATTCTTTATTCAAATAAGCCTTTTCCTCACGATGCGGCCTCCAAACGCCTTGAATCTTAGTCAAAATAATTGATACAATCAATATGAGGTATATGAATCAATTACTTATGAAAATGCTAAATTTCACAAATAAATCCGAAATTAACTCAAAAATTAATAGTGGGGCCCACATATCGGAACACGATAAAAGTTACAAAATATGAATGCACATTCAACCACGAGTCCAACCATACAAATATTACTAAATTCCGACTCCGATTCGGCCTTCAAACCCTCAAATCAATTTTTTGAAAAATTTCTATTCTAATCCCCCAAATCATGAAATAAGTGCTGGAAATAATGTTAGATTCATGAATAACCGACCAAATCAAGTTAAGATCATTTACCCCAGTCCCATTTGTGAAGTTTACCTCTGAAAATCGCCCAAACCGAGCTCCCCAACTATTTTTATGTCAAAAATGGCAAAAAAAAATCCGTTTACAAAGCCTCTGACGTTTTCGAGCGCCATAGGTAGCGTGGGGCGCTGCCTGTGGCACCATTTCTAGTATCCCAAAAATTTCCAATGCCAGCGCTAGCGCCCCACGCTACCCCGGGAGCTGGCGGCGACGGAAAATCGTTTCCAACACGGAAATGGGCATAACTCTCTCATACGATGTCCGAATTCGACCATTCTTTTTGGTATGGCTCCGAAATTTCAAAACGGATCTAATGCTTCAATCAAATCTGAATTTGGAGCTTATTTGCTTAATGTGATACCACTTATTCTCGAAGAAACGACGTCGGAACATTCTACATTCGATGCCGAAACCTAGCAAATCAAGTCCGATTGACCTCAAATTTTGCACACAAGTCATAAATGACATAATGGAGGTATTTCAATTTTCAGAATCGGAATCTGGCCCTGATATCAAAAAGTCAATTCCCCGATCAAACTTCCAACTTAAATTTCTATTTTAGCCATTTCAAGCCTAATTTAACTATGGACTTCCAAATAATTTTCTGGACACGCTCCTAAGTCCAAAATCACCATACAGAGCTATTGGAATCATCAAAACTCTATTCCGGGGTCATTTACACATAAATCGACATCCGGTCACTATTTTAACCTAAGCTTTAAACCTTGGAACTAAGTATTCCAATTCATTCCAAAACATCACCGGACCCGAACCAATCACCCCGGCGAGTCACATAATAACTGTAAAGGATAAACTGAGCAGTAAATGGGGAAACGGGGTTGTAATAGTCAACATGACCAGCCGAGTCGTTACATTCTCCCCCTCTTAAACAAGCGTTCGTCCTCGAACGAGTTTAGAATTATACTTGGAGTCTCAAATAGGTGTGGATATTTGCTCCGTATCTCCTGCTCAGTCTCTTAAGTAGCTTCTCCAACTGGCCGACCTCTCCACTGCACTTCTATTGAAGCTATGCTCTTTGATCTCATCTTTTGAACCTGTCGGTCCAAGATGGCTACCGACTCCACATCATAAGCCATATTACCATCCAACTGAACCGTGTTGAATTCCAAAACATGAGACGGATCTCCGATATACTTCCGGAGCATAGATACATGAAACACTAGATGTACACCCGATAGACTAGGTGGAAAATCAAGTTCATAAGCCACTTGTCCAACCTTCGTAAGTATTTCAAAAGGTCCAATATACCTAGGACTCAACTTGCCCTTCTTCTCGAATCTCATAACACCCTTCATAATCGAAACTCGGAGTAGTACCTTCTCTCCTATCATGTAAGCAAGATCGCGAACCTTTCGGTCGGCATAACTCTTCTGTCTAGACTGTGGCATGCGAAGTCATTCCTGAATCAATTTAACCTTTTCCAAGGTATCTTGAACTAAATTAGTACCTAATAGCCTAGCCTCACCCGACTCAAACCAACCCACCGGAGACCGACACCGTCTCCCATATAAATCCTCATACAGAGCCATCTGAATGCTCGATTGGTAGCTGTTATTGTAAGCAAACTCTGCCAGTGGCAGAAATTGATCCCAAGAACCGCCAAAATCAATTACACAAGGGAATAGCATATCCTCCAATATCTGAATAGTGCGCTCATACTGCCCGTCCGTCTGAGAGTGAAATGTTGTACTCAGTTGAACCTGTGTACCTAATTCTCGTTGTACTGCCCTCCAAAATTGTGATGTAAACTGTGTACCCCGATCTGAAATGATGGACACTGGCACACCGTGCAGGCGAACAATCTCGCGGATATAAATCTCAGCCAACCGCTCCGAAGAATAAGTAGTACCAACTGGAATAAAATGCGCAGACTTGGTCAATCGATCCACAATCACCCAAACAACATCAAACTTCCTCAAAGTCCGTGGAAGCCCAACTGCGAAGTCCATGATAATACGCTCCCACTTCCACTCTTTAATTTCAAGTCTCTGAAGCAATCCTCCTGATCTCTGATGCTCGTATTTCACCTGTTGACAATTTAAACACCGAGCTACAAACCCAACAATATCTTTCTTCATTCGCCTCCACCAATAGTGCTGCCTCAAATCTTGATACATCTTCGCGGCACCTGGATGAATGGAGTACCGCGAACTGTGAGCTTCCTGGAGAATCAACTCACACAAACCATCTACATTAGGCATACATAGCCTGCCCTGCATCCGTAATACACCGTCATCTCCAATAGTGACTTCCTTGGCATCATCGTGCTGAACCGTGTCCTTAAGGACATGCAGATGGGGATCATCATACTAGCGCTCTCTGATGTGATCATATAAAGAAGACCGAGAAACCACACAAGCCAAAACTCGATTTGGCTCGGAAACATCCAATCTAACAAACTGGTTGGCCAAGGCCAGAAATCCAAGTCTAAAGGCCTCTCTACTACCAGTAAGTAACCTAAGCTGTCCAAACTCTCCGCCTTATGACTCAAGGCATCGGCCACCACATTGGCCTTTCCGGGATGATAGAGAATGGTGATATCATAATCCTTAAGCAACTCTAACCACCTTCGCTGCCGCAAATTAAGATCCTTCTGTTTAAACAAATGTTGTAGACTCCGGTGATCGGTATAAACCTCACAATGGACACCATACAAATAATGCCGCCAAATCTTTAAGGCATGAACAGTAGCTGCTAACTCAAGGTCGTGGAGCGGATAATTCTTCTCATGTACCTTTAACTATTTGGATGCATAGGCAATCACCCTACCATCTTGCATCAGCTCTGCGCTGAGACCAATACGCGACACGTCGCAATACATAGTATAAGGCCCTAAACCCGTAGGCAACACCAATACTGGGGCTGTAGTTAGAGCTATCTTGAGCTTCTGAAAGCTCTCTTCACATTCATCTGACCACCTGAACGGAGCACCTTTATGGGTTAATTTAGTCATAGGTGATGCAATAGATGAGAAACCCTCCACGAAGCGACGTAAATAATGGACCAGGCCGAGAAAACTTCGAACCTCAATAACTGAAGATGGCCTAGGCCAGCTCTGAACCACCTCTATTTTCTTCGGATCCACCCTAATACCTTTACTGGACACTATGTGTCCCAAGAATGCCACCGAGCTAAGCCAGAACTCACACTTAGAGAATTTGGCATAAAGTTTCTCCTCTCTCAGCCTCTGTAGTACAATACTCAAGTGTCGTGTATGCTCCTCCTGGCTACGTGAGTACACCATGATATCATCAATAAATACCACGGCAAACGATTTAAGATATGGCTGGAATACACTATTCATCAAGTGCATGAATGTTTCTGGGGCATTGGTCAACCCAAAAGACATCACGAGAAATTTATAGTGGCCATAACGAGTCCTGAATGCCGTTTTTAGAATATCTGAATCCCGAATTTTTAACTGGTGATATCCAGATCTCAAATCAATTTTGGAGAATACCCCCGCTCCCTGAAGCTGGTCAAATAAGTCATCAATACGCGGCAAGGGATATTTATTCTTAATTGTAACTTTGTTCAACTGCCTGTAATCGATGCACATCCACATAGTACCATCTTTCTTTTTCACAAACAAAACCGGTGCACCCCAAGGTGACACACTAGGCCTAATAAACCCCTTTTCAAGGAGTTTCTGAAGTTGCTCTTTCAATTCTTTCAGTTCATCTGGTGCCATACGATACAGAGGAATAGAAATTGGTTGTGTGCCCGACACCAAGTCAATACCAAAATCAATATCCCTGTTGGGTGGCATACCCGGCAGGTCTGCAGGAAATACATCCGAAAAATCTCGCACTACCGGTACTGAATTAATTGTAGGAGTATCTACATCAACATCTCTCACAAAGGCCAAATATGACAAACACCCCTTCCCTACCATACGTTGGGCCTTCAAATAAGAAATTACTGTGCTGGGAATATAATCTAGAGACCCTCTTCATTCGACCTTTGGCAACCCCGGCATTGCTAACGTCACGATTTTTGTGTGACAATCTAGAATAGCATGACATGGAGACAACCAATCCATACCCAGAATTACATCGAAATCAACCATACTAAGCAATAAAAGATCAACTCTAGTCTCCAGTCCCCCAATTGTTACCACACACGACCGATACACATGGTCCACAATAATAGTATCGCCCACTAACGTAGATACACGAACATGTGAAACTAAGGACTCATGGGGCATATCTAGATAATGAGGAAAGTACGATGATACATACGAATAATATAGATGCCTCCATGTGGCACACTGAGACAATACCTGTGTTCACTGCATCTGAAGCAACATCATTTGGTCCGGCAGGAAAAGCATAGAATTGGGCCTGAATGCCACCTGATCGGCCTCCCCCTCTTGGGAGACCCCTAGCTGCCTGACCCCCACCCCCAGCTGGCTAGGCGAGAGGCGAAGTAACTGGTGCTGAAGTCGTGGTCTGACTCCTCTGCTGCACTGGACGATGAGGACACTGCCTCCACATATGCCCAAATTCACCGCACTCAAAGCAGCTCCCCAGTACTGGTGGTGATGCTGACTGAATCAAACCCCGAGAACCAGAATAACTACTAAAAGCACCCGGTGTAAATGAACCCTGATCTGAAGGAGCACGGGATGAACTTTAGCACACTGAGAGATGACTGGCCCTGATGAGAACTATATGAACCATGGTTAGATGATGCACCATGGTGTACTGGACGACCTATATGTGCATGTGTATAAGGACGACCCCTGTTGCGGTAAAACTGACCCCCTGAAGGAATACCGCTGAAATCACCTAATCCACGAGGTCTCTTGGCCTCCCTCTCTCCACGTTCTTGACTACGGACCATCTCTATCTGCCGAGCAATGTCAACTACCTCATCAAAAGTAGCACTAGATACTCTCTCCCGAGTCATAAGTAACCGCAGCTGATATGCGAGGCCATCAATGAACCTCCTAATCCTCTCCTTATCAGTAGGAACCAATAAAACTGCATGACGAACTAACTTAGAAAATCTCATCTCCTACTGCGTCACAAACAAGCCATTCTGACGTAACTGCTCAAACTGTCTGCATAGTTCCTCTCTGCGAGACTGCAGCACGAACTTCTCCAAAAAGAGAACGGATAATTCCTGCCATGTAAGTGGTGCTGAGCCAACTGGCCTGCGCCTCTCATAAGCCTCCCACCATCTGAAGGCAACCCCAAAAAACTGAAAAGTAGTGAACGAGACCTCACTAGTCTCCAGAATACCTGTTGCCCGAAGCATCCGCTGGCAGTTATCCAGGTTACCCTAAGCATCCTCTGACTTAGCACCGCTAAATGATGGAGGTCGAAGCCTCCCAAATCTCTCAAGTCTCATCTGCTCATCATCTGCCATAACGGGGACTACCGGGGCCTGAACAACTATAGCCCGCTGGGCTGGTAGTGCCCCCGGTATCTGAAGTCCATGTACTACCTACTCTGGAGTACGGGCAACAGGGGTATGAGTACCTCCCTCGGCCTGAGAAATGGCAGGTGCGGCCTGAGCCGAAACCACCTGAACAAGGCCAGTGCAAACTGTCAACATCTGAGCCAAAGCCTCTTATAGGCCTAGAATCTCAATGGGAACAGCTGGTGCCTGAGCGGGTCCCGCAGGCTCAACTACATTTGAAATTTCTCCTAAGTTGGAGCAGCTGGTGGTCCTACAGGTGCTGCTCCAACTGTTGTACGAGTGACACCTCGACCTCTACCTCGGCCCCGGCCTCTACCACGGCCCCGACCTCTCGCGGCCCTAACTGGTGGCACTGGTGGCTAACAATCCGATCCGGTAGTACGTGTTCTCACCATCTATAAGAGAATAGAACAATCAGAATTTAAGTTTTCCGGAATCAACAAGTTCGCATGATAGAATACAAGAAAGTGAAATTTTCCTAAGGGTTCGGTAGCCTCTCGAAGATAAGTACAGACGTCTCTGTACCGATCCGCAAGACTATACTAAACCTTCTCATGACTCGTGAGACTTATGTAACCTAGGCTTTGATACCAACTTGTCACGACCCAAAATCCTAACCAGTCATGATGGTGCCTATCTCAGTACTAGGCAAGCCGACAACATCAAAAACTCACGATTTCCTTTAAGTTTGAAAACATAATGTTTAATACAATACCAAAAATCTAGCAAATTCCGATACAAACATTCCTAAAACCCGGTGTCACTAAGTACATGAGCATCTATACATTACAAGCCTAGAAAATACAGTCTATAATAGTCTAAGACCAAATACAGTAAACAAGAGATATGGAAGGAGAGACAAGGTCTGCGAAACACGATAGCTACCTCTGAATCTCCGAAAAATCAACCGTGCGAGAGAATCAACACCCACTGTATCTGGTATCACCTGGATCTGCATACGAAGTGCAGGGTATAGTATGAGTACAACCAACTCAGTAAGTAACAATAATAAATAAAGAACTAAAAGTAGTGACAAGCTTCTCGGCTAAGTCCAAATACAGTTCTTTCCAATATAATAGAGTAGGCATGCTCTCAAGTTCAACATTTAAGATTTCACTAAAATTTCATATCAAGTTTGACCGAAACAGAAAATAATATTTTTCCGAAATTTTAAAATAGTAATATATGACAACTGAAATGCAGCAAATAATGAAATCAATGCATCCTCTAAGAGTAACAATCACTCAGTCCTCCCATTCACTCCAACCTCACAGTCACTCTTTTCTCACAGTCACTCATCACTCGGCACTCGCACTCGGCACTCGCACTCAGTAGGTACCTGTGCTCACTGGGGGTGTGTGCAGACTCCGAAGGGGCTCCTTCAGCCCAAGCGCTATAACATTCCAATCATGGAATAAATCAATAAAATATGTTGTGGCGTGCAACCCGATCCCATAAATATCCTCACAATTAGGCCCTCAGCCTCACTCAGTCATCAACCTCTCCAGTTTCTCGGGCTCTCAGAAATCATGATGAGCAGCCCAACAACAATGATATGATGTATCAATAATGAACAAGAGAGACTGAGATGTAATATGCAAGTAAAACCGTGACTGAGTACAAAATAGTAATTTAACAGATAATTCAACATGTACATGACCTCTGCAGGTCCCAACAGTGTCAACACATGGTTTAAACATAATTTATAGTTCAATTTCCCTAATACAGTGGAAAAATGTATGGTAGCAACAATTTATTCAACAACATAGATCCATGGAATTGATCAAGTCACAATTCCTATGGTGCACATCCACACGCCCGTCACCTAGCATGTGCATCACCTCAAAACCAATCACATATCATAGAATTCAGGGTTTCATACCCTCAGGACTAAATTTAGAACCGTTACTTACCTTAATCCGAGCAATTCTTTATTCCAATAAGCCTTTTCCTCGCGATTCGACTTCCAAACGCCTTGAATCTTAGTCAAAATAATTTGATACAATCAACACGAGTTATAAGAATCAATTCCATATGAAAATGCTAAATTTCACAAATAAATCCAAAATTAACTCAAACATTAACAGTGGAGCCCACGTCTCGGAACACAACAAAAGTTACAAAATATGAATGTCCATTCAACCACGAGTCCAACCATACAAAAATTACTAAATTCCGACTCCGATTCGGCCTTCAAACCCTCAAATCAATTTTTGGAAAATTTCTATTCTAATCCCCCAAATCACGAAATAAGTGCTGGAAATAATGTTAGATTCATGAATAACAGACCAAATCACGTTAAGATCACTTACCCCAGTCCAATTTGTGAAGTTTGCCTCTGAAAATCGTCCAAACCGAGCTCCCCAACTATTTTTATGTCAAAAATGGCCAAAAACCCGTTTATAGAGCCTCTGACGTTTTCGAGTGCCACAGGTAGCGTGGGGCGCTGCCTGTGGTGCCATTTCCAGTATCTTAAAAATTCCCAACGCCAGGGCTAGCGCCTCACGCTACCCTGGCGCCGGTGGCGACGAAAATTCGTTCCCGACATGGAAATGGGTATAACTCTCTCATACAATATCCGAATTCGACGATTCTTTTGGTATGGCTCCAAAATTTCAATACGGATCTAATACTTCAATCAAAATGGAATTTGGAGCTCATTTGCTTAATATGATGCTACTTATTCTCGAAGAAACGATGTCGGAACATTCTACATTCGATGCCGAAACCTAGCAAATCAAGTCCGATTGACCTCAAATTTTGCACACAAGTCATAAATGACATAATGGAGGTATTTTAATTTTCAGAATTGGATTCCGGCCCCGATATCAAAAAGCCAACTCCCCGGTCAAACTTCCAATTTAAATTTCTGTTTTAGCCATTTCAAGCCTAATTTAACTACGGACTTTCAAATAATTTTTCGGACTTGCTCCTGAGTCCAAAATCACCATACAGAGCTATTGGAATCATCAAAACTCTATTCTATGGTCGTTTACACATAAGTCGACATCCGATCACTATTTTAACCTAAGCTTTAAACCTTGGAACTTAGTATTCCAATTCATTCCAAAACTACACCGGACCCAAACCAGTCACCCTGACGAGTCACATAACAACTGTAAAGCATAAATCGAGCAGTAAATAGGGAAACGGGGTTGTAATACTCAAAACGACCGGCCGGGTCGTTACACAAGCATAGCCAGCTCTATAGTCAGGTTGACCGCGCTATAAGCCTGGCCTCGTGACGTCTGTAGCTCAGTGATCAAAAGTGCGCGAATGAAAAGACTCTGACCCAGATTTGGACTTGGAGACTTCAACCCTAGCCTATAAATACTCCCTAAATATGACTAAAATGAGGGGACATTTTTTAGAGGAGATTCGACCTAAGGAGGCAAGAACACACTAGGAACAAGGCGGAGAATTCTTCTACGAGTTTTTCACTTTCTTCTTCCTATTTTCATTATTGGTTATGAATTCTAATATTGTAGTTGTGCATACTATTATAAATAGCTAATTTGTTATCTAGAGTTTTGATGGAACCTTTTGTAGGACAAATTCTTGTTATGATTTTATAAAATTGAGCCGTTGGATTTCTCTACTTGTTCAACTACGTGTTTATTATTGTTGATTGAATGACCATCAATTGATTGTGCCTATTTAGTGTGTATTGTTTAAGAGAGGGTACATATATAGGTAAATGTTGAACAAAATCGCTCCTAACGTATGTGAGAGATCAATACGAAGGGTTTAAAAGCGGGATTAGAGATAACGAAACTTTGGTGCGATCGTAGTGAGTGGTAAATTAGTGTTAGCTAGCGTAGTTCGAGAGAATACGTCTAGTAAATTGTAGTAATTGCACGAGAGAGAATTACGAAATCCGAAGTACTCACGGTCGGTAGAGAATACTTAGGCAAAATAATATAAGACATAGTGGGAAGGATTCCGACAATTGAAAAGATCATAACTCTAGACCCCCTTAATTTTGTCTCCAACCCTTAGTCTTGTTAGTTGATAATTTTACTGCTTTTAGTATTTGTTAATTAATTTGTTTAAATAATAATTACAATATTTATAACTAGAAAATTATTTGAACTTGTATTTCTTAGTGATATTGAGCAGTTGTAGCTAATCGATTGAGATTGATAATTTATTTATAATTTTTTTCTTAGTTTTACTTATATGTGATCGGACATATATTAACTCTTATTTTTTATTTTATAGGAAAAGACACACGGGGAACATGTGGCTTATGCTCATGTCTTTGAGGAGACACGTAAGAAGAAGAAGAAGAAGAAGAAGAAGAAGAAGAAGAAGAAGAAGAAGAAGAAGAAGAAGAAGAAGAAGAAGAAGAAGAAGAAGAAGAAGAAGAAGAAGAAGAAGAAGAAGAAGAAGAAGAAGAAGAAGAAGAAGAAGAAGAAGAAGAAGAAGAAGAAGAAGAAGAAGAAGAAGAAGAAGAAGAAGGAGAAGAATAAGAAGGAGAAGGAGAAGGAGAAGAAGTAGAAGGAGAAGAAGAAGGAGGAGGAGAAGGAGGAGAAGAAGAAGAAGGAGAAGAAGATGAAGATTAAGGAGAAGCAGAAGAATAAGGAGAAGGATGTTACAAGAGAAGAATGAGTCGAACAGCGTGCATCATAGATTTATGTAAGATCCTAAATTCAATACGGTGATGATCCGAAATGTCATCTTTAAATTTAATAATTAATTTTGTATTCTAAGACCTCGAAAAGCACTATTTATCATTCCTTGACTTGCGTGCGCAATTTATAAAATTTTCCGGAAAGTTTTCAAGTGAAAAATGAATTCAAATGTGAATTAGAGCTTTAAAACTCAACTAAGTTGACTTTGGTCAACATTTTTAACAAACGGATTCGGATTAGTATTTTGACAGTTCTGGTAGGTCCGTATCATGATTTGAGACTTAGGCGTATACCAGGAATCAAATTCCGAGGTCCCTAGCCCGAGATATGGAATTTTGATGAAAAATTAAAAGTTTAAGTTCAAATAGTGATCGGATGTCAAATTTTGTGCAAACGACCCCGGAATAGAATTTTGATGATTCTAACAGCTCCGTTTGGTGATTTTTGACTTAGGAGCATGATCGGATTTTTATTTAGAAGTCCGTAGTGGAATTAGGCTTGAAATGCCAAAAGTTCAATTTTTGGGAAGTTTGACCGGGGGGTTGACTTTTTGATATCGAGATCGAAATCCAATTCTGGAAATTGGAATAGGTCATTCCGAATTGATTTGATGTGTTTCGGCACAAGATATAGAATTTGAAAGATCAAAGTTCATAGATTTTGATTTGAGGTGCGATTCGTCGTTTTGATGTTGTTTGATGTGGTTTAAAGCCTCCACTAAGTTCGTATTGTATTTTGGGACATGTTGGAATAATTGGTTAAGGTCTTGAGGGTCTCGGGTAGATTTTGAAAGGTAAACGGAATGGATTTCGGACAAAAAGGGTTGCTGGAAATTTGCAGAACTTTCGCCAGAAATTTTTTGTGCGTGGAGCCAACTTTAGAAGCTTCTATCTCGCACTTCATAAGAAATCGGAAGCTTTTCAAAACATGAAAGTTGTAGTCGTTTGATTCTAATTTCCATAAAGTTAAACCATTCATTATTTGGACATTTGTACAAAAAATTATGATGGATTGAATGAAGGCTGCTAGAGAAGTTTTGCCAGAAATTCTGATGCATGGAGCCGATTTTGAAAGCTTATATCTCGCAATTCATAAGGAATAGGAATATTTGCGAAACACAAAAGTTGTAGTCGTTTGATTCTAGTTTCCAGAAAGTTAAACCATTCATCATTTGGACATTTGTACATAAAGTTATGATCGATTGAAGGAAGGCTGGTAGAGCAGTTTCTGGTGGACTTTTAGTGACGGAAAATGGACTTTTAGTGACGGATGGGCAGAAACTTAAGGACCAAAAATGGTCATTTCCTTCATTTCGTTTTGGATTTTTGGAGCACGGTTCTTGGGCGATATTCATGGAAAAATATTGGGGTAATTGTTTCTTATCCTATATTGTTTATATTTCATGATTGCATACTCATTTAAATCATGAATCCGTGAATTTATGGAAGAAAAATCAAGATTTTCCCAAAATCTTTCAAAAAAAAAAAATTTAAGATTTGGAGGTCGAGTTTTTATCGGAATTTGATAAAATTGGTATGGGTGGACTCGTAATTGAATGGGTTATCGGATTTTGTAAGTTTCGCCGGATTCCGAGATGTGGGCCCCACGGGCAAATTTTGAGCTAATTTCGGATTTTATTGAAAAATATAATATTTTCTTATGAAATTGATTACTATAATTTTTGTTGACTGTATCGAATTAATTATGACTAGATACGAGTCGATCGGAGTCGGAGAATCGAGAAAAAAATATAATACTTGGTTAAATTGGAGCAAGTCGAGGTAAGTGACTTGTGGGGAAAATTCCCCTAGGATTGATAATTGTAATGTGTGGAAAGTCGTGTACACGAGGTAACGAGTGTGTACACGGGCTAAATGTGAAAGATTATGTTATAAATTGTGTAGATCACTGTTGCGCATTAATTAAATTATTTTATTTTGTTATATTCTTCATTATTGATTTAATGTTTATATTTTTAAATTTGCTTGACCTTTTTCAGCTATTTATTTTATCTGTTTAGTTGGAACTTGGTTTCTTTTATTCTGTGCATTATTTGACGGTTGATTTTCTTTAAATTAAATATTATTAATATGAAGTATTTGACATTTTTAAACTTGATATTGAAGCAACGTATTAAAGATTTTGAAATATTATTTTCCTGAATTATTTACTCCTAAATATTTTTGTAAGATTTTCGTACTCATTGTAATGGAGCAGTGAGCTCTTTATTGTGGAAAAATATTATTGTTGAATTATTTTGACATGAGTCGTGAGCTCTTTATTGGGAAAAAAATATTATTGTTGAATTATTTTGACATGAGCAGTGAGCTCGTTATTGTGGAAAAATATTATTGATGATTTATTTTGGCATGAGCCGTGAGCTCTTTATTGTGAAAAAATATTGTTGTTGGCAAGTTAAATTATTTGAGCACTTGAGGTGCAAATTATGATATATTGTGATATTGATACGCATGCGGTGGTATAAGGTCTGGGTATTGAAACGCATGCGGTGAGATAAGGGTGGCTTGATACGCGTGGCTAGTAAGGGGAACTACTAGAAGTCATGCGGTGTGATAAAGATGGCTAAAACGCGGGATGCTATTTCGGGAAAAATATTTTCTTTCAAATAAATTGTGAAGGCTCTCGCGGCGAGATAAGGAAATGAGATATTGTGAATTTGTTTATGATTTGGGACTATGAGGTGGTATGGCCGCAGTTGCCTTTGATTATTGTGTGATTTTCTTAAAGTTGAAAAGAATTCTGTTTTGTTTCCACGATGTATTTATTTGCCATTATTTGATGTAATTAAATGTGACATACTACTTGATTCATTTCCATTGTCATTTTATCTTATAATATTGTTTAAACATTTTACCATGCCATTATTTATTCTCCAGTAGGGCCTGACCTGACCTCGTCACTACTCTACCAAGGTTAGGCTTGGCACTTATTGGGTACCGCTGTGATGTACTCATACTACGCTTCTGCACATCTTTTTGTGCAGATCCAGGTACATCTTATCAAACCACGCATCAGTAAACTAGTTGTACGAGGAGACTTCGAGGTATATCTGCCAACACCCGCAGACTCCTGAGTCCCCTTCTATTCTTGTTATGTTGCTTCCTTATTTTCGTTAGACTCTGTTATATAGAGACATAGAGGATAAATTCTTAGAAGCTTGTGACTTATTTCTACCGGGTTTTGGGAGTTGAAATTGCTTGAATTGTAGTTTAATTATTTCAGATATTTATTATTATTCCGCATTGATAGGCTTACCTAGTCTCAGAGACTATGTACCATCACGACATCCTATGTACACGTTTACCTTACAATTTTGGAGGGCTGTACATCGAGATTTGGGTACTCGTATGGAGTTGAGTACAACATTTCACCCTCAGACGGGCGGGCAGTCCGAACGTACGATTCAGATAATGGAGGATATGTTTCATGCGTGTGTGATAGATTTTGGGGGTGCTTGGGATCAGTTCTTACCACTTGCGTAGTTTGCTTACAACAATAGTTTCCAGTCAAGCATTCAGATGGCTCCGTATGAGGCCTTGTAGGGTAGACGGTGCCGGTCCCCAGTGGGTTAGTTCGAACCGGGCGAGGCTAGGCTATTGGGTACAGACTTGGTTCAGGATGCCTTGGAAAAGGTTAAGTTGATTTAGGATTGACTTCGTACATCCCAATCTAGACAGAAGAGTTATGCGAATCGGAAGGTTCGTGATATTGCGTTTATGGTTGGTGAGCGGGTATTACTCCGGGTTTCGCCTATGAAGGGTGTGATGAGGTTCGGGAAGAAGGGCAATTTGAGACGTAGGTATATTGGGCCTTTTGAGATTCTTGAGTGAGTTGGAGAGGTGGCTTACAAACTTGCACTACCACTTAGTCTCTCTGCGATTCATCCGGTATTCCATATTTCCATGCTTCGTAAATATCACGGCGATCTGTCTCATGTGTTAGACTTCAGTTCGGTTCAGTTGGACAAGGATCTATCTTATGTTGGGGAACCAATGGCTATTTTGGATAGGCATGTTCGAAAGCTGAGGTCAAAGAACATTGCTTCCGTGAAGGTTCAGTGGAGGGGTCATCCGGTCGAGGAGGCGACTTGGGAGACCGAGCATGATATGCACAGCTGTTATCCACACTTATTCACCAGCTTAGGTATTTTTTCTAACTCCGTTCGAGGACGAACATTTGTTTTAGAGGTGGAGAATGTGATGACTCAAAATGTCATCTTTAAATTTATTATTTTTTTTGTATTCTAAGTCCTCGAAAAATACTATTTATCATTCCTCGACTTGCGTGTGCAGTCCGTAAAATTTTTCGAAAAGTTTTCAGGTAAAAAATGAATTAAAATGTGAATTAGAGCTTTAAAACTCAACTGAGTTGACTTTGGTCAACACTTTTAACAAACAGACTCGGATCAGTATTTTGACAGTTCCGGTAGGTCCGTATCGTGATTTGGGACTTAGACATATGCAGGAATCAAATTCCGAGGTCCCTAGCCCGAGATATGGAATTTTGATGAAAAATTAAAAGTTTAAGTTCAAATAGTGACCGGATGTTAAATTATGTGCAAACGACCCCGGAATAGAATTTTGATAATTCCAACAGCTCTGTATGGTGATTTTGGACTTAGGAGCATGATCGAAATTTTATTTGAAAGTCCGTAGTGGAATTAGGCTTGACATGCCAAAAGTTAAATTTTTGGGAAGTTTGACCGGGTGGTTGACTTTTTTATATCAAGGTCGGAATCCGATTCTGGAAAATGGAATAGGTCTGTTATGTTATTTATGACTTGTGTGCAAAATTTAAAGTCATTCCGAATTGATTTGATGTGTTTCGGCACAAGATATAGAATTTGAAAGTTCAAAGTTCATAGATTTTGATTTGAGGTGCGATTCGTCGTTTTGATGTTATTTGATATGGTTTGAAGCCTCAACTAAGTTCGTATTGTATTTTGGGACATGTTGGAATAATTGGTTAAGGTCCCGAGGGTCTCGGGTAGATTTCGAAAGGTAAACGGAATGGATTTCGGACAAAGAGGGTTGCTGGAAATTTGCAGAAATTTCGCAAGAAATTTGCAGAAATTTCGCCAAATATTTTTGGTGCGTGGATCCAACTTTGGAATCCTATATCTCGTAATTCATAAGGAATCAAAACATTTTCAAAACATTAAAGTTGTAGTCGTTTGATTCTAGTTTCCATAAAGTTAAACCATTCATTATTTGGACATTTATAGAGAAAGTTATGATAGATTGAATGAAGGCTGGTAGAGCAGTTTCGCCAGAAATTCTGATGCGTGGAGCCGACTTTGGAAGCTTATATCTTGCAATTCATAAGGAATCGGAATATTTGCAAAACACAAAAGTTGTAGTCGTGTTATTCTAGTTTTCAGAAAGTTAAACCATTCATCATTTGGACCTTTGTACATAAGGTTATGATCGATTGAAGAAAAACTGGTAGAGCAGTTTCTAGTAGACTTTTAGTGACGGAAAATGAACTTTTAGTGACGGGTGGGCAGAAACTTAAGGACCAAAAATGGTCATTTCCTTCATTTCGTTTTGGATTTTTGGAGCACGGTTCTTGGGCGATTTTTGGGCGATATTCATGGAAAAATATTGGGGTAATTGTTTCTTATCCTATATTGTTTATATTTCATGATTGCATACTCATTTAAATCATGAATCCGTGAATTTATGGAAGAAAAATCAAGATTTTCCCAAAATCTTTAAAAAAAAAAAAAATTAAGATTTGGAGGTCGAGTTTTTATCGGAATTTGATAAAATTGGTATGGGTGGACTCGTAATTGAATGGGTTATCGGATTTTGTAAGTTTCGCCGGATTCCGAGATGTGGGCCCCACGGGCAAATTTTGAGCTAATTTCGAATTTTATTGAAAAATGCAATATTTTCTTATGAAATTGATTACTATAATTTTTGTTGACTGTATCGAATTAGTTATGACTAGATACGAGTCGATCGGAGTCGGAAAATCGAAGAAAATATTTGGTTAAATTGGAGCAAGTCGAGGTAAGTGACTTGTCTAACCTTGTGTGGGAGAAATTCTCCTAGGATTGATAATTGTAATGTGTGAAAAGTCGTGTACACGAGGTGACGAGTGTGTACACGGGCTAAATGTGAAAATTATATTTTAAATTATGTAGATCACTATTGTGCATTAATTAAATTATTTCATTTTATTATATTCTTCATTATTGATTTAATGTTTATATTTTTAAATTTGCTTGACCTTTTCCTGCTATTTATTTTATCTGTTTAGTTGGAACTTGGTTTCTTTTATTCTGTGCATTATTTGAAGGTTGATTTTCTTTAAATTAAATATTATTAATATGAAGTATTTGACATTTTTAAACTTGATATTGAAGCAACGTATTAAAGATTTTGAAATATTATTTTCCTGAATTATTTACTCCTGAATATTTTTGTAAGATTTTCGTACTCATTGTGATGGAGCAGTGAGCTCTTTATTGTGAAAAAATATTATTGTTGAATTATTTTGACATGAGCCGTGAGCTCTTTATTGTGGAAAAATATTATTGTTGAATTATTTTGACATGAGGCGTGAGCTCTTTATTGTGGAAAAATATTATTGATGATTTATTTTGGCATGAGCCGTGAGCTCTTTATTGTGGAAAAATATTGTTGTTGAATTATTTTGGCAAGTTAAATTATTTGAGCACTTGAGGTGCAAATTATGATATATTATGATATTGATACGCATGCGGTGGTATAAGGTCTGGGTATTGAAATGCATGCGGTGAGATAAAGGTGGCTTGATACGCGCTGCTAGTAGGGGGAACAACTAGAAGTCATGCGCTGTGAAAACGATGGCTATAACACGAGATGCTATTTCGGGAAAAATATTTTCTTTCAAATAAATTGTGAAGGCTCCCGCGGTGAGATAAGGAAATAAGATATTGTGAATTTGTTTATGATTTGGGACTACGAGGCGGTACCTTGGGAATGCCCTTGTTGATATTGATTTATGGCCGCAGTTGTCTTTGATTATTGTGTGATTTTCTTAAAGTTGAAAAGAATTCTATTTTGTTTTTACGATGTATTTATTTTCCATTATTTGATGTAATTAAATGTGACATACTACTTGATTCATTTCCATTGTCATTTTATCTTATAATATTGTTTAAACATTTTACCATGCCATTATTTATTCTCCAGTAGGGCCTGACCTGACCTCGTCACTACTCTACCGAGGTTAGGCTTGGCACTTATTGGGTACCGCTGTGGTGTACTCATACTACGCTTCTGCACATCTTTTTGTGTAGATCCAGGTACATCTTATCAAACCACGCATCAGTAAACTAGTTGTACGAGGAGACTTCGAGGTATATCTACCAACGCCCGCAGACTCCGAAGTCCCCTTCTATTCTTGTTATGTTGCTTCCTTATTTTCTTTAGACTCTGTTATATAGAGACATCGAGGATAAATTCTTAGAAGCTTGTAACTTATTTCTACCGGGTTTTGGGAGTTGAAATTGCTTGAATTGTAGTTTAATTATTTCAGATATTTATTATTATTCCGCATTGATAGGCTTACCTAGTCTTAGAGACGGTGCCATCACGACATCCTACGGAGGGAATTTGGGGTTGTGACAAATACTTTTATTTTTTCCTTAAGATTATTTTTTTATATAATATTTATCATTTTATTTCAGGAAGGGTATCAAAAAAGATCGGAGGAATGGCAACAAATTCAGCTTGTTCCTAATCATCGCCCGAAGATATGACTACGAAATACATACATGCGGCCGGTTGAGTAATTAAAGGTATAGAGCTTTTTTAGTAATATCCATTTTAATATTAGTTTGCTCAAGTTGTGTGTTTCTTCTCTTGCTCATTTTACTTTAATTTTCTTTATTTCTTGTAAAAATAAATAAAGATAGGGTCTATGGACTTTGAATACAACCTTTCTCCATTCATCCAGTTATATTATTTAGTGGTGTTTTTGCTTCATCCCGAGACTTTGAATGTATAAAAACACAAATTTAGGAGTTGACGCAACAATGGAGCACCGCTCAAGAAAAAATTGCTATGATGTCGACATTCATGGAAAAGCATGGCAATCAACGTACAATGGAGGAATCAAATAATAAGGAAACTGAAACTGATGAGTAGTAGTTGGGTTCTGTAATATGATATTTAGACTTGGCAGATTATAGACTTAGTTGATTTTTAGACTTGATTGTGAATGTTTTTTGCTCAAAGTGTTTTAGACTTGAATGCGATTTTGTTGAAACTAATGTGGTTTAATTGAAGTGTTTACACTTATTTGAAGGCTTTGTAATGCTTAAACTAGTGTGATATTTGATGTTTTGGGTTCAATTGCTTGAGTAATTGTGATATTAGGTTGAATGGTTGATTGTGTGTTTGGTTGTTTGAATTGGCAGGTAGTGTAGCTAAAATACAACAAAATTATGCTGACATTTACCTAATTTTCCGACTGATTTCCGACCACTATGGTTGGAATATTTACTTGAAAATTCTTAGATTTCTGACCAAAATGGTTTGAAGATTTTATTATTTATTTAATTAATTTTTAAATTTCCGATCAAATCGGTCGTAAATATTGAATTTAATTTTAATTTATTTTTAAAATCTTCAGATCGTTTGTGTCGGAACAAAAAAAAAATTATTAATATTTTTTTTAATATGGCAACGGAATCGGTCGCGAATTTACTGACTAAAGTAGTCGAAACATTTGAATTTATTTGGTCATCCCAATTTTTCAAATTTGCGACCAAAACGGTTGGAAGTTTTCGACTGATTTCATCGAAAATCTTTCCGGCCATCTATTTTCCGACCTTTTGATTTCGGATAGAAATTCATCAGAAATTTTTAAATTTTCGATCAATTTTCGACGATTTTCACGGTCGAAAATTTGACATTTTCTAATATTGTTATCTGGGCTCACTATGATTATGTGCTTCATCTATTGTAATGCTTCCACATGTTTGAAGTTTGTCAAGTTAAATTTTCTATTGTGCTACTCGTGTTTCTTTTATATTAGATTGTAAAAGGTCCATACAAACTTCCTGGAAAGGTTACTCTCTCCAAGGATGTGGAACACATCTCAATCATGGGGTATGTGTAAATTTTCATTGTAAGACTCTAAGAATAATTTATAAATATATTAATTTCATATTCCGTGACATTAATCATGGAATAACTAACTTTTGTGGGATATATAATAGATTTAGTTAAATCCTAAAAGTTAAGATTAGAGGTGTATGAATGACTTCCAATAAGTTTGTAATTGAATTGTACGCATATAGATATGTTTTCCAATCAATTACCCAAAAAAGACAGCGGAAACGGTAGACACGAATCACTTTATGGGGTTCCAATGCATCCTACATACTGTAAGTTGGCAAGCCCATAACAGTGAATAGAGCAGCTTATTTTTGCAATTTTTCTTTTCATTTCTTTATTTTTATGACCATTTAAAATATGATACAGTTATAGAAGTACAACATTTTAACTTTTTTAGGAAACGAAATCAAATTTGCACATACTAATATCAAAGAATATCGTGTATGTATAAATAATAAAGATGGAGTTTCCAATTATAAAACTAGAAACTAAAGGAAACAGCATTATTGTAATTTCTTTTCAAAAGAAAAGAAAAAGATTTTGTAATTTTTCTCTTCTCATTTTGCTTAAAAATCTCTAATTATCTTGCATCTTTTCACCTTCCCTTGTTTATAAGAGGCCCTTTTGAAGCCTGTAACAACGTAACTAATGAACCTGTAGAAGATCAACAGTCAGCACGGTATTGCTTATTTTTGGTGAAGTTTTTGTTTTCTGGAGTGTGCTTTTTGAGAGGGCTTACTTACCCTATGTTTTAGAGGCAACTTTGAGGATAATGGAACTTAAATAGCTCTTTTATTTTTGCTACATTTATTTTTTACTTAGACATTTGATTTATAATTTCTGTTTGTATTATTACTATTTGGGATTGAGGCATAGTTATCGTATGGCTTACATTAAATTCATTTGTTTTTATTTTAGTATTATAAGTTTGTTTATAACTAAATTTATAGAAAGAACCGTTTCACCGCGCAAAGTGATGGTTTATTTACTACTCTCTCCGGTCCACAATAAGTGACCAATTTGCCCTTTTATTTTGGTCCAAAATAAGTGACCATTTATATAATCAAGAAAAAATTCAATTTATTTTTCCAAAATTACCCTTATGTACGTATCTCTAAAAAGTCTTTTACTCCTCACATTAACTATGCTGCAACATTTAATTAAGGGTAGTTTACTCACACTAACTATTTTTGTCTAAAATTTTATATTTTTTCAATGGGTATATCCAAAGCAAATTGATCACTTGTTGTGGATCGGAGGGAGTAGCAGTTTATAAGGAAAGAAAGGGTACTTCTCCAAAAACGAAAAAAAGAGAGGAAAAAGGTTCGAAGCCTTAAGCTTGAATTTTCTCTTTTTTATGGTACATATATCATTTACTTTTGCATACCGTTTCACATTTTTCCGCTTGCACGCCTCCTATACTTTGTTAGGGTGACAGCACGTCTGGCGCTTTAGTTTTGACGAGATTTATGGCCTTTTGATAAGAGTGGGTTGCTCTAGTGGTGAACACTCTTCACTTCCGACCAAGAGGTTGTGAGTTCGAGTCACCCTAAGAGCAATGTGGGGGAGTTCTTGGAGGGAGGGAGCCGAGAGACTATCGAAAACAGTTTTTCTACCTTAGGGGTAGGGTTAATATCTGCGTACACACTACCTTTTCCAGACCCCATTAGTGGGATTATATTGGGTTGTTGTTGTATTTAACCTTCAACAAAGAAAATGTGCTTTTTCTTTTTATTTCTCTACTTACATAGTTTTACAAAGTTAAGGACTACTAATTTTAGTCAAGGTACAATAATATAACATCCCCTAATAAATACAAATAAGTAGTCATATGATTTGACAATTAGAAATCCTTTTAAGCTCCTATGAATATATTGGTCAACTCTTAGGAAACAAATTGTGCTTATCACTGGTCAACCAGAATGCGGTGTCTATGC
Organism: Nicotiana tabacum; assembly: GCF_000715075.1. Taxonomy (NCBI): domain Eukaryota; kingdom Viridiplantae; phylum Streptophyta; class Magnoliopsida; order Solanales; family Solanaceae; genus Nicotiana; species Nicotiana tabacum. Next base: position 111,104,250 of record NC_134081.1, on the reverse strand, counting down.
ATATTTCCCAAGAGATTTCTATTATTGGATTCACTCTTATTATAGGTTGCCGCAATTTCAAAGTAAAATAGCCTTATAAATAAAATTTGTTTCTCCAAAATTTTCAAATCAACTCAATTATAGTTTAAGAACAGTTAGAGTCCCACCTACACCAAACCTAGACTGTAATGAACACTAAAATTTAATTGCAACTAGACCAATCTCTTTTTTTTACGCTACGTTTAGTTCCTAAAACGGAAGGGGGAAGTGGAAGTATCTTGACTGGTTTGCTTTGGTTAAATTGATCTACATACCATTCGGCGGATGAATTGAAAAGTTGATTGTGGCGTGAGCACAACCTTTGACTTTAAGATTCATAAATATAAATAAAAATAAAAACAAAAATAAATATCATCTGTAAAATTAGTGTAAATATTAAGTGCAAGTATCTTTTTACGGAGGAAAATTTAACAAGCTCGAAACACACACTTAAATTCTGCTCGCTAATCAAATATAGTATAGTACAATATCGTATCCACATGAATTGTATTTAAACAGTATTCTTGTAGTTTCTAGCTTGGTTGCTATCCAGGAGAATCAACAATTGAGATTTATAAGATGTCTAACTAAAATTAACTAAGAATCTAAAGCTATTGACAAATGACAATCGAAGCAAGAAATAAGCAAAGAAGGTTATCAATGGGAGAAGATAGGGTTTTGATAGGATAGGTGCAAGCTAATTGTTTGAGATCTAACTCTAGATAATTCACTTCTAATGATCAAGTGAGTTTTTCGAATTCACTCAATTACCAGTTCAAACGTTAGGAAAAACTCCTCTCTCAATTAAGTCTTAACCTCACAAGATGAACCAATTTAAGTACGTGAAGATATGCAGGAATGCGTTGTGGATTGGTGTTAAGGAGAACTTCTCTCGATTATCCTCCTAACTAGGTTTAATCAATGATTAACCTAGCCTCTTTCGATTACTAAGAAGAATTAATGAACTCAGTCAACGATATAATGCAAAGATATCACAAGCTATGCCTCTCTCGATTACCTGAACAAGTGAATAAAAATGCAACAATTAAATCATCCAAAAACGCTTCAATACATAAAACTAGAGTTATAATCCACAAACAATCATCAATACACCAAATCCATCAAACCCTAAAGAGAACTACTCCATAGACATGGAGCAATTCATCACAAATATAATAAAAGTATAGAAAAACATAAATTCGATCCAAACTCGGATTTTGAGTGAGGAAGGAATGATGAAATCCGTGTGCTCCTGTTCTTCCATCTCCTCCTTAGCCTCCTTAGGTCGAATGTGTCAAAACTCCTGAAAATAACATTTTCCCGTGTATTTATACCAAATAGGGTCGGGCCGAGACGAAACCACCTTCTCCTAGCCAAAAAAAGATTTTCACTCTGTAAAAATTACACAAGCGCACCGCATGGGGCAACGCACCATGCGGGGCATTAGTGGGAAAATCCAGAGAGCTAACTTCTGACAGACAACAGGAATTTGCACAATCTCGGCCCCACGCGCCGCGGCAGTGGAGATTTCTCAGAGTTCTGATCAAATGTCAATTTTTGACATCCAGATTTGGTCCTTGACCCCCGAACACGATCCCGGCTTAATCCCTTGGGCTTTTACTCAGACTTCAAAGCTCCTAATAGCTCGAATTCATTCCATAACATCTACATAGCTCGGAATCACTCCTACCAGGCATAAAACACACAATAAGTGTGAAACACTATCAATTAAAGCTCAAACATGAATAAAGTGCAGTGAATTAGAGTGCAATAAGCGACTAAAATATGAGATTATAGCCTACCATCAACACCCCGCACTTAAACCATTGCTCGTCCTCAAGTAATCAAACTACACTTCATATAAACACGACCTTTTTCAACAACTCTCACAACTTATCACACCAAGAATATTTAAACCATATTAAGTACAATACTATAACATCCTCGCCTTAAGATTTGACTCAAAAGCACCACGCATTATTTATAACCCGCTCACTTACTCTAACAAAGAGGTCAACGACATTACTTTTCCTTTATGAATCAAGTGCCCTCACACAACAATAGAGAGTAGTTCCACAAACAATAAAATTTAAGCACACTTAGGAACTCAAGATAGAAAGAATTCACTCACTCTTAGAAGTAACATTCATATGCCACAAAAGATGTACCATAGGCTTTCCCGTAGTGTACTACTCTACTAATTGAGCTCATTTAGTCAAGGATCAAGTAGGACTTTAATTGGTTGTAATGTAGGATGCGGGATGCGTATGATACATTTAGATATAAGAGTGACTACACCTCCCTAAGTACTTTAATACATATATTTCATTGTTCAAAACCCCACACTTATGTCAAACCATAATTCCAACTTCACATCAATATACATTAACTCCCTACTTCTTTAAGCACAATTACATTAAGTTACCACTATCAAGGAATATTTTTCACAATCATACACTAATTTTTTTTCTTTTTCATTTCAAGTGGCTCTTACTTTTTCAAAACATTGCTTCTTTCTCCTTATTTCAATAGTTCCATTCAAAAGCCAAATCAACCACCCCACACTTCAACTTTTACAAAGTTCATACCGAATTCAAATTCTCACGAGAAGTATAAGGTTCACATAGATGGTCAATTCAAACAAATGGGTAAGGCTTGTAATGTGGTTGCCAAAGAAACAAGATTACAAGCCCAAAGGGGTTAACTAAGATACATAATAATTAGGTGGGTAAACATATCATTGGCTCAACAAAGAAATACCTATATTACTTCCAAGATTGAATAAAACTACTATTTCGCTTTGCAAACATACGGGGTAAGTTCTAGACATCAAATGCAATGCACAGAATACACAAAACCTCACACACACATGGCACATAACTCACTCAAGATTGGATTATCAAGACACTCTAGTCAAAGTAGTTAAGAAAAGTTAAGATCATACAATTTAAGGTACTTATACAAGAGTAAAAAACTGAGCCTAAGCGTCACAACTAAAGCACTTACTATTCCCAAGTTATAATAAAATCAAGAGATATTGCTTTCAATTCCAATCATAGCACAAGGTTTTATACTACTCTGCAAAATAAAAACTAACTATATCTGGTTCAAACAAAATCCTAGGAAAAGAACCGCGACACAAAGAAAAACCAAGGGGGAATTATTACACTACCGAATAAAAGAAAATATTTTTGTCTTTTTTCTTTCGACTTTAATCCCTCAAGAAACCTGTCGAATGATATCCATCGTCAGGAAAAATCAAAAAATTTAAACTTTTAATGGTTTTTTCAATTATTATCTATCTCTAACTACTACAACTAACAAAAACTAAAACTAATATACATACATACATACAACATATCCCCCACCCCACACTTTAAGTTATGGCATGATACACAATTAAAAAGAAAGAGGTAAAGGAAACTTCCCTGAATTTTCTTCTCTTCCGAGAACCTATGAACTTTACCCCTAATTCTGAATTCATTCATTGTTTTCGCTCCTTGGGACTTTTTGTGGAGCTCATTAAGCCCAATTCTTCTGATGATACCTGCAAGACCCGCTCTTTTCTTTCTTTCTTGTCCTCATCTTGAGAAGTGAATTGCTCGTTGATGATGATCCTTAAATTGTTTATGCATTCTTTCACATGATCAATCCATACATATTCCTGTAAATCCCCAAAAATAAAATCCCCATGATCAAGGTTAGAATAAGAAAATAAAGACGAAAGGTCAAGTGAATATTCCTCAGGTATGTCCAAGACCATATATTTCTCATTCTTTTATACTAAAGGTTGCAAATGTGGAAAGATTGATGGGGGTTTGAACTAGGGGTGGTTATTCGGTACTTCGGTTCAGTATTTAAAAACTCCAGTTCGGTATTTCGATATTCAGTTTATCAATTGTGCATACCAAATACCATACCAAAGTAGTTCGTTATGGTTCGGTATTTCTTACTTTGGTTTGGTACGGTTTTGGTACAGTTTCGATTTGATACATTAACGGAATAGATGATATAGATGGAGTGTACAGTGGACTGGACGTTTGGACACGATGTGCTAAGCTAGTTGCTACCTGCTAGACAATACTCGTGGCTATTGTGTTTGGTTTAATATTTATGTTTGATATGATATTTGGAAGAAATAGAGTAACAACAAAAGTGCAAAACTAACATTACAAGCATCTTCAATCTATGATCTAACAAGCATCAGCAAAAATCAGCCAACTAACGAAATAGAGTAACAACAAAATGCCAAAACCAACATTCAAAGACTCCAAGCAAGCGGTCCCTACATCTTCTAAATGGATTCAACGCTAACTAAGCAACTAACCGACTAACGAGGATAATTAAAGTACAGAAACATAGAAAGCAGCAGAATTAAAGTACATTAAACAATAAACACAGATGACTAGAGAAGTTGTCCATTCAAGCACTTCTTTAAACGAGCAGCAGAATGCAACACAACAACAACAATTAAGCGATTAAGGAATAGAAAGGGAAGGGGGTAAGAGCAGATACTGCCCGTAAGTCTGCCTCTAAGCCTCTAAGGGATTAGGGAATTAGGGGTCTTGGGGTGTGGGCTTAGGCTTATTGGGCTGGAAAATAAAAATAAAGTTGGGCTTGGACTAAAATATTTCGGTATTTCGGTATACCGAAATACCAAAATATCAAAAACCTAAATACCGTATACCATACCGAACTACCTAAATACCACAATTTCTGTATCGAAATATACCGAAATACCAAATAAATCGAAACTGATATACCAAATTAATTCAGTTCTATTCGGAATTCTATTTTCAGATTTTATGCCCACCCCTACTATGAACTCTTCTTCCGTTGCTTCACACTTAACCACAACCTTATTTCAATCACCTCAGTTGAATCAGAGTCCTCTTGAACAGTGGAAAGCTCTCTCTGTGGATGCTCTTTCTCTTGAGTAGGCTCGTTCTCACAAGGTATCTCCTCCATATATTCACCATTACAACGCAATGAGGTTTTTGAAAGTATACTTACTAATTGACTCACTCGCGTTGTTAGGTTCTTAATAGCTTCATCATTTTGCAAAAAACTTTCTTCAACACTATTCATGAACCTATGAATAAGCGCTTCTAAACTACCATTCTCCTCTTGAGGTTGTTGTCTCACTTTGCTTTCATACCAGTCATAATAAGGGTATTCATCCTAACCAGAGTCAGAATTGTGCCCATATGAATCCTCATACCTGTATGAACTAGAAACAGAGTGAGACTGTTCAAAATACGAACCATAGGAAGAATACATACATGCTTGACATTCAACCCATAGATGATTTCTACCGTATTTTAAACATATAGCAGACCGCTGATAATGTTCAGTTGCTAACTCTTCAACCATTTTCTTAGGCTAGTTGTACTCCATCTTCACAACATTTAGAGTTCAAAATCTATAGTATCTTCTCCAACAAAACAAATCTTGAAAAGAAGCTAACTAATACTGAAAATAAAATAGAAAAGGAAAAAGAAAAGAAAACTAAAACCTAATTCCTGAATTAGTACCAAAAACTATTTCAAACACTATTGATTGCCAATCCCCGGCAACGGCGCCACAATTCGACGAGCTCAAAACACACACTTAAATTCTACTCGCTAATCAAATATTGTTTAGTATAATATCGTATCCACAATGATTGGATTTAAATAGTATTCTCGTAGTTTCTAGCTTGGTTTCCATCCAGGAGAATCAATAATTGAGATTTATAAGATGTCTAACTAAAATTAACTAAGAATTTAAAGCTATTGACTAATGATAATCAAAGCAAGGAATAAGCAAAGAAGGTTATCAGTGGGAGAAGATAGGGTTTTGATAGAATAGGTACATGATAATTGTTTGGGATCTAACTCTAAATAATTCACTTCTAATGTTCAAGTGAGTCTCTCAAATTCACTCAATTATCAGTTCAAACGTTAGGCAAACGCCTCTCTCAATTAAGTCTTAACCTCACAAGAAGTACCAATTTAAGCACGTGAAGATATGCAAGAAGGCATAGTGGGTTGGCCTTTAGGAGAACCTCTATCGATTATCCTCCTAACTAGGTTTAATCAATGATTCAACTAGCCTTTTTCGATTACTAAGAAGAATTAATGAACTCAACTAACAATATAATGCAAAGATATCACAAGTTATGCCTCTCTCGATTACATGAACAAGTGATTATAGATGCAACAATTAAATCTTTCAAAAATGCTTCAATACATAAAACTAGATTTATAATCCACAAACAATCATAAATACACCAAATCCATCAAGCCCTAAAGAGAACTACTCCATAGACATGAAGCAATTCATCATAAATATAATAAAAGTATAGGAAAACATAAATTCGATCCAAACTCGGGTCTTGAGTGAGGAAGGAATGATGAAATCCTTGTGCTCGTGTTCTTCCAACTCCTCCTTAGCCTCTTTAGGTCGAATATGTGTCAAAAGTCCTAAAAATAATGTCTTTTCATATATTTATACCAATTAGGATCGGGCCCAGACAAAATCACCTTCTCCTAGCCGAAAAAGGATTTTCATTATGTAAAAATTACACAGGCGTGCCACATAGGACGACGCGCCATGCGGGGCATTAGTGGGGAAATCCAGAGAGTTAACTTCTGACAGACAGTAGGAATTTGCACAGCGCGGCCCCACGCATCGCCCCATGCACCGCGACAGTGGAGATTTCTCAGAGTACAAATCAAATCTCAATTTTTGACGTCCAGACTTAGTTCTCGACCCCCGAACACAATCCCGGATTAATCCCTTGGGCTTTTACTGAGATTTCAAAGCTCCAAATAGCTCGAATTCATTCCATAACATCTATATAGCTTGAAATCACTCCTATCAGGCATAAAACACACAATAAGTACGAAACACTATCAATTAAAGATCAAACATGAATAAAGTGCAGTGAATTAGAGTTCAGTAAGCGACTAAAATATGAGATTATAGCCTACCATCAAAAATTATCTTTACCACTTTTACGTAGGAAAATGGCCTCCAAATCCAATTAATTAATGGGTTTGGATCTCTCAGGTAGAGAATGGTAATAATTTATCCGCACTGAGTATTTATACTAAATCAATAAATGCGCAATATGTATTTTGTATATAGACTTCAAGCATTTAATCATGGTGAATTATATGTATTCTCATCTCATTAAATCACTTAGCCATGGTGTATTAATATGATTTAGTATAAACATTTAATGCGGGTATATATATACAAATAAAGAATGATCAATACACTCTTTAAATAGTGCCACGTGTCCATTTAGATTTTAAAGGGTTGGATTGCTTTTCTATTCCCCCATGCTTTGTCACTATGTTTCTATCCCAAGTCCCAACCGTGGCGGAAAACAAAAAGAAGCCACCCTTGTTTTTGGTTAACTATATACTTATATATATATATATATATATATATATATATATATATATAAACATTCACAAAATTACATCAATATAAGGGGAGGATGAGGTCCCCTATTGATTGTCATCAACGTCTACCATTGTATCAATAATACAAACACTAATTTTCCTTTCAAAAACAGTTCCTAAGATGTCTGCCTACACTGCATCATTTACAAACACCGGAGGAACTGCCAAAAATTGGGTCTTGTCAAAAACTTCATTCTTAGCTCCTTCATTTACAAGGAGGTCCGCCACTTGGTTCCGCTCCCTGAAGCTATGGCCGATGACTGGGTTCCTCAGCTGCTCCATCAGATACCTGCATTCAGAAATTATGGTATTGTGAGTTAAGTTACCATGTTTTAACATTTCCAGCACCACTTCAGAGTTAGTGTCAATCACAATAGGTGACAGGCATTAATCGAGAGCTATTTTTAACCCCAACCATAGGGCTTGGAGCTCTGCCCTAAGACTATCAGTATTTAGGAGCCCCGCTAATAAAGCCTAAAACCCAGTCACCTCTGTTGATTCTGAATACCTCCCCCCCCCCTCAAACCCCATTTCCCTGTGTTAAGGCATGCAACCCTATCAGTGTTCAACTTATAGAAGCCTCTATCTGGTGGTTTCCACTTCAGGTATAAGGTGGTTGTGGTTATAACAGGCCTAGATGTGGCTGCTACATGGTGGTATTCAATAGCCTTTGCAATTGTTTGGTGTACATTAATGTATTTTCTTTTCTTTTCAAAGATATTAGAGTTCCTAGTGAGCCAGATGGCCTAGAGGCAGAAGGGCAATAACTGTTTCCATTGGACGCAAGCATTGTATTTTACATTTTGAAGCCTATGCCATGTGTCTTTCCAGTTTGGCATAGAAAAGGTATTGACACTAAGGTTAGGCTTATGGTTGCATTGGTGCAGCAATTGCTGCCAGAACCCTTTGGCATTAGCACATTCAAAGAAGATGTGATTTGTGTCGGCAGAATCACAGAAGTAGTAGTTAGGATTAATTCTCAGCCAATGTGGTGCAAGTGGTTTCCTGTAGGCAGCATGTTTTACTGCATGAGCCATATGAAGAACTTAATTTTATTGGGGGTCTTTAGTTTCTAAATCCAACAGAAGTGGTCTTCATTAAAAGTGTCATTGTGCATTAGTACATCAAGAAAGGAGTAGAATGATTTGGTACTAAACAGGCCATTGGAGTTAAGGCTCCAGATTAGCTTATCCTCAACAGAGGTGGAGGTGGGAATGAAAGTGCTTTGGATTATCATGTTGATGTCATGGGGGATTGGATAGGGAATTGAGCTAAAATCCCAAACCACATTGTAGTACACTTCATTTATCCTGGTGTTCATGTCACTGTGGTGCCATGGACCATTAAGGATTTTATCTAGTGGTTGCATCTTGGGAAGCCATGTGTCAGTAAGGAATCTAACCCTATCCATTTTGTGAACCACCCATCTAGTGCAAATTGTGCATATCTTCCAGCCCTCCTGATCACATTTTCAGGTCCTAATCTTAGCCTTAAACCTGTTCCCTCCTCCACTACAATGCTTTCCTAAAAGCACCCTAGCCCAGATGGAGGTAGTGGTGTTGTAGAGTCTCCAAGAAAGACTAGTATGGCATGTTTTGTTCTTTAGATGGGCCTGCTGGAGGCCCAACCCTCCCCTGCTTTTTGGTTTGGTTGCAGCGGCCCACTTGACCATGTGTAGCTTCTTTTTTGTAGGAGTTGTACCCCAAATAAAATTCCTTTGGATTTTATCAATTTGGTTGGTAATTTGGGAGGGTAACTTGATGTATTGCATTACATAGTTTGGAATGCTACTAAGGCAAGATTTGGCCACAGTGGTTCGACCAGCCATGTTCGAAAACTTGGTTTTTCACCCTTCCATTCTACTGTTGAGGTTATCTATGATGAATTGGAAGTCACTATTCGTAGGCATTCTATTAAAGATGGGAAAACCTAGGTATTTCCAAAAGTCTCTATAACCTTTGACACCTAAAATGGCACTACATGTTGTGGCACACTCTTCCCGGCAGTTGGAAGAAAAAATCACTTTAGATTTCTGGAGTTTGACTTTCTGCCCAGATGCAACATTTAAATTACCCTAGATGGATAAGATTGTTTCACAGTTTCTCTACTATTGTCTCTAGCAAACATAGTGAGGTCATCAACAAAGAACAGATGGGAGATTCTAGGCCCTCCCCTGCTGATGCTGATAGGGAACCAATCTTTATCAGTTACAACATTGTTAATATTTCTTACAAAGCCTTTTCATGTATATGATGAACAAATAGGGTGACATGGGATCCCCCTGCCTAATGCCTCTACTGGGATTGAAGTAATCAGTCCAGGTACCATTTACAAGGATGGAGATGGAGCTTGTAGTGAGACAGGATATGATTAAGGTGGTTAGTTTAGTGGAGAAGTTGAAGAAGATAAGGGATTCTCTTATGAAAGATCATTCTAACCTATCAAAAGCCTTCTCTAAGTCCACTTTTAGGATCATATTGGCATTCTTACCTTTCATGTTTAGGAAGTGGGTAATGTACTCTTGGACTACAATGGAATTATCAACATCTCTTCTATTGGCTAAAAAACTGGCTTGAGTAGGGCCAATGATGTTCTTAAGCAAAGGTTTGATTCTATTGACAATGATCTTAGTGATCAGCTTATACATTGTGTTGCACAAACCTATTGGCCTGAAGTTTTTCAGCATTGTGGCATAAGGGCACTTTAGGATGAGGCAAAGGTTGGTTTTGTTTATTTCATGAGGGGTTATACAAGTGGAAAAGACAATGTGGCAGAATTGGATTACCTTACAAGAAACTATGTGCCAGTACTTCTAATAGAAGAAAGGGAGAAAGCCATCAGGCCAGGTGCCTTCATGGCCTTGAAGGAGAACAAGGTACACTTGATCTCAGAGAGCCTAAGAGTGGAGTCATTGGTGCTCTGCTTTCTGGTATTCAGGACATTAGCACTATCAGTAATGGGGCTCTTGTTTAGCATTGAGCTATGGTGATTAGTGGTATAGATCTTAGTGAAATAGTTAAGGATTGTGTCTTTAATGTCATTGGGATCCTGAATATTGTTCCCCACATCATCTTTTAAAGACATGATCTTGTTCCTACTTCTTCTCTTAAGTGTAGATATATGTAAGAATTTAGTGTTAGCATCTCCCTCACTTAACCAATTAATTATGAATTTAAGCTTCTAGAAGTCTTCTTCACTCCTAAGAATGATAGAAAAATCTTACTGAAGCTTAGCTTTAAGCTCTTGAAGGAAGGTACTAAAGGGGTAGGCATTGGACTTCTGGATGCCAGAAAGTCTAGTAAGGATCTGCCTTTTCCTATGAAAAATGTTGCCAAAGACATGCTTATTCCAATCAGCCACCCTATTGGTAAAAACAGAGGTAGCTTTCAGGATATCAGTATTGGCTGCAAAACTATCTTCCACAAGAGAAAAGAAGTCAGGGTGGTTGCTCCATATATATTCAAACTTAAAAGGCTTGTTGGCCCTGCTCTGACTTTGCTGGATTAGACTTAAAAGTAGAGGACAGTGATCAGAATGGGTCTTAGGAAGATGGGTAACAGATGATCAGGAAACTCCTCTATCGAATCATCAGTTGCAAAGAACCTATCAAGTCTTTATAGGATTAGGTCTTTCTTATTGGTGTATCTTTTATTAGACCAAGTATATTTTGAACATTTAAAACCTGGATCAACTAATTTGCAAATGTTCAAGCATTTCCAAAATTTGTTGCTTCTATTAGTGTTCAAGCTATTACCCCCAAACTTATCCCTGAATTTTAGTAAGTTCATTAAAGTCCCCTCCAACAAGCCAACTACCCCCATACACAAAAGCCAGATCTTCTAATGTATTTGAGAGCTTATTTCTATTATTGACACAATTACTAGCATATATAGCAGAAAAAAGCCATTTTACGGAGGAGGGGAGTACCTTGATCATGACATGCACCCCCTGTAGAGTAGTGGCTACTTCCTCTAACTTAACCAGATCATCTTTCCACATAATCACAATCCCACCTGACTGTCCAACAGTAGGGGATTGGAATTGGGCATCAAACTTGAGTTCATCAGTGAGGTGTGTACGGTCTGCCATTCTAGTCTACAGCAAGACTAGTATGGCAGGGTTATGGAGTTTCACCATAGATGTACAGTGCCTACGGAACTTAGCACTATTGCCCCCCTAGCATTCCATATTATGAAATTTATTAACAGGGGGTTTTGGGTTGGAGCCTTCCTTTTGATTCCCTTCCCTTTGCTCACTGGGGTCGGCTTCAGCATACCCACTAGAGGGACTAGAGTCACTGCTGCATTTTTTGAGTTTGGAAATGAGTGCACTCGGAGATCGAGTTTGCAACTTATGAGCTTTTTGGCGCATGTAGCAATAAGCATTTCTCCTGACTGCTCTTTGAACTCTATCTCCAGGGGTTCCTGCATGATGAAGGCCTTTGTCTTTGGCATCCCTAGTTTTTCTAGCATGTTCTCCGAGTCCAAATTGGACTCCCTGAGGTAGTTCAATGCCATGGTGGTGCCCCTTCTCAATAGATCGATGGGTGAGAGTGGTTGGGATGGTGGCTGAGGAACTTGGACTATTGGTGGCCAGAGTTGGAAGGTTGGAGATGGGACTGGAGTCTCCGGATTAATGAGGGGGAAGAAGGGAATGGTCTGGCAAAGCTCGCCCGTGAGTGTGTTGAGTTCCTCCATAGATAGGGGTTGTTGGTTTCCCATGTATTGGGCTTGGAGTAAGGTGAACATCCATAGCTGGTGTCCAAAGTTTGTCAGACCCTGGTGGAGGAGCTGTGTGGCCAATCGAGCTAGGTACTTGGGATTTTGGATGGTTATTTCCATCGGGACAGACCCTACCATTATTTGTAGGTTCTGGGTGTGTCCTTGGAGTGCCATTTCCAACCACAACTCTGGCATGAGCTTTGGAGGCATTGGGGTGGTGGAGATAGTTAACGGTGTTGTGGCTTATGTTTGGGAAGAGGGATTGTTGTTTTCTGTCGGAAAAATCATAGTGAAGGGGGCTGTTGGTGTGGCTTGGAGTAAAGGAAGAGGAGGGAGAAACATTATAATCCATCTCTTCTTTGGGTTTCGTGTGAGACGATTTGCATTCTTTGATTAAACTTGAGGGATTGACAGGGAGTGTCACCTCATTGATAGTATTGGTTATTGGGTTTGTAACAGACACTTGATTACCTCCACTGGAAGATGCAAGATCGGGGAAGAGATGGAAGCGGATTGTGTGTTGCGCAGGTGCAGGCGTGTTAAAGTGGACTTTCGTGATCGTGTGGGCTATTTTAGGACGGGATTATACTTACAAGTGATACTCTCTTTTTGTGTCAGAGTACCCGATTTGGGGGGAGCAGAGTCAAAAGTGGAGTGGAATCTTCAATCCCATTTTTGTAGATTGTATTTGGATTTTTGGGAATAGAGATATTCCCTAAAGTGGCATCTTTGGGGATTGTGCCTAACTTAGGTAGATGCCGTTTCAGCCCAATCAGCTTTGCTTGTGGGGTTGCTCTTGTTTTGACTTAGACCACTTGTAAAGATGGGTGTTACACCCCATATTTTCGTACATGGAAGTACGCCATAAGTAAATTGATATAAGTTCGGAAATGAGATGTTACATTCTGGATTTTCGTACGTTAAGGTTTCGTCGTAAGTTAATCGACGTAAGTTCGAAAATGGGATTATTTTGATATTATAAGCATTATGTTATTTCAAACAAGTGATGAGTAAATTCGTGAAGGTGAGAGGGGAAGCAAGTCAAAGAAAATGAATTTTCGTCCAAGTTTGACATGTTGGGATAAAATACGGCCCGAGCTAAAATACTCGGTATTTATAGACTAGTGACATACAAGGTATCACATGACCATGATAGTAAGGTGTATAAGGTATGTTAAAAGTGAGTAGTATTTTAAGTAAGTGAAGATAATTGATTAAGTGGATAAGAATATTTTTGGGGCTGCCACATGGTATTAAGCTAAGCCAAGTGGTACAAATTTGCATGATGAGTCATAAGGCATAAGACACTTGAATACATTGACACTGCAACTTGATATCAATGTAGCATTGTTTTTGGCATGACACTTTAACAATAAAGTTGAGTGGTTTAATTTATCAAGGGATTAACCAGATAACAAAAGTTTCAAGCTTTAAAAAATGAAACAATAGCTACCTTATCGCAGAGATAGATAAGCTAGAAATAATAGCAAATATCCAATTATGTGCAATGCACAAAACATAAAATTTGTTGACCTTCACTTTCCATAAAATATATGGTCACTTGAATAAGACCAGCAACGTTGGGTGATTAGCACAACAAAAGGCTCCTTTAATATGTCAAGATGAAGATGGTCATATTCACTAAGTGACGAATGAGCTTCAGTAAAGTTCATACAAGGTCCAATTATGCGTGAGATGCAATTCTAAGAAAGAACGGTACAATCTTTCTCAAGAATATCATACGGATTATTCCCTACTTCGATCTGCCGTTACATGTTGTCGCAATTAACGGGTATTAAAGGGATTGTCAAGAGAATCGGTTCAGGTATATTAAGGCTATCCCTTCTTTCTTTTTGGCCTGATCTATACGACACGAACGAAAGGAGCAAATGCATAACTTCCATAAATGACTCTATTCATAGAAATACTAGGGGTGTCTATATTCTTGATTCCCCATATAAATTATTATTATATCTTCTATTCATGGGTCTCAGAAAAATACGTATTTGATAAAATTTATCCGACATGCATATTATTTTTATGACATTCGGAGAAAATCTTATTAACGTATTTCTAATGCATTTCATGCATTTATACATGTACATTGACCCATGACCATATGGCGTTATATACGCGTATATTATATGTATATGGGATATGGGATGTGGGATAAGGTTATGGCGTTATATACACACCTCCTCCTGATCAGCTAGTATACCTTGATGATTTGCCCACAGTGGCCGAGATGATATGATGAGATTCCCTCAGAGGCTTTATGATGTTATGAACACATATAGCTATGCATGGTATGATATTTATACGCATATGTATGACATTATAAAAATGAAATGATTCATAGAGCTATGCAAACGTACGTGTCGAGTCTTTTACTCTATGTTTCTCTCATGTCTATTATGTACTGATTTGCATTCCTTTCATACTCAGTATATTATTTTTACTGACGTCCCTTTTTCCTGGGGACGCTGCATTTCTTGCCCGTAGGTCCCGATAGATAGGTCGAGAGCCCTCCAAGTAGGCTATCAGCTCAGCAGAAGATGTTGGTGCGCTCAATTTGCTTCGAAGTTGCTTGTTTGGTTAGTATGATTTAGACGTGTACTGTTTGGTATGGCGGGACTCTGTCCCGACCTTTATAAAAATTATGTATCCTTAGAGGCTTGTAGACAGATGTCATATACGTAAAAGATTGTATGGCCTTGTCGGCCTATGTTCAGGATACGAGTGGTTATTTTGGTCTTATAGGCTCGTATGTCTTATGAATAAGTTGGTATTACATGTTGTATTCTACTTATCTCATGGCAGCCTTCCGACTCAGTTATCTATGATAGTATGACATGAAAAGATACATTATGTTGGTACTCGGTTGAGTAAGGTACCGGGTGCCCGTCGCGGCCCATCGGTTTGGGTCGTGACAAAAGTGGTATCAGAGCAGTTCTGTCCTAGCGAGTCTACAAGCCGTGTCTAGTAGAGTCTTGTTTATGGGTGTGTTGTGCACCACACTTATAAGCAGGAGGCTATAGGGCATTTAGGACTGTCACTCTTTCTTCTTACTCTAGATTGTGTGGTAAAGCTCAGTTGTAAGAATTCAAATTCCTAACTTCTATTTTATTCGTAATAAGATGACACCTACATTCAGAAAGACAGTTGGTAAGAGATTGAATGTGACTATAGAAGAGTTGAGTTAGAGGTACTCGTGCTTATGATAAGTAAATATAAGGTCTTTAGTAGATCATTTGTGTACTAAGATGTGTAAGCTTCTTGATAAGGAGCTTTGAGGCAAGAATACCTATCCACCTTTATGGTGAAAGACAATGGGAGATTCAGAAGATAAATACAAGTTTCAACAACCAAAAGAAGCAAGATGAAGAAGGGTATGAGGCGCCCAGCTAATGCAGGTTAATAGTATTTATAATTCAGGCAGAGGAATATAAGCTTTTTGAGTTACATTCAACAGTAACAGAGGTATGTACAATTGGCTACGTCGATCTTAGTTATGCCCTATGGGAGCTAACATATATGGTTCAAGAGAAGGACGGATATCAGGATCCGGCTGGGGTTAGAGTGACCCAAAGGGGTGGATGAATGGTTTGCGTTAGTTTACCTTTCTGAAGGATATTACAAATATTCTAATAGATCTCCTTGTGAGACACCCAGATGGTGCACTCTCAAATAGTACAGCTAGATATAAGTACCACAAAGATGGGCACTAGAAGCCTGGAAGGAATAAATATTATCTTAGTATGGCTCCCGTCCTTAGTAGAGAGATAATGCTAGACAACCCGAAGAGCCAATGGATGGAGCAAAAGGGAGCTAAAAACAAAAGAATATCTTGTTGAAGTTTTCAGATAAAGTGATAGACAGAAATGTTAACAGGAAATAAGAATAGAGCTAATGAAGCATTAAGAGTAAGATGTGATACATAGATGACAATGGTAGGTCAAAAGAAAAAAAATATGACAAGTGACAGGCCTTGAGACAATAAAAGAGTATAGGCCATAAAGTCATATCCTCACTTCGAGAAATAAGTTCATGACTCCAACACAACTACCGGAAGGAAAAGTTAGACCCCAGAATAATAGAAGTCAGTACGGGCTGGTGAACAAGACAAACTAAACTTGAATTAGGGACTGAGTGATTAGATAATAGTCGGCATCATAAGAGTTTCAGATTTCGTTCTAGCGATAATAAAATGGACAACAGAAAAAGATTCATGAGAATGGTTATTCAGGAAGACGCTTCCCTAAAGCAAGCAATGTGAGCAAAGTTAAGCTTAAGGGACTATGTGTGCAAGTTACACTAAGTGCCACCCGCGCGAGTAAGGAATTTCCTAATCCTTGGTATAGAAGGATTACCGCAAGGCGAGTAAGGATCATCGATAGTGTGAGAAGACGCCAATGATGAAGAGGTAAAGCATCTATAGGTAGATCGTCATAGCGCTAAATATTAGTACTTCCCTAAAGGTGGGAATATGGAGTGATGTGGCATTAAGTCAGAATTAAGCGGTTCTAGTAACTATGGAATAGTAAAGGAAGAATGCGATAAAAATGAGAAAAGGGATGAGATTGCACTGATTTAAATCCTACCGATATGTTATGATTCCAGAACATTATGCAAGCACGACATCAAGGAGATGAAGTAAGGGTTATTGCCTGAGATGTTATTAATAGATAAGAAGCCAGTGTGAGACGTAAGTTAAGACAAAAGAAATAACCCAAGAAAGATTACGCAGAATATTGATATGAGAATGGGCCAACGAATAGTTAGCAGTTGATTCAGGAAGAGCCTAGTTATGGCTAGACAAGAGGATACAGACAAATCAACATATCGTGCAAGATAAACATAGTGAACCCCAACATAGGGAATTCAGTCTCGCAGGTATGACATTGTGATCCTTGAGAAATATTCAGATAAGAGTTGGGGTATTTAAAGGTACCGTATGAATGTTACAGAAATAAAAGATAGTCTCAGTGGGAAGACATTCAAAATTTCAGTTCAGGAGCAACCTTACAAGCACAAAAGCGTGGAAATAAGTAACTACGGATAATTATAGGCAATGAAGAACATCAAAATTTTCGTCAAGTATACAATGTAATAAGCTCGCAGCTTTACAAGAGTCAGAAGGTCTTCCCTAAGTACTACAATGAAAGACTAGCTGAGGAAATAAGGAAGAAAGCTTCAACCTAAGAACAGTGACCTAAAGAGAAAATGGTCATGTAAAAACAGTCTCACTACAACATTGCATGCACTCCATGAGAAAGTGGCACCTACCGTGTCTAAGGAACGAGAAGAAAAATCAAAAGTAATATTCGAGATCATATGAGTTGTACAAAAATTTCGGCATGTGTGGGAACTAAGATAAGCTAAGTATGCATGCAACAAGTGGCAAAACGACCAGGAAAAGTAATTGCTAACATTTAAAAAAAGTTGAGAAGGAACGAAAGGAATTATTCGATCAATGATCCAGAGTTAGTTACGTTATGAACGCACTTAAGAGTTCTAAGTATTATCCATGCAGCATATATGTCGACAATCATACATCCGTAGAAGACTTCGGTATAAGTTAAAAGAAAAAATTGAGCCCAGGACACAGACAAAGGATTGAATTGTCAGAAGATTGTATCATGGCTTTCCATAGCGTCCATGAAAGGCTAAAGTAATAACTAAATGCCATGAGCCACAGATCGGAAGATAGCTTAAGCCTACATAAAGGCTAATCAGAAGGAAGAGGAAACTAAAGAGTTACATCAACTAAGTAAATTAGGAGTCTGCTTATTGCACCCAGAAAGTTATAGACATCATGATTGAGAACTTTACAGAATCACTCTTAATATCAGAGGTACAAGAGAGATAGTGCAGTAGCCATATTCTATAACGGCTCTACGATAAAGCCAGTTAGAAGTGTCCCAACCTCATAAGAAGTTAGTATGAAGCTCTCACGAGATTGTGTAAAGAGGTGCATATATTATAATAGAAGTTCAAGACGTGGATGTGAATTATACCTATGTGGAGGGGAGGTCATGAAAGATATAGAAGATGTGATGTGAGTCTTTAAGGTAAGTAAGGTAAAGGTGAACAACATACGAGATACTCGAAAGTAGAAGGTTGAGAATAGTTCATACTTCGGATAGAAGGCTAGAAGCGTGGGGATTCAATATCCAGGAATGATAGCGGCGGCGTCAGTGACATATCTTCCAGCCTATGGTTTCTAGGTACCGAGAGATCTAGCCAAGAGAGTAAAGAAGAGTTATAGACGATGTGATGTCTCGCTTGATGTTCTAAAATAACATAAGGGAATCTATGGTGCAAACAAGTTGAAGGAAGGTTGTGAATAGTATAAATAGATTCGTAGAGGTCGCAAGCTAAAGTATAGTAAAACGATGAGGTTTTGTGACAGGAGTAAGGATGAGAAAAAGCGAGTAAGAAGGTAACGATAATGGATAAGTCCTCAAGATTAAGCCCATGAAAACAAGAGAGCTAATGGTTTTTCTAAATTATAGAAAGTTCAGCATAGTCTGAATGAACTCAAAGGAATCTAAAGACTAATAGCATCTAGAGTGGAATGAGGGTGTGATTGTAATAGATAAAGGATGACGTTTGGCCTTCGATTGAGTAATGACTTGAAGAGGATTTCATGAATTATACAGGATTAAAATACCCTTGTAAGGTGAGTCATATTGGGATGCTATAAAATACGGTTACGGAAGTATAGTATCGCCCCTAGGTGGATCAATCTAATTACTCCAGATGTCCCTGATGGGACGTGAGCCCTAGTGGCAGTGTTACATAAGAGATCAAGTCATCAGTGGTAGATGATAGATCAACATTAAGGTGAATCAACAGTGGATGGATAAAAGTCACAAGGTATGAGGCGAGATTAGGCCGTCATTCTTAAGATGAACAAGTAATGAGGAGGCATTAAAGGACTTAGATTTATACATATAAGATAAGTAACAAAATTAACCTGGAGTTCGGTAGCAGACCTTAGTAATGATAAATCGAAGTAAGAGTTATGGTATAATAAGACCTACCTAGATGCAGTAAAGTCATACGAATGGATAAGTGGATCTATGAAATAAGGTAGAACAATATTCGTAAGTTCGACAAAGTACCGAGCGAAGAACTTCAGTATACCTACAGATGCCCAGAGAGACATTTTATCAAGTTCTGTATATATATTTGCAAAGTGAGGCCTAAAGATTGGTTAAAAACTAGAGGAAAGAGGAGAGAAGAGTCACATAGGTGCAAGGAAAAATTCATACAGGCTGCATGACAGAAGATAGCAAGAGTTATGAGATTGGAAGAATTCCGACCACATACCATGGTACGAGAAAGAGACCTAAAGGGGGGAATGCCCTGGCCTTTGGATTCCTAAATGGCAAGAAGAGTATTATAGTATTCGCAAGAGCTATAGGTTATGAGAATGATAAGTGCATCAGTCAACATTCGAGGACGAATGTTCCAAAGGGGGAAATGATATTACACCCCATGTTTTCATACATGGAAGTACGCCGTAAGTAAATTGATATAAGCTTGGAAATGAGATGTTACATTCTGCATTTTTGTACGTTAAGGTTTCGTCGTAAATTAATCGACGTAAGTTCGGGAATGGGATTATTTTAAGATTATAAGCATTATGTTATTTCAAACAAGTGATGAGTAAATTCGTGAAGGTGAGAGGGGAAGCAAGTCAAAGAAAATGAATTTTCATCCAAGTTTGACATGTTGGGATAAAATATGGCCCGAGCTAAAATACTTAGTATTTATGGACTAATGTCATACAAGGTACCGCATGACTATGACAGTAAGGTGTATAAGGTATGTTAAAAGTGAGTAGTGTTTTAAGTAAGTGGAGATAATTGATTAAGCAAATAAGAATATTTTTAGAGCTGCCACATGGCATTAAGCTAAGCCAAATGGCACAAATTTGCATGATAAGTCATAAGGCATAAGACACTTGCCACTTGAATACGTTGACACTGCAACTTGATATCAACGTAGAATTTTTTTTAGCATGACACTTAAACAAGAAATGTGAGTGGTTTAATTTATCAAGGGATTAACCAGATAACAAAATTTTCAAGCTTTAAAAAATGAAACAATAGCTACCTTATCGCAAAGATAGATAAGCTAGAAATAATAGCAAATATCCAATTATGTGCAATGCACAAAATATAAAATTTGTTGACCTTCACTTTCCATAAAATATATGGTCACTTGAATAAGACCAGCAACGTTGGGTGATTAGCACAACAAAAGGCTCCTTTAATATGTCAAGATGAAGATGGTCATATTCACTAAGTGACGAATGAGCTTCAGCAAAGTTCATACAAGGTCCGATTATGCGTGAGATGCAATTCTAAGAAAGCACGGTACAATCTTTCTCAAGAATATCATGCAGATTATTCCCTACTTCGATCTGTCGTTACGTGTTGTCGTTAACGGTTATTAAAGTAATTGTCAAGAGAATCGGTTCAGGTATGGTAAGGCTATCCCTTCTTTCTTTTTGGTATGATCTATATGACCCGAAGGAATGAGCAAATGCACAAGTTCCATAAATGACTCTATTCATAGAAATACTAGGAGTGTCTATATTCTTGATTCCCCATGTACATTATTATTATATCTTCTGTTCATGGGTCTCAGAAAAATACATATTTGATAAAATTTATCCGACAGGCATATTATTTTTATGACATTCTGAGAAAATCTTATTAACGTATTTCTTATGCATTTCATGCATTTATACATGTACATTGACCCATAACCGGATGGCGTTATATACGCGTATATTATATGTATATGGGATATGGAAAAAGGTTATGGCGTTATATACGTACCACCACCTGATCAGCTGGTATACGTTGATGATTTGCCCACAGTGGCCGAGATAATATGATGGGATACCCTCAGAGGCTTGATGATGTTATGAACGCATATACCTATGCATGGTATGAAATTTATACGCATATGCATGACATTATAAAAATGAAATGATTCACTGAGCTATGCAAACGTACATGTCGAGTCTTTTACTCCATGTTTCTCTCATGTCTATTATTTACTGATTTTCATTCATTTCATACTCGGTATATTATTTGTACTGACGTCTCTTTTACCTGAGGACGCTACGTTTCATGCCCGCAGGTCCCGATAGACAGGTCGAGAGCCCTCCAAGTAGGCTATCAGCTCAGCAGAAGATGTTGGTGCGCTCCATTTGCTTTGGAGTTGCTTGTTTGGTTAGTATGATTTAGACGTGTATTGTTTAGTGTGGCGGGACTCTATCCCGACCTTTATGAAAATTATGTATCCTTAGTGGCTTGTAGACAGATGTCATGTACCTAAAACATTGTATGGCCTTATCGGCCTATGTTCAGTGTACGAGTGGTTATTTTGGTCTTATAGGCCTGTATGTCTTATGTATAAGTTGGTATTACATGTTTTATTCTACTTATCTCATGGAAGCCTTACGGCTCAGTTATCTATGATACTATGACATGAAAAGATACGTTATGTTGGTACTCGGTTGAGTAAGGTACCGGGTGCCCGTCGCGGCCCATCGGTTTGGGTCCTGACAATGGGCCTTTGTCAGAGTTGGGCCTTAAAGACCTCAAGTCTTGTTGGTTCTCTGTAGCCCACCCCATAGAACCCAAGTGTTCACCTAGGTCCAGATATTCGTGGGCTTTAGGGCTGCTGACGCCGGTGGTGGTGGCAACCAAGTCGAGTAACGTACCCGTGGCTTCATTGTACCGCTTTACCTGGGTCGTGGGCTTCTCCGATGTTGCTCCGGCCGGTCTTTGTAAGCGATTTCCTTATTGGATTCCTTTTTTGTTCCGCTTGAATGGGACCGTTTGCCACAAAGAGTCTTCGCTAGGGACTATACCAGCGTTTGTGGTTATAAGGTTTGGGTTAACTAGATTGTTGGTTTAATTGGCCTTGGGGGTGAATGGGCAGTAGCGTAGCGTATGGATAATTCTCCCACATCCCTTGCAGAGAATCCATTCCCCCTCATATAATATGGGTTGATTGTGGGTGCCGATGATGATTGTGGTGGTGACGTGGATGTCTAATGGAATCTGGACACAGATCCTAGCATACCTCCCCCTAAGGGTGGAGGAGGTGCATGTATCTATTTTCTGTAATTTGCCAACCCTATTGCCCACTTTCTCGAGGATCGCCTTACCATAGAACTCCGTTGGGAGCTGTGGGAGTCTAATCCAAATTGTTGTAATAGCAAACTTGGGTTCCGCTAGGACAAAGTTTGGTTCCCATTTCCGTATAGATAGGAAGTGGACCGTCACAAACCAGGGTTCCTCTGCCAGGACTTTGTTCATGCTTGCTTCTAGGTTGAGTTTGACGATGAAGAAGTCCCAACCTAGGTCGATTAGTGTTGGAGGCTCGATGGGCTTCCAAAGATGTGCAGGTTTTGCTCGCAATAACTGGTGGGGAATTTTCCTCCCAAATAGTTTCATTATTAAGGGGTATCTCCAAGGGAGGTATAACCTATTCTTGTCCTCCTTTGATAAAGGGATGGGGATATTCCCCGCATTTAATTCGAACAAAGGAGGGGAGTGAGTTAGTTTATATGAAGTGGTGGTCATCAGATTCCTTTCCGGATCTCTTTGAAAGAATGTTTTTGAGGAGTGTCCTCTTCCATCTCAAATTGAGAGGCTTCCGTAGGGGGTCCGGTGATTCCGGTGGGATTTTGGAGGACGGATCCTCCGTCGGGAGTGGGGATGTGGCCATGTCAGTGATATTTGGTTAGAGAGCAGAGAGAGGTGTGGTTTTTCTCTCTCTACATTGGACAATTGAATACTTTTGTAGGCAAAGAAGCCACCCTTACTGGCTAGTGCTTGAATATAATAGAGGAATTAATTAAAAACTTGTATAGTTGACCAAGAGCTTTATATTGATCAGAGTCAAGGTAGTGACAGGTAAGCAACCACCTGTTGACTTATCTTTCAGGTCGTGGAACCATATCACATAGAAACACTAGAAAGTTCCAAGAAAGAACGGGTGTCCTCATTAGGTATTGGATTATGTTAGATGTGGATACATGGATAGCCTAAGGCAAAGGACTCTAACTCCCCTTTCGCCCAAATAAAATACCCCCGTCTGTTTCTATTGCGATGCATATATAGTTTCATGTGCTTTGGGCAAAACAATAAAGTTGTACCTAGAGATCCAGAAATATTAGAAAGTCAGAAAGTAGAAAAGTCATAAGAAAAGACCCGAGGGTAGAAATTATTCTGCAGAAAGAAGTATACAAAAGGCCCCGAAAAGGCAATTACTCAAGAAGAAGGGAAGCATATATTCAGGAAGATATATAGAGATATTGATGCGACTCAATCTGAAGACGTGGTTATATATATAAATAGAGGTTTAGCCATGTGATTTTGATTGAGCCGCGTCAATATCTCTCTTAATATAATTCCGTGTAACTTTATGTCTTCTTCTCAACGGTGATTCTCGATTTTGTGAGTAACTCAATCTAATTTGCTGTTAACTTTTTTCCTGTTGTCCCTTTTGGCAATCTTTCTTATCACTGGACTAGATTTTCATGTTTTTAATTAACATTTGTTTCTTTATATCAAAGCTACTTATGTTTTCTTAAACTTTTCTGGATTTCAAAGTCAGCAAGCAGAGATTCTCAAGTTGAATGTTACAGATTGCGAAATTGCAACTTGTAGTGTAGGATTCTTATTGCTTTGAAATATTGCTCATATTTTATTTCTCATTTTAAGCCATTCGTATATACATACCTAGTTTTATTTGTAGTTATCCCGTGTTTTTCTATTATTGAGTTGTCAAACTTGTATTGTATGTATAATTTTGAGGTCACTGAAACAAAAAACAAGTAGAAGAACTCCCTACAATGAAACTTGCAATTGGTGTTGACTTAAGTGGCGATGACAGAATTTTCATCAAGAGATTCAATATTTACTCTATATATATATATTTATTCAGTCAAGAGAGCAGAGGGTCTATATATATATATATATACACACAATATTATAGTATTTGCACCACCATCGAGCTATAATCGGTGGGCAGGCCCCTATTGGGCAACCTCTGATCAGATGGTAAGTTATATATACCGAGCCTACTGTGGCCGAGCGCCTATGAGCAAGCCCAGGATGGGTGAGGTACAGATGCCCAGTATGGCCGAGCGCTTATGAGCGAGCCTACTACGGCCGAGCAGTTACACGGCGGGGGAGGAAGAGAACAAAGTGAGTAGCACTAAAATAGTAATAACGGGAGAATACAATAACTGAAACAAACTAAATAACATGGTGTAATATAAATCTGAGAGATAGGAAAGTACATGCGTGCTACTCTTACTACTGGTAAGAAAAGGAAAAACTTTCAATTACCCGCTAACTTTCTACCCTAATCCTCGACCTCCACATCCTCCTAACTAGGGACATGTCTTTAGTAATCTGAAGTCGTGCCGTGCCCTCCCTAATCACCTCTTTCCAGTATTTCTTAGGTCTACCTCGACCTCTTCTCAAACCTGCCATGGTCAACCTCTCACACCTCCTAACAAGAGATCAACGCTTCTCCTCTTAACATACCCGAACCATTTCAGCCTCCACTCCCGCATCTTATCCTCCACGGAGGCCACTCCCACTTTGTGCCGAATAACTCTATTTATAATCTTATCCCTAATGGTACATCCACACATTCATCTTAACATTCTCATTTCTGCTGCTTTCATATGTACATGTGAGCTCTTGACTGGCCAATACTCCGCCCCATATAGCAGGGTAGGTCGAACCACCACTCTGTAAAATTTATCCTTAAGTTTTGGCAGCACATTTTTATCATAAAGAACCCCGGAGGCAAACCTCCACTTCATCTACCCCGCTCCAATACGACGTGTGACATGCTCGTCGATCTCCTCGTTACCCTGTATAATATATCCGAGATACTTGAAACTACTTCTCTTGTGGATGACTTGAGTGTCGAGCTTCACATCCATGTCAGCTTCAAGGGTCCCACCACTGAATTTGCTCTTCAAGTACTCTATGTTTTGTCCTGCTCAACTTAAAACCTTTAGACTCCAAGGTCTTTCTACATACTTCCAACATCGCGTTGACCCCGCCTCGAGTCTCGTCTATCAGCACTATATCATCTGTAAATAACATGCACCAAGGGACCTCCCCTTGAATGCGCCGCGTCAGCACGTCCATCGCCAAGGTAAATAGGAACGGGCTAAGAGTTGATACTTGGTGCAGCCCTATCGTAACTGGAAAGTGTTCCAAGTCTCCTCCCACAGTCCTGACCCGTGTCTTAGCACCCTCGTACATATCTTTGATCAACCTAGTGTACGCTACTGGGACGCCGCTAACCTTCAAGCTCCTCCATAGAACCTCCATCGGAACTTTGTTGTATGCTTTTTCAAGGTCAATGAACACCATATGCAAGTTCTTTTTACTCTCCCTATACTGCTACACTAGGCTTCTCACTAAATGGATAGCTTCTGTTGTTGACTGCCCCGGCATGAATCCGAACTTCCTCCTCACCTTGGCTTCCACCACCCTTTCCCAAACCTTCATAGTGTGGCTCAACAGCTTTATATCCCTGTAGTTGTTGCAATTTTAGATATCGCCCTTGTTCTTGTAAAATGGAACCATCGTACTCTACCTCCATTCTTCGGGCATCCTTTTAGTCTTAAAAATAACATTAAATAACTCAATAAGCCACTCCAAGCCAGCTCGGCCCGCATTCTTCCAGAATTTTGTCTGGTCCCGTCGCTCTGCCCCTGCTCATCTTGTGCATCGCCCTCTCCACCTCTTCTGCCTTAATATGCCTATAATATCCAAAATCACGCTGACTCTCGGAGTGCTCCAACTCACCCAGCACAATGCTTCTGTTCCCCTCCTCGTTCAATAATTTATGGAAGTATGCTTGCCATCTTCGTTTAATATGTGCCTCGTCTATCAATACTTTGCCATACACGTCTTTGATGTACTTCACTTGGTCCAAGTCTTGGGCCTTTCTCTCCCTCACTTTGGCCAACGGGAATAGCTTCTTGTCCTCGCTCTTGCCCCCAAGTTCCTCGTACAGACGTTCAAACGCCGCAGTCTTGGCCGCCGTAACTACTAACTTCGCCTCTTTCTTTGCCTTCTTATAACACTCCCGATATATCTTTCTATCCTCCTCGTCTGTACTCTCCACGAGTTTCAAATAAGTCGCTTTCTTAGTGTCCACCTTACCTTGCACCTCTTCATTCTACCACCAGTCCCCTTTATGATTCCCAGAATAACCCTTCGTGACCCCCAAAATTTCTCTAGCAGCTTCTCTAATGCAACCCTCTGTCATGGTCCACATCTTAGTTGCGCCCCCCTACTCTTCCATGCCCTCATAGCCAACAATCTCTCCCCCAACTCCTAATTTAACCTTGTATACTTCGACCCCTATTTTAGCAGCTGGCGAAAAGGTTTCATTCTACTGTTCTCCGTGAGTGGTCTAAATCAGCTGCGGTAGTTAAGGTTTGAAATAAATGAGCCTATACAATGTGATTTTCTGACAAATGAGGTTCGGATAAACCTATTCTATTCTGCACCTTGAATTTCGCCTTGGTTGACTTGCCACTTGTCTGTTTTGAGAATTAATGGAGGTGAGGGGATTGATATGCCCACATGATGCTAAATCTGATTAGTGATTAGGAAGAGCAGATTGAGCTCGATTTTACTGCAAATGGGAATATCATTTTGGTTCAATTGCTCCTTGAGGCATATCAATCCCCTCACCTCCATTTTGTTTGAAAACGATTATAAAAATAGAAGTTTGAATCGTAAAATAATGAAATGATAATTACAAATCTAAAAATAGAGATGCAATATGACGTTAATGAAACGTCATCCTCGCATCATCTTTTGCCATGAAATAAAATTTGGGTTAATTTGCAGGAATTGGCATGATTTAAATATGCTTCTACTTGTTTTGATTCCATTAAATAATATTCCCTTCGTCCACATTACTCCATTTGTCTTTAGTCTTGACACGATGACAAAAGTCCAAATCATGTGTCCCACTTTGGAGAAATACGTCTGGATTTGGAGACAATCATGTTTGACTTTCATGTTAATATTTAATCCTCAACTTTTCCTATTCCAAACTTCTTTTTACATGGAAATGGAAATAGACCCCAATTCATTTCATTTTCA
This sequence comes from Nicotiana tabacum, assembly GCF_000715075.1. Lineage (NCBI taxonomy): Eukaryota > Viridiplantae > Streptophyta > Magnoliopsida > Solanales > Solanaceae > Nicotiana > Nicotiana tabacum. Next base: position 111,076,869 of record NC_134081.1, on the reverse strand, counting down.
GCTAAAGGTGACAGGGGGGTCCGGTCCGGTCCGAGTTGCTGATAAATGTGACCGGTTTTTCCCAACCGGTTTTACCGGGTCCGGGCTCATCCGGTGATTTAATGAATCGGAATGGTTACGGGCCGGGCCGGCTTTTTTGTAATTTTTTTTTTGTATTTTGTATAACTATCGTAATTTATATTAAGATAAAGTTAAAATATAAAATAAAAAAATAATCTTATAAAAATAGTGTTTGAATCAAGAGTGCAAAGAATTTAAAATCCTTATATTTGAATATTTCATTAAGAGATAATAGAATACAATGAAGATGGAAAAAAATTGCACTTATAATTTTGCAAGTTCTTTTTTTATTTCAAACTTGCAAATTAAAGTTTATATTTAGCAACAACTAAATTAATGAAAAAGAGTAAATTCAAAGTTTAATTATTAAATATAAATCCAGAACTTCAAAGTTTTTGCATTGCTTTAGTAAGTTCTTCATAATCAATATGAACTTCTTGGCCATCTTCTGGAATGTTAAATTCAGATGGGTGGACATGTGTTAATATATCTCCAAGTTCCTCGTTTTCTGGTTTATCATCATCTTCACGTCACTGATTTCTTCGTTCCGATCTAATCTAATCTCTGAAACATACTAAAACTTCCAAAGTATTGCTTCCCAATGAGTGACAGGTGTCTCCTAGTTGTTGTCTTGCTTGACTAAATGCACTCTCTGATGCAACAGTTGAAATTGGCACATTCAGCACGTCCCGAGCCATAGCGGAAAGAACAGGAAATTGCTTTTCATTCTCATGCCACCATCCCGACGGTGAAAATTCCTTTGTGTGAGACTCTGATTTCTTTTGCAAGTAGAATTGAAGTTCATCAATGTTCCTGCTACTGGTTTGAGTGGAAGGAAATGTAGCCCAAATATTATGACCATGAAGGCCTTCATCTTTATCCATAGTAGAAGTAGTACAATGCATAGTGAGATTAACATTGCCTACATTAATAGCATCATCATCAATTATATCTGCATAATAATTATATAATTATTGTAAATAATCATTTAATTTGTTCATACAACAATATATATCTGGGATTTCAGTTAGTCCAATCTCCATATAAGTATATAACGCATTGATTTAAAGCATTGATTAATTGGTGACAATTAGACATCTTTATAGAAGGATTTAAAACAACACCAATTAAGTAAATCGGAGGAATTGAAAAGAAATATTTTTTGAATTTGTCTCGCATTTTTTCAACAACATCCTTATATTTTTCTCTCTTCTTAAATTGAGAGAGTAAAAAAGAAATTTCAGCTATATGTACTAAAGCCATAGTAACAGTAGGGTAAATTTATGTAAAAATTGAACTACATCATTAATAGCCTCCCAAGTATTAGTTGTTAACATACAGTTTGGATCAGTACAATGCGCATTTGCAGCTTCAGTTATCGGCAATCTATACTTCATACTTGTAGCAACATTTTAAAAATAAGTTTGTATAATTTCATCTGGTAACAATTCCATCTTATGTTTAAAATCATCTTTACAAATTTTGCATATAACTCTATCAGAATTCTTAATTTAGTCAAAATATTTCCAAACCTTACTTCTTTTTCTCCGATTAGTAGTCGAGGCCGCAGGTGGTCTACTACTAGCGCCACAACCACCACCCTTGCTACCAACTCCAACACTACTAGGTGTAAGTGGTGTCTCATCTTCAATTTCTAATTTATTATCCTCTATACCGAAAACTTTCTGTAATTATTCATAATCTATATTATTATCAGGTGATATTTTTATAAATATGTGTAAAGTTATTTAAATTGCTACTAGATGTTGAAGTAGTACCTCTTTTTCTATTTTCCCGATTACACCGATTAGCAACCTTATTACAAATTCTTTTTGCAGCATTAAACATATTGTGAAAATTTAACTACTAACAAAAATTAAATATGCAAATAAAAGAGTAAATAAGAGAAAGAGTTGGAGGGAGTGCACCGAATTCCGCAATAAATTGAACACTTGATGATTTTTGCAACTCCAATGTTACCACGAAGAAAGGTCAATTGTTCAAAGTTCAAACTTCAAATAATACAATAAATTAAATTCCAAAAAAAAAAAATGAGAGCCAAATAGTTGATTGCAATTTAGGTGAAGAATGAGAGAATGACAATTGAGAATTTGAGTTTGAGAAATGAGAGATGAGTGAAGAAATGAAGAAGAGGGGGATGTATTTATAGTTTTTCAGAGGGCTAAATTAGTAATTACAAAAAGTGTTATTTTTTAAAAAATATTGCCCAAAAAGGGCTATTCTTGCAAAATATCTATTTGGCAACGGTCAAATTGGAAGCTGACCGTTGCCAACGGTCAAATGAATTTTAAAAAAAAATCAAAAAATAGCCGTTGAACCGGTCCGGCCCGGTTCGGTTAACCAGTTCAACAGTGATTTTCCTTGACCGTTTTTGATCGGTCCGGTTAACCGGTAAGGAAAATATAAACGTCCCAACCCCTTACCCCCCAAACCCAGCCCTACACGGCCCCTACCACCGGTCGGTGGACCATACCGGACTGGACCGGTCCGGAACCGAGTCAATCCGGCCCGTTAAACAGGTATAATTTCAGCTATCTCAGACTCTCCCTTCTACACGACACCCTTTGAATTCGTAGTCTTCGAGTAAACATTTACTAAACTAGTATTAACTCATAAAATTGCTAATAATTTAACTTGTATCAATATCAATATAACTAGTATTAACGTTTATAATAGGATTATTGTAAGTGCAGTATTTATTACTACTACTATTTAGTAATTCCAGGTACACAAGCAAACTGAAGTGGCTAATTGAGGCGGGGAGATGCAGCTAGCAGTAGTAGTTGGACCATGTCTGTATTCACAGGCTCCCCAACATGGAGGACCTGCCTCGCTTCCTCGGCACACATCTATCCATTGCAGCTCTTCCTTACATTTTTTTGCTTCTATTCCTATGCCAACTGCATATAATGCATGAGCAAATATTTTTATAAGCAGATCCAAAATTTAAACTCAATGGGTTAACTTTAATTAGTTGTTCTATATATATGATACTTGTATAATTTTCAAGAGCAAAACGACTTGTAAAGAGAGGGAAGTAGAAGACTTCCGTGATTTCATTCTGATCTTATAATCTCATAATACATACTCCCTCTATTTCAATTTATACTACACGTTTTACTTATCGAGATTCAAATTGTGTGAAGTTTGACCGATATTTTAAAATAATTTTTTATTATATTGACATGAAAAAATTGTAATTTATAGCACTTTTCGTATAGTTTTTGAAATATTTTAATTTTAATATACTAAGTTGAACTAACTCAATTTAGGCTCACTGTTTAGTCAAATTGACTCTCGTTAAGCGAAATGTGTCATCTATATGGGAATAGAGGGAGCTAGTAGTAGATAGTAGCACTCATATTTTTTAAAGTATAAAGTGCACTTCGACCATAAATCATTTATAGACATAAAGTAAAAAAAAAACTAGCAAAAACAATATCTCTTAAGTCTTAAACAATTAAGGATTAGCATTCCTGGTTTAATTTGTACAAAGTTAATGTGAAAGAAAGTAAAAGATCGAACAAATAAATAAAAGAAAGACCATAACTAAGACGATTACTAGCTAATTGTAGTTTAGGAAAATAACCACCTGAGAGAAGGAACACAATAACACGAAGGACGACATAAAGCGATTTTGAGACTCCGGATTTGGCCATTGTCTAATATTTGAGGTTATGGAAAGGTGCATGTTTAATTAGGAATTCTTTCTAATAATTTATAGGGACAAATTCATACTTTATTTTTGGAAATGTTTTAATTTTATATTTATTATATTGAAGAAAAGTGAATCTTATTGTGGATTTCTTTACATAAGAGATTTTCTCGGTTTGACCACGTAAAGAATCTCATCGCGCGAGATTTGTTTACTTAAGACTTTTCTCGGTTTAACCTTTAACACACCCTTCAAGAAAACAATGGTAATAGTAAGAGTTATTTAAATATTTTACTTTAATCTCACCCCGTTAATGCTTACTCTATTAGTTTTAAGAGTAAAACTAGAAAAATGACATTACTTTTTTCTAAATTTTCTACGACACAAAGTTGTCACGATCCTAATTTCCCTCCGTAGAGTGTCGTGACGGTATCTAGTCTTTAAGACTAGGTAAGCCTAAACAACGTGTGAAAACAGTAAATAAAAGCTTAAAATTTTCAAAACTCCAACAATATCGTAAATAAAGCTGTAGATCCAATATGTACAATTCCCAAAATCTGGTGAGATATAAGTCACAAACTCTAGATACAGTACCGAATAATCATATACATCACTATCTAGAAAAAAAATAAAGAAACAAGGAAGAACAGAGTAGAGAGGGACTCCGAGGCCTGCGGACGCGGACATGTGTACCTTGAAGTCTCTAAAAGCAAGCAACTCAACGAGCTAATACCGGGGCAGATATAGGATGTACCTGGATCTGCACAAAAACGTATGCAGAAGCATAGTATGAGTATACCACAGGTACCCAGTAAGTGCCGAGCCTAACCACGGTAGAGTAGAGACTAGATCAGGTCAAAGCCCTACTGGAGATAATAAGAAATAAGACAGAAGATATAATGATATAATGATAATTACAAGGAAATGAAACAACAAAGAATTTACGGAAAGATAACAACTCGGAATCAAGGCAGCTAATACAACCCGAAAGGAAAATAAGGATTTCACATGTTAAGGAAAACAACACCCAAACAACATACAACAAATAGAGAAAGATCAACAGGGGCACTCCCGAGGTACCGCCTCGTAGTTCCAAATCATAAAAGTAAATCACAGTCTTTCCTTATATCACCGCGGGAGCCTTTACATTTAGTTTTGAAAATTATTTTTCCGAAATGGCACACCGCATTTTAGCCCACCTTATCACATCGCATGGCTTCTAGTAGTTTCCCTACTAGCCACGCGTATTAAGCCCACCTTATCTCACCGCATGCGTTTTAACACCCATACCTTATACCACCGCATGCGTATCAATAATCACAACGGCACGACAAAAATCTCGTGCAAATAGTAATAACAATACGACAGAAACCTCGTGTAAACAACCACACAATCCTCTCAACAATAACACAAATGCCAAGACAAAACAACTCAATAAGATGATATTTCACAACTTACACTTTGCCTCGATTAAAACCACAACTTTTGCAATTCAACACCAAACTCATTAGCAGGGTATTTCAAGGATAGCAAATTTCAAGTAAAGAATCTCACAGTTTAAATAATGAATACGGAATTTAAGAAAGCAAGCAATTCAACTAAACATGTAGTACAAGTTGCACATAAGCGATAAGACAAGTAGACATGTGAAGTTAGACTAGGTACGATGACAACAACATGTTAAAGAAACTCAGTTAAAATAGGAAAGGAAACTATCTAGCTAAAAATCGGGAATTTCATATTTATCCTGTGTACGCACTTGTCACCTTGCGTGAACGGCTTTCACATATCACAATTATCACAACAACACCAAATCCTAAGGAAAATTTTCCCCACACAAGGTTAGACAAGTCACTTACCTCAAACCGACTATAAATATAACTATAGGGAACTAATTAAAATAATAAAATTATGATTTTAGCAAAGAATTGAAAAATTGCTCCAAAAATTCACCCCGGGCCCACGTCTCGGAACTCGACTAAAATTATAAAAACCGAACATCCATTCAATATCGAGTCCAACCATACAAGAATTATTCAAATCCGACCTCATTTCGCCTTTCAAAAGTCAAAAATTTAGTCTAAGAACTTCCACACGTTTTTCCCAATTTTTCCAACCCAAATCCCTAATTACATGATACAATCAATAATAGATTAGTAGAATTTAATTAAAATCAAGTTAAGCACTCTTACCCCAATAATTCCCTTGAAAATCCCTCGAAATTTCGCCTCAAACCTAGCTTTCTAAGTCCAAATTGTGAAATATAAACCCTAAATTTTGAACTTAAGTCTATTGCCCAGCGATTTCTTCTTCGCGAACGCGAAAATTGCCTCGCATACGCGAAGCACAAATGTTACTGCCCAATTTTTCCTCTTACGCGAATGCGGTGACCAAGGTCCTCCAATTTCGCGATCGCGATTCCCTTCTCGCGAATGCGTAGACCAACGTGTGTGGTCCCCCCAGCCTGCCGCTCTTCTTCGCGGACGTGAAGAACAAATCTCACCTACCTCCCAGGTATCCTTCATGAATGCGAGAGCTCTCTCGCGAACGCGATGAAGGAAACCAGACATCAGCAAATTCAGCAGCTTCAGCAATTCTTCAAAGTTTCGGAATGCGCCGAACATGGGCCGAATCACACTCGAGAGCCCCGGGACCTCAACCAAGCATACCAACAAGTCCTAAACATAATACGAACATGCTCGAAGTGTCAAAACACATCGGACAACACTAGAATCACGAATCGTGCATCGATTCAAGCCTAAGAACTTATGAACTTTTGAATTCTGAAACCAACGCCGATTCATACCAAAACAATTTCGATTAACCCCAAATTTTGCACACAAGTCATAATTGAAATTACGGACCTACTCTGACTTCCAGAATCGAAATCTGACCCCGATATCAAAAGTCCACTTCCCGTTAAACTTTATAAAAATCTTTCAATTTTCCAACTTTCGCCAATTTATGCCGAAACGACTAACGGACCTCCAAATCAACATCCGAACATGCTCCTAAGACCAAAATCACTTTACCAAGCTATTTGAACCATCAAAACTCTATTCCGAAATGGTCTTCACACAAGTTAGCCTATGGTCATCTCCTACGACTTAAACTTCCAACTTAGGAACTATGTCCCCCCATATCACTCCGAAACTCTCCCGAAACCAAAACCAAACACCCCGGCGAGTCATCTAACTACAATATAGCACAGATAAGACAATAAATAGAGGATCAGGACTAATACACTCAAAATGACCAGCCGGGTCGTTACATCCTCCCCCTCTTAAAACAAATGTTCATCCTCGAACGAGTATAAAGACATATCTGAAGTGGTGAAAAGATGAGGAAAACGGGTACGCATATCATGCTCGGTCTCCCAAGTCGCCTCCTCGACTGTCTGACCCCTCCACTGAACCTTTACTGAAGCAATGTTCTCCGACCTTAACTTTTGAACCTACCTGTCCAAAATGGCCACCCACTCCTCAACATAAGACAAATCCTTATCCAACTGGACTGAGCTGAAGTCTAACACATGAGACGGATCGCCGTGATACTTCCGGAGCATAGAAACATGGAAAACTAGATGAACTGCAGCTAGACTAGGTGGTAGTGCAAGTCTGTAGGACACCTCTCCAACCCTCTCAAAAATCTCAAAAGGTCCGATATACCTAGGGCTCAACTTGTCCTTCTTCCTGAACCTCATAACACCTTTCATTGGCAAAATCTGGAGCAATACCTGCTCCTCAACCATGAACGCAATATCGCGAACCTTCCGATCCGCATAACTCTTCTGTCTGGATTGGACTGTATGAAGTCGATTCTGAATCAATTTAACATTTTCCAAAGCATCTTTAACCAAGTCTGTACCGAATAGCCTAGCCTCACCTAGCTCAAACCAACCCACCGGAGACCGACACTGCCTACCATACAAAGCCTCATACAGGGCCATCTGAATGCTCGACTAATAACTGTTGGTGTAGTCAAACTCTGCAATAGGCAAGAATCACACACGCACGAAGCATATCCTATAATATTTGAATAGTGCGCTCGGACTGCCCGTCCGTCTGAGGGTGAAATGTTGCACTCAACCCCACCCGCGTGCCCAACTCATATTGTACGGCCCTCCAGAACCGCGATGTAAACTGCGTACCTCAGTCAGAGATGATAGATACAGGCACGTCATGAAGCTTGACAATCTCGCGAATATAAACCTAAGCCAGCTGCTCTAAAGAGTAAGTAGTCACCACTGGAATGAAATGAGCTGACTTGGTCAATCTATCCACAATCACCCAAAATGCATCGGACTTCCTCTGAGTCTGTGGGAGCCCAACAACAAAATACATAGTGATCCGCTCCCATTTCCACTCTATGATCTCTAACCTCTGAAGAAATCCACCAGTCCTTTGATGCTCATACTTCACTTGCTAACAGTTTAGGCACCGGGATACATATTTCACTATGTTTTTCTTCATCCGCCTCCACTAATAGTGCTGCCTCAAGTCCTGATACATCTTCGCGGCACCTAGATGAATGGAGTACCGCGAACTGTGAGCCTCCTGGAGAATCAACTCATGCAAGACATCTACATTAGGCACATAGAGCCTGCCCTACATCCGTAATACACCGTCATCTCCAATAGTGACCTCCTTGGCATCGTCGTGCTGAACTGTGTCCTTGAGGACAAGCAGGTGGGGGTCGTCATACTGATGCTCTCTGATACTGTCATACCCCTTTTTACCCCCGAAAAAGATATATGTTTATAGATTGTTACGGGTTAAAGAGTTTTTTCAATTGAAGTGACAATTGTGAAATAAGGATTATTTTATTATTCAGAGTCACCACTTGGAATTGATTTTTGGGTATTCCAAGTCATCTTTTATTTGAATCCCTACTCAATGAAAGGTTTGACTCTTTTATTATTTGGTCTGCGAAAGCAAAGTCCGAGTAAGGAATTCTATTGACCGGGAAGAAGGTGTAAGGCATTCCCCGAGTCCCGTAGTTCTACCACGGTCGCTCTATTGACTTAAACTTGGCTTGAATTAATTTTGGATAAACTGTGTTTTATTGGTTTTCATGTTTCCATAGTCTCTTGAACGAGGAAGGGGACAAGAGCATTGTACTGGGTGATTTGGAACTATCCGGGAGTCGTTGTGACTTTGGGTATTATAGGCGGATTAGAGTTGATAAAGTTGAGGGGGCTATGCGTAAGATGAGTAGGGGCAAAGCGACCGGGCTGGATGAAATCCCGATGGAGTTTAGGAAGAGTGTGGGCAAGACAGGCTTGGAGTGGCTCACTAGGTTATTTAATGTCATGTTTAGAATGAAGAAGATGCCCGAAGAGTGGAGGTGGAGCACGATGGTTCCTATATACAAGAACAATGGTGATATCTGATCGCGTCCAAATGCACACCTCTAAAGAGGTATGAAATGGTCGCTTGCAATTAAAGAAACCCAACAAAGAGTCGGGGTCGAATCCACAGGGAGCTAAGATGGGAGTTAGGAGTATATATTTCAATGGGCATGATTGAATTATCTAGTTTTTCACTTCCACAAAAAGGTTTGTTTTCTATTTCTAATTTTACTCTAAAGATTGCATAATAAAGAAAGAAGACTAAGATAATTGTTTTTGATGTTTTTCAAATTGATAAAACGCCTAGAGCTGTGACCATTACCTAGGTGTTTGTCTAATGGAATAAAGACCTTAATGCTTGTTTTGTTGATCGGGGTGTATTATATCTATCAACTCTCAATTATCCACTCAATACCTCTCGGTCAGAGAGTGATTTTGTACAATTTGGCTTTCTCAAGACCAAATGGGTATCACACAAAATAGTTGATAAAAGCTCAAGTCGGGTTATAACTATCTCTAGGTTGAACCCTTTAATTAGGTGAATCAATCTCTCGATTGACCCAATTGCTTGTTAGCCAAGTTTTTCTAGACTAAGTCTCTCTTTCTCAAGTAGAGACTACGTCAAATAGGCAAAAACTAATATTTGCAACCATTAATTCCTTAAATTAAAGCATGAACTAGGCTAAATAATAAACACTCAATCATAAACAAGCACTAATTTAATTACCCATAAGGTTAACACACTAGGGTTAGGTCACAACCCTAGTGAAAATCTAGCTACTCATACTTGGGTTTGAAGAAAATGAAAAAGAAAGACTAATTAAACCCATAATAAAAGATTAAAATAGTTAAATCTATTATAAATTACACCGAAGTAAAGTAAACTTCCAAAAATGGTAAAGAAAATGGCTACAGTGTTTTCAGAGGTTCAAACTTAACCTAATTTTATGAAATTCTTCTATTTATACAAATCTGAAAATCTCGGACAAAAATACCCCTCATGAAGTTCTGCGGCCGCACAATTCTTTGTGCAGTTCGCAGATTTCTTCATCTGGTAGGAGCTGGGATTCTGCGGCCGCAAAATTCTGAACTGCAGCCGCGAGGCAACATTTCTACGGTCCGCATATTTAGAACTGCGGCCGCAAGTCACTCTTCTGCGGTACGCAATAGTAGGATTGTAGCCGCGAGACAATTTTCTGCGGCCGCACAAATCTTGTGCGATCCATAATTCTCTGAAGCTCTGGACTTGGTCTTTTTGCAATCTCTCTGATCTTGACCTTTAGCCCATCTTTTGCGGCCGCACAATTCATGTGCGGTCCGTAATTTGCCCAAATGTCTGCTGAGTTTTCCTTCTTTGTTTGTGGCCGCAGGTGGAATTCTGTCGTCCGCAATTTCTTCTGCGGACCGCATATTGTGTGCTTCTGTTCCCTTTGTTTCCTTGTGTTTGGACTACTCCTCTTTGAGTCAGATTTCATCCCGGGAGCCTATCTTCCAGCATTCATGCAATTTTGCACAATTTTATTAGTTTATGAAACACAATTCAATGCTTTTGAGCTAAAACAAAAGCTAAAAGACGTTAATAAGCAGTCAAAATCCCCACTTATCAACTCCCCCAAACTTAAGTCTTTGCTTGTCCTCAAGCAAATAAATTAATTCCCACCTCCAAAAGTTAAGGGTCATTTCAGCGAGTCGAAGGTGAGCCATCCACTCATCAGTTGGGACCAACAATTACCCACACTACCTATGTATTATCAACAAGGCGACAAGTTAAACATTTATGCACATATAGTTCTAAAGTGACATTTGAGCATGAAAGGTTGACTTTACTCATCAAGGATTCTTTCTCTATCATGTAGGTCATTGTGGATTCTAAACTCTTCCTCCTCTACTCTCCCGTTGCCTGGCTCACTTAAGAAATTTAGCACTCAATCCAAAGATTTATGAAAGGTTCACTCATCTCTCTCAAGAGAATGTCGCAAGTACGGCTTCAAGTACCATAGGCTTGCCCCTCATGTAGATCTCCACTAATGTAAGCTCACTCGGCTCAAAATCAAGTAGGACTTCTTTCGGGATGTAATGAAGGCTTTTGGATTAGGGTTTGATACAATATGGGTAAGTGGTTACACCTTCCTTAAACACTCCATCATTCATTTCTTGGCTCACACTTTGCCAATTCCTTGAGGCACTTTCTTTTCCTTTGGGGACTCGAGAGACTTAACATCACTCTTTCTTGATCGTTACATTCATATTTCTCCATGTTAGGGATCATTGCCTTTATATGAATACCTTCAACTCTTCTACTTATTCATTTTGTTGCATTTTTCTTTTTGTTCTTTTCTTTTCTTTGCCTTTTCTACTCATCATTACTTTTTTCTCTTTTTGTGCCTTGATACCTTTTTTTTAATTTCCTTTTCTCTCCCCCAAACTTACGTTTTTAGCCATTTGTTTCACATGAGTGTTAAGGAAAGATCGGGTGCTAAGAGAGGGTCACAATAGAATGGGTAAAGGCTTGTAACATGGTTTTCAAATGAGAAAGGCTAAAGGCTCGAAGAGGTTGACTAGGGATAACATCATTGGTAGGCAATAGAAAACTCAAACGGGCCAAGAAAACCCTACAATCACTTCCCAAGCCAAGCAAAACATAGGATTTCACCTTGAAACACATTCGGGGCAAGTTCTAGACCTTTTGCACGGGTACTTGGACTAATAACAAAGCAACTCACCTCTCACACAACTAGATTGTTAAAGAGGACAGTGTTGAGGGCCCATAACGACCACATTCAAGTTTGAAAATCACTATGGTTCAATTAAATCACTCGATGGTTGCCAAAGTCAACACAAGAATCACAAAGTCACTAACTAGAGCTATTTCTTTCAAAAACCTTGTTTTAACCATAAGCACATTGTAAAGTGTGTTGGTACCAAATGAAGCATGATTGACTCTTCGAGCATGACTCAATTAGGTCTTTTTATTCATTATTACTACTATTATTACCTAAACACAAAACGGACTCATTCCCTTAAGAAGGTTGTCACGCCATCCATCGTTGGGATGAGTCACCCGGTTCACACAATAACTACCTCTGGAAAGAACCGTGGCATTAATAAAACCAAAGGTTTATTATCTACTGAAACATAAAAAGAAGCTACTAAATCAAAAAGAAGCTACTAAATTAAACACTAACTAATAAGAAAACAAACATAAAGAAGATATAAAGCAAAAACTATCGAAAACATAATAAATATACATAATGAGGGAGAAAGAGAAGATATATACATAATGAGAGAAGTAGAAGAAAATAGTATCAAATTATTACAAGCCAAATGTCTCAGAATCATCAAATAAGATCAATTAAACTCCACCCCCTGAATAAGAATAAGCATTGTCCCCAATGCTTAACAAAATAAGAATAAAGGAAGGGTAAGAGTGAAGAAAACTCCCTATGGCTCCTTGGACATCTCTGTGTCCACAACAACGTCACCGCCCTCAGTCTCATCCAACTGGATCTCATCATCCTCCACTCTGGGAGTAACTGGGTTGAGGAACATTTGATGCACTGACTCGGCAATGTCGGCAACAAGGTTTGGCTCCTCAGACCGGTAGGCTAGTGCCACCGGTGCTGTTGGTGGTGTAGGATCTGGGCCTGGATGGTGTGGGTCAATCAGCATGTCAGAAGGGATATCTCTGACTGCAAGAAGCTTGGTAACATGTTTCCAAAGCTTGTATACTGACTTCTTGGAGGCATGGGACTTTCTCATCTTCTTTACTTCTTTTTCCAGCTCTTCAATCACTGACCCATGTTGTACCAAGGTAGCCATGATGGTGTTCTGGTTCTCCGGGAGCTTCTTCAATTTTTCTTCCACTGATGGGGGCATCTGAGGTGCTGGAACAGAAGACTATGCTGCAACAGTACTGGATAAGTAAGAAAGCTTTTTAGTGGCTGTCTGCATCCAGTTGTTGAGGCTCGCCAATGTCTGGGAGACTCGCATTATAGAAAGTGGAGCAGTAGGCATGGGCATCGGCTACAAAGTCGAGGTGGAACCTATGATAGAAACTGCAGTAGGAACTGAAGATGGTGGTGGAGACATAGCTGCGGTACTAGATGAAGGCTCGGGCGAAGTGGATAGAACATTAACTGCCTCTGCAACTACCACCGATGGCTCATCAGACTGGCCTGCGGTTGTAGACAGTTGACCCTTTCTCTTAGGGTTGTGTGCATCTATCAGTGAGTACCATGAGAAAGGCTTCTTCTCCCGCACCTTTGTTTTAAAGTCCCTCGGCTCTACCCTCATATCCATGAGATACTCTGTAATAATGTTTGGATACGGGTAGGATGTGTCAGCTTGCCAAGCGATCACAGAGATGTTGGCCGACATCATGGCACCCATATTGATGGGGTACCCGGACATGATATAAGCAACTAGAACTGTCCAAGGAATTAGGAGATAGGTCTTATTCTAGCATGGGTCCAGTCTCCTTCATACAAAGGTTTGCCACCCCTTTTCCTCAGAGCTCAAAGTGGCTCATATGAATAGAAACCCCTGCTGTGATCCATGGTGGTGGTGGCCCAGGAGCTGCTAGAATCTATGCTAACCAAGGCCGGGATGCGCACAGTTCTCTAAGCACACTGTGGGCTCGACATCATCAAATCCCAAGTATGTGTTCAACGTGTGCTGATCAAATCGCACTTTGAGGTTTCTCACTTTCGTCACCTTTGTCCCTTTCTTGATATGCGCCACATTGGCGTAGAATTCCCGGACAAGGTACTCCTTAGAATCCACCACGCTCTGGGTAAACCGCATCTACCCTTTGCGTTCTCGAAACTGTCTCAATACTGCATGGTTATACCTCTCCAGACCTTTCAACTGAAACTGTCGGTCAAGAGTGAGCGACCTCACTGGCCACCATTCACGGAAGTTGGAGAAGGCAGCCAAGATGACAAACAGGTCCTCCCATACATCTTTCTTCTTCGACCTTTCAAGGCCGGCAACTGTAGCATCTCCTCCTCTACCATCATTGGGGATGTCCTGAACTGATGTCTCTGGTGCCTCAGGGGCAGGTGTAGTAGATGGCTCAAAAGCCTGACTAAGACTTTCCGAGCCCTCGGAAGTGCTATGAGATGTGGACGACTCGTCCTTGAGTTGATACCTCCCTGGCAACCTTGACTGGACAGCCAACTACTCATGTACATAGGCTGAGTTGCCCTCTGAATATTCCCTAGATGGGACATAAGAACTAGTCTTGTAAAGGTCTGCACCTCTCCCTCTATCGGTTGTAGGTTTCTTTGTGATTGTTCTTTGTTGGCCGAGGGGTAAGGCAGTCTTGCCTCGACCCCTAGAAGGTTTACCCCTTCCTTTTGAAGTATGACCTCTGCCTCTCGATCGAACCATTATCTTTATTAAGTAGAAGCAGTTGTTAGTGGCAATTCAGTGTTCAATCAGTTACAAGAGATACACAAGAAAATACCAGAAGACCCAGTGAAAGTCACAGTAAAGTCATGCTTGCAGGCTGAGGATCTGCGGTCCACACATTTTTCCTTGCGGCCGCAGATTGGGCCTTGCGGACCGCACAATTCCCTCTTGCGGCCGCAGATGTGAAGTGCGGTCCGCACATTTTTCATTGCGACTGCAACTCACAAACCAGAATATATGCTAACTCTTTGATAACAAAGAATTGGATGATGTGCGTCTGCAACATGTTTTCTACGGACCACAAATTTTGTCTTACGACTGCACATTGAATCACAAATATGCACACTTCTCTGAAGACAGTGAAATAGATGTTTTACGGTCGCAATGGAAATTCTGCGGTCTGCACAATTTTCCTTATGGCCGTAGACTCATGCTTAATTAAAGTTGCCCTAGACTCAACTTCTGCGGACCGCACAAATTTCTTGCGGCCGCAAGATTCAAACTATTACAAACACTCAGTACTTTTATCTAGGGCTTGCAATATTTTGGCACAAAGTTTGACATGGTAACAGCGTAAAAGCATGAAAATATATTGACCCATTCTCGAATTAGCAAGTACTAGTTGACCCACTGCAGATTTACCCCCACAAGTATGTACAATTAAATTCAACAGACAAATGACCTAACATTTAACTACTAATCTAAAAATTAAAAGAAAAAGAAATCAACAAGATTATAAAGCATACCAAATGAGTGAGTGTGATGAGTGATTGATCAAAGATGTTGTATGAATGCACAGGTAGACTCAGCAAGAAACTTCAAAATATTATTTAATTTTTTTGCTCAGAGAGGGAAAAGGGTAACAGTGGCCCTAGCCCTCTATTTATATGCTTGAAGTTCAGAAGGGTAAAAGAAGAGCGAGTGCGGCCACAGAATTTCAATTGCGGATCGCACTCTGTTACTAGGTGCTTCAATTATGGTCTCCATCTTCGGTCCACCGAATTTTGTGTGCGACCACAGATCCTTGTTGCGGACCGCAAATTTTGAGTTGCGGCCGCAGATCGGCCATTTTTCTGATAGGCCAACTTCAGAGAGCTGTCATTTTCCATCTTCAATTTGTGTTGTCACGACCCAAAATCTATTTAAGGTCGTGATGGCGCCGGACACCGCTGTCAGGCAAGCCAACACTATATAGTTAATTAAATCCTATTAACACTAGTATTTACATCCTTCAATCTTTGAAATCTTTAGAAATCTTTCAAGTTCTTCAAGAACACCAAATTTCCCAAACATTGAAATTTTAAGGAAAAGCTTCAAGAAGGTAATACTAATGCTTCAAGCTCATTTCTTATGAGTCGGTGAGAGTAATTCTAATATTTGTTTTAAGTTGTTATGGTTGGAAAATTAATTTCATAAACCTTAGTTCATGGTATGAATAGTGTTCTTGAGAAAATGAGGGAAATATAAATAGTGTTCTTAGAAATGAAATTAATGGATGCAATGAACCTATGGAATCATTTTCTAGCTTAGTTGGAAGTGTTCAACTAAGTAATCACCAAATTGAATGTTTTGAAAATATTGGTTAAGGAAGATGATGAATAGTAATTTGGCGGTGTTGAAGAATTAATGTAGTATCATTGATGACTTCAAATGGGTATTAAATGATAAGAGTGGAGTTGAATGTGCTAGTAAGTGAACCTATTAGACGATTTGAGTTGGAGGCTTGTAGCCAACTTGTGAGCCATAAATGGATATTGATAAATAGTTTTTTTTGTCATATTTTGACTGTAATTGGGATTGTAATTGTAGATATCAATTCGTTGGTGGCATATGATCATTTTACTCAATGTTACGATATCGGAGGAGGATTAAAATCTTGTGATTTTAATAAAGCGAAAGCGAGTTTTGGAGCGTTGGGCATTGGTCGAGTTGTTTGAAAGGCTTGGGAGCCGGCTATGGAACTTCGGAGCGAGGTAAGTCTCTTGTCTAATCTTGTGAGGAGGAAATTACCTCATATCTGATTAAATTAATAATTGTTGTTAATTTTAGGGGCTACGTACGCACTAGGTGACGAGAGTCCGTGCGTAGCTACTATAAATGCTAAAATTCAGGTAGTTTAGGACTCAAAGCATGAATTACTTATGTAAATTGTATTCTTTGTTTAATTAATATTATTTGATATATATATATATATATATATATATATATATATATATATATATATATATATATATATATATATATATATATGTATGTATTAGATAAAAATATTAAAGGATGGAAATCTCATATGCTTGATTTTTCTGTTTAAATTAATTAATTGTTAAGAGAAATTGTTCATCCTCTCGAATTGATCTTATAATAAATATCCTCTCTTTCCGGAGATACATAAAAAAATGTCCTCCTTTCTTGTGGAGCGGGCCGAACGCCTCGGTAGGATAGATGCATCTATTAATCGCGCCGCACGTCCCTCGGCAGTGTACATAACACTCTAAATCGGGTCGTACGACCTCGGCAGAAATCGTGCTTAATAATAATAATTACACGATACTTTGATAGTTTATTGTAGCTTGTGAAGCTAATTGATAAATTGAAAATCTTTGGAATTTAAAGAATTAATTATCTCTACTTGTTAAGGAAATTATTGTTATTCCTGTAAATGAGGCTAATTGATAAATTGGAAATTTATTGGAATTTTAATTATTTCTGCTGGTTAAGTAAATTATTGTTATATTCTGTGAATCATGCTGATTTAGATATTCTAGTTTTATTTCAATTATTATTATTGACCCATAGTGAGTATCAAAATCGGTCATCTCGTCTCTACCACTTCGAGATTAGGTTTGATACTTACTGGGTGCACGTTGTTTACGTACTCATGCTGCACTTGCTGCACATTTTATTGTGCAGGTGCATATATGTCTAGCGGCCTTGTGGGCGCAGAGGTTGGTTAATAATTGTGGGGACATAGGTGAGCTGCATTCTATATTACGATCTGCAGCCAACAGAGTCTCCTTCAGAGTTATTATATTTTCCTGTCTAATTTGTATTCTGGACAGATGCTGTATTTTATTTTTAATTCCCTAGTAAATGCACATGCACTTGTGACACCGGGTTTTGAGAATGGTTATGAATTGCTTAGAAATTTAGTTGCTAAAAATATTTATCATTTACTCTATGAGTTCTATCTTTATTATTTCATTGGAGAAATTTTGATTTCAAAAATACTAAAAAAGGATTCCGGCGCCATCACGACCTTAAATGGATTTTGAGTCGTGACAACATGGTATCAGAGCACTAGGTTCACTTAGGTCTCACGAGTCATGAGCAAGTCTTGTAGAGTC
This sequence comes from Nicotiana tabacum, assembly GCF_000715075.1. Classification (NCBI taxonomy): domain Eukaryota; kingdom Viridiplantae; phylum Streptophyta; class Magnoliopsida; order Solanales; family Solanaceae; genus Nicotiana; species Nicotiana tabacum. The sequence continues at coordinate 111,059,027 of NC_134081.1, read as the reverse complement.
TTGCGGATTGGTACGGAGACGTTTGTACTTATCTTTGAGAGGCTATAGGGCTGTTAGGAATACTTCCCTTTTTTATTCCTCATCGTGTGATTTGATTCCTTTGAGGCTTATGCCTTCATTTCCTTCCTACTCAATCTTATGCGACGTGAAGCGTTTGTTATAAATTGGGGATCAAGGAAATTTTTAATGGTACTACAGATGTAGTACAAGATGCTTCTCCCTATGTAATTAATTGGGCTATTGTCGTCGCCTTGTGAAAGACCGCTCTGTCATTTCAAATTAAGTATTAGTACTACCTAAGGTTTTGAGATTTGGCATTGATTGTTATGGTGATTCGTGTGTGGTTATCGCACAGTGTTTATGAAATGATAAAATGCCCGTCTATGTGTCAGGGAAGTAAATGACTTGAAAGAAGGTTTTTTCAGTACATGATTAAGAGGTTCCATGTTTTATTTCAAACAGAGAAAAGGCAATCGGACTATGAATGTTCAGGTTTGGGGTTGATGGAGGAACGAAGCCTGATATCTTCGAGCATGGTAGAGTTCTCAATTTTGATGTGGTGTCATCGCCTTGTTAAATGCATTAAGGTTTGCCGGTGTTATAGTTTTATTCAACTCGCCTTCACGGCGGGGTGTTAGGAATTGGTATAGGATAAGCAGTTGTTAGAGATCGCGGTGTGCAGTAGTTCAGCGTCGAAGCAGTGTTGCTAGTATTGATGGCTCGATAAGGAGGAATCCTCGGAAAGGTTTAAAGCTGGTAACGACCTATTGGTTTAAGTGCTACAGAGATGAATTTTTAGTTAAGGCAACAACTGGACAGCGAAGGATGAGGAAGAACATGTAGAAGGTGTCTTGTGGTAGTTAAGTTCCTAGGAGGCCAAGTTTGAGAAACAAAAGTCGAGTAGTTACTTAAAGAAGAGTGGCAAGGTAGCATATGAGTTACGTGGTAGGATAACTACATGGCTTGAGGAAAGTTTGAAGTGATTTGGGATTTAGGATGGACAGTGACTAGGTCTACGGACTTAAGTTGTAATATTAGCTACTATATTGAGGAAGAGTGAATATAGCAGGAGGGAGTTGCTTGATATGGAGAAGGATACGACATGACTTTGGATTGGAATGTATTGTCGCACCTTTAGTTGACGTTCATGAGGAGTGAACGGACTAGTGCAGCTGGTGAATGAGCTCGGGCTCAGGATGATCTACTAATTTCGTAGTATTTGCAGCCAGTGCAGCGGCGTTGGAATATGTCGGCACATAATTTCCACAGGTAGGTTATCTCCTGTGAGCAGGTTAGCGGTTGCGTGGTATTGACGAAGCTTCTGTGAAGAATTCTACTGGCTACCCGGTAGTAGATTTAATATGTAAATGTGGCTAGTGGTTCGGAGTGTTTATTAAAGGTTAATAGAAGGATTTCGAGAAATTTGTCAAGTTGCGTGTGCAGGATCATGTCGACGATGAAGAAAGAATCTCGGTGGGTTCCAGAGTTATGTAATTGTAGCTTCAAGCCAAGTGGGAGAGCCGCACCATCTACAATTGGATTGCATGGTTGTCTATTTGTGAGGTTCCTGGTTATCGGTGTATTGGTGGGTCATTGCAACTAAGGAAAGAAAACATCAGTGGTAATCTGAGCAAAGGATTTGGGGAATGTGTGCCATATTTGGCCTTATCGATTCATATTCAGGTTTTTGGAAGACTTAGAGTTTATGCTTCATGTAGATGTAATGCACAGGGAAAGTGAGACAGCCGGGTGTTTCCTTGAGAAAGTGTCCATGTGCTAGCAGGGACTTGGAGTTGATCATGTTTGGGAACAAGTCAGAACAAGTGACTCTCAATAACGGTCTTAGCGGGTTCAAAAATTTAAAGTGCGGTGTCTAAGGATCTCAAGCCCGTAGTATGGTTGAGTATCGAGCTTTTGCAGCAGATTATGAAACGGGGCTTGGAGTACTCTGCATTATCTTCAGGTTGTGGTGTAGCATTTGAGAAAGGGAAGAAAATAACTCCGGATTCATAAAAGAAGTATCAGAATGGGTGTACCAGTTGAAGATGAAAAAATGCGCACAAGGAGGAGTATGAGATGATTTGTGGATTTTGAAACAGCGAGGTCTCGTGAAATAAGGTCACTCGGGATGAGTGCGGATTTGAGTTCGTGATGTAATGAATGGAGCTATTATTATTTCTAAGGCAAGTTGAGAATAAATTGAGAAAATACGGGTCGGCTAACAATGGTTGAATTGGCATGATGGTGACTATGATTAGTTCCTTTAGCGCATTGAATTATGCATGTGATTTGTGGCGGTACGTGCGAGGCTTGACGGCTGCCGTAATTGATTTTATTTGGAGGAATTCAAGTATTAGGGCATGTTATGTGTAGAGGGATCCCAGAAGAGTTATGGTGGTTTAGACCACTACTTGAGGCCAGTATTTTTCTACAGATATGAGGATCTAGTCGCTTATTGTAATGGTCCTGAAATAATTTAAGTAGAAGGTTTCTATATGATGAAGTATTTACCCTATTAGTGGTTCGGGGGTTATGATGGAATTCTTTTACTACTGCGCATTGGCGTAATTAAGTGCATTAAGTAGCATGGGATTCGAAAGTTGAAGATTCAAGATTTCGGTTCGGTGTTGACAAGGATGTCATGAGCTCGGATGAGCAGGAAAAGGGATTTACATGTTTAAAGCAAGATGGTATTGTTTTCGGCATCACCTAAGATCGATGTCAGGTGTAAGAGACCTAGTGTATTTATTTGTGGATTCTTGATATTCTTTACAGCATTAGCGTAACCGGTAGCATGGATGTGCAGACTTGTTACCCGGAGCGGAAGGTCGTGGGAGCGTGTCTCACGGAAAGATTGTGTAAGAGTGACATGTAGTCACTTGATTGAGTGAAGATTGAAACCAAGTATGAAAATTGTGGTAATATCATTGATTCGAGAATTTATGACTGGAGGGCGCTCGGTTCATTTGGTTGTGGACTGTGGAATTTTGTTCCGGTTATGATGACTGTTCTTGTATGTTATGGGAAAAAAGGTTATTATGGATCCTTGAAAGGTTATTAGCCTAGTACGATGCGATCAGAATCGGCTTGAGGTCTGTGGATGGATTTGAATATGAATATGGGCTCTATATCATGCCGGATGTATTCATTTCAGCATAAGCGCTCCCTAGGGAAGATTATTCGGACGTTGGATGTCATTTTATCGTCGGTTATTTCATGTAATACTATATTGTGCCGTGTGAATTGTGAAACGGCTTGATAAATTTCTTATGTGTTGAGGTTCCGCATAGCGATGGTGCCATGTGAGACGGATGGCTCTCGAGATTAAGTTCATATATCGCACCTTAGTCGTGCTTGAATTTTGTAGCGTACGGCGATGTCGGTCCTTCCAGGGATGATATTATGCACTGAGCGTACTTGTGTCCGATATTCAGATATTTTGTAGTAATGAGCATTCTAACTTGGTAAGTATTTTCTTATAGATTCTTTTTGTGCGGATCGGGTGGCATGCCGCCACGGGTATGTTGTTTGGATCGGGTTGCACGCCGCAACGGTATCAGGTGTGGATCGGGTTGCACGACGCAATAGTGTGATGTTGAGTATAGTCCCCTATATTCTATTTTGTGTGTTTTGTGTCCCATTTTCTGAGAAAGGTTCATGACACCTTTTCGGTTTTCTAATTAGTTACATGGGTTGAGTAATCCTTTCCAGAGTTCATTTTTCCTTAGGTATCACGTTCGGGTTTGTAGCTTATTGGCACATTATGGCACCATATGCGACTTTTGGCAGCGTCTGCGGTGGCTTATTGCCCGAACAACTTATACTGGGTGAGACGAGACTATTGGACCGGAAATAAGTACAATCAGATTTATATAAGGTATAATAAGGAACAAAAATAGCTATTTAGTTCAGACGGAGGTAATGGCCCTTGTCAGGAGGGGTGACCCCATGATTTGATTGATTCAGCAGGTGGTTATGCATTTCTACACATCTCTTCCATCGTGGCGGTATTGCAAGAGTTGGAATAAGACTTATATATGTCATGAGGTGCATTGTGAGCATCAGATTCGTGGAATTTCAGCTATTGTTATCAGAGGATGTTATTATAGTCATGTGAGTTATGCAGTGCATAGTCCGAATTCAGCAAAGGTATGCAATCATGTATCGGTGCATCGTGTAGTGATTGATATAGTGTTCGTATGATAGGAACATGCCTAGCAGAGAATTCCGGATGTTGGAATTGGACTCTAAGGCTTATTTGGCTAAGTAAAAAGGGAGAATCTTCAGACTGGCTCGAGCTAGCGAGCTCAACTAAGTTATGGTAGCACATGTAGGTGCACAATATGTTAAACAATGATTTCAGACAACGCCAGAGCAGTTCTTAGCACGTTCGAGAACGAACGTATATTTAAGTGGGAGAGAATGTAACGACCCGACAGGTCGTTTTGAGCCCTAGCACGTCGTTCGGCGGTTTGATTCCCTGTGCAGCTTCACTTCAGGTATTATGACTTGTACGCGTGGTCGGAATTTAATTTCGGGAAGTTCAGAGTTGATTTGGAAAGAAAATTCTCATTTCGAAAGCTTTAAGTTGGAAGAATTGACTAAGGTTGAATTTTTTATTAAACGACCTCAGAATCAGGATTTGAAAGTTCCAGCAGGTTTGTATGTTAATAAGCGTACGAGTCATATTATAAGTGATGTGGGGTCTAAGGAGATCCCTAAGTCTAAGTCAAGTTGGAAAGTACATGATAGACTAAAGTTTCAAATGAGTATACACAAAATATATATATATATATATATATATATATATATATATATATATATATATATATATATATATATATATATATATATATATATATATATATATATATATATATATATATATATATATATATATATATATATCAAATGACATATCTTCGAGTCTAGTTTCTAACGCTTTAAACCGTTAGTAATTTGGATATTTCTACAAGGAGTTATGGACGTTTTAGTAAAGGTGTCCAGCAGCGGAAAACATGTAATACGAGGTACAACCTGCACAGCGCAAGGTATAACTCACTGAAGCACATGTACCTATATAAGGCAGTCACGGGCAGCAGCCATTTTAGGGGATTTTCTTGAGCTAGGGATTGGTTCTTTCATGGTGGATTCGAACTTGGTGGATTCAATTTGTGCTGTTACGACCCAAAATCTATTTAAGGTCGTGATGGCGCCGGACACCGCTGTCAGACAAGCCAACACTATATAGTTAATTAAATCCTATTAACACTAGTATTAACATCCTTCAATCTTTGAAATCTTTAAAAATCTTTCAAGTTCTTCAAGAACACCAAATTTCCCAAACATTGAAATTTTAAGGAAAAGCTTCAAGAAGGTAATACTAATGCTTCAAGCTCATTTCTTATGAGTCAGTGAGAGTAATTCTAATATTTGTTTTAAGTTGTTATGGTTGGATAATTGATTTCATAAACCCTAGTTCATGGCATGAATAGTGTTTTTGAAAAAATGAGGGAAAGATAAATAGTGTTCTTAGAAATGAAATTAATGGATGTAATGAACCTATGGAATCATTTTCTAGCTTAGTTGGAAGTGTTCAACTAAGTAATCACCAAATTGAATGTTTTGGAAATGTTAGTTAAGGAAGATGATGAATAGTAATTTGACGATGTTGGAGAATTAATGTAGTATCATTGACGACTTCAAATGGGTATTAAATGATAAGAGTGGAGTTGAATGTGCTAGTAAGTGAACCTATTAGACGATTTGAGTTGGAGGCTTGTTGCTAACTTGTGAGCCATAAATGGATATTGATAAATATTTTTGAGTCATATTTTGATTGTAATTGGAATTGTAATTGTAGATATCAATTTGTTGGTGGGGTATGAGCATTTTACTCAATGTTACAATGTCGGAGGAGGATTAAAATCTTGTGAATTTTAATAAAGCGAAAGCAAATTTTGGAGCGTTGGGCATTGGTCGAGTTGTTTGGAAGGCTTGGGAGCCGGCTATGGAACTTCGGAGTGAGGTAAGTCTGTTGTCTAATCTTTTGAGGGAGAAATTACCTCATAGGTGATTAAATTAATAATTGTTGTTAATTGTGGGAGCTATGTACGCACTAGGTGACGAGAGTCAGTGCGTAGCTACTATAAATGCTAAAGTTCGGGTAGTTTAGGACTCAAAGCATGAATTACTTGTGTAAATTGTATTCTTTGTTTAATTAATATTATTTGATATATATATATATATATATATATATATATATATATATATATATATTGTTAAAAATATATATATTAAAGGATGGAAATATCATATGCTTAATTATCTGTTTAAATTAATTAATTGTTAAGAGAAATTATTCATCTTCTCGAATTGATCTTATAATAAATATACTCTCTTTACGGAGGTACATAAGAAAATGTCCTCCTTTTTTGTGGAGCGGGCCGAACGACTCGGCAGGATAGATGCATCTATGGATCGCGCCGCACGTCCCTCGGCAGTGTACACAACACTCTGGATTGGGTCGTACGACCTCGGCAGAAATCGTGCTTAATAACAATAATTACACAATACTTTGATAGTTTATTTCAACTTGTGAAGCTAATTGATAAGTTGGAAATCTTTGGAATTTAAAGAATTAATTATCTCTGCTTGTTAAGGAAATTATTGTTATTCCTGTAAATGAGGCTAATTGATAAATTGGAAATTTATTGGAATTGAAGGACTTTTAATTATTTCTGCTGGTTAAGTAAATTATTGTTATATTCTATGAATCACGCTGATTTAGATATTCTAGTTTTATTTCAATTATTATTATTGACCCATAGTGAGTGTCAAAGTCGGTCATCCCGTCTCTACCACTTCGAGATTAGGCTTGATACTTACTAGGTACATGTTGTTTACGTACTCATGCTGCACTTGCTGTACATTTTATTGTGCATGTGCATATATGTCTAGCAGCCTTGTGGGCTTCAGAGGTTGGTTAATAATTGTGGGGACATAGGTGAGCTGCATTCTATATTACGATCTGCAGCCAACAGAGTCTCATTTAGAGTTATTATATTTTCCTGTCTAAATTGTATTCTGGACAGATGCTGTATTTTATTTTTAATTCCCTAGTAAATGCTCATGCACTTGTGACACCGGATTTTGGGAATGGTTATGAATTGTTTAGAAATTTAGTTGCTAAAAATATTTATCATTTACTCTATGAGTTCTATCTTTATTATTTCATTGAAGAAATTTTGATTTCAAAAATACTAAAAGAGGATTTAATTAACTATATAGTGTTGGCTTGCCTGACAGCGGTGTCCGGCGCTATCAGAACCTTAAATGGACTTTGGGTCGTGACATGTGCGGTCCACAAGTTAATTATGCGGCCGCAGAGCACCTTTTTGCTGCAGCAACCATAATTATGCGGTCCGCACAATGCAATTGCAGTCCGCAATTCTTTACACTTAACCAGATTTCTGGCCACAATTCCTGTAAAGCACACTCATCCCTGCAGCACACTTCAAATCAAGTTAGCACAAAAATAACACTTAACTACAAAAAAAACAAAGATAAGAAAAAGAAACATGGGTTGTCTCCCAAGAAGCGCCTGATACGATATCGCCCAACATGAACTCTTTGTTCCAAATGTCTTTGTCATGAAGATACTTCATCTTTTCTTTGTACAAGGACGAACTTGCATAAGCATGATACCGGAACTCATCCAATTCATTCAAATGTTCAACCCTCAAGTTAGCGGCTACATCCCAATCAAGATTCAACTTCTTTAGAGCCCACGTGGCTTTGTGCTCAAGTTCCACCGGAAGATGACAAGCTTTTCCGAATACCAACCGGTATGACGACATTCCGATAGGTGTTTTGTAAGCCGTCCGATAAGCCCATAATACATCATCAAGCTTCTTGGACCAATCCGTCCGGTTAGTATTCACTGTTTTGGACAATAATACTCTTTATCTCCCGGTTGGAGACTTCCACTTGACCGCTAGATTGTGGATGATAAGGAGTCGTGACTTTATAAGTAACACCATACTTACTAAGTAAAGTGTCGAAAGCCTTGTAGCAACAATGCGACCCCCCATCGCTTATGATAGCCCGCGGAGTACCAAACCTTGTGAAAATATTCTTTTTCAAGAATGCCACCACATTTCTCGCCTTATTGTTGGGTAGAGAAATGACCTCAACCCATTTAGACATATAATCAACCGCGACCAAGATGTAGGTGTTTCCACAAGAACTCACAAAAGGACCCATGAAGTCAATCTCCAAAATTGTAGTGAGAGCCATTTCATTTATCTTCGACATTCCACTGGCCCGTTGACATTCATCACATCTTTTCACTACATCACTTGTATCCTTGTAAAGAGTGGGACAATAGAAACCACAACTTAGCACTTTGGGCGCCGTTCTCGCTCCACCATGGTGACCACTATATGGCGAAGCATGACAAGCCCCAAGAATTTCACCTTGCTCTTCTTCTGGATCTGCGGCCGCACAATTCCATGTGCGGTCCACAAAATTCTTCATATGGCAGGAGCTGGGATTCTGCGGCCGCACAATTCTGAACTACGGCCACGAAGCAATATTTCTGCGGTCCGCAGATTTAGCACTGCAGCCTCAAGGCACTCCTTTGCGGTCCGCAATAGGATGATTGCATCCGCAAGATAATATTCTACGGCCACACAAATCTTGTGCGAACCACAATTTGAGGAAGCTCTAGACTTGGTTTTTGTCAACTCTCAAATCTTGGATCCTAGCCCAGCTTTTACTTCTTTGATTGCGGCCGCAGATGGAATTCTGCGGACCGCACATTGTAAGCTTATGTGCCTTTTATTGCCTTGTGTTTAGACTTCTCCTTTTTAGTCGGATTTTATCTCGGGAGTCCAACATCCAGCATTCCTGCAATTTTGCACATTTCATTAGTTTCGGGAACACAATTCAATGCTTTTAGACTAAAACAAAAGCTAAAAGGTGCTAATAAGTAATCAAAATCCCCACTTATCAACTCCCCCAAACATAAGTCTTTGCTTGTCCTCAAGGAAACAAAATAGTTCCCACCTCCACTAGTTAAGGGTCATTTCAGTCAGTCAAAGTTGAGCCATTCACACATCAGTTGGGACCACACTACTTATATATTGTCAACAAGGCTACAAGCTAAACATTCATGCACATATAGTTCTAATGTGACACTTGAGCATCAAGAGTTGACTTTATTCATCAAGGAAGCTCGCTCTCTCATGTAGGTCATTGTGGATCCCAAACTCCTTCTCCTTTACTCTCCGTTTTCATAGCTCACTTAAGAATTTTAGCACTTAATCCAAAGAGTTATGAAAGGTTCACTCATCTCTCTCAAGAGAATGTCGCAAGTACGGCTTCAAGTACCATAGGCTTGCCCCTCATGCAGATCGCAACTAATGTAAGCTCACTCGGCTTGAAATCAAGCAGGTCTTATTTCGGGATGTAATGAAGGCTTTTGGATTAGGATTGGATACGCTATGGTTGAGTGGGTTCACCTTTCCTTAAGCACTCCATTTTTTTATTCTCGTCTCACACTTTGCCAATTCTTCGAGACACTTTCTTTTCCTTGGGGAACTAGAGAGACTTAACATCACTCTTTCTTGATCATGACATTCATTTACTCCTTCTTTGATTTCTCCATGTTTTGGATCATTACCTCTTTTTGAATCCCTTCAAATCTTCCACTTGTCCATTTTTTTGCATTTTTCTTTTTGTTCTTTTCTTTTCTTGCCCTTTCCATCTCATCATTTCTTTTTCACTTTTTGTGCATTGATACCTCTTTCAAGTTCCTCGTCTCTCCCCTAAACTTACGTTTTTAGTATATTGTTTCACAAGAGTGTTAAGGAAAGCTAGGGTACCAAGAGAGGTTCACGACTAGGGGTGTTCGTGGTTCGGTTTGGATCGGTTTTTCCCTGAAAAGAAACCAAATCAAGTAAGTCGGTTTTTCAAATATTGGAACCAAACCAAACCAATTAAGCCGGTTTCTTATCGATTCGGTGTATGTCGGTTCTTGTCATGTTTTTGGTTTTTTCGGTTATTTATCGGTTTTCTCTTAAATATGAGATATACACTACCAAACACATATTTTGGCGACTACATTTTTAACATAACACTGTCAAACCAATTACTCTTTAAGAAATCTATCATTTTGCCAAGATATATTGATGATAATTGAATCAAATAGTGATGAATAATTTTAGGACTCAATTAAAAAAATAAATTATTTTAACATGAAATAAATTCTAGTAATTTGCAAAAGAAAACTACTAATCAAACTAGAATGTAAAGGCAAAGAACTAGACTAAAAGTGCAAACTATTAAAATGTAACATAAAATTATAGAAACTTTGTATAAAACTATACATATATATATATAGGTAGAATAATAAATTTTAAATAGCTACTTCTATATTCGGTTTGGTTTGGTTTTTCGGTTATTGTTTTAATAAAATCAAAACCAAACAAAATTTGGTTGGTTTTTAAAATTTAAAACCAAAACCAAACCAAACCGAAAAAGTATCGGATTTTTTAGTCGATTTGGTTTCATTTTTATAAACACCCTTAGTCACGACAAAACGGGTAAAGGTTTGTAACATGGTTATCAAATGAGAAAGGCTCGAGGCTCAAAGGGGTTGACTGGGGATAACAACATTGGTAGGCAATGGAAAATTCAAACGGGACAAGGAAAGCCTATAATCACTTCTCAAGCCAAGCAAAACTTAAGATTTTGCCTTAAAACACATTCAGGGCAAGTTCTAGACCTTTCGCATGGGTACTTGGACTAGCAACAAAGCATCTCACCCCTCACGCAACTGGATTGTTAAAGAGGATAGAGTCAAGGGCCCACAACAACCACATTCAAGATTGAAAATCACTATGGTTCGATTAAACCACTCGATGATTGCCTAAGTCAACACAAGAGTCACAACATCACTAACTAGAGTTATTTCTTTCAAAAACCTTGTTTTAACCATAAGCACGTAGTTAAGTGTGTTGGTACCAAATGAAACACGATTGACTCTTCGAGCATGACTCAATTAGGTCTTTTTATTCATTACTCCTACTATTATTACCTAAACACAAAACAGACTCATTCCCATAAGAAGATTGTCACGCCATCCATCGTTGGGAAGAGTCATCCGGTACACACAAAAACTACCTTTGGAAAGAACCGTGTCATTAAGAAAACCAACGGCCTATTGTTTACTAAAACCTAAAAAGAAACTATTAAAACAAACAAAGAAGCTACTAAATTAAACACTAACTAATAGGAAAACAAACATAAAGAAGCTATAAATCAAAAACTATCGAAAGCATAATGAATATAGGTAATGAGGTAGAAGGAGAAGATATATACATAACGAGAGAAGTACAAGAAAATAGTATTAAGTTATTACAAGCCAAATGTCTCAGAATCAACAAATAAGATCAAATAAACTCCACCCCCTTGAATAAAAATAAACATTGTCCCCAATGCTTAACAAAATAAGAGTAAAGGAAGGGTAAGAGTGGAGATGAACTCCCTATGGCTCCTTGGACATCTCTATGTCCACGGCAACGTCACCGCCCTCAGTCTCATCTAAAAGGATTGCATCATCCTCAACTCTGAGAGTGACTGGGTTGGTGAAAATCTGACGCACTGCCTCGGCAGTGTCGGCAGCAAAGTCTGGCTCCTAAGATTGGCCAGCTGGTGCCACTGGTGCTGTAGGATCTGGGCCTAGATGGTGTGGGTAAATCATCATGTCAAAAGGGATATCTCCGGCTGCAGCAAGATTGGTAACCTGTCTCCGAATCTTGTCCACTGACTTCTTGGAGGCCTGGGATTTTCTCATCTTCTTTACTTCTTTTCCTAGCTTTTTGATCACTGACCCATGTTGTACCAATGTAGCCATGATGGTGTTCTCGTTCTCCGGGAGCTTCTTCAATGTTTCTTCCACTGATGGGGGCATCTGAGGTGCCGGAACAGAAGACAGTGCTACAACATATTGGATAAGTCAGACAGATTTGCAGTGGTTGTCTGCATCCAGTTGTTGAGGCTCACTAATATCTGGGAGACTCGCAGCGTAGAAAGTGGAGCAGTAGGCGTGGGCACCGGCTTCAAAGCTGAGGTGGAACCTGTGACAGGAATTGCTGTAGGAACTGAGGATGGTGGTGGAGGCATGGCTGCGGCACAAGATGAAGGCTCGACTGAAGTGGATGGAACATCAACTGCCTCTGCCACTACCACCGATGGCTCATCAGACTAGCATGTCGTGGTAGACGGTTGACCCTTTCTCTTAGGGTTATGTGCATCCATCAATGAGTACCACAAGAAAGGCTTCTTTGCACGCACCTTTGTATCAAAGTCCCTCGGCTCTACCCTCGTATCTATGAGATACTCTGTAATGGTGTTGGGATATGTGTAGGATATACTGCCCGAGGGATCGGAAGATATATCTCATTCTGGCACGGGTCTAGTCTACTGCATACAAAGGTTTTCCACCCCTTTGCCTCGAAGCTCAGAGTGCTCCTGTGAATAGAAACCCTTACTGTGATCCATGGTGGTGGTGGCCTAGGAGCTGCTAGAATCTCTGCTAGCCAAGGACGAGCTACATCCCCAAGTGCACATTTCTCTAAGTACTCCGTGGGCTCGACATCATCGAATCACCAAGTAGGTGTTCAATGTGTGCTGATCAAACCGCACCTTGAGGTTTCTCACTTTTGTCACCTTTGTCCCTTTCTTGATATGCTCCACATTGGCGTAAAATTTCCGGACAAGGTACTCCTTAGCATACACCACAATCTGGGTAAACCACATCCACCATTTGCACTCTCTAAACTGTCTCAATACTGCAGGGTTATACCTTTCCAGATCTTTTAACTGAAACTGTCGCTCAAGAGTGAGCGACCTCACTGGCCACCATTCACGAAAACTGGAGAAAGCAGCCAAGCTGACAAACTGGTCCACCCATACCTCTTTCTTCTTCGATCGCTCAAGGCTGGCAACTGTAGCATCTCCCCCAACATGTGCCCACAAACCCCTTCAAATATTTGTATGCATTTTGACCTGGAGCACCAGTGAAGAAGCCTCGTTGCTCTAACAAAGTGAGCATCACATTGGTTATTTGAAAGTTGCCAGCCCTAATACGGGGAGGGACTATTGCACTTGCATATCCTTCATTGGGTAACACCCGGTGTGGAGCCGCTCATGGTGGAGGTAGGGATGGGCAGACACATTTTCATGAGGCACTCGGCCTTTTCTATTGTCTTGAGATTCAGGAGGAACTTCGTCTACTTGGTCATCCTCATTGTCCACATCCCCCACAGCAATATTTCTGAGCTCGTTGTTTGCTATGGTTGCACCTATAATTTCTCAAACAAGTTAGTAAAATGGAAGGAAATGAAGATACTCCAAAAACACACCCAAATACATAGCTAACACCGTTTTTAACTCCCCGTCAATGGCGCCAAAAATTGATCGTGTCCAAATGCACACCTCTAAAAGGGTATGAAACGGTCGTGTGCAATTATAGTAATCCAACGAAGAGTCTTGGTCGAATCCACAGGGAGCTAAGATGGGAGTTAGGGGTATATATTCTAATGCGTGCAATTGAATTATCTGAATTTGCACTTCTACAAAAAGGGTTTTGTTTCTATTTCTAATTTTACACTAAAGTTTGTAGAATAAAGAAATAAGACTAGGATAGTTGTTTTTGATATTTTTCAAATTGGTAAAAGGCCTAGGACTGTAACCATTACCTAGGTGTTTGCCTAATGGGATAAAGACTTTAATGCTTGTTTTGTTGATCGGGGTGTATTATAGTTATCAACTCTCAATTACCCACTTAATACCACTCGGTCAGAGAGTGAGTTTGCCCAATTTGGCTTTCTCAAGACCAAATGGGTATCACACAAAATAGTTGATAAAAGCTCAAGTAGGATTATTACTATTTCTAGGTAAAACCCTTTAATTGGGTAAATCAATCTCTCGATTGACCCAATTCCTTGTTAGCCAAGTTATCCTAGACTAAGTCTCTCTTTCTCAAGAAGAGACTAAGTCAAATAGGCATGAACTAATGTTTGCAACCATTAATTCCACAAATTAAAATATGAACTAGGCTAAATAATAAACACCCAATCATAAACAAGTACTAAATTAGATACCCATAAGATTTACACACTAGAGATGGGTCACAACCCTAGTAAAAATCTAGCTACACATGCTTGGGTTTGAAGATAAATAAGAAGAAACACTAATTAAACTCATAATGTAAGCTTAAAATAATAAAATATATTGTAAAATACATAAAAATATAGTAAACTTGCAAAAGAAGCAAAGAAAAACGGCTACAGAATTTGCTCATGCCAAAACTTGACCTAATTTTTTAGAAACTCGTCTACTCATACAATGCTGGAAATTTCGGATAAAAATGCCCTTCGGGATGTCCTGCGGCCGCACAATTCCATGTGCGGTCCGCAGAATTCTTCATCTGGCAGGAGCTGGGATTCTGCGGCCGCACAATTCTGAACTACGACCGCGAAGCAATATTTCTGCGGTCTGCAGATTAAGCACTGCAGCCGCAAGGCACTCTTTTGCGGTCCGCGATAGTATGATTGTGGCCGCAAGATAATCTTCTGAGGCCGCACAAATCTTGTGCGGCCCGCAATTCGAGAAAGCTCTGGACTTGGCATTTTGTCAACTCTCTGATCCTGGATCCTAGCCGAGCTTTTGCGGCCGCACAATACAAGTGCGGCCCGCAATTTGCTCAAAAGTCTGCTGAGTTTTACTTCTTGGATTGCGGCCGCAGATGGAATTCTGCGGACCGCACATTATAAGCTTCTGTGCCTTTTATTGCCTTGTGTTTAGACTACTCCCTTTTTAGTCGGATTTCATCTCGGGAGTTCAACATCCAGCATTCCTGCAATTTTGCACTTTTCATAAGTTTCGGGAACACAATTCAATGCTTTTAGACTAAACCAAAAGCTAAAAGGCGCTAATAAGTAGTCAAAATCCGCACTTATCAACTCCCCCAAACTTAAGTCTTTGCTTGTCCTCAAGGAAACAAAAAAGTTCCCACCTCCACAAGTTAAGGGTCATTTCAGTCAGTCAAAGGTGAGCCATTCACCCATCAGTTGGGACCAACAATTACCCACACTACTTATGTATTATCAACAAGGCGACAAGTTAAACATTCATGCACATATAGTTCTAATGTGATAGTTGAGCATCAAGAATTAACTTTATTCATCAAGGAAGCTCGCTCTCTCATGTAAGTTATTGTGGATCCCAAACTCATCCTCCTTTACTCTCCATTTGCATAGCTCACTTAAGATTTTAGTACTTAATCCAAAGATTTATGAAATGTTCACTCATCTCTCTCAAGAGAATGTCGCATGTACGGCTTCAAGTACCATAGACTTGCCCCTCATATAGATCGCCACTAATGTAAGCTCATTCGGCTTGAAATCAAGTAGGGCTTCTTTCGGGATGTAATAAAGGCTTTTGGATTAGGGTTGGATACACTATGGTTGAGTGGGTTCAACTTTCTGTAAGCACTCCATTTTTTTTTCTCGTCTCACACTTTGCCAATTCTTTGAGGCACTTTCGTTTCCATGGGGAACTAGAGAGACTTAACATCACTCCTTCTTGATCATGACATTCATTTTCTCCCTCTTTGATTTCTCCATGTTTTGGATCATTACCTCTGTTTGAATCCCTTCAACTCTTCCACTTGTCCATTGTTTTGCATTTTTCTTTTTGTTCTTTTCTTTTCCTGCCCTTTCCATCTCATCATTTCTTTTTCACTTTATGTGCGTTGATACCTCTTTCAAGTTCCTCGTCTCTCCCCTAAACTTATGCTTTTAGTCAATTATTTCACAAGAGTGTTAAGGAAAGCTCGGGTGCCAAGAGAGGTTCACGACTAGGGGTGTTCATGGTTCGGTTTGGATCAGTATTTTCCTAAAAAGAAACCAAACCAAGTAAGTTAGTTTTTCAAATATTGGAACCAAACCAAACCAATTAAGTCGGTTTTTTATCGATTCGGTGTATATCGGTTCTTGTCGGTTTTTTGGTTTTTTCGGTTATTTATCGATTTTTTTCTTAAATATGAGATATACACTACCAAACACATATTTCGGCGACTATATTTTTAACATAACATTATCAAACCAATTGCTCTTTGAGAAATCTATCATTTTGCCAAGATATATTGATGATAATTGAATCAAATATTGATGAATAATTTTAGGTCTCAATTAAAAATAAATTATTTTTAACGTGAAATAAATTCTTGTAATTAGCAAAAGAAAACTACTAATCAAACTAGAATGTAAAGTCAAAGAACTAGATTATTATAATAGCAAAGAACTAGACTAAAAGTGCAAACTATTAAAATATAACATAAAATTATAGAAACTTTGAATAAAAATATACATATATATAGGTATAATAATAAAATTTAAATAGCTACTTCTATATTCGGTTTGGTTCGGTTTTTTGGTTATTTTTTTATTAAAACTAAAACCAAACCAAATTTGGTCGGTTTTTAAAATTCAAAACCAAAACCAAACCAAACCGAAAAAGTATCGGTTTTTTAGTCGATTTGGTTTGGTTTTTATAAACACCCTTAGTCACGACAAAATGGGTAAAGGCTTGTAACATGATTATCAAATCAGAAAAGCTCGAGGCTCAAATGGGTTGACTAGGGATAACAACATTTATAGGCAATGAAAAATTCAAACGGGCCAAAGAAAGCCTACAATCACTTCTCAAGCCAAGCAAAACATAAGATTTCACCTTGTAACACATTCAGGGCAAGTTCTAGACCTTTCGCACGCGTACTTGGACTAGCAACAAAGCATCTCACCCCTCACGCAACTGGATTGTTAAAGAGGATAGAGTCGAGGCCCCATAACGACCACACTCAAGATTGAAAATCATTATGGTTCGATTAAACTACTAGATAATTGCCTAAGTCAACACAAGAGTCACAACGTCACTAACTAGAGTTATTTCTTTCAAAAACCTTGTTTCTAACCATAAGCACGTAGTTAAGTGGTTGGTACCAAATAAAGCACGATTAACTCTTCGAGCATGACTCAATTAGGTCTTTTTATTCATTACTCCTACTATTATTACCTAAACACAAAACGGACTCATTCCCTTAAGAAGGTTGTCACGCCATCCATCATTGGGAAGAGTCACCCGGTTCACACAAAAACTACCTTTGGAAAGAACCGTGGCATTAAGAAAACCAAAGGTTTATTGTCTACTAAAACCTAAAAAAAACTACTAAAACAAACAAAGAAGCTACTAAATTAAACACTAACTAATTGGAAAACAAACATAAAGAAGCTACAAAGCAAAAACTATTGAAAGCATAACGAATATACATAATGAGGGAGAAGGAGAAGATATATACATAATGAGAGAAGAAGTAGAAAATAGTATCAAGTTATTACAAGCCAAATGTCTCAGAATCAACAAATAAGATCAAATAAACTCCACCACCTGAATAAAAATAAGCATTGTCCCCAATGCTTAACAAAATAAGATGAACTAGGCTAAATAATAAACACCCATAAGGTTTACACACTACGGTTGGGTCACAACCCTAGTAAAAATCTAGCTACTCATGCTTGGATTTGAAGAAAAAGAAGAAGAATTACTAATTAAACTCATAATGTAAGCTTAAAATAATAAAATCTATTGTAAAATACACCAAAATATAGTAAACTTCCAAAAGAGGCAAAGAAAAATGGATACAGAACTTGCTAATGCGAAACTCATCTATTTATACAAGGCTGGAAATTTCGGACAAAAATGCCCTTCGGGAAGTTCTGCGGCCGCATAATTCCATGTGTGGTCCGCAGAATTGTTCATCTGACAGGAGTTGGGATTCTGCGGCCGCACAATTCTGAATTGCGGTTGCGAAACAATATTTTTGTGGTCCGCAGATTTAGCATTGCGGCCACAATACACTCTTTTGCGGTCCGTAATAGTATGATTGTGGCTGCAAGATAATATTTTGCGGCCACACAATTCATGTGTGGTCTGCAATTTGCTCAAAAGTCTGCTGAGTTTTCCTTCTTTGATTGCGGTCGTAGATGGAATTTTGCGGACCGCACATTGTAAGCTTTTGTGCCTTTTATTGCCTTTTGTTTAGACTGCTCTTTTTTTAGTCGAATTTCATCTCGGGAGTCCAACATCCAACATTCCTGCAAATTTGCACATTTCATTAGTTTCGGGAACACAATTCAATGCTTTTAGACTAAAACAAATGCTAAAAGGCGTTAATAAGTAGTCAAAATCCCCACTTATCAACAATCCCATTTGAGCTTCTTCCTTTGGTTTGAAGAGAACTCATCCGAGATGATTCCACACACAAGACAATTTGCTAGATCCGCGAACCATGGCACCTCCTTCATTGAAAAAGCCAAGAGTTGCTTATCGGAGAAGGAGTCATTAATTTCAAGGCCATCATGCGGCCTCCCGTCCTCCTCCAAACGAGACAAGTGGTCAGCCACTTGGTTTTCACTTCCTTTTCTATCTTGGATATCAATATCAAATTCTTGCAATAAAAGCACCCATCTCATCAAACGAGCTTTGGAATCTTTCTTGCTCATAAGATACCGAAGTGCCGCATGATCCGCGTGGACAATAACTTTCGCACCCATCAAGTACGGGCGGAACTTCTCAATTGCAAACACAATGGCAAGGAGATCTTTCTCCGTAACGGTATAGTTGACTTGGGCACCATTCATGGTTCTTACTAGCATATTTTATCGGATGAAAAATTTTGTTGATGTGTTGCCCCAAAACAGCCCCAACCGCTAAGTCACTAGCATCACACGTGAGCTCAAAGGGGACACTCCAATTTGGAGCGGTGATGATGGGAGTGGTTGTCAACTTGAACTTTAACAATTCAAAGGCTCTCATACAATCATCATTGAAGTTAAACTTAGCATCTTTCTCAAGAAGATTGCACAACGGGTTCACCACCTTAGAGAAATCCTTGATGAAACGTTGGTAAAACCCCACATGATAATCTCCTTTTTGAAAACTTCTTGCATAGCCTCATTAAGTATTCTTTGATGTTCAATAGATGGTTTGGAACCTTCCTCCAAGTTGATCTTATGCATGCAAAATGCGGGGCTTATACCCCGAATATCCGCCAATATCAACCCAATAGCCTTCTTTCTCTTATGTAGCACCGCCAATGTAGAATCTACCTGTACGTTAGTTAAACAAGATGAAACAATAACCGGTAAAGTAGAACAAGGGCCAAGAAATTCATACCAAAGATGTGGAGGCAATGGCTTCAACTCCAAGGTAGGAGGCTCTTCAATGGAAGGCTTTGTAGGAGGAGTTTTCCTATTTTCGAGCTCCCAGGATAGTTTCCGGGGTGCATAATTGTACGACCCCATTCCTTGCAAAGATTTCACACATTCCATGAAGCCATCCATCTCGTCATCATCAAAGTTGAGCAAGACGGCCTCCAACATATCACCAACACTGATTGTGGCACTTGTATCATTAACAATAACATTGGTCACCAAGTCCACAAAAGAACACACCTCGTTGATATGTGGTTACCGCATAGACTTACACACATAGAATACCACTTTTTCATCACCCAACCAGATAGTGAGTTCTCCGGCTTCCACATCACAAAGAGCCTTCCCTGTAGCAAGGAAAGGTCTTTCGAGAATTATCAGCATCTCATAATCCACTTCACAATCTAGAATGACAAAATCCGTCGGAAGGATGAATTTATCAACACGAACCAAGACATCTTCAATCACTCCTGAAGGTCTCTTCATGGTACGATCGGCCATTTGCAATCTCATAGAGATGGGTCTTGGTTGCCCAATTCCCAACGTCTTGAAAACTGAATAGGGAATCAAATTGATACTTACCCCAAGATCACTAAGAGCTTTAGCAAACTCGGCACTTCCAATTGTACAAGGAATCATGAAATCACTGGGATCCTCCAACTTGGGAGCCATTGAATGAACAATTTCACTCACTTGATGAGTGACTTTGATAGTTTCAAAATTCATTGACCGCTTCTTTGTCACAAGATCCTTCATAAACTTTGCATAATCGGGCATTTGCTCCAAAGCTTCAACTAATGGCATATTGATTGAGAGACTCTTCATCATTTGAATGAACTTTTTGAATTGATTCTTGCCATTTTGTTTGGCAAGTCTTTGAGGATATGGAGGTGGAGGCTTAGGAAATGGTGCCTTAGCCTTTTGCACTACCGGTTCGGGTATGTCAATAACACGATCCCTAGACGGGTTTACCTCCTCTTGAGTCTCTTCCACACTATCATCAATATCAATCCGAACTTCATCATTTGTTTGCAACACATCGTTCAAGACCTCTTCTTCTTGTACCACTTGCTCATCATCCACAAATTTCCTTTGACTTGAGGTGGGGGCATTCCCACCTCTTCCACTTCTTATAGTAACGGTCATGGCATGCCCCGTGTTGTTCCCACCCTTTGGGTTCACCACCGTGTCACTTGGTAGTGCTCCCTTAGGACGAATATTTAGAGCTTGATAGATTTTCCCCATTTGCACTTTTAAGTTGCGGATCGATGTATTGTGTGAGGCAAGTTGGGCATCCGAATCGGCAATGTTTTTCCATAATTTTCTTGAACATGTTCTCAACACGCCTCATCTAATTGGTTGAAGAACTAGGACCATGGGAAGGATAGGGAGGCAGGTTATTCGGTTGTTGATACATCGGGGGCCTTTGAAAACTCGACCCCCGATTGTGTGGGGCCTTGATTATGGTTCCAACCCTCTTGATTGTTACCCCTTACCTCCCCAATTTTCTTGGTTGTTTCCACTCTAATTTTCTTGATTGTTGTTGTTATGCCAATTCCCTTGAATATTTCAACTACTCCAATTTCCTTGGTTGTTAGAATTCCAATTGCCTTGATTGTTTTGAGGTCGCCATTGTTGTTGATTTGGGACTTGGAAATTATTTTGTTTCCCTTAAAAGTTATTCACATATTGCACCTCCTCCTCTTGTTCATTGTAAGAATCATCTTGATCAAACCTACTATCTTCTTGCACAAAATTGTCCACTCGATGTTGCACTTGTGGACCCTTGGTTCTGCTTTTGTTCACTATCATGTTCACTCCCTCCGTGGCATTGACTTGCTTAGGATATTGCACTTGTTGAAGTTGAGCCTTTGCTAGTTGATTCATGGTGGTAGTTAATTCGTTTATGGCTTGCCCATGGTCATGCAACTCTTTGTGAAAGTGGATCACGTTGGGATCACCTTGTGGAACATTAGCCCGTGATTGCCACGCCGATGATGTTTCCGCTATTCCATCTAAAATCTCGCATGCCTCCGCATAAGGCATAGTCATGAAGTTTCCACCGGCAATTTGATTCACCACACATTGGTTGGTTGTGTTAATCCCACGATAGAAGGTTTGTTGAATCATATTTTCCATCATATCGTTGTTGGGACATTCCTTGACCATTGTTCTATACCGCTCCCATATCTTGTGTAGTGGTTCATTGAGCTCTTTCTTGAATGCTTGAATCTCATCCCTAAGTATAGCCATGTGCCCCAGAGAGAAGAACTTAGAAATAAAAATTTTCTGCCAATTCATCCCAAGTGTGAATGCAATGGTTTGGCAAACGTTCCAACCAATCTAAAGCTTTCCCCCATATAGAGAAGGGAAAAAGCCTTAGCCTCAATGCATCCTCGAAGACATTTTTTTGTTTCCTCCCCCAACAAGTGTCCACAAACCCCTTCAAATATTTGTTTGCATTTTGACTTGGAGCACCGGTGAAAAAACCTCGTTGCTCAAGCAAAGTGAGTATCACGTTGGTAATTTGAAAGTTGCCTGCCCTAATACGGGGAGGGACTATTGCACTTGCATATCCTTCATTGGGTAACACCCGGTGTGGAGCCGCTCATGGTGGAGGTGGGGGTGTAACGGGAACATTGTCATGAGGCACTCGGCCTCTTCTATTGGCTTGAGGTTCAAGAGGAACCTCATCCACTTGGTCATCCTCAATGTCTACATCCCCTAAAGCAATATTTGCGAGATCATTGTTTCCCATGGCTATACCTACGATTTCTCAAACAAGTTAGTAACACAGAAGAAAAAGAGGATACTCCAAAAAAACACCAAAATATATAGCTAACACCGTTTTTAACTCCCCGGCAACGGAGCCAAAAATTGATCGCGTCCAAATGCATACCTCTAAAGAGGTATGAAATGGTCGTTTGCAATTATAGAAACACAACTAAGAGTCGGGGTCAAATCTACAGGGAGTTAAGATGGGAGTTAGGACTATATATTTCAATGTGTGTGATTGAATTATCTAGTTTTGCACTTCCACAAAAAGGTTTGTTTTCTATTTCTAATTTTACTCTAAATATTGCAGAATAAAGAAAGAAAACTAGGATAATTGTTTTTGAGGTTTTTCAAATTGATAAAAAGCCTAGGGTTGTGACCATTACCTAGGTGTTTCCCTCATGAGATAAAGACCTTAATGCTTGTTTAGTTGATCGGGGTGTATTATAGCTATCAACTCTCAATTACCCACTCAATACCGCTCGGTCAGAGAGTGATTTTGCCCAATTTGGATTTCTCAAGACCAAATGGGTATCACACAAAACAGTTGATAAAAGCTCAAGTTAGGTTATTACTATCTCTAGGTTGAACCCTTTAATTGGGTGAATCAATCTCTCGATTGACCTAATTCCTTGTTAGCCAAGTTTTCCTATACTAAGTCTCTCTTTCTCAAGTAGAGACTATGTCTCTCTTTCTCAAGTAGAGACTAACTCAAATAGGCAAAAATTAATGTTTGCAATAATTAATTCCTCAAATTAAGGCATGAACTGGGCTAAATAATAAGTACACAATCATAAACAAGCACTAATTTAATTACCCATAAGGTTAACACACTAAGGTTGGGTCACAACCCTAGTAAAAATCTACCTACTCATACTTGGGTTTGAAGAAAATGAAGAAGAAAGACTAATTAAACTCATAATAAATGATTAAAATAGCTAAAGCTATTGTAAACTATACCAAAGTAAAGCAAACTTCCAAAAATGGCAAAGAAAAACGTGTATAGTGTTTTCAGAGGTTCAAACTTAACCTAATTTTGTGAAACTCTTCTATTTATATAAGTCTGCAAAATGCCCCTCGGGAGGTTTTGTGGCCGCACAATTCCATGTGCGGTCCGCAAACTTCTTCATCTGGTAGGAGTTAGGATTCTGTGGCCGCACAATTCTAAACTCCGGCCGCGAGGAAACATTTCTGCGGTCAGCAGATTCAGAACTGCGACCGCAAGTCACTCTTCTGCAGTCCGCAATAGTAGGATTGCGGCAGCAAGACAATTTTTTGTGGCCGCACAAATCTTGTGCGGGCCGCAATTCTCTGAAGCTCTAGACTTGGTCTTTTTGCAATCTCTCTGATCTTGACCTTTAGCCTATCTTTTGCGGCTGCATAATTCATGTGCGGTCCACAATTTGCACAAATGTCTGTTGAGTTTTCCTTTTTTGTTTGCGACCGCAGGTGGAATTCTGCGGTCCGCAATTTCTTCTGCGGCCGCATAATTCCTTCTATGGACCGCACATTGTGTGATTCTATGCCCTTTGTTGCCTTGTGATTAGACTACTCCTCTTTGAGTTGGATTTCATCTCGGGAGCCCATCTTCCAGCATTCCTGCAATTTTGCACAATTTTATTAGTTTCGGGAATACAATTCAATGCTTTTGGGCTAAAACAAAAGCTAAAAGGCATTAATAAGCAGTCAAAATCCCCATTTATCAATATCCAAAATTGCAATAACTATCAGGGTATCAAGTTGCTTAGCCATACTATGAAAATCTGGGAGAGAGTGGTAGAGCTAAGGGTAAGGAGGAGTGTGTCTATTTTTGAGAACCAGTTTGAGTTTATGCTGGGGCATTCGACTATAGAAGCCATCCACCTTGTTAGCAGATTGATGGAGCAGTATAGGGAGAGAAAGAAGGACTTTCATATGGTCTTCATAGACTTAGAAAAGGCGTACGATAAAATCCCAAGGGAGGTTTTATGGAGATGTTTGGAGGCTAGAGGTGTACATGTTGCCTATGTTAGGTTGATTAAGGACATGTATGATGGAGTAAAGACTAGAATGAGGACGGTAGGTGGGGACTCGGACCATTTTCTGGTTATGATGGGGTTGTATCTGGGGTCGGCACACAGCTCTTTTTTATTTGCTCTAGTGATGAACGTACTGACGCGCCACATCCAAGGGGAGGTGTCATGGTGCATGCTATTTGCAGATGATATTGTATTGATTGACGAAACGTGAGACGGTGTGAATGCGCAATTAGAGGTATGGAGGCAGACCCTAGAATATAAAGGTTTCAAGTTGAGCAGGACCAAGACAGAATAATTGGAGTGTAAGTTCAGTGGTGAGACTCAAGGAGGGGAAGGGAAAGTGAGGCTGGATTCGCAAGTCATCCCGAGGAGAGGGAGTTTTAAGTACCTTGGGTCTATTATTCAGGGGGGTGAGGAGATTGATGAAGATGTCACACATCGTATTGGAGTAGGATAGATGAAATGGAAACTCGCTTCTAGTGTTTTGTGTGACAAGAAGGTGCCATCGAAACTTAAGGGTAAGTTCTACAGAGCGGTGGTCAGACCAACGATGTTATATGGAGCTGAGTGTTGGCCAGTCAAGATCTCTCATGTCCACAAGGTGGGTGTGGCCCATATTGAGGACAAAATGCGGTAAGCGCGGCTTAGGTGGTTTGGTCATGTGAGGAGGAGGAGCACAAATGCCCCGGTAAGGAGGTGTGAGAGGTTGACATTGGAAGGCCTACGGAGAGGTATAGGTAGGCCAAAGAAGAGGTGGGGAGAGGTGATTAGGCAAGACATGGTGTAGCTTCAGCTAACTGAGGACATGACCATTAATAGGAAGGTATGGAGGTCGAAGATTAGGGTAGTAGAGTAGGTAGTCTAGAGTGTTCATAACAGTAGTATTGGCACGCAGTCTTGCTTTCTGTTGGTAGTAGGTTTTTATGACTAACCGTTATTTTCTTTCATTGTTGATCACATTATTATCTTGTTGTTTTTATTCTTTTTTTATATGGCTTTTTGGTACTATCCCTTCTTGTCTATATTTTCATTAATGCGGTGCTTATGCTTTCCTGAGCCGAGGGTCTATTGAACACAGCCTCTCTATCCTCATAAGGTAGGGGTAAGGTCTGCGTACACACTACCCTCCCCAGACCCCATGGTGTGGTATAATACTATGTTGTTGCATGTTTTACCTGTCCGCTTTTATTTCTTGATTATTAGAATTATTATAAAAAAATTGTTTGGATAATATTGCATTTTCATAACCACGCTATGCAAGCGAATGCGTGATCGAAAACAAAATTAATTAACTTATCATAATTGCACCTCGCAAGTGAATTCGAAATCATGACAATCAATTATTTGTAGTACTCTTGAGAAATTAATACATTTTTGAAAATTGATTTTGAAAATTATTAAAAGTCAACTATTGCGCCACGCAAGTGAATCCGCGATTTTAATAAAGGATTAATTAAATTAAAAATTAACTAAAACTAATAGGCGCGCACCTGGGCGCGCATACTACGCATTGTCCGGTAAAATGCACATAACCTTTTGCTCATAAATCCATTCGGGGTCCACAATATATTGTTGGAAAACTATATAAAAGGGCTACAACTTTCATGTTTTAAGTTTTCCAAATTCCTTACATAGTTTCATGAGATCCTGCTGGAAGACAGACTTTTCGTAAACTTGGTCGATTTTATCGAATCTTATGCGCCTCACTCTCCGTCTTGATTCCAAAACAACTATTTTCACTCATAATCATCTCGATAGGACTTCATATGTCTAAGATGTCACATTAATACTCATTTAATATGTCCACACCTAGTACGAATTTACAGAGTGTTACATTATCTCCCCCTTGGGATCATTCGTCCTCGAATGATTGTCCTGACTGTAACTTCAGCTAACTTTGGACCTTAAATGGGTTTGGTGGAAATATGAAATTTCATGAACACTTGCATACTAAACTGAATGAATACATTATTACTGAACTGCTGAGATACTGAACTGAATGACCACTGCATTGACTAAATACTGAGCTGACTGAATACTGAAGGACATGGAGATTATAATATAAGGTCTGAATGAAAAGGTTAGTTACCTTCAACATTTCAGTAAAATCCTTTAAAATTTATCTTTCTAACCTTTTCAATATAGGTTTAATGAAATATATATATATATATATATATATATATATATATATATATATATATATATATATATATATATATATATATATATATATTTGTGTGTGTGTGTGTGTGTGTGTGTGTGTGTGTGTGTGTGTGTGTGTGTGTGTGTGTGTGTGATGGATATATGAATATTGAACTGGCACGAATATTTGAATACTGAACTGACATCAATATCTAAGTACTAAGCCGGCATTAATGTCTGAGTACTGGACTGACATTAGTATCTGAGTATTAAACTGACATGAGTATTTGAGTACTGAACTGACATAAGTATCTGGAAACTTGAATGTCATAACATGACACGTGAAAATACTAGGTGTACAACCGCTAATTCTGGTGGCAACTCCAACTCATAAGCTATTTGTCCGATCTTTTGAAGGATCATATACGGAGTGATAATCTAGGACTGAGCATTCTTTCTTCCTAAATCTTATAACACCTTTCATAGGTGAAACTTTTAGAAACACCCAATCATGAACTTGAACCTCTAGGTCTCTATGCCGCACATCCGAATAGGACTTTTGGCGGTTCTAACCTGTCTTCAAACGCTCTTGAATCAACTTAACTTTCTCCATAGCCTGATAGACCAAACCTAGTCCCGATAAATCTTCTTCACCAACTTTGAACCAACTAATTGGCGATCTACACCTTCGCCCATATAGAGTCTCGCACGGTGCCCTCTTGATAATAGAATGGTAGGTGTTATTATTAGCAAATTCAATGGCAGGTATGTAATCATCCCAATTACCTTTAACATCAAGGACATATCCTCAAGTGTCTGAATAATGCGCTCTACTTTTTCATTTTTCTGAGGATGAAAAACTTGTGCCTAATCCTTTCTGAAAGGACTTCAAAGGTTCGTTTTAAATTGAGCACCACGGTTCGAAATAATGGACAACGGAGTCCCATGCACTCTAACAATTTCTTGGATATACAACTTGGCATAATCTTCTGCTGAATATATGGTCTTTACTAGCAAGAAGTGCGCTGACTTGGTAAGTTGATCTACAATCACCCAATCAAATCATTTTCCCAAAATAAGCGAGATAATCCTGTTATAAAGTCCATATTTACCAACTCCACTCAAGAATATGTGTAAATTGTGGTAAAACACTTGGCTTTCTGCTGCTCGACTTTTATTTGCTGAAAGTTCGGGCACTTGGCCACAATGCTTGAGACGTTATTTTTGATGTCTTTCCATCAATGAATCTCCTTAAGACCATGACACATCTTTGTGGAACCTGAGTAAATAGAATACCTGAAATTCTGGGCTTCAGACATAATCCGCTCTTTGAGCCCATCTATGTCTGGAATGCATAGTCTGCCTTAATACCTCAAAGTACCATCATCTCCCCCTTGTTCAAAATCCATCATCTTATGCTTGTGAATCCCCTCTTTAAGTTGTAACAAGTAGGGATCATCAATCTATTTTTCTTTTACTTCAGCTAATAAGAAGGAATAAGTCCCTTTCTGGACAACAACTACACCATCTTCGATGTTCGTAAGTCGAACTCCTAGCTTGGCTAAGAGATGAACTTCTTTCACTATAGATCTATTGTCTTCCTCAATCATGAGTTGTACTTCTCATACTTGATTATCTTTTTAATATACTTCCTGAAAACACTTATAGAATTGTTGTGAGCTAAGTCTATACTCCGAAGATTAGAGTCTCGTGCAATGGCATTACCCTCATGATACATACATGGGCATGGTTTTATAGTTTTTATATCCCATGCTAACTATGCGGGTTTCAAATCTCCAACTGGACTTACTGACGATTTTCACATCTCCCCCTTAGACTAAGGGTTAAGGTCTTGTACTTGCGGATCCTTCTCTTATGTTGGGATCCAAACAACTTTCCTTGTGTTCTGCAATTCTTGCACTTTATGTCAATGACGACTCATCTTCCGACTTTCCTCTAAGCAATATTTATTACTAGGAAAAACTAAATTACTTACATAAACGGAAAGTTGATGTATTCACAAGTATCAAATACAATCTTAATGATTTAACTATGTTCACACTATTAATCTTGGGGAAACCCCGTTTTGATATCTCTTAAAGCCTATTCTTCTGTAGTTTGCTCTCTTACTGCCTAGCTAA
Organism: Nicotiana tabacum; assembly: GCF_000715075.1. Lineage (NCBI taxonomy): Eukaryota > Viridiplantae > Streptophyta > Magnoliopsida > Solanales > Solanaceae > Nicotiana > Nicotiana tabacum. Next base: position 111,030,608 of record NC_134081.1, on the reverse strand, counting down.
TTTTTTTTCTTCCATTGTCACTTTACTTCGGGTTTAACTTAAACTATTTGGGTTCTAACACACGTTCGGTATTTCAAATTGCCATCTACTCATTAGAGTTAACCCGGCTAATTAAATTAAATCGTACCTCTACTAGCTCTGCTGAAATTGCTAATTCATTGTATCTACTCAAAACTTACTTACTACTCATTTACTAACCACCTGCTAGCATCATGTTTTCTTGTTCTGCTTTGGATAACTAAAGTGAAGCATAAGGTTATTCCTAACTTTCCTCACCATCTGACCCTATTCTACAATCGCATACTATCTCTTTTTTTTTTAACTACGTACGTGGATCACACTTAGGGAAATTTCATCTGTCTTAAACAAAATTGGAATATCTAACTCCTAACTTTTTGTACACTTCAAAATCATATCGCACTATAAACATCTGGGGTAAACACTTAGTCACATAACCTAAGGGGGAACTATCATATCTTTTATCTCATAATAATAGTTGCTTCTTATAGTAATTCACTAACGTGATACTATTTTCTAATTCTGATTTGAATAAATTTGAATAACTTAAAATCATTTCCCGAATTCAGTATTGGATTCTTTTGGTTCTCATTTTGTACATCATATCTTCTAGTCATATGCATGAGTTGTACGAAAACATATCTTTGGCAATAACAAACGTTTCTGACTCCTAGGTATTTTGCCCTTAGGCTCTTTTCTGTCCAAAACTATATTGATCAATTATATGCCCGCTACAGTTATATTCTTAACTTGTGTGTGGAGTCTAACATCTAAACTATCATTATCCCACCGATGGATCCATTTTCAAGAATTAAAAGAAATTATTTTGTGAGGTAAAACACATACGGATACACTACCATACACAAACATCTCCTTCAGAGCGTACCATTATCTGATAAATCACTTCCTGGACCATCTGGTGAGTCTTGGGTCTTAATCCGGACCTAAAACATGCAAAGATTTCGCTATAATCACTATTACTTACATTCTCTTTTAGCAACCATATGCATTACCAGAAATTGGATACATTGAAAATTGGAGATCTGGCAACTAAGTAACTGAATACTGGCGTATTGAACAATGATAAAACTACTAACTGAAAGATTGTATAACTGGTAAATGAGGTAAAATGATAATGATAAAACATGATATCCGCTTTTGTACTTTCTGATAAGGTTATGCTCTAATCTGTATTGATGTCCATTGCATCCCACTTTCAACATCCTCTCAAATCTCATTTGTTACCAATCTATACTCCATAATTATACCCCAATGGGAAGTCATCCTCTCTTGGACCTTGGGTTTTTCCTGCCCGTTGCTTCGGTATTCGATACGTCTGGAATTTGATAAGAAGAGAAATTTACCTATTGCACTAAGTTTCATGGCACGATCTAGAGTAGAAAAAAAATGAGACAATTCTGAATGTCTTGGTAGTTAACCGTTTATATGCGTGGCCGGCACACACATATAAAGGAAACTTCACTGGACACGGCTTCATAGACTCCCTAGAACACTTGAACCTAGTTCTCTGATTCCAAGCTTTGTCACGCCCCGAACCTGGGCCTGGACGTAACACGACACCCGGTGCCTGACTACATATGACAGAGCGAACCAATTGCTGACTGAATCAACATATTGAATGCAGAATATAAGCTAACACATGCCGATATACTAAAAGTCTGAATGATATAAATGAAGTGTGAAAACACTAATATAATTCTGAAACATATCTATAGAAAACATTGCTTAACATGAAAAGCATGCGACTCTATCTAACTGTTACTCTAGTCTATGAAGCCTCTAATGAAGTACTGAAAACACTGACTGTCTGTAAATACATAATGACTGTAATGTAATGGTAATACCCTGAAAGAACTGGGGCTCACCAAATAGCAGGTACGAGGATACTAGCACTCTGAATTGTTAACCTGTAAATCATTACCTGCATCGTGAGATGCAGGCCCTGGGAAAAAGGGACATCAGTACATTTGAATTGCACTGGTATGTAAAGCAACTTAAAGAAAGAACTATAAATGCTGAAACTAATACTGAGAATTGATAATTGATAACTGAAATGATAACTATTGAAACTGAAACTGAAATGATAACTAATAACTGAAATGATAACATATAATTGATAATTGAAATGATAACTGATCTGAACAAAGGAAGTAAGGATATGAATACTCCTTCTTCTGAATGATGAAGAACCTTTATCTGAATAAACTATGGTATTGGGCCCAATATATATGTATGCACAAGCTACAGCCTCAGGCCCAAGTACACGTATACATAACTACGGCCTCAGATCCAAAAATGCATAAAGCATAAACTACGGCCTCAGGACCAAAAATGCATAAAGCATAAACTACGGCCTCAGGCCCACGTATGCATAAAGCATATAAACTTCGGCCTCAGGCCCAATACATGTATTCAACATTCAGGGATTTAAATTCAAGAATTGAGAATCATACTACAAAAATGTGATGCTGAAATACTGAGTCATATTGAGTTACATGATACTGGAATATTGAATAGGACTAGACTGAGACATGTATTCTTGAATTGATTATGAAAACAAAAACTTCAATTGTTTATAACATGCTGAGTAATCTGGACTGAGACTCATTGGTATCAAACCCAAGTCTATAATGATTACGCATTGAGCTCACAACGTTCAGAATGAAAGTCATGAACGAGTTATGAAGCTAGAGAATAGAAGTTTTGCAATTATTTAGGGAACTAGGCTTAACTATATTTCTGAGGCAATTAGTAAAGTCGTAAAAGAAACGTAGTGTAGGGAGAATCATTAACATTCCCAAACATAGAGAGTTAGCCTCACATACCTTAACTTCATGCTCTTGAGCATAAAAAACATTCACTAACCCTTTCATCTTTAATCTATATCAATACAAGTCAAAGGAATTCCATATTAGCAATAATACTCATGTTTTGGCTACTTAGGCATTTTATCAAACATTTGGTGGGTATAAAGATTCATAACCCTCATTAATGGTGTTTATACACCCAAAAACCCATTCTCTTGCTCCTAGATAAATTCTAAAATCTCAAATTGTTATAATCAATATCATTCTTCATCACCCATAAGATAAACAACACCCTTAACCAATAATCAACAATCAACAACCTAAACCTATAATCGTCCATGCTTTTCTATCAAACCCATCAACTCATATCTCATGAACATAGAGTGTATAATTATTTATCCAATGTTATAATCAATTAGAGGGTGAAGATATTACCTTTTTGAAGTTCAATTATCTTGAATTCGAGTTCTAGGGTTTCGCCTCTCAAAACTGATGATGCAATCGAATATCTAATGATTGAAGGGTTTATCCATGTTAATAAGGTGTTGCAGAATTGAAATTAACTTAGAATCACCATTACAACTTACCTTGGATGGTGGAGGGACCTTTGAGGAGTTAGGTTCTTGAGAGCTTCCCTTTCTGAAGCAAGTTTTTGTGTTTTGGGGTATGTGGGACGAAGTAGGGCTTTTAAAATAATCCCTCGGGTGCGCTCCTGCACACATGAAGGCCCAACCGCGCACCTGGATGCGCAGCAGGGCAGTAGCACTGCCACAAGTGCACGGCCATGCACGAGACCATCTGGGCGTGCATACTGTGCATTGTCCAGTAAAACGCACATAACGTTTTGCTCATAAATCCATTTGGGCTTCACAATATAGCGTTGGAAATATATTTCAAAAGTCTACAACTTTCATATTTTAATTTTTCCCAAATTCCTTAGATAGTTTCACGAGATCCCGCTGGAAAATAGACTTTTTGTAAACTTAGTTGATTTTATCGAATCTTGTGCAACTCACTCTCCGTCTTGATTCCAAAATAACTATTTTCACCCATAATCATCCTGATAGGACTTCATGTGTCTAAGATATCATATTAATACTCATTTAATATATCTGCACCTAGTCCGAATTTATAGAATGTTACAGTATGCACTGGCACACCAGACATGACGAGAGGGGTGTTCCTAACCAGTGTGGCAGGAGCTCGCATATTAGAGGTACCAGGGGCGGTAGGGAAGCTGTAGTTTGGTACATACCCCATAGGTAGAATGTGATCGCTCGTTGCAGGGAGTGGTTGTTGGGTAGCTAGGGGTATTGTGGAAGTTCCCTCTGAGGGACCCTGAGGCGGAGGCTGACCGGAGACCCAAGCCTGATACACATCAGACAATTGTTGTTTCAATCTTTTTACTTCCTCCGACACTTGCTCAATTGACTGACCCCGAGGGTCGTCACTGACCACCTCAATTTCATCATTGTTAGCCATTGCTACCTTCCTCTTAGATCAGGTAAAGTAATGATGTGTTGCCAGTTTCACCACAAACCAACCACCTTAAGCTTACTAAATAAGAGACAACAAACATGTTAGGGTAAAGCATTTTATAGATATGAATCACACGTAATATGCTATGCTCCTAACAATATCACCACTTCTAACATGCTTTTGGAAGGCTTCATATTTCATTCGAGCTTATAAGTTTATTGCTTATTCATGCTCTTATTTTCTTCTGTCCCTTTTTTTTCGCTTTTCTTTTCACTCGCCTCATTTTGATCCCTCATTTTAGAGTCGTTGAAGAATATTTCGATCAAACCTTTTGGAGGTTGCCTACGTATCATGTCGCTGCATGAATCAGATCATTACGTAGTTCAGGAACATGAACAATTATTTTATTTTTTTGTTATTTACAAAAACAAAGATTTTTTTTTAAATGTTCAAAAAACAACATCTTTTTGGTTCATTTTCGAATTTTTCTAAAACAAAATCTTTTTCATTGATTTTCGAATTTTTCTTCTTCTTTTTTTCTTTTTGATACAAGAATTCAAAAAAGAAAAATCACATAAAGATACCACCTAAAAAGAAAAACATTTAAACAAGACCGGACTCGACTCAAACAGACTTTTAAAAATAAAAGGTAGAACAACAAGGCTCAAAACACCAAAAGACTCTTACAGACTCAATGACTACAAATGAACAATCAAAGTGAAATGCCAACAAAAAGAAAACTCTGATCTCTACAGGAGAATCCACGAGCATCATTGTAGTCAAGGTGCTTATTCATGTGGCTGACATCCCATATCATGGTATATGCACTTCAAGTCTGTGGCAATGTGGCATGTGAAGTTAGGCGCTACGGTAGCAAATTCCTCTTGAGTCAAACCCTGACAAATCACACACCCTCGGGCGGTATAAGTAGCCACTTCATAGACCCTCCTTCTAACATGCTCCTGGCTCTAATTTGAGAACTGGATCTGTCGCTCATAGTTATTGGCTATGTCTGATATATCTGCCTCGCGTTGTAATGCTAGATTCAGCCGGTTCTGGACCATTGCTAGCTTATTCTCTACCTGGTTCTTACTTAATTCTACAGGCCTGGACTGAGCCCTTAGATCATGGATGATAAGGCTGTAATGCATTTCTTCGTGCTTTGGAATGGCTGCATGTTGCTGAGCAACAACCCTTATTCTCGCTTGCCAAAGTTGTGCTTGAAGCGCTTGAACCTCATGTGTTAATCTAATTTTCTCCTCTTCAAACTTAGTACACTGCAAATTCCTATTCACGTTAACGATACTTATATCCCTACGTAGAGCCCGGATGATGGATTCATAGTCTCTTATTATTTCTTCCTTGACCTGCCCTACTCTTGTTCTGATTTCAGTCTCCCATTCTGTCGTGATCTTCAGAACTGTCTCTTGCCAGGATCCAAAAGCATCTTGGTCATAGAATCACTCAAAATATGCAGGGTCTAACTCTCCTCGATCTTGATCTTCCACCATAATGTGAAATTCAAGCACCTTAATTTCATCCCAAACATGTTGAGCATAAGCCTCACGAACAGGATCCTCTGATGTTACCTCCCACATGAATCTTTGCATGTGCTCCACTATGGCCACTACCAATTTTCAACCTAACTGGTGTAGGGCTCTCATAGGCGCATACGGCTGAAAATCCCGAAGACTCATCAAAATAAAAAAACGAATGGTGCTAAGACCTGTATTTGACTTCTTTTGGTGAGAACCAGTGGTAGTTCCATGTGATTTTAGTAGCGGTCAATTTTTGAAGATGCCCTCTCTATGCTTCGACTCCCTTGGGGAAGCTACTATCTTCGGTCAGATCTTCAAACCCATATTCAAGCCCATTGTTGCTCCAATGAACACTAAAATTTACCCGTGCAGGATGACTGAGAAGGTGCTCTAAAAACCATATTTGGAGTATGATGTTACAGCCCTCAAAGAAATCCTTTCCTTCCCGACACTTGGTTAAGGCACGGTAAATATCGGACAATACCATAGAAATGATAGTGACGTCCTTTCCATGCAATAAAGTGGTGACTATGCCAGATAATCGAATATCAATATTTTTGTCATGCCTCGGGAAAACCATTGTCCCTAGAAATGCCACTAGGAATGCTCTCCGTCCATGGCTTTGCCAAGCTTGGTATCCAATTTTATTATCAAACTCTTTTCTGTGCTTTGATAATCCACCTGGACACCCATACCTGTCGTACAAGAAATCCAATCGAACGTGCCCTCGTTCCACACTTGCTATTTTATTTTGGCTGATTGTCATCTGCTCAAGGAACTTACTGACAGTGACATCCCTTGGGGCCAAGGGTCTCTTCTTCAAAATCTCATCACCTAACCTTGTGTATCCAGCTAACTCCTCCAAAGTGGGAGTCATTTCGAAACTATTAAAACGGAATGCGTTGTTGTTAGAATCTTAGATATGCACCAATGCCTCGATGAAGTCCCTCTTTGGGTTGATCTTCATAATATTCACAAGGTGACCCAGATGGACCTTTATCTTTTCCTCCTCACAAATGCCCATATTTTCCCACCATTGCCTTAACAATCGGGGTGTTTTATGAACAAGCCAAATCTTTGTGGGCTCATCATCTATTGGATTTTTGTTAGACCTTCATTCTCATTGTGTCCATATTGCACCCGAGTGGAAGAACATGAGGTTAAGACCTAAGCGAACTTAGATAATACAAAAATTATTAATACCCAGGATTTGACTCATGAAAGTTTAGAAATGGCAATGTGGGACTTAAGTAACCGACCCTAACCGTGTTTTGAAGTGAGGGTTTACTGAAATTGAGTGAACACTCTCGTTGGGAAATGATACAATTTCGAAAGATCAGTCAATTGTGACAAAAATGGTAAGACTTGACCGATTTGGACGGGGCATCAAACCATAAAAGAGTTGCCTAGGTATCTTGCATATTGTCAGGAATCAAGTGCGCGTAGTTCGTACAAGAGACAAAACTAGACTACAAGGCCTTCTTACGAAAATGACCCTTTCGCACTTCCAAAGAAGCTTTTGGGGTAGTCCTAGCAAAATAGTCGAACATAGGGACAAAATGATAAAAAGTAGACAAAATAAATTAAATGGCTACTTTTACGAAAACGGCCCTTCAATACTCCCGAGATAGACTTAAAGGTTGTCTCGGCAAATACGGCCAAACATAGGGACAAAAATCATATACACTAGACCACATCAATTTTTCTAGAATGACAAATATTTGTACTGAAATCGGGAGAATGCCTTTTTTCTATTTTTTTCTCACTAATCATTCAACTGATCTATCCTAAAGCTGATCGACATGCAACCCCCCCAAATAATATAACAGGTAGCACATAACATGAATATAATGGTCTCAACAAAGTGTCTGTCCTAAAACAGAACCCCGCCCCTGTGTCGAGCCCTGCTAAGTCAAATGCACATGATGCAAATAAAGTGAACCTACTAAGGATATCCGGCATGAAGTTTGTTCTTCTAGGTTTAAATCCTAGTGGAGAAGATATCTAGACAGGCTTACTCGAGAAGACAATTCGAGCCGAGGAGGGTCAGCATACCGGTGGAATTACTTTCCGGCTTAGCTGGTGGTGCTCCCCCGCCTAAAACATGTGTGACTAAAATCCTTCACCGAGTGGCAAGCACCTCGGCTATCTCAAAGTAGCGGGTTATGTCAAGAAAATGCCCAATTTTAATGTCAAGAAGACTCAGAAGGGTGCGTGAGAAGACAGTTCATAATGTACAGTTCAACAATATCAAAGCGGTAAAAAGTGGACAAGTAGCACATTAGGCCCAAATAAATCACAGTATATACAAGTTTAATAAAGCCAAATAATGTCAATGTACAAGCTCGAATTCTGATTTCCCCAGCAGAGTCGCCAGAGCTGTCACATCCCTTTTTACCCCTGAAAAAGATATATGTTTATGGATTGTTGTGGGTTAAAGCGTTTTTCCAATTGATATGACAATTTTGAAATATGGATTATTTTATTGTTCAGAGTCGCCACTTGAAATTGATTTTTGGGTGTTCCAAGTCACATTTTATTTGAATCCCTATTTAAAGAAAGGTTTGACTCTTTTAATATTTGGTCTCCAAAAATAAAGTCCGAGTAAAGAATTTTATTGACCGGAAAGAAGGTGTAAGGCATTCCTCGGGTCTCGTGGTTCTACCACGGTCGCTCTATTGACTTAAACATGGCTTGAATAAATTTTGGATAAATTGTGTTTTATTGATTTCCATGTTTTACATGTCCGCTTTTATTTATTGATTATTAGAATTCTTAAAAAAATGATTTGGATAATATTGTGTTGTCATAACCACGCTACGCAAGCGAATGCATGATCGAAAAAAAATTTAATTAACTTATCATAATTGCGCCTCGCAAGCGAATTCAAAATTATGGCAATCAATTATTTATAGTACTTTTGAGAAATTAATACATTTGCAAAAATTAATTTTGAAACTTATTAAAAGTCAACTATTGCGCTACGCAAGCGAATCCACGATTTTAACAAAGGATTAATTAAATTAAAAATTAACTAAAACTAATGGGTATGGTATGAGATTATTGAATTAATTTATTGAAAGTTAAACATCACGATATGCAAGCGATTCCGTGAAGTTAAAGCGCGCCTACTAATTGCCTAGCATTTAAATTAATTATTAAAGTGATTAAGTTGTCAAAATATTTTAATGACAGGGGAAAAATATGAATTTCAGTTATTCGACTATATTTATTTATTTGGCATTGGGCCAGCAGGGATATGCTATGGAAGAGGGGTTTCATTTCATGGCCCGCATGGTTATTAAAAGGGCCAAACCAACTAGCATGAATGCTTGGGCCTGGACTTAATTTATTAAGCCCAACTATTTTATTTCTTTCCATCAACAAAGAATATACCCATAACGCTTCAACAAATATTTCCAGAAGACTTCTCCTAGTTTAATAACTTAACTCCATACTTCAAGATATGCAACTTCGTTGAGAAAAAGAGATTAAACCACTAAACACATTATATTAACACTTGAAGAACTGAATGAACCAAACAGAGGAATAAACTATTGCATAAACTTCAACACAAACAATCTTTTTCCAATTACATGTCCAGAGCTCACTTATTTACTTGCAAAATACATTCAAAAGATAAGAAAAATGAACCACTGTGCAAACAGAATTAAGTGAAGCTCCTTAATCTTTCATATAGAATCCCTATATTAATAAAAGCATGTATTAAAATATATAGCTATTAAAGAGCAAGAAAGCTGAAGCTCTTTTTTAATTCCCCTTTTTACCTGTTTTTCAACACATTAACTATACATTAACAACTAAGGTACATAAAACAACTAAATCTGAAAACAAACAGATCCAATCAGAGAATGCAAAGTTGAACATTTTTTCATTTCTTATAATAATGTAAGGATCAAAACACATCTCAAAACAATATCTTCACTGCCTATTGTAAAGAAAATTACTCTGAAGGTTGAAACAGTTACCTAATTGCAGAATTTTAGCAGCAAAAATGACCTTTGAAGATGTAGAACTAACAAACAGAGCATACACTAGAACGCGGCAGCAGCAGCACCAAACGGACAGAAACAAAACAGCAGTAACAGAACCAAGAATACCCCCGAAAATCCAGCAAGAAAGCATTTGAAATAGCAACTAGTAAGCCGAGAAATTACTTAAGAGATCTTTCTGTTTTTCCAAAGATTTTGCACACAAACAATACTCACAAAAACTCTGAAATTTCAGCTTGCCATATGTGCACAACCGCTGATTTTCTTTAAGATATGTGCCCTTTGTTTGAGTGTAAAAGATGATATTTAAGTGTATGATAGTATGTCAAGTGTAAAAAAAACAGCCCTTAAATAGGTCCAAGAAAATTACTTTTTGGACAGATTTTGGTTCACCAAAAATCTGTCCAAAAAGAAACTGACTTTGTGTGCTAAACACTGTTCAAAGGCTGTCCAAAAGGTGAAAGGACAGCCTGAAAACCTGATGTAGCAGAAGCAAAGAGTCATTTCAGCCACCCTACTATAAAGTAAGCTACTAGTACCCTAAGTCATGATCAAACCCATCTAACTTTCAGATTTTAACAACATCAATACCACACTATTGACTTTGAACCAAATCAAACAATTAAGAATTGACAAACAGAAACAAGACTTCAAATGGAATTAAAACTCAAACTAACTAGATTAAAATAAATTAATTTGTGCAAACTAAACATAGAACAAACAACATAATTCACAAACTAATGCTCAAAATAAAAATTAGACGAGCACCATTAACAATCGGACAATGGCGTTCAACAACTAAATAATTAAATAACTAAGTAAACGATTCGACGATACTAATATCAGTTTGGTCCATGACAATCTAATAAACAACTAAACTAAATAGAGATGATTAATTTAAATAAACCTAACTTGAGTCAATAATAGCAAAAATAGAGGTTCGGGGCATTTGGTGTTTGGCAGACGGCAATAGAGGTAGAGGTCGGCGGTGGTGAGGCTTTTGAGGATTTGAGTTGGAGATATGGATAGATGAGGAGAAAAGGAGGAGATGGTGCGATTTTGGCAGAGATTGGAGGCGGTGAGCAGTGGCGAGTAGCGGCAGTGGTGGCGGCACGATTAGGGTTTGGTTTTGCCACCTTTTGGTAGGGATTTAGAAGATTTGGGTTGTGGATCTAAAAAAACGGTGAGGAGAGGAGGTCGTGGTGTGAATTTGGGGGTGTTCGGCGGCAGAGTAGGGCGGCGGTGGGTGGAGCGGCAGAGAGGAGAAAAAGAAGAGAGAAGAAGTAGAAAGGAGGGGCGAGTAATAAGGGAAATTGGGCAAATTTTGGCTAAACTAGGCTATAAATACCTAGGTTGGGAAACGATGAAAGTTGTTGGATCTGGGAGAGATGAAAGGATGGGATTTGATTTCACCCACTTAACCAAATCTACATCAATTTAGTGTCTTCCAGGTAGCCCATCCAGACTGGATTTTAGAGCTACTGGGCCTGCGATTTTGGTCTAATTTTTGGGCCAATTTTGGCTTTAAAATAATAAACCCAATCGCTTAACCCCTTTAACAAACTAATTAAACTAAAATCTAATTCAAAAATCTATAAATGCATACAACAAACCTAGAAAAAATGTAATGCCGGAGAAATAGAAAGAGCAAAAATTAGATATTTACAGATACGATCATAGAGAGAGGACCGAGAAACCAAATAAGCGAAAACTCAGCTTGGCTCAGAAATATCCAATCTAACAAACTGGTTGGCCAAGTCCTGAACATCCAAGGCTAATGGCCTAGCTACTACCAGTAGATATGCTAAGCTTCCCAAACTCTCCGCCTTGCGACTCAAGGCATCGGCCACCACATTGGCCTTCCCGGGATGATATAAAATGGTGATATCATAACCCTTAAGCAACTCTAACCACCTTCGCTGTCGCAAGTTAAGATCCTTCTATTTGAACAGATGCTATAAACTTCGGTAGTCGATGTAGACCTCACAAGGGACACCGTAAAAATAGTGTCGCCAGATCTTCAAGGCATGAACAATAGCTGCTAGCTCGAGGTCGTGGATATGATAGTTCTTCTCATGCACCTTCAGCTGTCTAGACCCGTAGGCAATCACCCTACCGTCCTGCATCAACACCGCGCCGAGACCAATACGCGACGCATCACAGTATACAGTATAAGACCCCGAACCCGAAGGCAACACCAATACTAGGGTTATAGTCAAGGGTGTCTTGAGCTTTTGAAAGCTCTTCTCACACTCCTCGGTCCACCATAATGGAGCACCCTTCTAGGTGAATCTGGTCATAAGTGCTGCAATAGACGAGAAACCCTCTACAAATCGGGAGTAATACCCCGCCAAACTAAGAAAACTCCGAATTTGTGTAGCTAAAGACGGTCTGGGCCAACTCTGCACTGCTTCAATCTTCTTTGGATCTACCTTGATCCTCTCACTCGATACTACATGGCCCAAAAATGCCACCGAATCAAGCCAGAATTCACACTTTGAAAATTTTGCATATAACTTCTTTTCTCTCAAAGACTCAAGCACAGTCCTCAAGTGATGCTCATGATCCTCCTGGCTCCGGGAGTACACCAGAATGTCGTCAATAAACACAATGACGAATAAGTCAAGAGAGGACTGAAATACACTGTTCAGCAAGTGCAAAAATGTTGATGGGGCGTTGGTCAGCCCAAAAGACATCACAAGGAACTCGTAATGTCCATACCGAGTCCTGAAGGCAATCTTCGGGATATCTGGCTCCTGAATCTTCAATTGATGATAGCCCAAATACAAAGTCGATCTTAGAGAACACTATGGCACATTGTAGCTGATCAAATAGGTCATCAATACGTGGCAATGGATACATGTTCTTCACTATAACCTTGTTCAATTGGCGATAATCAATGCACATGCGCATAGAACCATCCTTCTTCTTTACAAACAAGATCGGAGCACCCCAATGTGATACACTGGGCCGAATGAAGCCCTTATCAAGAAACTCTTTCAACTGCTCCTTTAACTCTTTTAACTCTATTGGGGTCATACGATAGGTTGGAATAGAAATGGGATGAGTGCCCGGTAACAAATCAATGCCAAAATCGACAACCCTGTCGGGCGGCTTGCCCAGAAGATCCACCAAAAATATATCTAGATAATCCCTCACTACTGGAACTGACTCACCGGTAAGAGTATCAACACTGACATCCCTCACGAAAGCTAGATAAGCATTACATCTCTTCTCAACCATACGTTGAGCCTTTAGAAATGAGATAACCCTACTAGGAACATAATCTAAAGCACATATCCACTCTATCCGTGGTAATCCTGGCATAACCAGCATCACGGTCTTGGCGTGACAATCGATAATAGCATGATAGGGCGACAACCAGTCCATGCCCAAAATAATATCAAAATTTACTATACTGAGCAATAATAAATTAGCTCTCATCTCAAAACCACTAAGAACAACCAAACACAACCGATACACATGGTTAGCAATAATAGAATCTCCCACAGGCGTGGACACATAAACAGGAGAACTCAAAGAACCACGGGATACACCCAAATATGGAGCAAAATAAGACGACACATAGGAATAAGTGGAACCTGGATCAAATAAGACTGATGCATCTCTATGACAGACCGGAACATTACCTGTGATGACTAAGTCGGATGCAAGTGCCTCCGTCCTAGCAGGAAGAGCATAATACCTGGCCTGGCCTCCCCCTATAGGGCGACCTCTACCTGCTCAACCTCCTCCTCTAGTTAGCTGTGTAGGTGGGGTGGCAACTGGGGCGGCGACCATGGACTGAGAAGCCTGAGAACCTAGTGAAATACGTGGAGCTTGAGTAGTCTGTGGAGGTGCACCCCTCTCGAGTCTGGGGCAATCCCTCACCATATGACGAGTATTACCACACTCAAAACAAGCTCTCGGAAGGCGTGGCTACTGTGACTGGCTCAGGCCTGATCGGCTGGACTGACCGCTGAAAGCACCTCATGCAGGAGGTGCACTAGACAATGGTGGTGCATAATAGGGAGTCTGAGGCCTAGGAGTGGCCGGAATATAGCTGGAAGCTGGAAGTGCTGAATGAACACGGGGACTCACATGACCCCTACCATGACAAGCTGCAATTGGGGCACTGGTACCACCATATGTGCCAGAATCTCGAGGCCTCTTGGCCTTCCTCTCCTATCTCTCTCTCGAGTCAACATACCCTCCAATCTCCTAGCGATCCCCACTACCTGCTGGTATGCAATGTCCATCTCCAACTCTCGAGCCATGCTAAATCTTATACCGTGGTTTGAGCAGTAGCAACCAAGGCGGGTGCATGCCTAGACAAATCACTAAACCAGACCGCATACTCCGACATGGTCATAGAACCCTGACGCAACTGCTCAAACTCTACGCGTCATGCATCTCTGAGACTCTAGGGAACAAACTCCCTCAAGAACATATCTGAGAACTGAGTCCAAGTGAGTAAAGCTACCTCGGCCGGACTACCCAACTCATATGCTTGCCACCACTTATAAATTGCTCCCTTAAGCTGGAACGTAGTGAAAGCAATCGCACTAGACTCCACAATACCCATAGTACGGAGGATACGGTGGCACTTCTCAAGAAAACCGTGGGCATCCTCTGACGCCAACCCGCTGAAAGTAGGAGGGTGGTGCTTCTTGTACCTCTCGAGCATGAGCTGCTCCCCCTCAGAAACTACTACCCTAACCTCGGGCTGAACTGGGGTGACCGACTGCACTGGTATGACCTCTAGGACCTGGTCAACCTGGACTCGTTGCTTCGAGGTACGAGCGGTGGGAGTCTGTGCTCCTCCCCTGGCCTGAGATGTGGCAGGAGCAAGTGGTATCAACCCTGCCTGAGCCGAACTGCCAAACATGCTCAGAAGCTGGGTGAGAGTCTCCTGGAGAGCTGGTGCAGTAACAAGCGTCTCAGGTGCCTGCCCTCCAACTTGAGCTACTAGTGGCGCCTCTGTAGCAGGTTGTGCGGGTGCTCTGGATGCACTACGTGGACGTCCTTGGCCTCTACTCTAGCCCCGGCCTCTCGCAGCTCTAGCAGGGGCGCGGGTATCTGGTCATCTGATCCAGTTGTACGTGTCCTCACCATCTGTAAGAGAATAGAAAGACAAAGATTTAGAATCCGAAGTCAAAAATTTCGATCATTAAGGAATCAAAGAAGTGAAGCTTTTCCTAACAGTTCCATAGCCTCCCGAAGATAAGTACAGACGTCTCTGTACCGATCCACGAGACTCTACTAAACCTACTTATGACTTATAACACCTATGAGCCTAGAGTTATGATACCAACTTGTCACGAACCCAATTTCCCTCGGTAGAGTGTCGTGACGGCACCTAGTCTCTAAATCTAGGTAATCCTGAACAACTTGCGAAAACAGTAAATAAAAGCTTAAAATTTTCAAAACTCCAACAATATCGTAAATAAAATTGTAGACTCAATACGTACAATTCTCAAACCCTGGTGAGATATAAGTCACAAGCTGTAGATACAGTACCGAATAATCCTATACATCACTGTCTATAAAAAAATGTAAAGAAACAAGAAAGAACAGGGTAGAAGGGGACTCCGAGGCCTCCGGACGCGGGCAAGTGTACCTTGAAGTCTCCAAAACTAAGCAACTTAGCGCGCTAATATCGGGGCTGATAGGATATACCTGGATATGCGTAAAAATATATGCAAAAGCGTAGTATGAGTACACCACAACGGTACCCAGTGAGTGCCAAGCCTAACCTCGGTAGAGTAGTGACGAGGTCAGGTCAAGGCCCTACTGGTGATAATAAGAAACAAGAAAACAGATATAATGATATAATGATAATTACAAGGAAATGAAACAACAAAGAATTTATGGAAAGATAACAACACGGAATCAAGAAAGCTAATACAACCCGAAAGGAAAACAAGGATTTCACATGTTAAGGAAAACAATAACCAAACAACATACATCAAATAGAGAAAGATCAACCGGGGCACTCCCAAGGTACCACCTCGTAGTCCCAAATCATAAAAGTAAATCACAGTATTTCCTTATATCACTTTGGGGGCCTTAACATTTAGTTTTGAAAATTATTTTTCCGAAATAGCACCCCGCATTTTAGCCCACCTTATCACACGGCACGACTTCTAGTAGTTCCCCTACTAGCCATGCATATCAAGAACACCTTATCTCACCGCATGCGTTTCAATACCCATACCTTACACCACCGCATGCGTATCAATAATCACAACAACACGGTAGAAACCTTGTGCAAATAGTAACAACAGCACGGCAGAAACCTCTTGCAAATAACCACATAATACTCTCAACAATAACACAAATGCCAAGACATAATAACTCAATAAGATGATATTTCACAACTTACACTTTGTCTCAATAGAAACCACGGCCTTTTCAATTCAATACCAAACTCAACAACAAAATATTTCAAGGATAGCCAAATTTAAAGTAAAGAATCCCACAGTTTAAATAATGAATACGGAATATAAGAAAGCAAGTAATTCAACTAAACATGTAGTACAAGTTTCACATAAGCGATAAGACAAGTAGACCCAGGCACCATGTGATGACCCGATAGGTCATCTTATATTTTAGAACCTAATTATGCATTTCGAGGTCTCAAAAACCTCATCTTAGCCTCCCTCGATTTGCATGCACAGTCCGAGTATTCTTCCGGAAGGCCTATATGTTAAAAACTGATAAAAAAATAATTTTTGCTTTAAAGAAAATCAATTTAAGATGACTTCGGTCAATATTTTTAGCAAACGGACCCGGATCCGTATTTTGACGGTCCTGGTAGGTCAGTATCATAATTTGGGACCTGGGTGTATACCCGGAATCAAATTCCGAGGTCCCTAGATCGACATATAGAATTTTGATGAAATATTAAAAGCTTGGAAGTTTAAGGATTTTTAGAATTGACTGATGTTTGGTCTTGTTGATACTAGGTCCACTATAATATTTAAGACTTGTCTGTGAAATTTGATGAGAAATAGAGTTGATTTGACGTGATTCGGACGTCCGGTTGTGAAAATAGAAGTTTTAAAGTTTTCTTGAAAATTTCATTTGTTTTGGTGTTCAATTCGTAGTTGTAGGTGTTATTTTTGCGATTTGATCGCGCGAGCGAGCGAGTTCGTATAATATTTTAGGACTTGCGTGCATGTTTTGTTTGGAACCCCGAGGGCTCGGGTGAGTTTCGGATAAGCTTCGGAGTGTTTTGCACTTAGAAAAAACTTGGTTTTTCTGTAGTTTCAGGTGCCTACTGGTTTCCTTCTCCGCGTTCGCGAAGGCACTCTTGTGAACGCGAAGTAGAAACTGGGATGGCTGGGTTTTTCTTCTTCGCGAACGCGAAGGCTGGGTCGCGAACGCGGAGCGATGGGGGCTATACCCTTCGCGAATGCAACCAGCTCAACGTGAACGTGTAGTGTTTGGGACCTGGGGGAGGGAGTCAGTCACTCTTCATCGCGAACGCGAGTAAGGACTCGCGAAGGCCAGGGGGCGTAGCCTTTGCGAACGCTATAAGAGTTTCGCGATCGCGTAAGCTTGGCAAGCTCTGCTCTTCGCGAACGCGACAGTGTCCTCGCGAACGTGATGAACACTGTTACCCAGCTATTAAACAGCCCCATTACAGGACTTAAGCCATTCTTTCAACTTTTCAAAAGGCAAACGGCCTAGAGACGATTCTCCCCAGCTAAATTCTTCCCCAGAGTGTTGGTAAGTGATTCTAAACCATTTTCTTTCAATTACCCATTACATTTCATGAATTTCCAACCTAAAATCTAGGATTTCCATGGTAGAAATTGGGGGCTTGGGTAGAATTAGGGATTTTTTTAAAATTGGGATTTAGACCTCAAATTGAGGTTGGATTCCAAAACTAATTGCATATTCGGGTTCGGGGGTGAATGGGTAAATGGATTTTGGTCCGAACCTCGGATTTTGACCAAGCGGGCCCGGGGTCGATTTTTGACTTTTTGGGGGAAAGTTTGGGAAATCTAAATCTATGCAATGTAATTGATTCTTTTAGAAATATTTGATATTATTGAGTTATTTTTTAATAGATACGAGTGGTTTGGAGGTGGATTCAAGAGGAAAATATGTGATAGAGTATTGAGTGGCCTTCAGAGCGAGGTAAGTATCGTGGTTAACCTTGGCTTGAGGGATTAGGCATTATTCGCTTATTTGCTACGTGTTGTATGTTGAGTACAACGTATAGGTGAGGTGACGAGTACCTATGCATTGTTGTCGAGTCATAACATGCGAGTGAGTCTTATTATTGTAATCGTGGTATTCCTTGATCATATTGTTCATGATTAGACTAGCTATTCGTTATGTTGAACAACTCTTATTATGTTTCACGAAAATTAGTATTGATTGGGTATTTACTCAAAGTTGAGGTTAGTAACGTGGAATTGAATGTTGAAGTAAGACTTGTTCTGGATATTTCTATCTCCCTGTTGTTATTGTTCATTGTCTTGGTGAGGGAGAGTGTTAAAGCACGAAGGGTGATGCAGTGCAACGTTTTGTGAGTGAGTGATAATGCACGAAGGGTGATGCCGTGCCATGTTATGAGAGAGAGTTAATGCACGAAGGGTGATTCTGTGCCATGTTATGAGAGAGAGTTAATGCACGAAGGGTGATGTCGTGCCGTTTCTATTGTTTCTTATGGTGAGGTTGAGAGTAAAAGCACGAAAGGTGATGCCGTGCACTTTCCTTTATTGTGTTTACTTGTTTCTTTCTGTTAAAGATATATCGATTGATCATGTTCTCATTCCTGTTGTGATTCCTTGCCATGTAATCCCCTCAGCATGTCCCCTTCCCAATATTTCTTGCCTTGCTTCTTTAGTTGTTGTTATTGTTGTATATATTGATATATATTGCACAGGTTTATTTGTAGGTGTCTTGTCCTAGCCTTGTTACTACTTCACCGAGGTTTGACTCGACAGTTACCAGTATATGTGGTCGGTTGTATTGATACTGCACTCTGCACTAATCTGTGCAGATTTTGGTACCGACTCGAGTTGATTGAGATTTTAGCTATTGGACCCGCTATCCGGAGACTCAAGGTAGATCTGTCAGCGTTCACAAACCTTGAAGTCCCCATCTATCTTTTCCGTTTTACTGTTTCTTTCATTCAAACAGTTGTATTTCTCTCAGACTATTACTTGTAGTGAATTCTAGAATGCTCGTGAATTGTGACTCCAGATCCGGGTGATAGTAATTAATGCAGTTTGTATATTATTCCGCACTCGCTATATTTCATCTTAGTTTATTTGTTGTTATTTACTGAATGGAATAAGAATTTGACTTAATATTCTCTATCGTTGACTTGCCTAGCAAATGAAATGTTAGGCGCCATCACGGTCCCGACGGTGGGAATTCCGGGTCGTTACAAGTTGGTATCAGAGCACTAGGTTGCCTAGGTCTCACGATTCACGAGCGAGCTTAGTAAAGTCTGGAGGATCGGTACAGAGACGTTTGTGCTTATCTTCCAGAGGCTGTGAAGTTTAGGAAAAAATTTCACTTCTATTCTTCTCTTTCGTGCGATTTTGTTTTCTCAATACTGATTGAACTCTTCTACTTTTATTCTCTCGCAGATGGCGAGAACACGTACCGCTTCCTCAGTTGAGCAGCAGCCAGAGCCCCCAGTGGCAGCTCCTACGAGGGGCAGAGTTCGAGGCCGAGGCCTTGCCAGAGGCCGAGGCAGGGTCAGGGCTTAGCCCAGAGCTCGTGCAACAGTACCAGCAGTGGAGCCTTAGGTAGAGTTGGGCGAGGAGGTTCCAGTCCAGACTGTTCCTGCCGGACCAGCTCAGGTTCCGGAGGGGTTCATTGCCACCCCAGTAGTTCAGGACGCTTTGGTCCGTTTGGTGGACCTTATGGAGAGTGTGGCCCAGACTGGCGCATTTCCCATGCCACCAGCCGTCTCTCAGGCTGGAGGAGAAGTCCAGACTCCCACTACTCCCGCTCCTGAGCAGATAACTCCCCAGTATCAGGCTCCAGCAGCTCAGCAAGTCAGAGTTGTTCAGCCGGTTATTGCGGCACAGGCCGAAGATGGGTCAGCTATGTCTTTTGAGTCTTTATGGAGATTGGACAAGTTTACCAAGCTCTTTCCAGTTTACTTTAGTGGTGCTCCTTTAGAGGATCCCCAGGAGTATCTCGACAGCTGTCACGAGGTTCTACGGAACATGGGTATAGTGCAGACCAACGGGGTCGATTTTGCTGCATTTCAGATGAATGGTTCCGCCAAGAAATGGTGGAGAGATTATCTGTTGACCAGACCAGCTAGGTCGCCTGCTCTTACTTGGGACCAGTTTTCTCAGCTCTTCCTAGAGAAGTTTCTCCCTATCACATTGAGAGAGGAGCATCACCATCAGTTCGAGCGTCTCCAGCATAGCAGTATGACTGTTACTTAGTATGAGACCTGTTTTGTGGATTTGGCCCGTCATGCTCTTATTCTACTTTTTACTGAGACAGAGGGGGGGTGAGGAGGTTTATTGATGGACATGCTCAACCTATCAGATTGCAGATTGCTAAGGAGACTAGGAGTGAGATTTCTTTTCAGGAGGCTACCAATGTTGCCAGGCGAGTCGAGATGGTTTTAGCTCAGGGGAGTGGTCAGGGGTATGACCAGAGGCCTCGTCACTCCGGTGGATTCAGTGGAGCCTCATCTGGAGGCTGGGGTACTTATGGCAGGGGCCATCCTCCCAGGCCACTTCATTCAGCACTCCAGGCATCCCACGGTGCCTTAGGTGGTCATGGCCCTCAGATGCATTATTCCGATCAGCTAGCCTACAGTGCACCACTAGCCCCTATTAGTGCCCCTCCACTCCAGAGTTTTCAAGGTGGTTACTCAGGTTGACAGGGTCAGTTTCATGGCCAGCAGTCACAGCAGCCGAGGTCTTGCTATACTTGTGGTGATCCGACGCACATTGCTAGATTTTGCCCTCGGACATCGGGCAACTCACAGCATCAGGGTTCTCGTGCCATGGTTCCGGCACCAGTTGATGCACCACCTGCTCAGGCAGCCAGAGGCAGGGGTCAGGCGGCTAGAGGTAGGGGATAGACTGTTAGAGGTGGAGATCAGGCCGTTAGAGGTGGAGACTAGCCAGCTAGAGGTCGTCCCAGGGACGTAGTTCAGGGTGGTGGGACCCAGCCCCGGTGTTATGCTTTTCCAGCCAGGCCTGAGGCTGAGTCATCTGACGTCGTTATTACAGGTACTGTTTTAGTTTGCAGTAGGGATGCTTCAGTTCTATTTGATCCGGGATCTACTTACTCCTATGTGTCATCCTATTTTGCTTCCTATTTGGTCGTGCCTCATGATTCTTTGAGTGCTCATGTGTATGTGTCCATACTAGTGGGAGATGCTATTGTTGTAGATCATGTTTATCGTTCGTGTGAGGTCACCATTGGGAGCCTTGAGACTCGTGTAGATCTTCTACTTCTCGATATGGTTGATTTTGATATCATTCTAGGTATGGATTGGCTATCACCTTATCATGTTATATTAGATTGTCACATCAAGACGGTGACCTTAGCCTTGTCGGGGTTGCCTCGATTAAAGTGGAGAGGGACTCCTAGCCATTCTACCAGCAGGGTTATCTCTTATGTGAAGGCTCGGCATATGGTCGAGAAGGTGTGTCTAGCTTAATTGGCTTATGTCTGCGATTCTAGTGCGGAGGTTCCTTCCATGGATTTAGTGCCGGTTTTTCGTGAGTTTCTAGAGGTGTTTCCTGCAGATCTGCCGGGGATGCCACTCGACAGGGATATAGATTTCTGCATTGATTTGGCTTCAGGCACTCAGCCCATTTCCATTTTGCCATACCGCATGGCCCCGCCAGAGTTGAAAGAATTAAAGGAACAGTTGCAAGATCTGCTTGATAAGGGCTTCATTAGACCTAGTGTCTCGCCCTGGGGTGAGCCTGTGTTGTTTGTGAATAAGAAAGATGGATCGATGAGGATGTGTATAGATTATCGGCAGTTGAACAAGGTCACCATCAAGAAAAAATATCCATTGCCGAGGATTGATGATTTATTTGATCAGATTTAGGGTGCCAAGGTATTTTCAAAGATTGATTTGCGATCTGGCTACCATCAGTTGAGGATTAGGGAATTTGATGTCCCTAAGACAGCTTTTCGGTCTTGGTATGGGCATTATGAGTTTCTAGTGATGTCATTTGGGCCGACAAATGCCCCAACAACATTCATGGATTTAATGAACCGGGTGTTCAAGCCCTACTTGGATTCCTTCGTGATTGTGTTTATTGATGATATCTTGATCTACTCCCTTAGCTGAGAGGAGCATGAGCAGCATCTTCGGATCATTTTTCAGACTCTGAAAGATAGCCAGATATATGCTAAGTTCTCAAAATGCGAATTTTGGTTGAGTTCAGTTGCTTTCTTGGGTCACGTTGTATCAGTAGAGGGAATTCAGGTGGATCCTAAGAAGATTGAGGCAGTTCAGAACTGGCCTAGACCCACATCACCTATATAGATCCATAGTTTCTTGGGATTAGCGGTTATTACCATCGGTTTGTGGAGGGGTTCTCATATATAGCAGCCCCATTGACCAGGATAACCAAGATAGGTGCCCCGTTCAGATGGTCGGACGAGTGTGAGGCGAGCTTTCAGAAGCTCAAGACTACTTTGACTACGACATTGGTATTGGTGTTAACCTCAGGTTCAGGATCCTATACAGTATATTGTGACGCATCTCGTATTGGTCTGGGTACGGTATTGATGCAGGGTGAAAAGGTTATTGCATATGCTTTGCGACAGTTAAAGGTTCACGAGAAGAATTACCTTGTCCATGACTTAGAATTGGCAGCCATTGTTCATGTGCTGAAGAATTGGAGGCACTATATTTACAGCGTGTCATGTGAGGTTTTCACGGACCATCGGAGTTTACAGTACTTGTTCAAACAAAATGAGCTCAATTTGAGGTAGAGGAGGTGGTTAGAGCTATTGAAAGATTATGATATCACCATCTTGTATCATCCCGGGAAGGCCAACATGGTGGCCGATGCCTTAAGTAGGAAGTCAGTGAGTATGAGCAGCCTTGCATATATTCTAGTCGGTGAGAGACCGCTTGCACTAGATGTTCAAGCTTTGGCCAATCAGTTCGTGAGGTTGGATGTTTCTGAGCCCAGTCGTGTTCTAGCTTATATCGTCGCTCGGTCTTCATTGTTTGAGCGCATCAGGGAGCGGCAGTATGATGACCCTCATTTTCTTGTCCTTAGGGACACGGTGTGGCATGGTGATGCTAAGCAGGTTACTGTTGGAGATGATAGAGTTTTGAGGATGTAGGGTCGTATTTGTGTGCCTAATGCGGATGGACTTCGTGAGTTGATTCTTGAGAAGGCCCACAGTTCTTAGTATTCTATCCATCCGGGCACCGCCAAGATGTATCAGGACTTGCGGCAGCATTATTGGTGGAGGAGAATGAAGAAGGATATAGTTGCTTATGTAGCTCGGTGTCTAAATTGTCAGCAAGTAAAGTACGAGCATCAGTGACCTGGTCGTTTGCTTCAGAAGATAGAGATTCCTGAGTGAAAGTGGGAGCGTATCACTATGGATTTCGTTGTTGGACTCCCGCGGACTTAGAGGAAGTTTGATGCCATTTGGGTCATTGTGGAATGTGGATAGGCTGACTAAGTCAGCGCACTTCATTCCTGTTGTAGTTTCATATTCTTCAGTGGTTGGCTGAGATTTATATCCGCGAGATTGTCCGTCTTCACGGTGTGCCTGTGTCTATCATATCTGACCGAGGTACAAGTTCACCTCGTACTTTTGGAGGGCAGTACAGCGTGAGTTGGGCACGTAAGTTAAGTTGAGCACAGCATTTCATCCTCATACAGACGGACAGTCCGAGTGCACTATTCGGATATGCTCCGCACATGTGTTATAGACTTCGGAGGATCGTGGGATCAGTTCTTTCCCCTTGTAGAGTTTGCCTACAACTACAACTACCAGTCTATCATTCAGATGTCTCCCTATGAGGCACTATGTGGTAGACGGTGTCGATCACCGGTCGGATGGTTTGAGCCGGGGGAGGCTCGGTTATTGGGTACATATTTGGTACAGGATGCCTTGGATAAGGTCAAGATTATTCAGGATCGAATTTGCACAACTCAGTCCAGGCAAAAGAGTTATGCCGAACGTAGAGTTCGTGATGTTGCATTCATGGTCGGGGAGAGAGTATTGCTTCGGGTATCACCCATGAAGGGTGTAATGAGGTTCGAAAAGAAGGGCAAGTTGAGCCCTAGGTATATCGGACCTTTTGAGATTCTGGAGAGAGTGGGAGAGGTGGCTTACAGGCTTGCGTTGCCACCGGGGTTATCATCAGTTCATCAGGTGTTCCATGTGTCCATGCTTCGAAAGTATCACGGTGATCCGTTCCATGTATTAGATTTCAGCTCTGTCCAGTTGGACAAGGATTTGACTTATGAGGAGGAGCCGGTGGCTATTCTACCCCGGCAGGTTCGCCAGTTGAGATCAAAGAGTTATCCTTCAGTTCGAGTGCAATGGAGAGGTCATACCGTCAAGGTAGCTACTTGGGAGTCCGAGTCGGACATGCGGAGTAGATATCCACATCTTTTCACCAGCCCAGGTACTTTTCTATGTCCGTTCGAGGACGAACGATTGTTTTAGAGGTGGAGAATGTGATTACTTGATAGGTCATCTTATATTTTAGAACCTAATTTTGCATTTTGAGGTCTCAAAAACCTCATCTCAGCCTCTCTTGATTTGCGTGCGCAGTCCGAGTGTTCTTCCAGAAGGCCTATATGTTAAAAACTGATAAAAAGATAATTTTTGCCTTAAAAAAATCAATTTAAGTTGACTTTGGTCAAAAAAATTTAGCAAACGGACCCGGATCCATATTTTGACGGTCCCGATAGGTCTGTATCGTAATTTGGGACCTGGGTGTATGCCCGGAATCGAATTCTGAGGTCCCTAGCTCGAGATATGGAATTTCGATGAAAAATTAAAAGTTTGAAAGTTTAAGGATTTTTACAATTGACTGATGTTTGGTCTTGTTGATACCGGGTTCGTATTTTGATTTCGGAGTCCAGTACAGGTCCACTATAATATTTAAGACTTGTTTGTGAAATTTGGTGAGAAACGGAGTTGATTTGACGTGATTCGGACGTTCGGTTGTGAAAATAGAAGTTTTAAAGTTTTCTTGAAAATTTCATTTGATTTGGTGTTCAATTCATAGTTCTAGGTGTTATTTTGGCGATTTGATTGTGCGAGTGAATTCATATGATGTTTTAGGACTTGCGTGCATGTTTGGTTTGGAGCCCCGAGGTATCGGGTCAGTTTCGGATAGGCTTCGGGGTGTTTTGCACTTAGAAAAATCTGGGTTTTGTGCAGTTTCAGGTGCCTTATGGTTTCCTTCTTCGCGTTCGCAAAGGCACTCTCGCGAACGTGAAGTAGAAACTGGGATGGCTGGGTTTTTCTTCTTCGCGAAAGCGAAGTCTGGGTCATGAACGCGGAGCGATGGGGGCTTTACCCTTCGCGAACACGACCAGCTCAGCGCGAACGCGTAGTGTTTGGGACCTGGGGGAGGGAGTCAGTCACTCTTCATCGCGAATGCAAGCAAGGACTCACGAACGCGAAGGCCAGGGGGCGTAGCCTTCGCGAACACGATAAGAGTTTCGCGATCGCGTAAGATTGGCAAGCTCTGCGCTTCGCGAACTTGACAGTGTCCTCGCGAACGCGATGAACACTCATTACTAGAAATCAGCTACACACCGACCAAAAAAACCCGATCAAAGTTGGTCGGTTATGGCCAATTACCGACCAAAATGCGACCATTTATATGTGGACGGTATTTTGACGGTCAGAAAGGCATACCGACCAAAGTTGGTCGGAAATTACCGACCAACGTTGGTCGGTCAATTAAATTCAAAAAAAAAGGTTGGTTTTTTCCGATCAAAGTTGGTCGGTATTTTAATTATGTAATTAAAAAATGCACCATCTGGGAATCGAACCGGGGTATGTACTGTGGCAAGATACTATTCTACCACTAGACCATTGGTGCATTTTGTTTTAAGACTGTCTTTTATTTGATTTATACTCTTTAATTATATTTTCACATGAAAATAACTGACCAATGTTGGTCGGTTTTATTAAAAAATAAAATCACCGACCAAAATTGATCGGTTTTTTAAAATGACCGGCCGAATTAACGGACCAATTTTGGTTGGTTTTTTAATATTATTTTTTATTTTTTTTAATTGAAAAACCGACCAAAGTTGGTCGGTTTCTTAAAAACTAAATTTCGCTGGACTCAAAAATAGTTTCCTGTATTTTTGCGCCAAAGAAAACCGACAAAAGTTGGTCGGTTTCGTAAACAAAAATTTAAAAATAAAATATTTTGAAAATCGATCAACTTTGGTCGGTTTGGCCGGTTTTTTGACCGGCCAAAGTTGGTCGATCGACCTTGGTGGGTTTTTGCCGAATTTCTAGTAGTGACTGTCGCCCAGCTATTAAATAGTCCCATTACGGGACTTAAGCCATTCTTTCAACTTTTCAAAAGCCAAATGGCCTAGAGACGATTCTCCCAAGCTAAATTCTTCCCCAAAGTGTTGGTAAAAGATTCTAAACTAGTTTCTTTCAATTACCCATTACATTTCATGAATTTCTAACCTAAAATCTAGGATTTCCATGGTAGAAATTGGGGATTTGGGTAGAAATAGGGATTTTTGGAAAATTGGGATTTAGACCTCAAATTGAGGTCGAATTCCAAAACTAATTGCATATTCGGGCTCGAGGGTGAATGAGTAAATAGATTTTGGTCCAAACCTCGCGTTTTGACCAAGCGGGCCCGGGGTCGATTTTTGACTTTTTGGGGAAAAGTTTGGGAAATCTATATCTATGCAATGTAATTGATTTCTTTAGCAATATTTGATATTATTGAGTCGCTTTTGAATAGATACGAGTGGTTTGACGGTGGATTCTAGAGAAAAAGTTGTGATTGAGTATTGAGTGGCCTTCGGAGCGAGGTAAGTATCGTGGTTAACCTTGGCTTGAGGGATTAGGCATTATTCGCTTATTTGCTACATGTTGTATGTTGAGTACAACATATAGGTGAGGTGACGAGTACCTATGCATTGTTGTCGAGTTATAACATGCGAGTGAGTCTTATTATTGTAATCGTGATATTCCTTGATCATATTGTTCATGATTAGACTAGCTATTCGTTATGTTGAACAACTCTTATTATGTTTCACGGAAATTGGTATTGATTGGGTATTGACTCAATGTTGAGGTTAGTAACGTGGAATTGAATGTTAAAGTAAGACTTGTTCTTGATAATTCTATCTCCCTGTTATTATTGTTCATTGTCTTGGTGAGGGAGGGTGTTAAAGCACAAAGAGTGATGTCGTGCAATGTTTTGTGAGTGAATGATAATGCATGAAGGGCGATGCCATGCCATATTATGAGAGGGAGTTAATGCACGAAGAGTGACGCCATGCCATGTTATGAGAGAGAGTTAATGCACGAAGGCTGATGCCGTGCTGTTTCTATTATTTCTTATGGTGAGGTTGAGAGTAAAAGCACGAAGGGTGATGCCGTGCACTTTCCTTTACTGTGTTTGCTTGTTTCTTTCTGTTAAAGATATATCGATTGATCATGTTCTCATTCTTGTTGTGATTCCTTGCCATGTAATCCCCTCAGCATGTCCCCTTCCCAATATTTCTTGCCTTGCTTCTTTAGTTGTTGTTATTGTTGTATATATTGATATATATTGCACAGGTTTATTTGTAGGTGTCTTGTCCTAGCCTTGTTACTACTTCACCGAGGTTAGACTCGATACTTATCAGTACATGGGGTCGGTTGTACTGATACTGCACTCTGCACTTTCTATGCAGTTTTTGGTGCCGGCTCGAGTTGATCGAGATTTTAGTTGTTGGACCCGCTATCCGGAGACTCAAGATAGATCTGTCGGCGTTCACAGACCTTGAAGTCCCCGTCTATCTTTTCTGTTTTACTGTTTCTTTCATTCAAACAGTTGTATTTCTCTCAGACTATTACTTATAGTGAATTCTAGAATGCTCGTGAATTGTGACTTCAGATCCGGGTAGTAGTAATTAATGCAGTTTTAATATTATTCCGCACTCGCTATATTTCATCTTAGCTTATTTGCTGTTATTTATTGAATGGAATAAGAATTTGACTTAATAATCTCTATCGTTGGCTTGCCTAGCAAGTGAAATGTTAGGTACCATCATGGTCCCGATGGTGAGAATTTCGGGTCGTGACAGGCCGCATCTCGGAACCCGTCTAAAATTACAAAAACCGAACACCCATTCGATATCGAGTCCAACCATATAAGAATTATTTAAATCTGACCTCATTTTGCCTTTCAAAACTCAAAATTTTAGTATAAGAACTTCCACACTTTTTTCCCGATTTTTCCAACCCAAATCCCTAATTAGATAATAAAATCAATGATAGATTAGTAAATTTAATCAAAACTAAGTTAAGAACTCTTACCCCAACAATCCCTCTGAAAATCTCTCAAAATTTCGCCTCAAACCAAGCTCTCTAAGTCCAAATTGTGAAATATAAACCCTAGATTTTGAATTTAAGTCTGGTGCCCAGCGATTCCTTCTTCGTGAATGCGGAAATTGCCTCGCGTTGGCGAAGCACAAATGTTACTGCCCAATTTTTCCTCTTACGCGAACGTGAGGTTCCACTTGCGTACGCGGTGACCAAGGTCCTCCAGCTTCGCGATCGTGATTCCCTTCTCGAGAACGCGTAGACCAACGCATGAGGTCCCCCCAGCCTACCTCTCTTCTTCGCGAACGCGAAGAACAGATCTCACCTGCCTCACAGGTACCCTTCGCGAATGCAAGAGCTCTCTCGCGAACGCGATGAAGGAAACCAGACATCAACAAATTCAACAACTTCAACAATTCTTCAAAGTTCTGGAATGCGCTAAACATGGTCTGAATCACACCCTGGGACCTCAACCAAGCATACCAACAAGTCCTAAAATATCATACGAACACGCTCGAAGCGTCAAAACACATCGAACAACACTAGAATCATGAATCGTACATCGATTCAAGCCTAAGAACTTATGAACTTCTGAATTCCGAAACCAACGCTGATTCATACCAAAACAACTCCGATTAATCCCAAATTTTGCACATAAGTCATAATTGACATTATGGACCTATTTCAACTCCGAAATCAAAATTCGACCCCGATATCAAAATTCTACTCCCGGTCAAAGTTTCCAAAGATCTTCCAACTTTCGCCAATTTATGCCGAAACGACCTACGGACCTCCAAATCATCATCCGAACACGCTCCTAAGATCAAAATCACTCTACGGACCTACGGACCTCCATTCCGGAGTCGTCTTCACACAAGTCAACCTACGGTACAACTACTACGACTTAAACTTCCAACTTAGGGATTATGTATCCCATATCACTCCGAAACTCTCCCGAAACCAAAACCAAACACCCCGGTGAGTCATGTATCTACAATATAGCACAGAGGAGGTAAGAAATAGGGGATCGGGGCTAATACACTCAAAACGACCGATCGGGTCGTTACACAAGTATTTTGTAACATATATATTTTGGGAAATTTTTACAACTAAACAAGGTTTAAGAAAATTTTACAAATTTTTAGCAACAAGACGAAATAACATGCTATAGCGGATTCTATAGCAGAATTTTTACCCACTAGTATCACAATCTCATTAAAGTAATAATACTAATTAATTAATCATTAATCATCTCAATCCTTTCCATTCATTTTTGCATTCATTATTCTGTAATTATTCATTAATTAGATAATAACCTTAAAATTGTTGAGAGTAAATATATAGATAGGCACCAATCTACCCGAAATAAGTGTCAGTAATTAATTATTCAGTAAATATATTGAGAGTAAATATATCCATTCATTAACTATTCAGTAATTACTCATTTTAGATAATTACCACAAAATTATTGAGAGTAAATATATAGATAGGCACCAATCTACGCGAAATAAGTGTCATTTAAGTACTTGTAACATTTATAATATCAACGTGAGAAAATGATTACATACTATTCAAATACTTCATCTCTTCACTTTTATTTGTCCATTATACTAATATATTTTCAATTTTACTTATCCACTATACTAAATCAAGAAAAAACAATCTTTTTTTTCTTGTTTTACCCTTATCATTAACTACTTATTCCCCAAATCATTTTTCAAGACTTTTGGATGCTATCATTATATAGATAAAATTATAAAATACATACTTCATTTATTCTTTTCTTAAAGGGAGTGCAAAGTCAAAAGTGAACAACTAAAAATAAACGGAGGGAGTAGTTCTATTATATACTCCCTCCAGACCACTTTAATTAATTTTTGTAGTTGTTTTCATACGTATTAAGGAATTTACCTTTTAGCATTAATTAATAATGAAGTTGACTATATTAACAATAATTATTAATTGAAAATATAATAAATACTCCTAGGCTCTTTACTCCAAGGATATCTTTGGAAAAAAATGTTAATTTCTTTTTAATATTTGAAAAAATTAAATATTATAAATTATAAAAAAATATCAAAAAATTAATTAAAATGGATGGAAAGGAGTATTAAGGAAGGGGAAAGGGAAGTGATGAGGGGCTAAAGAAAACCAAATAACAAGAAGAAGCAAGTGAAAAAAGAAAAAAAAAATTCAGTTGGGCAATAGTCGAACTTAAGCCAATAGGAGGTCAAGGGAATCACTATACTGCCCATCCAACCAAAGCAATTGACCAACACTTCGGTGTTTTAGGTGCTTCGTCATATAGTTAAGGGCTCTTTAAAACACAAATCTGCATATGTGATACATACATTATGTAGCACCGCCTTCCGTTTTCCACGCCTATATAGCGCATGGAAAGCATACTACACCTTGTATTTTTTCTTTTTCCACATTACTTTGGTTCTTTAATTTGATTTTTGCCTTGTTTAGTTCCGAACTCCCTCCTTCACTGCGCACTGATGCTAATCACTAGCTCCCTATCATTTGCTAGGATAATATGTTTTGGTCCTTTAGCTCTCTTTTTTGATGAATTATAACTTTCAATTCACCTAAGATACTCTAAATATGATATGATATTGTCTGATTTGGGTTAAGTCCGCACAGTTTTTTCCAAAGTGTCTCACATCATTGCCAGATTTCTATACTAGATGTAGGATCTCAATTTCTTTTCAGCTACCAATGTAAGACTGTATTCTCACACCCAACAATCTCTCTTCGAACTAAGTTCCATGTGGCCCACTACCATGATCCATGGGTCTCCCCTTCGAACCACGTTTCACGTGGTCCATTACCACGATCCACATATTAATTTTTGAGATTCTCTGTGTGCTACCCACTTCGGCAGAATATTTATCACAACTGAAGCTCACTAGCTACTAGCTTCTTCTTAATTATTTGTGTACGTCTCCAAGCTTGTAAGGGTAAGTAAAGCGAGCCCCTCACCATCACTATGTCATAGCCATACTAGTCCTACCGAACCTGAGTTTTAATGTCAGTTGTTGGGCTAAACCCCAAAGATACTCTTAACATGGTGTGATACACATTGTCCGCTTTGGGGCAAGTCAAAGACTTTATATCATTAAGAGATTACTACACCTTATATGTAAGGTCCAAATCTTTTCAATATTATGTGGGACTTTGTTCACACATCAAATAAAACTATTATCAATGATTTAAATTATTTTGTTCTTTATGATACTTTAATTTCAAATAGTAATTTGAGAACATTTATTAACTAACACGATATGGAGAACACTCCACTTTTATAACAATGAGGGATTCAACGCTTGATGTTCTTAGTTATTTCCCTTTACTTCTCGTCATCCATCTTTCAACGAATTAAAATAGTTGGCTTTAACGTACTTTCAAATAATAGATGTTTGTTAACATTCTTTTTGCTAATGAAAAGATCTTCAATTTAAATACGAAAAATTAAGGAGGTCATAATATAAAGTAACTAATCTTGACGATTTAATCCCAATAAAGCGCGAAAAAGTAATTAAGCAAACAACAGAGGATAATTCCAAAAAGTATCTTCACTCCCAGCTAATCCATGTGAAGCTCATGTACTATATTACTCCCGTAGCTAGCTAGAGTTTGTGCTACTGTATCTCCTCACAGTAGATGTAGTGTATTAGATGATATTGCGGGAGAAATCTGTGAATCTGTTTCGACTATACTTAATATTTAAAAAAAAATCATACCAAAGTGTATGTAAAATCTTTCGACACGAGAGATTGAGAAAATGTTGCCGTTTGGTTAAAAATTTTGATAAAAAATAACGTTAAGTATTTCCTCACACATTGTTTTTCACTAAAAAAATGTTACTTATTTGAGCGCGTGTTTACATCAAGTTAATTATGTGTCTGCACTCCAGACCTTGTTTATATCAAGTCAATCAATCACTTGCACGCGTGTTTACTTCCTCTAGACGCGCAAAATATGTACTTCAGTTTTTTAATGTGAAAAATCTAAAAGTCAGACGAATTCTGTTGTTTTCACGGATTCTGCTTCGGTATACGCTGATCAAATTGAACATTTCGGACACTATTTATATGGATAAGTCACTGCAAGAAATTGAGGATACGACGACATTTATTTAGTGACTATTAAAATAAATATAGAAAACTTTTCTTTTTTTTGACATTTATGATAAAATGTCGTAAAAACTACAACATTTAATATTAATTGTCATAGAATCAATGACATTTGATATTAAATATCGTAAAAAAAATGACATTTGATAGGAAATATCATTAAAACAATGACATTTGATACAAAATGTCGTCAACATAATGACATTTTTTAAGAAATGTCGTAAAAAGTACGACATTTGCTACAAAATATCGTAAAAATTAGATATTTGATACAAAATATCGTAAAAAGGATGACATTTGGTATAAAATATCATAAAAACAATGACATTTGGTCCAAACTGTAGTAAAAATATGACACTGTAACGACCCGACCTGCCGTTTTAAGAATTAACGTTTCGTGCAACGACTTAAGGTCCCGAGAAACTTCGTAATATGTATTATGACTTGTGTCTGCGGTTGAATTTGGTTTTGGAAGGTTCGGAATTAAATTGGATGAACAATCCTTATTTAAGAAGCTTAAAAGAAAAGTGTTGACCGAGAGTTGACCTTGATGTATCGGGCTTGGACTTCGATTCCGAAAATTTGAATAGCTTCGTTATGTCATTTACGACTTGTGTGCACAATTTGAGGTCATTCCGGATCGATTTGTTATGTTTCGGCACAAGACCTAACTTAGGATGAGAGTATCTATATATATATATATATATATATATATATATATATATATATATATATATATATATATATATAGGATTTATGTGGTGTATTACCTGTCAAATGAAAGATCTTCGAGTCTAGTTTCTAAGGTTTCAAACCGTTCTCCAATCGGACATTTCTACAAGAAGTTATGACCAAATTACCAAAGGCTGGCAGAGGAGACTACGGATGCGAAGCATCTGGGGCCATATCCGAATGAAGAGCTGGCAGTGAAGTGCTGCTATAGCATCCGGGGCAGCATCCGAAACTCAAAGATCTGGGCCTATAGATACAATTTCGGGGTTCATTTTCCCCAATTCATTTGGACGAATTTTGGAGCTCTTCTCCACTCACTCAAGACCACCAACTCCTCTCTTCTTCAAGGTAAGCAATCCCCATTATTTTGGTATGAAATTTCATTATTTCTACACTAGTATTGATGAAATCTACACATAAAATACTTATATCTTCAAGAAATTTTCAAGAACTCAAAGGAGGATTTTTGCAAGATTTCTTCCAAAAAGCTAATCCTTCACTCTTAGACTTACATGTATGGATTTATTATGAGTATGTGAGCAAAAAATAAGTATTAACACTTATTGGATGGTGCTTGGAAACCAAAAATACGTAAACTAGATTATTGGGTGTTGTAGAGATTTTGTAATGAATTAATTAGCAAAAATTGGGTGGATGTGAGTTCATTGATGATTTTAATGGTGCTAAAGTAGGTTGTTTATATACAAAGGATGGTTTAGTATCTCTTGTTGGTGGGAAGGAGGGATTGTTAGATGAAGAAACACCATTACTAGAGGTAGTAAAATGCTATGTATTCTAGGTGTTTGATAAAATGCCTAAATGACCAAAAATCTGGAAATTTATTTACTAATATTAGTGCAATTGTATTGCATTGTTGTAGATTGAAATTTGTTTAGTGTGGTAGACCATCGTAGTATTATTAAGGGGTGAATTTCAGATTTGAGCCGTCCGGAGGTGGCTTCACTCGTGAAGAACATGTAAAGCATTGACTTAGTTTCGTTAAGGTAAGTATCTTGCCTAACCTTGCGTTGGAGAATTACCCCTTAGGCATTGAGTCTTATGTAAAAATTGTGTAATTGAAAACCATGTACGCGAGGTGACGAGTACGTACTTGGTTTATATGCGCAAATTATATCGGTTAAAATCCGTAGACGCCTTTATGTACTAAGTTGGAAAATTATTGGAACTTAGTAAATCCTTGATTTGTCATGCCTCATTCCTTATTTGTTGAGATTGTATTTTATATGATAATTTGATGTGATTGCCACTTGAATTTTTATGTGAATTCCATGTATTTGTTTATTTGATATTTCTTAGAAATAATCACATTATGGATTTTTCATCTGCAAATAATTAATTAAATAAGTTTAAATTGAGGCGTTTATATATTTATCTAAAATTTGGATTAAAGAAGGCGTTGTCCTATGATGAGTTATTTTTCCATCCTTGTGGTTATTTTTGAGATTTTATATATATTGTGTTGAGCCGTGGACTATCTGTTGTGAAATTAATTGACTTTATTGTACCTTTGGAATGGTTGTGGCCTACGGGCAATTTGTAAATACGAGTTGATGATGATGTGTTGTTGTGATAATATTATGTGTGAATTGTTGTGTGATTTGGGTTACTGTTATGTGGCGTATACGGGTGGCATCCCATTATTGACATTATGCAGGTATAAGGGTGGCATTTTACTGTTGTTCTGTGTGTTGGGATATTGTTTGAGCGGAGTGATAAGAGAGGCTATTAAACGGAGCGATAAGGGAGGCTATTGTATGAGCGATAAGGGTGGCTACAGGAGCGATAAGAGTGGCTATTGATATTGTCAGGGCGGAGGGTAAGGGAGGTTATTATAGGAGAGATAAGGGTAGCTATAAGAGTGATAAGGGTGGCTATTGTCAGGGATGATATGTAATGATGTGAGGTTACTGTGTTGGTAATGCTTATGTGATGATGTGGGGTTATTGTGTTGGTAATTTTCATGTGATGTTGTGATTTTACTTGTGTTTATTTTTATATCTTGTACAACTTGTCTCGTTGTTTCGGTAGACTTGATAATAGTCTGATCTATGTTGAAATTGTGAGCCTGTGGCTATTGCCGGGCAGATTATATTAATGGCACGTGAACTGTCCGTGCAGATGTGATATGAAATATGGGCATGAGCTGCCAGCGAAATACAATGATTATGTTATTAGCACGTGAACTGTCCATGCAGATGTGATATGAAATGTTGGCACGAGGTGCCAGAGAAATATAATGATTATGTTATTGGCACGTAAACTGTCCGTGCAAATGTAACATGAAATGCGGGCACGAGGTGTCAGGAAAAATATGATAATTTTTATTATTGGCACGTGAGTTGTCCGTGCAGTTTTGATAGAAATATGGGCAGGAGGTGTCGTGAAAATATGAAAGTGGGTTGAGACCCGTGTTTTATAATTATGAAATTAGGTGTCACAGATTGACTGTTATTTGAAAGAATTTATATTCGAAGGATATTTATTTGAAAGAGGTATATTCGAAAGATATTTATTTGAAAGAATTTTATATTCGAAAGATATTTATTTGAAAGAAGTATATTCGAAAGATATTTATTCGAAAGAATTATATGTGAAAGATTTATATTTGAAGGACTTGATTAATTGGTTACACTTGTGTTCCTTATTCGTTTGAGCAATAATTATGGTGTTCTTGTTGCCTTGCTGTTTATATTACTGGTTGATTTTTGTTGCTATCACTACTAGTTATTTTTGAGTACTATTGTATACTGCTATATTGCACAGGTTATTTGACTAGTTAGTGTCTTGGATGTACCTCATCACTACTCTACCAGTCTTGATACCTACTGGGTACCAACTGTTGTCACGACCCGAAATTCACTAGTCGTGATGGTACCTAACCCAACCCGCTAGGTAAGATAATTAATGATTTCCCATTTTCAATTAATTTAATAACACAATTTAACAAAGGAGTTATCTAAGTGTTATACATCCCCAAGGACTGGTAGTACAAATCATGAGGTTCTAAGAATAGAATTTACAAACTAATATGAAGTAAATACATCTTCTGTTTGAAAAAAATACATAAACAGAGTTTTTATAAATCTAGGGCTACCATGAACAAGAGGCAGCTACAACAGGAATGCAGGTACATCTTCAATCCCGGCAACCATAGAACACAACAACCAATATCTGCATACAATGTGCAAAAAAATTATATCAGTACAACCGACCCCATGTACTGAGTAAGTATCTTATCTAACCTCGTCGAAGTAGTGACAAGGCTTTAGTTAAAAGATGCTCATTGATAAAACCTGTAATGTAACTAAAAATAAAACTATACTACAACACAAAAGAGTAGAGCACACGAAACGATTATACAAAGAAATAATTGAGTACTAAGGGAAAACACAATTCAACAAGTATCAAAATCTTACCCAATCCTTTCGTGAGAGCGAAAGCCAATAAATCACAACAATCACATCAAAAGTTTCATAATGTAAAAAATATACCCAAGACATCAAATTCAACAGCACGACAACACCATTCGTGCATTTATCTCATCCTCACTAATTATGCGTAAGGCAGTACCAGCCAAATGGCAGAAATGCCGATAACAGAAATGACAGAGTGGGAAATACGTAAATAACTATAGGGGACGGGAGTGTACATGAGAACATCAGTAACAGACTGAACAGAAAGCATATAGGTAATGACAATGATTAGGAAAAAGGAATGTAATTTCGACTAACTAGAAAG
Organism: Nicotiana tabacum; assembly: GCF_000715075.1. Taxonomy (NCBI): domain Eukaryota; kingdom Viridiplantae; phylum Streptophyta; class Magnoliopsida; order Solanales; family Solanaceae; genus Nicotiana; species Nicotiana tabacum. Next base: position 110,993,580 of record NC_134081.1, on the reverse strand, counting down.
GTGAAGGCATGAAGACAGATATGACAAATAAGGAAGCGGACACATGATCTTTATAAGTTAGCAAGTAGGGACAAGAATGAATAGTATTGAAGAATACCTACACTTAAGTGCAACAAAATAGATGGCGTGAATGAAATCCTAACAGCAGGAAATAGGCATGATATTAGCAAGTTTAAGCAAATAGAAGGCATGATAGCATGAAAATAAGGTGATAGAGGATAAAGATAGAACAGTAATGACATATCACATAAGAACCATGAACACGACAATAACAACTCTAGGTAAATACATGAAGGTATCTACAAGAAAGAAATATCACAACATAATGCATGTCTCTCGTCCCCATTTGCACGGAAACACCCTTTGTGCCATGAACTCACCATAACATGAAAGCGTAATAATATAAATACAATGGCACGGCATCACCCTTCGTGCTTTTACTCACATAACATGGCACGGCATCACCCTTCGTGCTTTTACTCACAATGATATGGCACGACATCACCCTTCATGCTTTTACTCTCAATAATATGGCACGGCATCACCCTTCGTGCTTTAACTCTCAAATAATATGGCACGGCATCACCCTTCGTGCTTTACACTCTCCATCACATGATAATGCATAAACAAAGGCACGGCATCACCCTTCGTGCTTTACACTATTCCTTACCAAGCATATGTATTACAAACAAGGCAGGAAGTATAAAGAACGTCAATGGAAGTGTTTAAACGAATATTTCAAATGAATCCCAATCACAACTTTCCAAGCTAACAATAGTTCAATAAACCAAAAAGAACCTTTTTATTCAAGTATTCCAAAAAATTTCACAAATGATCTACAACACAAGTATAGAATCTAGTATCTCAAAAATATCGGTCGTAGCAATGTATTAATGATTATGCATATTGATGACCGAATTAAACACACCAATGTATTCTCAGAATCTCCATCAAGTTTGATCAAGTTATAATAAGCTAAGTCTTAGTTTCTAACATTTAATACTATATTCTTAGTATCTAGGAGCTAAGTAAGGCATGAGGCAAGAAGATCACATGATTCTACAAGACACAGTTTATAACATATTTTACCCCCGAGCATGGTTACCCTAGCACATGCATATATGCTCGTCACCTCATATATGTATCACCCCCGCATGTAGCAAACAATGTCAAATAGTAGGAAAATTCCCTCAACAAAGTTAGGCAAAACACTTACCTCAAAGAAGGCAAACCGATACTCAAAATGAACTCCTCGGGTGATATGACCTCCGGGCGGCTCAAGTCTAATCAAAATAACTTCAAAGTACAAATAAAACTCGTAAGAGACTATTCCGGATTATAAAATCTCAATCTTTAACAATGTCTAAAAATCGACCCAAAAGTCGACCCCCGGGCCACCCATTCAAGTACGAGTCCAACCATACTAGTTTCATTCAAATCCGACTCCAATTCGATGTTCAAAATTCAAAAATTCATATTATGAACTTTAGGCCAAAACCTCCAATTTCCTCTTTAAAATTCATAATCTAATTACAAAAAACGAGGGTAGATTCGTGATATAAGATCAAAAATGAGTAGAGAACACTTACCCTAGTCCACAAAATGAAAATTGCTCCAAGAATCGCCTCAATCCGGGCTTGGAAATGTTAAAATGAAGTAAAAATTGCGATTTTTAAAAGAACATTGCCCAGGCCTTTTATGCAACGCGAACGCAGAAGAACTATCGCGTTCGCGAAGAAGAAAACAAAAGCTGCCCAGAATACCCTTTGCGAATGCGAGAAACGGGACACGAATGCGATGAACAAGAGACAGGGCTTACGCGAACGCAAAGAGGAAAATGATCACCAGTGCCCGGGGCCTGGTTTGCACTTCGCGAACGCGACATATGGAATGCGAACGCTGAGGTGGCAGAACTTCTCGAACGCGAGAGGGTAGCTGCAAACGCGAAGAGGAAATATTCCACCCTCCAAAATAACACTACGCGAACACGAGTGCAAGGACGTGAACGCGATGAAGAAAACTATTTGACAGATTCAGTAGTTCAAAATAGGAGGAAAATGTCCCGTAGCCCACCCGGAACACACCCGAGGCCCCCGGGACCCCGTCCAAACATACCAACAAGTCCCATAACATAACACGGACCTACTCGAGGCCTCAAAACACACAAAACAACATCGAAACGACGAATCACACCTCAACTCGAATTTAATAAACTTGAAACTTCAAACTTCCACAACTGATGCCGAAACCTATCAAATCACGTCCGATTGACCTCAAATTTTGCACACAAGTCACATTTGACATTACGGACCTGCTCCATCGAATTCCGACCCCGATATCAAAAAGTCCACTTCCGGTCAAACTTCTCAAAAACCTTCAAATTTCTAACTTTTGCCAAACGACTCCAAAATGACTTACGGACCTCCAAATCTATTTTCGGATGCGCTCCCAATACCAGAATCACCATACGGAGCTATTCTCAGACTCAGAATCCCAAACTGACATCGATAACATTGAAATGCACTTCAGCCCAAATATGATGAATTTCTTCCAAAATGCTAGCTTCCATAATAAGTGCCAAAATGCTCCCGGGTTATCCAAAACCCTATCCGAACATACGTCCAAGTCCGAAATCATCATACGAACCTGCTGGAACCTTCAAATCCCGATTCCGAGATCGTTTACCCAAAAATCCAACCTTAGTCAATTCTTCCAACTTAGAGCTTGAATCTTGAAGTTCATCCTTCCAAATCGATTCCGAATAACTTGAAAACCAACATCGTCAATTTACACAAGTCATAACACATCATGCTGAGATGCTCAAGCTCTCAAAACTCCGAGCGAAGTGCAGATTCTCAAAACGATATGTCGGGTCGTTACATCCTCCACCACTTAAACACACGTTCTTCCTCGAACGTGCCAGGAGTTATTCTAAAGCTATTAGATCACGGTATAATCTTACTATGCATAAACCCGGGGGTTATCCCATGTTACCCTGATCCACATAAGCCCGCCAACACAACATAACTAGAGATCTTTATTTTGACCTTGGTCCTTAAACCTTAGAACCCAATCTCTATCATCCAGAATTCATTACAAGACCCGAATCCCACATCTACACACTGTATAAGTCTGAACAAACCGTATCAAGTCATACCCATAACCCAAGATGTAATCACATGATATACCCCATCATTTCGACAATCACAGTAGGGACTGCTGACCACCATTACTGCCCAAAAACAAATCTGATGCCGGTAGCAAACCTCGTATCGATTAGAATGTCGTTCAAAACCTTCATACCCTACCGATGATGAAGGAAATACGCATAACTGCTTAACCACTCATCTGATCAAAAAGCCAAGAAACTCACTCATCTGACTAGGGCCATTGTCCAAATCCTCAGCAAAAATACAGTTTCATTCTTCCAAACCTTCCTCATCCCAATACAACAGTGCCATTCTCAAGTCTAGAAACCTCATCTCAGCCAATACAAGCAGCCCCACCGACAAGTATCAACAATAATCATATGGAGCCCCACACAACCCGGTTCTGTACACTAGCAAGTAATAATTCAGACATGATAGATAACAGTAAGAAAACTAAATAAGTAGACTACTAAGCAAGTTAAGCAGGAAGGGAAATTTTAGCATTTTACTATGAACTATTTTCAACTAGGTGAAAGCGAAATACACGAAATAGGAATAAGGAGTCACATTTCATCACTATACCGTTGTGGCGTGCAACCCGATCCCATCATATCAATCCACATAGGGTACCCATCAAGCCATAATACTCGGGCTCACTGATCACATGTGCGTCAACATCAAGCTCAACAGAGTGCACAAAAATATAACTGTGGGAAAATTATTAGGAACAAACAATACTGAGAAGGACAAGCACAACTATGGTGCAATAAGCAAATCAACATCACGAAGGCCACCTCGCCCATAGTGCCATGAGGCCTAAACTGTACCACAATATGCATGTGAAGAATCATGTAACCCTTACAACCCGTCACAGTATAAGAGAGAAACATATCACATAAACCAAGGCGCGAATAACATCCATTTCGCCCGTTGATATACATACGGCCCATGATCCTACAATCTGATCGTCATTAGCAGACTCCACCACTTAGCTCGAAGCCATAGAACACCTCATTAGCAACCCAAAGTACCATATCTTCACAGTATGCCCCGATCCCTCACGACTATTTAGCTGAATACTTTCAAAAATTCATGCAATACTGATCATAGAACACCCCGAAGATTCTGCCCACTGCTTACCCATCATAGCAATAGTTAAACAATTTTCCCAAATGTTCTGAAATGATAACATATGCACTCCACCGAAAGGAAACCTCATATGAGACACACGATCCAAACTCATTACGCAGGAGATGGCCCACCGGTTATACTCAAATTGATACCTTGCCATGAACCCACCTTAATCACAATAGCCTAGCCACCAGTCAATCTTCCCAAATCTGTGCTTACCAACCAGACATATGAACCCACCTCATGCCACAAATGAACGACTAGAAGATTTAACACTGTATTTGCTTCTGAGGCTAACACACCGCGATGATAATCCAGCATCCATAGCCCGTCGTAATCTATCTGCAGCATCATCGATCGTCGGTGCATAGCGAATACTGAGTGCACAACATCATATATGAGCGATTGGGAAGAGTCAAAGTCATCGATTTCAAGCTGAAACAAGGCCGCACGATAAGCAAAGAAGAAAGGGAATTTTTTTCCTAAATGCCTTGTAGCCTCCCAAAGATTATGGACGTCATCATACCGATCCGCAAGACTCTACTAAACACTTGCTCATAACTCGTAGAACCTACGAACCTAGTGCTCTGATACCACCTATCACGACCTAGAATTCACTAGTCGTGATGGCACATAACCCAACCCGCTAGGTAAGCCAATTAAATATTTCCCATTTTCAATTAATTTAATAACACAATTTAACAAAGGAGTTATCTAAGTGTTATACATCCCCAAGGACTGGTAGTACAAATCATGAGCTTCTAAGAATAGAATTTACAAGCTGATATGAAGTAAATACATCTTCTATTTGAAAAAATACATAAACAGAGTTCTTATAAATCTAGGGCTACCATGAACAAGAGGCAGCTACAACAGGAATGCAGGTACATCTTCAATCCCGGCAACCATAGAACACAACAACCAATATCTGCATACAATGTGCAGAAAAATTGTATCAGTACAACCGACCCCATGTACTGAGTAAGTATCTTGTCTAACCTCGTCGAAGTAGTGACTAGGCTTTAGTTAAAAGATGCTCATTGATAAAACCTGTAATGTAACTAACAATAAATCTATACTACAGAACAACAGAGTAGTGCATACGAAACGATTATACAAAGCATTAACGGAGTACTAAGGGAAAACACAATTCAACAAGTATCAAAATCTCACCCAATCCTTTCCTGAGAGCGAAAGCCAATAAATCACAACAATCACATCAAAACTTTCATAATGTGAAAAATATACCCAAGACATCAAATTCAACGGCACGAAAATACCCTTCGTGCATTTATCTCATCCTCACTAATTATGCGTAAGGCAGTACCAGCCAAATGGCAGAAATGCCGATAACAGAAATGATAGAGTGGGAAATATGCAAATAACTATTGGGGACGGGAGTGTACATGAGAACATTAGTAACAGACTGAACAGAAAGCATATAGGTAATGACAATGATTAGGAAAAAGGAATGTAATTTCGACTAACTAGCAAGGTGAAGGCATGAAGACAAATATGACAAATAAGGAAGCGGACACATGATCTTTATAAGTTAGCAAGTAGGTACAAGAACGGCTAGTATGGAAGAAGACCTACACTAAGTGCAACAAAACATATGGCATGGATGAAATCCTAACAGCGGGAAATAGGCATGATATTAGCAAGTTTAAGCAAAAAAAAGGCATGATAGCATGACAATAAGGTGAAAGAGGATAAAGACAGAACAATAATGACATATCACATAAGAACCATGAACACGACAATAACAACTCCAGGTAAATACATGAAGGTATCTGCAAGAAAGAAATATCACAAGATAATGCATATCTCACTTCCTCACTTGCACGGAAACACCCATCGTGCCATGATCTCACCATAACATGAAAGAGTAATAATATAAATACAATGGAACGGCATCACCCTTCGTACTTTTACTCACATAACATGGCACGGCATCACCCTTCGTGCTTTTACTCTCAATAATATGGCACGGCATCACCCTTCGTGCTTTAACTCTCAAATAATATGGCACGGCATCACCCTTCGTGCTATACACTCTCCATCATATGATAATGCATAAACAAATACACGGCATCACCCTTCGTGCTTTACACTCTTCCTTACCAAGCATATGTATTACAAACAAGGCAAGAAGCATAAATAACGTCAAGGGGAGTGTTTAAACGAATATTTCAAATGAATCCCAATCACAACTTTCCAAGCCAACAATAGTTCAATAAACCCAGAAGAACATTTTTATTCAAGTATTCCAACAAATTTCACAAATGATCTACAACGCAAATATAAAATCTAGTATCTCAAGAATATCAGTCGTAGCAATGTATTAATGATTATGCATATTGATGACCGAATTAAACACACCAATGTATTCTCAGAATCTCCATTAAGTTTGATCAAGTTATAATAAGCTAAGTCTTAGTTTCTAACATTTAATACTATGTTCTTAGTATCTAGGAGCCAAGTAAGGCATGAGGCAAGAAGATCACGTGATTCTACAAGACACAGTTTATAACATATTTTACCCCCAAGCATGGTTACCTTGGCACATGCATATATGTTCGTCACCTCATATATGTATCACCCCTGATGTAGCAAACAATGTCAAATAGTAGGAAAATTCCCTCAACAAAGTTAGGCAAAACACTTACCTCAAAGAAGGCAAACCGATATTCAAAATGAACTACTCGGGTGATATGACCTCCGGGCGGCTCAAGTCTAATCAAAATAACTTCAAAGTACAAATAAAACTCGTAAGAGACTATTCCGGATCATAAAGTCTCAATCTTTAACAATGTCTAAAAATCGATCCAAAAGTCAACCCCCGGGCCCACACCTCGGAACTCGATAAATTTCACAAAATACGGCCCCCATTCAAGTACGAGTCCAACCATACTAGTTTCATTCAAATCCGACTCCAATTCGATGTTCAAAACTCAAAAATTCATATTATGAACTTTAGGCCAAATCCTCCAATTTCCACTATAAAATTCATAATCCAATTACCAAAAACGAGGGTAGATTCGTCATATAAGATAAAAAATGAGTAGATAACACTTACCCTAATCCCCAAGATGAAAATTGCTCCAAGAATCGCCTCAATCTGGGCTTGGAAATGTTAAAATGAAGTAAAAATCACGATTTTTAAAGGAAGATTGCCTAGGTCTTTTATGCAACGCGAACGCGGAAGAACTATCGCGTTCGCGAAGAAGAAAACAAAAGCTGCCCAGAATACCCTTCGCGAATACGAGAAATGGGACGCGAACACGATGAACAAGTGACAGGACTTACGCGAACGCATAAGATACACGCAACTGCGAAGAGGAAAATGATTACCAGTGCCCGGGGCCTCGTTTGCACTTCGCGAACACGACATATGGAATGCGAACGTGAAGAAGGAGGTGGCAGAACTTTGTGAATGCGAGAAGGTAGCTGCGAACGTGAAGAGGAAATATTCCACCCTCCAAAAGAACACTACGTGAACGCGAGTGCAAGGACGCGAACGCGATGAAGGAAAACCAGATGACAGATTCAGCAGTTCAAAATAGGAGGAAAATGTCCCGTAGCCCACCCGGAACACACCCGAGGCCCCCGGGACCCCGTCCAAACATACCAACATATCTCATAACATAATACGGACCTACTCAAGGCCTCAAAACACACAAAACAACATCGCAACGACGAATCACACCTCAATTCGAATTCAATGAACTTGAAACTTCAAACTTCCACAACTGATGCCGAAACCTATCAAATCACGTCCGATTGATCTCAACTTTTGCACACAATTCACATTTGACATTACAGACCTGCTCCAACTTCCGAAATTAGATTCCGACACCGATATCAAAAAGTCCACTTCCGGTCAAACTTCTCAAAAACCTTCAACTTTCTAACTTTTGCCAAACGACTCCAAAATGACCTACGGACCTCCAAATCCATTTTCGGACGCGCTCCCAATATCAGAATCACCATATGGAGCTATTCTCAGACTCGGAATCCCAAAAAGACATCGATAACATTAAAATGCACTTCAGCTCAAATATGATGAATTTCTTCCAAAATGCTAACTTCCACAATATGTGTCATAATGCTCCCGGGTTATCCAAAACCCAATCCAAACATACGCCCAAGTCTAAAATTATCATACGAACCTGCTGGAACCTTCAAATCCTGATTCCGATATCGTTTACCTAAAAATCCAACCTTATTCAATTCTTCCAACTTAGAGCTTGAATCTTGAAGTTCATCCTTCCAAATCGATTCCGGATAACTTGAAAACCAACACCGTCAATTTTTGCAAGTCATAACGCATCATGCAGACATGCTCGATCTATCAAAACTCCGAGCGAAGTGCAGATTCTCAAAATGACATGCCGGGTCGTTACAATTGTGATGTACATACTACACTTCTGCACATTTTGCGCAATGTCAGGTATTAGAGATATCGGACTCAGGCAGAGTTAGTGTGTTGATCGCAAGGATTCAAGGTAGAGCTGCTTGGTCATCACAGTCCCTTGGAGTCTTTCTATTTTTTTGTTCTGTCAACTCTTATTCGAACAGTATTATATATTAGATCCTTGAGATTATTTCATGTATTTGGTTAGAGTTCGTGACTCAGTATTACCAGTCTTGGGAAGCTGTTATATTTGTTTCCGCTTTTGGTTTCGACACTTGTATTAAATTATATGTTTAAAAAAATGATTTCGAAATGTAATTGTAATCGGCTTACCTAGTCTTAGAGACTAAGTGACATCACGATACCTATGGTGAGATTTTGGGTCGTGACAAGTTTGTATCAGAGCTCTGGGTTCATAGGTTCTATGAGTCACGAACGAGTTTAGTAGAGTATTGCAGATCGGTACGGAGACGTCTATACTTATCTTCGAGAGGCTACAAAACTGTTAGGAAATTTCCACTTCTTTTATTCTTGTTGTGCAGAATTTGTTTAATTTGGAACTTGAGCCTTTGCAATTCAATACTCTCACAGATGGTGAGGACACGTGCTACCCGGTCAGCTGAGCAGACACTCGTCCATACTGCTAGGACCGCAAGAGGTCGGGGATAAGGTAGAGGCCGAGGAAGGGCATGTGCTGCGAATAGAGCACTTGTCAGAGCAGCAGTTGAGGAGCCGCCAGTAGCTCCAGTTGGGGGACAGGTACCAGAAGCACCTGTTGTTACCCCCGGACTTCAAGAGACTTTAGCACAGTCCTTGTATATGTTTGGTACATTAACTCAGGCAGGATTGATCTCTGTTGCACCAAATATTGCACAGATTGGGGGAGTAACTCAAACTCCTACCGCCCGTGCTCCAGAACAGCAGGTTCATATTGGTCAGGTTTTGGGTATAGTACCGGTATATCATGTTATTCCGGTTCAGCCTGAGGTTAGACCAGAGGCATCAGAAAAAGAACAAAAGAGACTTGAGAGATTTAAGAGGTATAGTCCACCTACCTTCAGTGGCACAACTACTGAGGATGCTCAGGGATTTCTAGAAAAATATCACCGTATTCTCCTCACCATGGGTATTGTGGAGGTGAGCGGAGTTGCCTTTACTACATTTCAGTTGGCAGGAGCAGTGTATCGATGGTGGCAAGCTTATGAAAAGGACAGACCAGCCGATGCAACAACACCGACTTGGGCTCAATTTTCGAAAATATTTTTGAAAGAGTTTGTTCCCCAGACTCTACGGGATGCATGGCGCATAGAGTTTCAGCGGTTGCATCAGGGCACCATGACGGTGTCAGAATATGCTATCAGGTTCAGTGAGTTAGCCCGAAACGCACCTATCTTGGTTCCTATAGTCAGAGAGCGAGTCCGCAAATTCATTGAAGGGCTCGATTATGATTTTAAAATAAGCATGGCTCGAGAAGTGTCAACTGACATTCCATTTCAGCATGTAGTAGATATTGCTAGGATGTTAGAATGTGTTCGAAGTGAGGAAAATGAGTCTAAAGAGACCAAAAGGTCTCGAAGCTCTAGAGGGTTTAGTAGATTTTACTCTTCAGTTATGACCCATTATGGCAGAGGTTCGAGCAGTCGGCCAGCTCAGTCTGCATATCATATTACTCGGGGTGCTCCAATAAGTTCTTACAGTACACCACCGGCACGAGGTTCTTACAGTGGTTATTTCAGTTATCCGGCACAGACTCAGTACGAGTAGCCGTGACCTCAAAGGGGTTGTTATGAGTGTGGTGATACTAGGCACATCATGAGAGATTGTCCTAGACTTGGGAGGGGTGAATTTCATCAGAACACTTAGGCTACAAGTGTTATTCCAGTTAATACTCCACATGCACAGCTAATTAGGGGTAGAGGACAGGCGGGTAGGGGGTGCCCTAGAGGTGGAGGCCCAGCCCATTGATATATTTATTATGGTATGGCTGAGACCACCACACCAGATGATGTCGTTACAGGTATGATCCCGATTTGTTATAAAGAGATATTTCTCCTTAATTTGATTCGGTTCTGAATATTGAGGTGAGTCCTCCTATTATGCTCCGCTTATGGCTGAGTTTCGTAATTTTGTGACCCACTTATATGTTTATCCCTGATGGGAGATTTAAAGATGTGAACCCGTGTCTTTCATTTTTATTTTTGTACATGATTGAGGGCTATAAGTCCAAAAGTGACTTTCTATTACTCACTATAGTGGGTTTTGATGTGATTTTGGAATAATTGATCTCAATTTTATGAATTATATGCCCTATTGGTATGGGGGTTTATTATGTGTTGTAAAAATTATTTACGAAATTTATTAAAAATAAGAAAGAAAGGGAATGGAAATTTGAGTTGGCACAATGTGCAAAATATTTGAGATTCGAAGTTGAGGACGAGATCCTCGTATTTTTATATGATGTGAAATATTTAAACTGGGCTACAAGCCGCGGTGGAAGTTATATAAGGATAAGGTCCTTGTGGTGAAAACTTTATGAGTTTAAATTCTCCCTTTTTGAAATTAAATTTGTACTATAGTACTTATAGGGAGTCATGCATGTTAGGCTTATTTGAAAATTCTTGTATGAATTTCTCTGTGCATAATTTGCCAAATTCGTGTTGAAATTATTGAGTTTTAGCCTACGAGGTGAGTGCCCAGGTGGCGTAAAATATGACTCGTTAATTCGGATAAATAATTATGAGGTCTTCATGCCTCGTGTCTTGTTGTTAGTAAAGTGAAGGTTTGAAATGAGATTTTTGTTATCATGAGTTTAATTGGCGATATTGTAATCGATTAGGAACAACTATTAAGACCAGAGATGTGGTTATGGGCATACATATGATGTGTTTCATGTCCAGATATCATTATGATAATACAGTGCTTGTAATGTTGAGATTAGTGTTATTGATATATACATTGTAGTGATTTGTTGGGTTGTGGATGTGTTGTTAGGAGTTGTTTTGGTGTTATTCTGGCAGGTGGATAGGCCCAATTACAAGGGAGACTCTGCCAGAATTTCTGAAAAATTTGGGAGATTGAGATGTGCGAAAGAAGAGATAAGTTATGTTATGTGTTTGAGGCCGGACTCTACTTCTCATTTGAGGACGAATGATCCTAAGTGGGGGAGAATGTAACACCCCGAAAAATTTTGAAGTACTTAAGCACTATTAAGGAAGTTGATGTGTGCGTAGGCACGAGTTACTACAACCGGTTGAGACTAATACCGTGTGTTGATGTGAAAATAATAGGCCTTTTGAAAATGTTTGGAGTGTAAGAAATTTGGTTTTAAAGTTTATAGGTATGGATGATAGAAATAATCTTCAACTGAGATAACGTTGTCAGATCCATGCTATATTTGCGGTGACATAGAATCACCTGCGAGTAGGTGTGTAATAATACACTCAGAAATTTAATGTCCTCAGAATAAATCTTGGCACGTTCGAGGACGAACGTATGTTTAAGAGGGGGAGAATATAACAATCCGATCTGTCATTTTGAGAATTAACATTCCGTTTAGCGACTTAAGGTCCAGAACAACTTCGTAATATGTATTATGACTTGTGTGTGTGGTCGAATTTGGTTTTGGAAGATTCAAAATTAAATTGAAAGAATAATCCTTATTTAAGAAGCTTAAAAGAAAAGTATTGACCGGGAGTTGACCTTGATGTATCGGGATTGGACTTCGATTCCGGAAATTCGAATAGCTTCGTTATGTCATTTACGACTTGTGTGCAAAATTTGAGGTCATTCCGGATCGATTTGTTATGTTTCGGCAGAAGACCTAACTTAGGAAGAGTGTATCTACATATATAAAAGGATTTATGTGATTCACAACCTATCAAATGAAAGATCTTCGAGTCTAGTTTCTAACGCTTCAAACCTTTCGTCAATCGGACATTTCTACAAGAAGTTATGACCAAATAACCAAAGGTTGGCAGAGGAGACTACGGATGCGAAGCATCCGGGGCTGCATCCGAATGAAGGGCTGGCAGTGAAGTGCTGCCATAGCATCCGGGGCAGCATCCGAAACCCAAATATCAGGGCTTATAGATACAATTTCGGTGTTCATTTTCCCCACTTCATTTGGACGAATTTTGGAGCTCTTCTCCACTCACTCAAGACCACCAACTCCTCTCTTCTTCAAGGTAAGCAATCCCCATTATTTTGGTATGAAATTCTATCATTTCTTCACTAGTATTGATGAAATCTACATATAAAATACTTATATCTTCAAGAAATATTTCAAGAACTCAAAGGAGGGTTTTTGCAAAATTTCTTCCAAAAAGGTAATCCTTCACTCTTAGACTTATATGTATGGATTTATTATGAGTATGTGAGCAAGAAATAAGTATTAACACTTATTGGATGGTGCTTGTAAGACAAAAATACTTAAACTAGATTATTGAGTGTTGTAGAGATTTTCTAATGAATTAATTAGCAACAATTGGGTGGATGTGAGTTCATTGATGATTTTAATGGTGCTAAAGTAGATTGTTTGTAGACAAAGGATGGTTTAGTATCTCTTGTTGGTGAGAAGGAGGGATTGTTGGATGAAGAAACACCATTACTAGAGGTAGTAAAATGCTATGTATTCTAGATATTTGATAAAATGTCTAAATGACTAAGAATTTGGAAATTTGTTTACTAATATTGGTGCAATTGTGATGCATTGTTGTAGATTGAAATTTGTTTAGTGTGGTGAACCATCGTAGTATTATTAAGGGGCGAATTTCAGATTTGAGCCGTCCGGAGGTGGCTTCACTCGCGAAAAACATTTAAAGCATTGACTTAGTTTTGTCAAGGTAAGTATCTTGCCTAACCTTGCGTGGGGGAATTACCCCTTAGGCATTAAGTCTTATATGAAAATTGTGTAATTGAAAATCATGTACGCGAGGTGACGAGTACGTACTTTGTTTATAGGTGCAAATTATATCGGTTGAAATTCGTAGATGCCCTTATGTACTAAGTTGAAAAATTGTTGGAACTTAGTAAATCCTTGATTTGTCATGCTTCATTCCTTATTTGTTGAGGTTGTATTTTATATGATAATTTAATGTGATTGCCACTTGAATTTTTATGTGAATTCCATGTATTTGTTGATTTGATATTTCTAGGAAATAATCACATTATGGATTTTTCATCTACAAATAATTAATTAAATAAGTTTAAATTAAGGCGTTTATATATTTATCTAAAATTTGGATTAAAGAAGGCGTTGTCCTATGATGAGTTATTTTCCCATCCTTGTGGTTGTTTTTGAGATTATATATACATTTTGTTGAGTCGTGGACTATCTGTTGTGAAATTAGTTGACTTTATTGTACCTTTGGAATGGTTGTGGCCTACGGGCAATTTGTAAATACGAGTTGATGATGATGTGCTGTTGTGATAATATTCATTGTGAATTGTTATGTGATTTGGGTTACTGTTATACGGCGTATAAGGGTGGCATCGTATTGTTGACATTATGCGGGCATAAGGGTGGCATTTTACTGTTGTTATGTATGTTGGGATATTGTCTGGACAGAGTGATAAGGGAGGCTGTTAAACAGAGTGATAAGGGAGGCTATTATAGGAGCGATAAGGGTGGCTATAGGAGAGATAAGGGTGGCTATTGATATTGTCATGGCGGAAGAATAAGGGAGGCTATTATAGGAGAGATAAGGGTGGCTATAGGAGAGATAAGAGTGGCTATTATCAGGGATGATAGGTAATGATGTGAGGTTACTGTGTTGGTAATGCTTATGTGATGATGTGGGGTTATTGGTTGGTAATTTTTATGTGATGTTGTGATTTTCTTTGTGTTTATTTTTATATCTTGTATAACTTGTTTTGTTGTTTCGGTAAACATGATAATAGTCTGATCTATGTTGAAATTGTGAGCCTGTGGCTATTGCCGAGCGGATTATATTATTGGCACGTGAACTGTCCGTGCAGATGTGATATGAAATATGGGCATGAGCTGCCAGGAAAATATAATAATTTTGTTATTAGCACGTGAACTGTCCTTGCAGATGTGATATGAAATATGGGCACAAGGTGCCAGGGAAATATAATGATTATGTTATTGACACGTAAACTGTCCGTGCAGATATAATATGAAATGCGGGCACGAGGTGCCGGGAAAAATATGATGATTTTTATTATTGGCACGTGAGTTGTCCGTGCAGTTTTGATAGAAATATAGGCACGAGGAGCCATGAAAACATGAAAGTGGGCTGAGACCCGTATTTTATGATTATGAAATGAGGTGTCACAGAGTGACTGT
This sequence comes from Nicotiana tabacum, assembly GCF_000715075.1. NCBI lineage: Eukaryota > Viridiplantae > Streptophyta > Magnoliopsida > Solanales > Solanaceae > Nicotiana > Nicotiana tabacum. The sequence goes on along the minus strand of NC_134081.1, from coordinate 110,978,576 downwards.
TATTTGAAAGAATTTATATTCAAAAGATATTTATTTGAAAGAAGTATATTCGAAAGATATTTATTTGAAAGAAGTATATTCGGAAGTTATTTATTCAAAAGAGTTATATGTGAAAGATTTATATTTGAAGGACTTGATTAATTGGTTGTACTTGTGTTCCTCATTCGTTTGAGCAATAATTATGGTGTTCTTGTTGCCTTGTTGTTTATATCACTGGTTGATTTTTGTTGCTATCACTGCTAGTTATTTTTCAGTACTATTGTATACCGCTATATTACACAGGTTATTTGACTAGTTAGTGTCTTGGTTGTACCTCGTCACTACTCCATCGAGGTTAGTCTTGATACTTACTGGGTACCGACTGTGGTGTACTCATACTACACTTATGCATATTTTGTGTAGAGCTAGGTATTGGAGATATCGAAATCGGGCAGAGTTAGTGTGTTGATCGCAAGGATTCAAGGTAGAGTTGCTTGGCCATCGCAGTCCCTTGGAGTCTGTCCATTTTATTATACTGTCAACTCTTATTCGAACAGTATTGTATATTATATCCTTGAGATCATTGCATGTATTCAGTTAGAGTTCGTGACTCAGTATTAACAGTCTTGGGAAGTTGTTATATTTGTTTCCGCTTTTGGTTTTGACACTTGTATTAAATTATATGTTTCAGAAAAATGGCTTCGAAATGTAATTATAATCGGCTTACCTAGTCTTAGAGATTAAGTGGTATCACAACGCCTATGGTGAGATTTTGGGTCGTGACAGACACTTATATCAAATGTTGTAAAAATATTTGTGATACAAATGACAAAAAAATATGACCTTACCTTAAATGTCATATTATTTGTCGGTAATTACGAACATTTACATCTACAATTGAAAATTTCTCTATATTTTCTAAATTTTAAATCATTCTTTGTCTTAAAAAAAATATTACACCCTTTATATTAAATATTTAATTTGTTAAAATATTGTGATAATTACCTACAATATAGACGATTTCTTTTCTTGTTGCTTAATATTTTAAAAGGCTAGTCCAGGACTAGCTCCTGGGCGAGGCATTTGCACAATACCTTGAGGCGGCTCAAGTGTAAGGCTTAATTTGTGAGGCTTACATGCATCCCAAACATAAGATTATGCACCCTACACGCCTATTGCTCAGCGTTCGGGCTCGCTCAATAAGTACTAGGTAAATCATCTGTTAAATTTTCTAATTAATAATGTTGACCCTTAAAATACATTAACAAATGAATGATCTTAACTCAAATAACGAGTCATAGTATTATATATTTACTAAGTGAGAACATCGTGAGGGTTAATATTATTTGAACATTTTCTCTGAATATATAGATAGTCGAACTATATATCTTCACTCGCTATAGATTTTTATTTCTTAGTTTTTTGTCTACCAAAAGAGACTTTAATACTTTGTATTTATTTCTGAAGGAGAAATATATTTTGAATTATAATATTGATAAAGTTTATTGATTATTACTTTTAGGAAGGCAATTAAATGTGTAGTTTGATAATAATTTATAACTTCTAGCCTTTTAAGGAAGTAATCAAATAGGTAGTTTGATAACAATTTTAACACTATTGCATTGTTTATACTTGTAAAACATATTAGATATTTTGGTTTTTTATGAGTTTCCTTAATCCTTTGATTTTCTTAAACTTTTAATGTACTATATATATATATATATATATTTATTATTATTATTTATTTTTTTGATTTCTTGAACTATATATATATATATATATATATATATATATATATATATATATATATATATATATATATATATATATATATTTATTTATTTATTTATATAAATTTTTTTTTTGATTTCTTGAACTAAAAAATTTAAAGATTCATGAGGCTTATGCCTCGCTCGATACGTCATATGCCCCGCTTTTTAAAACATTTTGCCGATTCAAAACGTTTAATGAAAATATCAATGTTTAGTCAAAATATATACTTCCTCTGGTCCACAATAAGTGACCAATTTACTTTGGACACACTCATTAAGAAAATATAAAATTCTAGACAAAAATAGTTGGTGTGACTAAACTACCCTTAATTAAATATTGCAACATAGTTAATGTGAGGAGTAAAATACTTTTTAGGGATATGTACATAAGGGTAATTTTGGAAAAATATATTAAATTTTTTCTTGATTATATAAATGGACACTTATTTTGGACCAAAATAAAAAAGTAAATTGGTTACTTATTGTGGACCGGAGGGATTATTATTATTACTACTACTTGTTAGATGTTGGATGTAAAGATGAAATATTTAAAATAAAACAAAAATATATATGAAACCAAGGAACCAACATTTATGATAGACCACAGTTGAGAAATATAGGTTAGCACTTAGTCCTAGCCTTAGAAGCACCTCAGGACCCATCCCCTCTCTTCTCTCAATCTAAAATCAATTTTGGCTCAAAATCTCAAATTGGGTTTCGCCAAAATTTCTCAAGTCCGCTCCCTCCACCCCAAGACTCAAAAGGAACTATGTATGAAGAGTATTGGAGATTTAGAAGAAAAAACTTTTGGGGGTAAAAATTTTGCTTCCCTCCTCCCAATTCTAAAAAAATATAGTTTTCCTTCCTTAGTTAGAATTCTACAAAAAAATCTAATTTTTTGCATTCCACTGTGCTATAATAGATACTTGGAGACAAAAATCGCTGAGGCTTTTGCTGCTGCTGAGATTCACAAGGCTTGTTTTCTACAAATTCAAGGTACCCAACTTAGTTAACAGATATCTTTCTTTTTCTTAGTTGTTCGGATTTGGGTTAACAGATTTCTTTCTTTTTCTTAATTGTTCGGATTTGGATTAACAATTTTCTCTTTTAGGTATTGATTGGTAGATTGATTTAGATATTTTTGGTGTGTTTCTGGGTGTTTGTTGTTTAGTACATTTATAAAGTTGGATATAAGATTTTCATTATTTAGTGGTAGATTATGCTTAGAGTTCAATTAGATTATTGGTTTCTTGGTGATTAAAGGGTTGATTATTGTATAGTAACTAATTGTTTATTCTTTTTGTTGTCTGCTTTGGTTGAAAAAATTGGATCTTGCATTTTTGTTTTTGTGTGTGAGAGAAAGTTTGGTGTTAATCTTTGTGAGGAGTACCTCATTTTGCTGTTTTTAATAAATATATTAATATTAATTTTTATCAAGTAAAAGTTTATGATGTCTACACAATTGTGTTAGTATATAAAAAATATCTTTTAGTTATTGATTATTAGATTGGTTTTGATTTGGTTTTGGTTTTTGGGGTAATTATAGTTTAATCCATTCCTAAAGATTTCATTATTTAGTGATAGATTGTGCTTAGAGTTTAATTGGATTCTGGTATCTTGACTATCGGATACTTTGTTCATTTTGCTGAGTTTGTGGGTTGATTCCCTATTCGATAATAGTACTAATTTGTTATTCATTATAGTTATGTCTTGCATTAAGCTGAGGGTCTGTCGAAAACAGTCTCCCGACCTTTTAGGTAGGGGTAAGATGTAACGATCCGATCGGGCATTTTGAGCTCTAGCGCGTCATCCGGCGGTTTGAGGCCATGGGCAGCTTCATTTCAAGTATTATGACCAGTACGCGTGGTCGAAATTGAATGTCGGGGAGATCGGAGTTGGTATTGAAAAGAAAATTCTCATTTCGAAAGTCTTAAGTTGGAAGAATCGACTAAGATTGGATTTTTGAGTAAACGACCTCGGAATCATGATTTGAAGGTTCTAACAGGTTCGTATGATGATTTAGGACTTGGACGTATGTCCAGATCGGGTATTGGGTGACCCGGGAGCGTTTCAGCGCCTATTGTGGAAAATAGAATTTTTAGAAGGATTTCAAAATTTTGGGAAGTGCATTTAAATGTTATTGAGGTCCGTTTGGGATTACGAGTCTCAAAATAGCTCTGTATGGTGATTCTAGTATTGGGAGCGTGTCCGGAAGTGAATTTGGAGGTCCGTAGGTCATTCTTGAGTCATTCGGCGAAAGTTAGAAATTTGAAGGTTTTTGAGAAGTTTGACCGGGAGTGGACTTTTGATATCAGGGTCGGATTCTGATTTTCGGAGGTTGGAATAGGTCCGTAATGTCAAATGTGACTTGTGTGCAAATTTTGAGGTCAATCAGACGTGATTTGATAGGTTTTGGCATCGAATATAAAAGTTTAAATTCTAAAGTTCATTAAGCTTAGAAAGGGGTGCGATTCATGAATTCGACGTTGTTTGATGTGATTTGAAGGCTCCACTAAGTTCGTAATGTGTTTTGAGACGTGTTGGTATAATTAGTTAAGGTCTCGACGGCCCCTGGTGGATTCTGGATGGTTGACGAATCGAATTTAGAATTTGAAGAAGAGTTGAGGCAGCTAATATCTGGTGTACCCGCACCTGCGAGGTTTTGACCGCAGATGCAGAGGGCGCAGAAGTGACATTAGAGTCGCGGAAGCGGGGCAGGCTGGCCAAGTGAAGGACCGCAGGTTCGGAGCTTTTGGCCGCATCTGCGCAAGCACAGAAACGGATAGTACCTTGCATAAGTAGAAGCAGGCGCAGAAGCGGAAGGTTTCTCGCACCTGCGAAGCCGCAAGTGTGGCTACTTGACCGCAGGTGCGAAGGAAGGGGCAGGGCAGTGTGTTCTTTAAAACGAGGGATTGGCTCATTTTCACCTCATTTCCTCCATGAGAGCCGGTCTTGGAGCGAGTTTGGAGCTCATTCTTCGTCATCAATGTCAAGGTAAGTGATTTCCACTTCCTTTAAACTAAATACATGATCATATATGGATTTGAACATGGAAATTAGTAGAAATTGTGGGGTTTTGATAGAAAACTTAGAATTTGGTATTTCTGGATTTTGACCACGATTTTGGGCGTGGAATTTGGAAGAAATTACATATTTGAGTTTGTGGTGCCATGGGGTAAAGTTTATCTTCAAAATTTCGGAATCCGGGCACATGGGCCCGAGGGTGAATTTTATCGACTTTTCGATCAGGGTTAGAAATTATTATAAATTGGATTATAATGAGTATTAGAGTATATCCTTATGGGTTTGTATATTTATTGACTAGTTTTGGAGCGTTGGGCATAGGTTTGAGTCGTCGGAAGTGCTTGGGAACCGGTTAAGGAGTTGCGGGGCGAGGTAAGTCTCTTTTATAACCTTGTATGAGGGAATTTACCCCATAGGTAAAATAATTCAATATGTGCTTCTATTTGTGGGGGCTACGTACGTACGAGTTGACGAGAGTCCGTGCGTAGCTACTATTATGCTTATGTCCGGGTAGTCTAGGACCTAAATCACGTTATTCATGCGATGTTTGCATCCTACTTGTTAATTTAACCGTTTAAAAGAGATTGGAACTTGATAAAGGAATTTCAAAAGGGTTAGACTTCACCTACTTGGATTTTGGACGGGTCACTTGACCGTTAATGAGAATTGATATTTCTTTAAACATCAAACCTAAATAAATCCTTGATTTGGTTGTCTGAATATGTTTATCTTTTGTGGAACGAGCCGAAAGCCTCGGCAGATTAAATAGATGCATCTATGGTTCGCGTCGTTCGACCCTCCGGCAATGCACAATTTAATATTATGTTGGATCGGACCGTACGACCTCGGCATGATTTGCGCATGACTTAATTGATTGTTTTGGAATTATTGATAATTGATATGGCCTCATTGGATGGAGATATAAATCATTAAAAGAAGAAAATAAATTTAGAAATTCCCTATTAACAAGAGAATTATTTACTTGCTTCATGTTATTGAGTTTACCGTTGCCTTATAAAATCCATAATTTATTATAAAAACAAACAAACAAACAACAACCCAGTAAAATCCTACTAATGGGGTCTGGGGAGGGTAGTGTGTACGCAGACCTTACCCCTACCCTGAAGGAGTAGAGAGGTTGTTTCCGAAAGACCCTCGGCTTAAAAAAAAAGGACAAAAGGGCAAAAAAGAGACAATATTAGTATCACAACAACAATCATAGGATAAATAGAAACACCATGAAATCCAGAAGAAGGATGCAAAGCAAAGGGAGACAATATTAGTAAATATTAGTATCACCACAACAATCATAAGAACAATAGGTACACCATGAAATCTAGAAGAAAGATGCAAAGAAAAAGCGATAGCTAGTAAATAGGACATGCACTGAAAAGTGAAATAGTAAGCCACAATATTGCCACTAGCTATCTCACACAAAAACCCTACATGGCTAGTCCCACAATGGTACGAAGTAAGGCACGACTCAACTATCTCCTAACCTACAACCCTAATACTCGACCTCCACATCTTCCTATCTAGTGTCATGTCCTCGGAAATCTGGAGTTTCGCCATATCCTGCATGATCACCTCTCCCCAATACTTCTTAGGTCGCCCTCTACCTCTTCTCGTGCCCTCCACAACCAGCTGCTCACACCTCCGTACCGGAGCATCTAGGCTTCTCCTCTGAACATGTCCGAACCATCTAAGCCTCGCTTCCCGCATCTTGTCATCAATGGGAGCCACATGCACCTTCTCCCGAATATCATCATTCCTAATCTTATCTATCCTAGTGTGCCCGCACATCCACCGCAACATCCTCATTTTTGCTACTTTCATCTTCTGGATATGTGAGTTCTTAACGGGCCAACACTCAGCCCCATACATCATGGCCGGTCTAACCACCGCTTTATAAAACTTACCTTTGAGTATCGGTGGCACTCTCTTGTCACACAGGACTCCAGATGCTAACCTCCACTTCATCCATCCTACCCCAATACGGTGTGTGACATCCTCGTCGATCTCCCCTCCCCCCTGGATAACCGAACCAAGGTACTTGAAGCTGCCTCTTCTCGGGATGACCTGCGAATCAAGCCTCACATCCACGCCCACTTCCCCTGGCTCAGTGCTGAACTTACACTCCGGGTATTCCATCTTCGTCCTGCTCAGCTTGAAACCCTTAGACTCAAGAGCCTGTCTCCAAACCTCCAGCCTCTCGTTAACACCGGCTCTCGACTCATCAATCAGAACTATGTCATCGGCGAATAGCATGCACCATGGCACATCCCCTTGAATATGGTGTGTTAACGCGTCCATCACCAGGGCGAATAAGAACGGACTGAGCGCAGAACCTTGGTGTAACCCCATTACAACCGGAAAATGCTCAGAGTTGCCTCCTACTGTCCTAACCCGAGTCTTAGCCCCATCATACATGTCCTTAATCGCCATAATGTAAGGAACCGACACACTTTTTGCTTCCAGGCATCTCCAGAGAATTTCTCTAGGAACCTTGTCATACACTTTCTCTAGGTCAATAAATACCATGTGCAGATCCTTCTTCCTCTCTCTGTATAGTTCCACTAACCTTCTAACAAGGTGTATAGCTTCTGTAGTCGAACGACCCGGCATGAACCCGAACTGATTGTCGGATACAAACACTGTCATCCTCACCCTCGCTTCAACCACCCTCTCCCACACTTTCATGGTATGACTCAGTAATTTGATACCCCTATAATTGTTATAACTCTAGATATCACCTTTTTTCTTATACAATGGAACCGCCGTACTCTACCTCCACTCATCCGGCATCCTCTTCCCCTTAAAAATAATATTAAACAACCTAGTCAACCATTCCAAACAACATAATTTATATATTATCGGTATATTATTATTGGACCACTAATAAGTGTCAGAGTCGACCTCTCGTCACTACTTCTTAGAGGTTAGACTGGATACTTACTGGGTACACGTTGATTTACGTACCTATACTACACTTGCAGCACATTTTTGTGCATGTGCATATATGTCTAGCAGCCTTGCGGGTGCAGAGGTATGGTTAATGCGGAGACTTAGGTAAGCTGCATTTTCATCTACGATCCGCAGCCAGCAGAGTCCCCTTCAGAGTTACATTTGTATTTTCCTGTCTAATTTGTATTCTGGACAGGTGTTGTATTTTATTTCATCTTCCTAGTTGATGCTCATGCTCTTGTGACGTCGGGTTCTGGGATGATTATGTGATGTTCAGTATTGAAATTGGAAAAAATTGTTATCTACTCTGTAAATTCATCTTTTACTAGTTGAAGTAAATTTATGATTTCAAAAATATTAGAATGAGAATTTAATTAATTATTTAGTGTTGGCTTGCCTGACAATGGTTTCTGGCGCCATCAAGACCTTTAACTGATTTTGGATCGTGACAACATGGTATCAGAGCACTAGGTTCACTTAGGTCTCACGAGTCATATGCGAGTCTAGTATAGTCTTGCGGATCAGTACGAAGACGTCTGTACTTATGTTCAATAGGCTACAGGGCTGTTAGGAGCACTTCCCTTCTTGATTCCTCATCGTGCGATTTGATTCCTTTGAGGCTTATGCCTTCATTTCTTTCCCATTCAATCTTATGCGACGTGAAGCGCTAGTTATAAATCGGGAATTGAGGAATTGTAATGGTAGTTGATTGGGCGGGATGTTTCTCCTTGCGTAGTTGATTAGGCTATTGTCGTCGCCTTGTGGAAGGATATTCTGTCATTTCAGCTCAGTAGCTGTACTTCTGAGAGCTTTGAGGCTATGCACAGGTTGCTATGATGCTCATGAGTTGTTATCGCACATTATTAATGTGATGGTAGGATTCTTGCCTATGTCTCGGGGCAGTGAATGACTTGAAAGGAGGTTTACTCAGTGCATGATTCAAAGATTTGGTATTTTACTTCCGACGGAGGAAAGGCAATCGAACTAAGAATGTTCAGACTTGGGTTAATGGAGTAGCGGGACTCGATATTTTCGAGCGTGGTGGAATCTCCGCATGTGATGTGGCGTTATCGTCCTTGATTGGTTATAATATGTTAAGTTCACCGGTGTTATGGTTTCCTTCAATTTTCATCGGGGCAAAGTATTATAAATGATGCCGGAAAATCGGTTGTCAGAGGTCGCAGTGTGCAGTGGTTCAGGATCGAATTGGCATTCCTGTATTGATGGCTTGAGAAAGATGATTTCCGAAAAGGTTTAAAGTTGGTAGCGATCTATCAGTTCAAGTGCTATAGATGTAGATTTGCAATAACTGCGCAGCAAAGGATGAGGAAGGACACGTGGGAGGTGCCTTGCGGTGGATAAAATTATAGAAGGCCAAGTGTGAGAAACAGGAGTCTGGTAGTTACTTAAAGGAGTAAGTTTGACCAAAGTGGGAGAGTGGCAGAGTAGCATGTGGGTTCTGTGATAGGATAGCTACACGCCTTGAGGAAAGTTTAGAGTGATTTGGGAATTATGGTGGACGGTGATTGGGTCTACAGACTTAGTTTGAAATATTGGCTATTATACGTCGGGAGATTTGGATACAACATAAAGGAGTTGCTTGATATGAAGAAGGATACACCATGACTTCGGATTGGAATGTATTGTCGTACCTTTAGTTGACGTCCATGAGGAGTGAACGGACTGGTGCAATTGGTGAATGAGCTCGGACTCAGGATGATCTACTGATTTTGTAGTAATTATACCCAGTGCAGCAACGTTGGAATATGTCAGCATGTAATTTTCACAGGTGGGTTACCTCCTGTGAGCAGGTTAGCGGTCGCGTGGTGTTGACGAAGCTTCTACGAAGAATTCTACTGGCTACCCAGTAAGAGATTGAATATGTAAATGTGGCTAGTGGTTCGGTGTCACGACCCAAAATCTAACCAGTCGTGATGACACCTAACCCCAACCCGCTAGGTAAGCCAATTACCAACTATCCAATTTCAATAAAATTAATAAGGCAATTAATTAAAAGAAAGTATCTAAAACCAATACATTTCCCCAAAAACTGGTAGTACAAATCATGAGCTTCTAAGAATAGAGTTTACAAAGCACAAATAAAATAAATACATAGTCTGTTTGAATAGTACATAAATAGAGTTTTTATAAATCTAAGGCTACCATGAACAAGAGGCAGCTACAACAGGAATGCAGGTACATCTTCAAATCCGGCAACCATCGAGCACAACAACAACAGCATCCAACATCTGCACGCAATGTGCAGAAGTATAGTATCAGTACAACCTACCCCATATACTGAGTAAGTAACAAACCTAACCTTAGGTTGAAAGTAGTGACGAGCTTTTACCAAGGTCGGGTCCAAAACCAATAGTCCACAACAGTCCATAACAACCTAAAGCAAAAAATACAAGAAGTAACTCAGAGATAAAATGCTCATCTCATTCATGATTCTAAAAATAGTTCTTCCTTTCAAGTACATCAGTGAAAACCCAAATCGTTTACCGAAGTCGCCAAAAATATGAATAAGTTTGAAAACAATAGTTTTTCCCAAAAATCCTTTCAATAATAAATGTGATGTTTCATTTTCTTTCCAGATAATCCGTGTAAAACAAATGCATCACTATGCCCATTTGTCAACATGTGTGAGAAATCATAAATGATGTGATATTGTACAGCATGAGAAAAATACATCTCTATGCCTGCATGCCATGTGTGCATGGTCAATGCGATGCAACTCAGTGATAAAATTATATGCATACTCTCAGAGTATCATTTCACTCAGTCCTCCCAGTCACTCAGTCCTCACAGTCACTCAATCCTCCCAAATCACTCGGCACTTGCACTCAGTAGGTACCTGCGCTCACTAGGGGTGTGTACAGACTCCGGAGGGGCTCCTTCAATCCAAGCGCTATAATCTGCATGGATAACTCACGTGCTATAATAATATCTGGATCCGCACAGATAACATACATGTTGTATGGATAACTCATGTGTTGCACGTGTAGACTCCGGAGGGAAAATTCCATCCCAAGCGCTATAATAAGCCAATCATAGCATGAATCAAATAAACATGTTGCGGCGTGCAGTCCGATCCCATAAATATCCTCACAATCAGTCCCTCAGCCTCACTCAGTCATCAACATCTCTAGTCTCTCGGGCTCACAAGACACATGATCATCAGCCCAAACAATGATGATACAATGTATCAATAAATAGCAACAGAGACTGAGAGATGATATGAAATGAACGAACATGACTGCGTATGAAATTTCATTTTAAATAATTAATTTAACAGCAATATGACCTCTGTGTGTCTCAATAATACTGGCACATAGCCTCGGCATGATTTTTAACATGATTCTCAGCTCAATTTCTTTAACATATAAAACTACATAGAAAATGCCAAGATTATTTGACTACAAAATTTCACAGAACCAATTAGGTCATAATTTCTATAGTGCACGCCCACACGCCCGTCACCTCCAAACAATTCACATAATACGTATATTCAGGGTTCATACCCTCAGCTCCAAGACTAGAAGAGTTACTTACCTCGAACAAGACGAATCCAAATTCCGAGCAAGATCAAAATGCTTCAGAAATTCCATTCTTCGCGTATCAACTCCTGAACGGCTCGAATCTACCATAATAAATTTGATTCAGTCCACACAAATTATAGAAATTTATTCCATATCAAAATACTAATTTTTCCACAAAAATCTGAAATTACACTCAAAAATTATTTGTGGGACCCACGCCTCGGAACCCGACAAAAGTTACAAAATACGAACGCCCATTCAACCACGAGTCCAACAATATAAATTTTACTCAAATCCGACATCAATTCGACCCTCAATTCTTCAAATTAAACCAAGAGGGTTTTTACAATTTTCCAAGTTAATTTACCAATTAAATGTTAAAAATAACCATGGATTTTGGGTAATTAGACCAATATTGAGTTAAGAACACTTACCCCGTTGTTTTTTCTGAAAGTCTCTAAAAAATCGCCTCTTCCCGAGCTCCAATCTGTCAAAAATAGAAAATAGGTCTAAGTCCCATTTTTAGAACTTAAACTCTCTGCCCAGTCATTTGCTCTACGCGATCGCGAACATTCCCACGCGATCGCAAATAACAGTTTTCCACAGCTCAGATTTAACCCTACGCGATCGCGGACTTTCCCACATGATCGCAATGCACAACATCATAGACCTACGTGTTCGCGAACTCGGCCATGGGATCGCGAAGCACAAAACGCATGACTTCTACCTCCACTCCACTTACTCTACGCGAACGCGACCTTCTTCAAGCTTTCGCGAGTCACAAAAATCTCAAAGCTACGCGATCGCATCCCGCTTCATGCGATTGCGAAGCATAAAACTCAGCAGCCCTCAATTAACATTACGCGATCGCGTATATCTCCACGCGATCGCGAAGCACAAAACCTCTACTGACCAACTAATCCTACGCGATCGCGTATAAGGAAATCAGATACAGATATCAGAAAATTCCAGTAGCTGTTTAAGTTCAAATTTTGATCCGTTAACCATTCGAAACTCACCCGAGCCCCTCGGGACCTCCACCAAATATACCAACAAGTCCTAAAACATCATACGAATTTAGTCGAGTCTTCAAATCACATCCAACAACCCTAAAAACACGAATCATATCCTAATTCAAGCCTAATGAACTTTGAAATTTCAAGTTTTCACAAACAATGCCGAAACCTATCAAATAACGTCTGATTGACCTCAAATTTTGCAAACAAGTCATAAATGACATAACGGACCTATTAAAATTTTCAGAATCGGATTTTGACCCCGATATCAAAATGTCAACTCCCGGATCAAACTTTCCAAAAATTCAACCTTCGTCATTTCAAGCCTAATTCTACTACGGACCTCCAAATAATTTTTCCGACATGCTCCTAAGTCCAAAATCACCATACGGAGCTATTGGAATCATCAGAATTTAATTCCGAGGTCGTTTACACATAAGTGAATATCCGGTCAACTTTTCCAACTTAAGTTTTTTTTTTCAATTATGAGATTAAGTGTCTCATTTCACTCCGAAATCCTTCTAAACCCGAACCAACTAACCCAATAAGTTATAAATCAACTCTAAGGCATAAATTGATTATTAAATGGGGGAACGGGGTTGTGATACTCAAAATGACCGGTCTGGTCGTTACATTCTCCCTCACTTAAACATACGTTCGTCCTCGAACGTGCCAAGAGTTGTTCGTAACCTTCAAATCTCTATTCCACCTTACCACGCACATACCCGGGGGTGATCCCACGTCACCCTATTCCATATATGCCTAACAACACAATACAACTAAAAATCCTTAACTTAACCTTAGCCCAAAAACCTTGGAATTCAATTCCCAACCTTCAGAATTTCTTTTCAAGACTCGAATCTCACATCTACATATTGTATAAGCCTGAACAAGCTGTATCCAGCCATAACCATAATCCCAGATATAATCGCATAACATACTACACAACTCACATACTCGTAACACCATTTCTGATCACAGTAGCTACTCAAAACCAACCAAGTACTAGTATAAAACCTCATATCAAGCCAAACCTCGTTCCAAAAACCTTCGTACACTGCTGATAATAAAAGAAACATGTAGAAATCTCATGACCCCTCATCAGAGCAACAAGTCATAGAGCACTCTCGCCCCAACCAGAACCATAATCACTTTCTAAGCCGACTTTCAATATTATCCTCCCAAATATACTGTAATCAAACCTGATAGTAACCATTTTAGGTCCAATGACATTATATTATTAAACACAACTATCCCATAGACACGCCATATCAATATAACTCAAGCCACAACTACGCAATCTGTGTACCCAAATATGGGAGATGCCTCAAGGAAGAGAACCATATTGCAAGTTCAACAAGCACCACTACAACCGCAATGTTACAACCAACTCCTCAAATTTTTTGAAGATGATAACCGTAGGTGCATATGCACATTATCGAGGAAGGAAATTAATATATCAGATAAATTATTATAGAAATAGAATTCCCACACATGGCATGGCACGGCACGGACAACTCACGTACCAATAATATGAATCGCCCGGCATAGTCACAGGACTCCAATCCCAGTATATCATACAGGAGCAATTAAACAAGTATAGTTGTATATGTTAATGAAATAAGATTCTCATGCTCCTGGACTGGTAGAAATGGCACGCCATAGTGTAAGCACGTGCAAAGTCTGCTATCACACTTCAAATCCGCAAATTATTTTTTTTAGAGCAGAATTAGTAACTACCCCGTATTGTCATGACCCAAAATCTCACCCGTCGTGATGGCGCCTATCTCAATACTAGGCAAGCCGATAATCTCAATAAACCAAAACTTCTCTTTAAGGTTGAAAATATAATATTTAAATACAATACAAACACTCCCCAAAACCTAGTGTCACTGAGTACATGAGCATCTAATATGAATACAAGTCTGAAAAATATAGTCTATAATAGTCTGAGACCAAATACGGTAAACAAAGAGATAGAGAAGGAGAGACAAGGTCTGCGGAACACGGCAGCTACCTCAAAATCTCCTGAAAATCAACTGTGCGAAAGGATCAACACCCGCTATGTCCGGGAATACCTCAATTTGCACACGAAGTGCAGGGTATAGTATGAGTACAACCAACTCAGCAAGTAACAATAATAAATAGGGAACTGAAGATAGTAACGAGCTATACAATTATGGTTCATTTCGAGTAATTCCAGCAAAGAATAGACATGCTATCAAATCTGGCAGTTTAATGTCAAATCAATTTTTATACAATTTCTGTTCATGTAATCCATATATCAATAATCTTTCAGAGATTTCACAATAATGACAGATAGCAACTAAGTGCAACAACAAATGGAAATCAAGTACAACCTTTTAGGACAACAATCACTCCCTGGGCTCCCAGCCTTCATCACTCTCTCAATGGGTACCCGCGCTCACTGGGGTGTACAGACTCCGGAGGGGCTACTACAGCCCAAGCGCTATAATTTGCACGAACAACTCACGTGCTGCACGGACAACTCACGTGCCGTAATATAAATATCTGGATCCGCACGGCCAACTCACGTGCTATAGTATAATATAAGGATCCACACGGCCAACTCACGTGCTGCACGGCCAACTCATGTGCTATAGTATAATATAAGGATTCGTACGGCCAACTCACATGCTATAGTATAATATAAGGATCTGCATGGCAAACTCACGTGCTGCACGGACAACTCACGTGCTATAGTATCAATATCTCACAATCAAGCCCTCGGCCTCACTCAGTCATTAATCTCTCTAGTCTTTCGGGCTCTCAATAATCATGAAATAAGCCCATGTGCGTCACCTCCAAAATAATCGCATGATACCAAAATCCGGGGTTTCATACCCTCAGGACCAGATTTAAAACTGTTACTTACTTCAAGCCGTGAAATTCTTATTCTGCAATGTCCTTTCCTCGTGAATTGGTCTCCAAACACCTTGAATCTGGTCATAAATAATTCGTTTCAGTCAATAAAATTCATTGGAATTAATTCCATAAGAAAATAATGATGTTCCATAAGAATCCGAAAATTAGCTCAAAAATTTTCCGTGGGGCCCACGTTTCGGAACTCGACAAAAGTTACAAAATCCAGAAACCCATTCAATCACGAGTCTGACTATACCAATTTTACCAAAATCCGACCCCAACTCGACCCTCAAATCTTCGATTTAAACCAAGAGGGTTTTCAAATTTTTCCAACACAATTCACCAATTAAATGATAAAAATAACCATGGATTCGGGTAATTTAACCAATATTGAGTTAAGAACACTTACCCCGTTGTTTCCTCTGAAAATCACCCAAAAATCGCCTCAATCCGAGCTCCAAATCGTCAAAAACTAAAAATTGGACGAAGTCCCATTTTCAGAACTTAAACTCTCTGCCCATAAATTTGCTATATGCGATTGCGAAGAACAATTTTCCATCGCCTAAGTTTTACTCTACGCGATCGCGGACTTTCCCACGCGATCGCGATGCACAACATCACAGACATACGCGATCGTGGACTAGTCCACGCGATCGCAAAGCACAAAACATGTGACTTATACTCCTCTCCACTTACTCTACGCGAACGCGGCTTTCATCACGCGTTCGCGAGTCACAAAATTCCAGAGCTACGCGATCGCATCCTGTTTCACGCGATCGCGAAGCAAAAAATGCCATTGCCTTACATTAACCCTACGCGATCATAGATATCCCTACGCGATCACATAAAACAAAAACCCCCACTGACAAAATAAGCCTACGCGATCGCAAACGCATTCACGCGATCGCGTAGAAGGAAAACATTATCAGATATCAGAAAATTCCAGCAGCTATTCAATTCCAAATTTTTGATCTGTTAACCATCCAAAACTCACCCCGAGCCCCTCGGGACCTCGACCAAATATACCCACAACTTCTAAAACATCATACGGACTTAGTCAAACTCTCAAATCACCTCAAACAACGCTAAAATCATGAATTACACCCCAATTCAAGCCTATTGAACTTTGAAATTTCTAATTTCTACAAATGACTCAGGAACCTATCAAATCACGCCCGATTGACCTCAAATTTTGCACACAAGTCATAAATTACATAACAAAAGTATTCCAATTTTTAAAATCGGATTCCGACCCCGATATCAAAAGTCAACCCCCCGGTCAAACTTCTCAAAAATTAAACTTTCGGCACTTCAAGCCTAATTCCTCTACGGACTTCCAAATAATATTACGGACACGCTACTAAGCCCAAAATCACCATACGAAGCTATTGGAATCATAAAAATACAAATCCGAGGTCGTTTACCCAAAGGTCCATATTCGGTCCACTTTTCTAACTTAAATTTTCAATTATGAGACCAAGTGTCTCATTTCACTCTGAGTTCCTTCCGGACCTGAACCAACTAACCCGATAAGTCATAAATCAATTGCAAGACATAAATTTAGCAGTAAATGGGGGAACGGGGTTATAATATTCAAAATGACCGGCCGGGTCGTTACACGTATATTTAGGGAATTATCTTCTTTGTAACCTCAAGTATAGCCCAAATAGTTCTCAACAAAGGTACGAATACGGGAAACATTATAAATTTACGCTTAACAGTTAACTCTAGGCATATCATAGCCTAAGCATTCTTTTCGAGTATAAATACCTGCACCAATGCCCGCACATTGGCTCAAACCTCACATATATGTGCATTTATAGCGCGTAGATATCACAAATAATTAACGTAACTAGTGCCTCCACTGAGTTAAAATAAAATACTCACCTCAAATAGGTCGCAACCCGAAACAATATACTTCTGAGAACTCTGAGTCTCCAAATTCATCGAACACATGAATAACCGTAACTGATCCCAACTCCATTACTAGAATGACTAACACATTCTTCTTGCATGATCATCCCACAAGGAAATCTTCATAATCCTTCCGTGCCACATAACAATAATTTGAATATCAGCAGTCTATTAACCATGTGAGTACCGCAATACTAATTATATATTTGTAAGTCAAAATACAATGTGCCTTCTGAAATCCGCACCCTTCTCATACAACACCAAGTAGTAATAGTATTCATCTAGTTATTTGGAACCGCCCATGTTGTCCAACATTCGTTACCTTCTCTTCAAGACTGAACTGCCACCTTGTACATGTAAATCTAACTTTCGCACAACACATAACATCTATCTTGCCATCATGTGAAAAGCACAAGAATCTCATTATCAACTCTGGGTCACCAGCAATTTACATACCAGTTAGTTAGAAACCTTCATCTTGTTTCCTTCCCAGGAGAAAATCATAATACACAACACGTTTCCCACACCAGTAGAAAATATATAGTTTAAACCATGGTAGAAACCATCAAGAACACTTTGAAATCCATCTGCACATAACCAAGCTATTAGAATTAAATTCCTCTAACTCGACCAAACCACGTAGGTCACCAAACCCAAGAATATTGCCACCAAAACATCTGTAGAGTCTCACCACATCATAATTACCCCTATAAATACCACAAACAAAACACCCACTCTGAAAATACCTTATTTGAGTCTAAGTCCGTTTCATTGACCTTCCTGATACCGAAATATAAAATCCATAATGATATACAAAAATGCCACAAGCCTCGACACCATCCAACTTAAATCTCAGATTTTATTGCCATAACCAATTCCACATTACACCGCCCAAATGGGCCAAAAGACATGTGCCCCATTAGCACAACAACTCTCAAAGAAGTAACTCTACTTTAATACCACTTATCAAATTCATACTCCGTGTGCACTACATCATTTACAAATAACAACTCACTCGTCCCACAATTTTTACATACTCATAAGTGCAATATAACCCGTATCCAGGAATTTCCTTATTTGAGTCATCCTCGATATCAGCTTCTGCAAGTCATAACTAACCCACCAGTATGCCTCATCCCAAAATTAAACCTTTACATATAACCATGAAATTGAATTATCAATAGTAGCCTCCCCCACTTGGCTCAAAGCCATAGATTAAAACATCCCATAACTCACAATACCAATACTTTATTACTGCCATAATGCCACAGTCAGTTCAATGAAACTTCTTCTCAAACTCATACAACGCCAACCATAAAAATACCCCAAATCATCCGCTAAGCTCGCAATCATTCTCTTGACACTCAATTCAACTTTCTCAGCCAGATTCAAATTTAAATCTCCACACATACACCCTACTGGCAGAAAAGAAACTCTCCACTCACATATAAGGAACATACCTATGTAGATTACTCCGCAGGGGATAACCCACCTGCTTAGCCTCAAATTGGTATCTTGTTATACCCTTTCGCAGTTACAATTACTACGCAATCACTTAATTTTTCCAAGTCCAAACTTATTAACAAGACATGAGAATTTAGTTTGTCCCAAAATTTAACAACATGAAAGATCCTCCAAAACATTCATACTCGAGACTGTACGTCACATCAAATCGAAAATCAAGCACCCAATGGCCTTTCCTTTACATTTCAAGGAAACAGTTCTCGTCATGTTCAAATTGTCTTAACACATCCCGCGGTCACATCATACCCATCACACAGTCATTCCACCGCTCATCGAGCCACAAATTCTACTCATAGGGTCATTACCGGACATATGAGTCCAATTGTACAAGCTGCAACTAAAGCTACCAAGCTTAAGCTGCGGTCTAAACCTGGCCTCAAGTCCTCCAGACTGGCCCATCACCAAAACACAGAATACACATCTCGAACCTCATTTATAGAATCACAAATCGGCGATGCACAGCTGATATCGAGCACTTATGTGCGCATACAAATACATGGAAGAAATTCAAAGAGTTATGTCTCAAGCTGAATCAATCCCGCACGATAAGGAAATAAAGATGGGAAGTATATATCCTAAATGCCCTGTAGCCTCTCGAAGATAGTTATGGACGTCATCATACCAATCCGCAAGACTCTACTACACACTTGCTCATGACTTGTACAACCTATGAACCTAGAGCTCTGATACCACCTTGTCACGACCCAAAATCCAACCAGTCATGATGGCACCTAACCCCGACCCGCTAGGTAAGCCAATTACCAACTATCTGATTCCAATAAAATTAATAAGGCAATTAATTAAAAGAAAGTATCTAAAACCAATACATTTCCCCAAGAACTGGTAGTACAAATCATGAGCTTCTAAGAATAGAATTTACAAAGCAGAAATAAAATAAATACATAGTTTGTTTGAATAGTACATAAACAGAGTTTTTATATATCTAAGGCTACCATGAACAAGAGGCAGCTATAACAGGAACGCAAGTACATCTTCAAATCCGGCAACCATCGAGCACAGCAATAATAGCAGCCAACATCTGCACGCAATGTGCAGAAGTGTAGTATCAGTACAACCGACCCCATGTATTGAGTAAGTAACAAACCTAACCTTAGGTTGAAACTAGTGACGAGTTTTTACCAAGGTCGGGTCCAAAACCAATAGTCCATAACAGCCTAAATCAAATAATACAAGAAGTAACTCAGAGATAAAATTCTCAGCTCGTTCATGATTCTAAAAATAGTTCTTCCTTTCAAGTACATCAATGAAAACCCAAATCGTTTACCGAAGTCGCCAAAAATATGAATAAGTTTGAAAACAATAGTTTTTAAAAAAATTCTTTCAATAATAAAGGAGATGTTTCATTTTCTTTCCAGATAACCCGTGTAAAACAAATGCATCACTATGCCCATCTAGCAACATGTGTGAGAAATCATAAATGATGTGATATGTTACAGCATGAGAAAAATACATCTCTATGCATGTATGTCATGTGTGCATCTCAATGCGATGCAGCTCAGTGATAAAATCATATGAATACTCTCAGAATATCATTTCACTCAGTCCTCCCAGTCACTCAGTCCTCACAGTCACTCAAGCCCCACAATCACTCAATCCTCCCAAATCACTCGGCACTCGCACTCGGCACTCACACTCAGTAGGTACCTGTGCTCACTAGGGGTGTGTACAAACTCCTGAGAGGCTCCTTCAACCCAAGCACTATAATCTGCACGGACAACTCACGTGCTGCACGGACAACTCACGTGCTATATTAATATCTGGATCCGCACGGACAACTCACGTGCTATACTAATATCTGGATCCGCACGGATAACTCACGTGCTGCACGGACAACTAATGTGCTATAATAAGCCAATCTGACATGTTGCGGCGTGCAACCCGATCCCATAATTATCCTCACAATCAGATCGTTAGCCTCACTCAGTCATCAATCTCTCCAGTCTCTCGTGCTCACAATGTCATGAAAATCAGCCCAAAAATGATGATATGATGTATCAATAAATAGCAACAGATACTACGAGATGTTATGAAATGAATGAACATGACTGCGTATGAAATTTCATTTTAAACAATTAATTTAACAACAATATGACCTATGTGGTCTCAATAATACTGGCACATAATCTCAGCATGATTTTTAACATGATTCTCAGCTCAATTTCTTTAACACATAAAACTACATAGAAAATGCCAAAATTATTTGACTACAAAATTTCACAAAACCAATAACATCACAATTTCTATAGTGCACGCCCACACGCCTATCACCTAGCATGTGCGTCACCTCCAAACAATTCACATAATACGTATATTCAGGGTTCATACCCTCAACACCAAGATTAGAAGAGTTACTTACCTAGAACAAGACGAATCCAAATTCCAAGCAAGATCAAAATACTCCAGAAATTCCATTATGAACGTATAAACTCCTAAACTGATCGAATCTAGCCACAATAAATTTGATTCAGTCCATACAAATTATAGAAATTTATTCCATATCAAAATACTAATTTTTCCACAAATATCTTAAATTACACTCAAAAATTACCTGTGGGGCCCACATATCAGAACCCGACAAAAGTTACAAAATACGAACGCACATTCAACCACGAGTCCAACCATATAAATTTTACTCAAATCCGACATCAATTCGACCCTCAAATCTTCAAATTAAACCAAGAGGGTTTTCACAATTTTCCAACTTAATTCACCAATTAATTGTTAAAAACAACAATGGAATCGAGTAATATGATCAATATTGAGTTAAGAACACTTATCCCGTTGTTTTCTCTGAAAATCTCCCAAAACTCGCCTCTTCCCGAGCTCCAATCCGTCAAAAATGAAAAATGGGACGAAGTCCCATTTTCAGAACTTAAACTCTCTGCCCAGTCATATGCTCTACGTGATCGCGAACATTCCCACGCGATCGTGAAGAACAGTTTTCCACAGCCCAAATTTTACCCTGTGCGATCGCGGACTTTCCCACGCGATCACGATGCACAACATCACAGACCTACGCGATTGCGTATTCAGCCATGCGATCGCAAAGCATAAAACATGTGACTTCTACCTCCGCTCCACTTACTCTACGAGAACGCGACCTTCTTCACGCGTTCGCGAGTCACAAAAATCTCAAAGCTACACGATCGCATCTCGCTTCACGTGATCGCGAAGCACAAAACTCAGCAGCCCTTAATTAATATTACGCGATCGCGAAGCACAAAACCTCTACTGACCAACTAATCCTACGCGATCGTAGACGCATTCACGCGATCGCGTATAAGGAAATCAGATACAGATATCAGAAAATTCCAGCAGCTGTTGAAGTTTAAATTTTGATCCGTTAACCATCCGAAACTCATCCGAGCCCCTCGGGACCTTCACAAAATATACCAACAGGTCCTAAAATATCATACGAACTTAGTCGAGTCTTCAAATCACATCCAACAATACTAAAAACACGAATCATACCCCAATTCAAGCCTAATGAACTTTGAAATTTCAAGTTTCCACAAACAACGTCGAAACCTATCAAATAACGTCCGATTGACCTCAAATTTTGCACACAAATCATAAATGACATAACAGACCTATTAAAATTTTCAGAATCGGATTTCGACCTCGATATCAAAAAGTCAACTCCCCGGTCAAACTTTCTAAAAATTCAACTTTTGCCATTTCAAATCTAATTCTACTACGGACCTCCAAATAGTTTGCCCGACACACTCCTAAGTCCAAAATCACTATACGGGGCTATTGAAATTATCAGAATTCAAGTCCGGGGTCGTTTATATATAAGTGAATATCCGGTCAACTTTTCCAACTTAAGTTGTTTTTTCCAATTATGAGACTAAGTGTCTCATTTCACTCCAAAATCCTTTCGAACCCGAACCAACTAACCCGATAAGTCATAAATCAACTGTAAAGTATAAATTGAGCAGTAAATGGGGGAACGAGGCTGTGATACTCAAAACGATCGGTTGGGTCATTACATTCGGAGTGTTCATTAAAGGTTAATGGAAGGATTTCGAGGAATTTGGCGAGTTGATTGTTCTAGATCATGTCGATGAAGGAAGAATCTTGGTGGGTTCCAGGTTTATGCAATAGTAGCTTCAAGCTAAGTGGGAGAGTCCCACCGCCTATAGTTGGATTGCATGGTCGTCTATTTGTAAGATTTCTGGTTATCGGCATATTGATGGGTTATTACGACTAAGGAAAGAGAATATCAGTGGTAGTTTGAGCAAGAGATTTGAGGAATGTGTGCTATAGTTGGCCTTATCGATTCATGCTCAAGCTTTGGGAAGACTCAGGATTTATGCTTCGTGTAGAGACGAGTTACAAGGGAGATGATTCGGCCAGGTGCTTCTTTGATAGGGTGCTCATGTGTTAGCAAAGCCTTGGGGTTGATTATATTCGGGACCAAGTCAGAGTGGATGACTCTCAATAACGGTCCTAGTAGATTCAAAAGTTAAGGTGTGGTGCCTAAGGATTTCGAGTCCATAGTATGGTTGAATATCGGGCTTTTGCAGCGGATTATGATAAAGGATCTTGGAGTGTTCCGTGTTATCTTTGGTCTACTGGGAATCATGAGAGGAAGGGGAGCATGTAACTTTGGATTTATAGAAGAATCATCAGAATGGGTGTATCAGTTGAAGACGCGATTATGCGCACAAGGAGGGTATGAAATGGTTCGTGGGTTTTGAGACAATGTGGTCTTGTGAAATAGGATCACTCATAACGAGTGCGGATTGAGTTCGCCATGTTTTGAATGGAGCTATTATTATTCCTAAGGAAAGTCTAGGGTAAATTAGAAAGATTTAGGTCGATTAGCAATGGTTGAATCGGCATAATGATGTCAATGATCAGCTCTTTCAGTGTGTTGGGTTATTCATGTGATTTGTGACAGTACGTGCAAGGTTTGACGGTCGCCGTAACTGATTTTATTTGGAGGCTTTCGAGTATTATGGCATGTTATGTGCATATGGATCCCGAAAGAGTTATGGTGGTTTAGACCACTACTTGAGTTTGGTATTTTCTGTGGATATGAGGATTCAGTCGCGTGTTGCGATAGTTCTCTTGGAATGAGTTAAGTAAAAGGTTTTTATGTGATGAAGTGTTTACCCTATTAGTAGTTCGGAAGTTAAGATGAAATTCTTGTACTCTTGTGCATTGGCGTGATTAAGTGCAGTGATCGGCATGGGATTCGGAAGTTGATAATCAAGGTTGCAGTTTGGTGTCGACAAGAATGTCAAAATCTCGGATGAGCGGGAAAGGATTCAGATGGTTAGAGTAAGCTGGTATTGCCTTTAGCGTCACCTGAGATCGGTGTCTTGTGTAAGAGGCTTTGAGTAGTGATTTTGGATTTTTGATTTGCTTTACAGCATTTGTGCGGCCGGTGGTATGGATGTGCAGACTTGCTATCTGGTGCGGAAGGTCGTGGGAGCACGTCCTACAAGAAGATTGTATAAGTGTGACATGTAGTCACTTGATTGATCGAAGAATGGAACCAAGTATGGAGAATGTAGTACTATTGTTCATGTGAGAATTTATGCCTGGAGGGCGCTCGGTTCATTTGGTTGTGGACTATGGAGGTTTGTTCCGGATATGATGGTTGTTCTTGTGTGTTATGGGGAATAGGGTTATTATGAACCCTTGAAAGGTTATCAGACTAGTACGGTGCGATCTGAATCGTCTTAAGGTCAGTGGGTGGATCTAGATATGAATGTGGGATCTATGTCGGGCCGGAGGTGTTCATTTCAACATCGTGCTCCTTGTGGAGGAGTATTTGGACGTTGGATGTTAATTCATCACCGGCTACTTCATGTAATACTATATTGTGCTATGTGAGTAGTGAAACGGCTTGTTAATTTCATATGTATTGAGGTTCGGAACAGGCGATGGTGTTGTGTGAGCAGGATGGCTCTCGAGATGCAGATCATATATCGCACCTTAGTTGTGCTTGAGTTTTGTAGCGCATGGCGCTATCTGTCTCCCCAGGGATGGTATTATGCACTTGGCGTGCTTGTGTCCAATATACTGGTATATTGTTTAGATCGGGTTGCACGCCGCAACAGTGTGATGTTGAGTACAGTCCCCTATAGCTATTTTTGTGTGTTTTGTTTTCCATTTTCTGAGGAAGGTTCATGACACATTTTTGGTTGTCTAAATTAGTTACGCGGGTTTAGTAATCCTTTCTAGAGTTCATTTTCCTTAGGTATCACGTTCGGGTTTGTAGCTTATTGGCACCCTGTGCATCAGATGAGACTTTTAGAAGTATCTAAGATGGCTTATTGCCTGAACAACTTATACTGGTGAGACGAGATCATTGGACGTGGGATCAGTGCAATCAAATTTATATGAGGCACATTAAAGAGAAAAAATCGTTATTTGGTTCATAATGAGGTGATGGTTCTTGTAAAGAGGAGAGACTCGGTGATTTGTTGACTTGGCAATTGGTTATGAATTTTTACACACCTCTTCCGTCGTGGCGACATCGCAAGAGTTGGAACAGGACTTATATATGTTTTGAGGTGCGTTGTGGGCATCAGACTCGTGGGATTTCGCTTATTGTTATCATAGGACGTTATTATGGTCATGTGAATTATACGGTGCATGGTGTGAATTCAGTAAGGGTATACAATCATATTTGGTACAGTTTGTAATGATTGATACGGTGTTCGTATGCTGGAAACAGGCCTAGTAGAGAATTTCAGATGTTAGAATTTGGCTCTAAAGCTAACTTGACTGAATAAAAGGGAGAATCTTTAGATTGCTCGAGCTAATGTGCTCAACTGGATTGTGGTAGCACGGGTAGGTGCACGAGGTGTTGACCAGTGATTTCGGTTAACTCCAGAGCAGTTCTTAGCACGTTCGAGGACGAACGTATGTTTCAGTGGGAGAGAATGTAACGACTCGTTCGGTCGTTTTGAGCTCTAGAGCATCGTCTGGTGGTTTGAGGCCATGAGCAGCTTCATTTCAAGTATTATGACTGGTACGCATGGTCGGAATTGAATGTCGGGGAGATCAAAGTTGGTATTGGAAAGAAAATCCTCATTTTGAAAGCCTTAAGTTGGAAGAATTGACTAAGATTGAATTTTTGAGTAAACGACCTCGAAAACGGGATTTAAAGGTCCCAACAGGTTCGTATGATGATTTAGGACTTGGGCGTATGTTCAGATCGGGTTTTGGGTAACCCAGGAGCGTTTCAGCGCCTATTGTGGAAAATAGAATTTTTAGAATGATTTCATAAATTTGGGTTGAAGTACATTTTAATGTTATCAAGGTCCGTTTGGGATTCCGAATCTGAAAATAGCTCTGTATGGTTATTCTAGTATTGGAAGCGCGTCCGGAAGTGGATTTAGAGGTCCGTAGGTCATTCGGTGGAAGTTAGAAATTTGAAGCTTTTTGAGAAGTTTGACCAGAAGTGAACTTTTGATATCAGGGTCGGATTCTAATTTTTGGAGGTTGGAATAGGTCTGTAATGTCAAATGTGACTTGTGTGCAAAATTTGAGGTCAATCAGACGTAATTTGATAGGTTTCGACATCGAATGTAGAAGATTGAAATTCTAAAGTTCATTAAGCTTGGAATGGGGTGTGATTCATGAATTCGACATTTTTTTATGTGATTTGAAGGCTAGACTAAGTTCGTAATGTGTTTTGGGACGTGTTGGTATAATTGGTTAAGGTCCCAAGGGCCCCAGGTGGATTCCGGGTGGTTAACGGATCGAATTTAGAATTTGAAGAAGAGTTGAGGCAACTGATATCTGGTGTACCCGCACCTGCGACGTTTTGACCGCAGGTGTGGAGGGCGCAAAAGCGACATTAGAGTCGCAGAAGCGGGGCAGGCTGGCCAACAGAAATAGATAGTACCTCGCACAAGTGGAAGCAGGCGTAGAAGCGGAAGGTTTCTCGCACTTGCGAAGCCGTAGGTATGGCTACTTGACCGCAGGTGCAAAGGACGGGGCTGGGCAGTGTGTTCTTTAAAACGAGAGCTTGGCTCATTTTAACCTCATTCCTCCATGAGAGCCGGTCTTGGAGCGAGTTTGGAGCTCATTCTTCGTCATCAATATCAAGGTAAGTGATTTCCACTTCTTTTAAACTAAATACATGATCATACATGGATTTGAACATGAAAATTAGTAGAAATTGTGGGGTTTTGGTAGAAAACCTAGAATTTGATATTTTTGGATTTTGACCACGATTTTGGGCGTGGAATTTGGAATAAATTACATATTTGAGTTCGTGGTGCCATGGGGTAAAGTTTATCTTCAAAAATTTGGAATTCGGGCACGTGGGCCCGAGGGTGATTTTTATCAACTTTTCGATCGGGGTTAGAAATTATTATAAATTGGATTATAATGAGTATTAGAGTATATCCTTATGGGTTTGTATATTTATTGGCTAGTTTTGTAGCGTTGGGCATCGGTTTGAGTCGCCGGAAGGGCTTGGGAACCGGTTAAGGAGCTGCGGAGCAAGGTAAGTCTCTTTTCTAACCTTGTAAGAGGGAATTTACCCCATAGGTCAAATAATTCAATATGTGCTTCTATTTGTGGGGGCTATGTACGTACGAGGTGACGAGAGTCCGTGCGTAGCTACTATTATGCTTATGTCCGGGTAGTCTAGCACCCAAATCACGTTATTCATGCGATGCTTGCATCCTACTTGTTAATTTAACCGTTTAAAACATATTGGAACTTGATAAAGGAATTTCAAAAGGGTTATACTTCACCTACTTGGGTTTTGGACGGGTCACTTGACCGTTAATAAGAATTGATATTTCTTTAAACATCAAACCTAAATAAATCCTTGATTTGGTTGTCCGAATGTGTTTATCTTTTGTGGAACGGGCCGAACGCCTCGGCAGATTAAATTGATGCATCTATGGTTCGCGCCGTTCGACCCTCCGGCAGTGCACAGTTTAATATTATATTGGATCGGGCCGTACGACCTCGACATGATTTGCGCATGACTTAATTGATTGTTTTGGAATTATTGATAATTGATATGGCCTCATTGGCCGGAGATATAAATCGTTAAAAGATGAAAATAAATTTGGAAATCCCTTATTAACAAGAGAATTATTTACCTGCTTCATGTTATTGAGTTTACCGTTGCCTTATAAAATCCATAATTTATTATATTATCAGTATATTATTATTGGACTACTAGTAAGTGTCAGAGTCGACCTCTCGCCACTACTTCTTCGAGGTTAGATTGGATACTTATTTGGTACACGTTGATTTACGTACTCATACTACACTTGCTGCACATTTTTGTGCAGGTGCATATATGTCTAGCAGCCTTGCATTCGCAGAGGTGTGGTCAATGCGGAGACTTAGGTGAGCTGCATTTCCATCTACGATCCGCAGCCATCAGAGTCCCCTTCAGAATTACTTATGTATTTTTCTGTCTAATTTGTATTCTGGACAGGTGTTGTATTTTATTTCATCTTCCTAGTTGATGCTCATGCACTTGTGACGCCGGGTTCTGGGATGATTATGGGATGTTCAGTATTGAAATTGAAAAACATTGTTATCTACTCTGTAAATTCATCCTTTACTAGTTAAATTGAAGTAAATTTACGATTTTAAAAATATTAAAATGAGAATTTAATTAACTATTTAGTGTTGGCTTGCCTGACAATGGTGTCCGGCACCATCACGATCTTTAACGAATTTTGGGTCATGACATAAGATTTTCGTACACACTACCCTCCCCATACCCCACTAGTAAGATTATACTGGGTTTGTTGTTCTTAGTTGTTCAGATTTTATTTTTGAAGATTGTTAATCTTTTTAACATGATAAAAGAAGAGAGTCGACTAGGTTATTTGACCAACATAGAAATAGTAGATCAATTTATATATAAAAGAACAAATAAATAATAAACGAGCACAATGGACATAGATTTTGTTTGGGGGATGAGACAGAGTTTTACAAAGTGATGGATGGAAGAAAGTTCATTTTTTTGGGGCATTTCTTTAATTTGTTTTGCTTTTTCCATATCTCAAATATGAGATTTTTGTGTTCTAAAAATACTTACTAGGTTTCTTCTTTCCTAATTTTTAGGCTCTTTAAGTTTGCTTGCAAAGTATGTTTGTATTACTTAAGCTTTATGTATAGAAATAATGGTATTATTTAAAAAGATTGGATTAGTATGATCTCATTTACTAGTTCAATCTAAAATAGATCTAAATCAAGTTCAATCAAACATCAATTTGATACTTATTTTTTAAAAGTTATATTTACTCAAGATGTCAATTATGGTATTCTATAGTTTGATTATGCTTAGTCATGATAAAATATTAAATATTGTGGCGATAGAGTGAACTAGTTTGTAAGATTTACTTGAAAAAAATAAAGAAACTAGATATGTTTTTTTCCATGCTCTGAATTAATACATTTGTATAGTCATTAGTAAAGTGTATAAATTATAATATATATTCGTATTCTGCGATATACTCTTTCTAGTTTCTATCTATAAGTATTCTTTTTTAGTTGATTTTTTTGCTATATATATAGGTTATTCTTAATGGATAAGAGTTGGATAAACATATTGCATAGGAATAATCCTCTATATGAGAATGGAGCCAAAG
Source organism: Nicotiana tabacum (assembly GCF_000715075.1). NCBI lineage: Eukaryota > Viridiplantae > Streptophyta > Magnoliopsida > Solanales > Solanaceae > Nicotiana > Nicotiana tabacum. Next base: position 110,949,339 of record NC_134081.1, on the reverse strand, counting down.
AGTTTCTTCATTTTGCCTCATTAGATAGGCCTAATGCATTTGAAATCTTGTGTCCATGTCGGAAGTGTCGTAATATGAAATTTATCCCGAAAGAGTTGATTGTTGAACATATTGTGGTTGATGGATTTCTACCTAGTTACGTTAATTGGATTATTCATGGTGAAACATCATCTTCATCAATATCTGTGGATAGATTAGATAGAGGTGATGAGATACAAGGCTTAGCAAATATTTATTGTAATTAAGATAATCTTGTAATTTAGTTTTCTTTTAATTGTAGTAATCTTCCTCTTTTGTGATAGATTTCTGATAACTCAATGGACGATCACCAACAATCACTATCACCTGTTTCACTTGTTCATTCAAATATGGTGAGTTTGTAAACTCATTTTAACTATATCGTTTTCTGCATACATTCGAAGAGTATAGTTTTAACTATGTCAATTTTTACTTTAGTTACGTAAAGCTTCAAAATCGCATTTTAAAATATAGAGACTATTTTACAGTAAAAAAGATTATGAGTATGTCCTCTCAAGGGAGATCATAGGGGCATATGTTTCTTGTCAGCAATTGTTGCCCTCTTTCTTTGAAGAGTCAAGGGTGTCACAAGCCACTGAATCTTAGGAGCTTTGCTCGTCTTTTTCCCGTTTTTGTTAGTGAAATTTCGGCGGTAGGTGTTGACATACTTCTTGATATCATATTCCTTGGAAAGGTTGAAGAGCTCTCTCATCTTTGAGGCATGTTCTTATGAAAAAGCATCACAACTCTTCAGGTTTTTCTGCAGCTTACACTTAAGGATAGAGTTTCATTTTTTAAACTTGTGTTTGACGATAATGGTGGCATTCTTGTTGCAGCTGTGAAGAAGTTAGCTTCTTTTTCCTTTTTGTTAATTGATAAGATTCCCATCAAGCATGATTTTACCCTCCTACATAAGGTATTTAGCATCTTGTAGAACCTGAAAGAAAGTGTAAGTTGAAGACTCTTGCCTAGATGAGGGAAATAAAGAGCTATGATTGAAACGCCATCATATTAGGAAAAAAAAATTATTATATGACTTTGTCCTGTTTTTTTATATCTTGTATTCACAATTTTCTAAGTTGTAAATTTTGTAAACTACCAGAGTAACCAATCTAATATTTCTTCTCAGGTTGACATAATTAAGAAGACTGGAGTTAATGAAGTTGGCACAAAGAAAAAGAAGCGGGTAAGTTTGAAAACATTACAAGGTTCTTATTCCTCCTTTTCAAAGGGAGAAACCCTTCATGTTATAGTTCGCAAAACTTATATAACATTCATTAGATTTCATCTTAGTATACCATTTACGGAAACTAATATTTCAGAATTCAACCCTCCCCTCTCCCACCCTGTTTCTGCCTCAGTCTCAAAGAAAAATAAAAACTAAAAGAGTAGGGAATGGTTTTCTTAAGTGCAAGATGAATTAAGAATAATTGAACATTTTCTTTTCCTTGGTAAAGGGTGAAACTGTGGTTTGTATTGAACACCATTTTTCTAGTACAGAATCTATGCTGAACTCTGATATGAAAATGCATTATTGACTGTTGATATAGCATTTGTTGCAAAAAATTCATTATTATCTTAGCGGTAAATAGATTCTCCTAAGTGAACTATCTCATTTAGATTTTGTTTCAACCTTTCTTGGGCAGGTAGTTTTATGTGTGCTTACTTGTATTTAGCTTATTAGGCCTGATCGTGTTTATATTTAATTAAATCTTGCAGAACCTCCATCGGATGGAGTTATATTTTCTCCCTTCCTCTCACATCCCCCCACAACCAAAAAATTATGATATTACAATATTTCAGTTGTTATTCGGTTTGGGCAGTTGCGTTCATTTTCTTGGATTTTTTACTTTATGCTGTCTAATCTTTCTCTCTTCGTTGCTAGTATTACATTCATTATCAATTTGTTTCTCTTTTAGAACATGAATCGGTTATTATTTTTGGTATTCCAATTATTTTAGAGGAGGAAAGAATTCACTTTATTATAAAGGTATAATTCTTTTTTTTCTTGTCACTTTTTGTGCAACATTCTTGAAGGAAGTGATGTCAATTACTGATAATGAAAAGCTTGACTTATGGAGAGTTGGTTTTATAAGATTTAGTCCAGAAGTTGAGAAAAATTAATTCGAATTAGGAGTGATCTTAAAGTACTTACACATTGAAATTACTATCTTTTATGATTTAGTTAGATTTAAGTTTTACGTGAGAATAAATCATTTGATTTGACATTATCTATCTTGTACTAAGTACGTTTTATATTGCTACTTTGTTCTTTGGTTAGTGTGCTAAAAGATATTTGCTTTACATTTACTTCATGTTTGTTATAAAAGTTGACATTTGTGAATGTAAATGTGTTCATGATAAAGCTAAACAGAGCATTATTATTTACATTCTAAAAAATATGATACCGACAATAATTTAAATGTCAAACATTTAATGCGACATTTTGCTATGTTGTAAAAGATATGTCACTAATTTTTTTTTAATAACATTCACATAAAGTGGAAACGACATTTTGTATATGTTGTGAATTTTCTTAGTGACATTTACCAAAATGTCAGGAAATTTCAATACGACATTTTGTGAAGATCATACGTAAATATCGTATTGTTTTAGTAACATTAATCTAATTGTCGAATATTTTAAGTGACATTTCCTATATGTTGTAAACTAAATGTCGTAACATTCTTACCGATATTTACCTAAATATCATAAATTAAATGTCATAAATGTCTTCTTGATATTTACCTAAATGTTGCAAAGTAAGCGTCATAAATTTCTTATCGACATTTACCTAAATGACGTAAATAAATGTCATAATTTCTTATTGACATTTACCTAAATGTCGTAAATTAAGTGTCATAATTTCTTACCGATATTTATCTAAATGTCGAAAAATTACCGATATTGAAATTAACGACATTTGATGCAAATGTAAATTAAATATCGGTAAATAAATTTGTGACATTTAAACAGCTTAATATGACATTTATTAAATGTCGTCATATCTCCACTTTCTTATAGTGAGTGGTCTAAGTAGATGATAGATTATATGTACCTTGTAATATTTTGATGATCTAACAAACTTAATGACAAGAACCAGATAAGGAACCTGATACACACCCTCAAGTATGTGGGAATAACAAGTCTCAAGCTGGAGATGTACATCAACTCTTCAGACGATAAAGAAACAACAAGGGGAACAGGTGGACATCAGTTCCCCTGGTGACTGTACCCAGTCAACTCTCCAACAGCTGTAAAGTTGCTGCCTGCACACGCAACGGTACAAAATCAGTCCAGCGGTCAACTTTATGGGCAATGCCTTTTACCTAACTTACTTACATCATTCAAGTGATGTCACAAATGAGTTATTTACATTAAGCAAAAATAAAACAAAACACTTGCACATTCAGAATCGATCAAGCATTCTCTCAAGTCTGTGTCAATCTTGCAAGTGATTCTCAAGGGCATCAAAAACAAAGAACAACATAACAAATGATCGGTTTCATGTATTGAGTCATTACATGTCCTTAGTTGTGTTGCACATTTGTTAAAGCACTTTACTTGTACTTCCTACTTAGCTTAGTTAGAAGCATTGCGTAGGAAATCCTTTGTAAATCATAAACCCTTGTGTTTGTGTCTTGGCTAGAGTTAGTCGAGTTGTAAAGTCTTTGTAATAGAGTTATTACAAAGTGATTTGTAATAGAGGTTTTACAAGTTAGTGGGGATTAAGAGGTTAATTCCTAGATTACAATAGGTATTAATATAAAGTTTGCTCAGTAGTGAAGTTGAAATCCTACAAAGGTAGGTCGTAGTTTTTAATCCCGTGAGCTGGGAATTTTCCACGTAAAATTTCTCTGTGTGATTTACTTACTGTAGTGTGAGTGTGTTCTTTGGGAACTTATAGAGAACCTGGTTCTCTACATAGTTTGGTGGACCCTTAGTTTCTATCAATTGGTATCAGAGTAGGTTCTTTCTATCAGGCTAACACTGTAACGACCCGATGGGTCATTTTGAGTATTGCAATCTCGTTCCCCCATTTACTGCTCAAATTGTGATTTATGATTGTTATTTGACTTGTCGGGGTAATTAGTTCGGATCCGGTAAGGTTTTGGAATGATTTGGAACACTTAGTTCCAAGGTTTAGAATTTAAGTTGAAAAGGTTGACCAGATGTTGACTTATGCGACTCAGGGATTTTGGGTTGAACAATATACCGATGTGTAAAGGAAAATTTTGCCGGAAAAAAGGGTCATTTCTGCGACCACTATGCAATCACAGAATCACTATGCGGACCACATAATGGTCGAAGAGTGGATCAGGAGAGGGGCAATAATTGAGGAAAATCGGCGGTGCATTATGCAACCGCAAACCTGTTCTATGGTGCATTATGCGACTGCAGACCGGGTCAGTCACGCCCAATTTTGGAGGCCAAATTATGCGGCCGATATGCGGACCACATACGTGTTATGTGATCGCATATGTGACTTAGTCAATTTAAAGCCCTTGAAGCTCTTTCTAATTTTTTACCTGACCCAACTTCAATTTAAAGCCCTTGAAGCTCATTTTGGAGTCAAAATCTGATATTTTAGAGAGAGGTGAGAGAATTTTAGAGAGATAAAGTGAAGACTTAGTCATTTATCCATCAATTCTTGTTCAAGGTTTGAAGATTTCACAAGGATCTTGCTAGGGCTTCAAAGAGGTAAGAATTTCTTTTCCCAATTCTTTAATTTCAGGTTTGGAGTAAAGATGGGTAATTAAAAGTATGATTCTTGGGTGTTAGAATATTATTTATATATACACATACCAATAAGGTTTATGGAAAGATTATTAAGTTCAAATGGGTAAAGATTGGGTTGAAAATGGTAGAAATCTTTATGGACTTTAATTGAAGATTTGAGGGTCTAGTTGATGTCGGAATTTGGTGAAATTTGTATGGTTGGACTCGTAGTTGGATGAGCGTTCATATTTTGGAATTTTTGTCGTATTCTGAGGCGCAGGCCCCACGGGCGATTTTTGACTGAATTTCGGATTTTTATTGGAAAATTAGTACTCCCTCTGTTTCAATTTATGTGAACCTATTTTCTTTTTAGTCTGTACCAAAAAGAATGACTTCTTTCCTTATTTGGAAATAATTTACCTTTATATAATGATTTATAGCCACACAAAATATATGTGCCTCATTTTTAACCACAAGTTTAAAAGTCTTCTCTCTTTTCTTAAACTTTGTGCCCAGTCAAATGAGTTCACATAAATTGAAACAGAGTGAGTATTTCCTTATGGAATTAATTATAATAATTGGTCTTAACTGAATCAAATTAATTGTGGCTAGATACGAGGCTTTCGGAAACCAATTCTCGGGGCAAGGGCATAGCGGAATAAAGAATTACACGGTTTGAGGTAAGTAACAGTTCTAAATTTAGTCATGAGGGAATGAAACCCCGGATTATATGTTATGTGATTAGTTTTGAGGTGACACACATGTTAGGTGACGGGCGTGTGGGCGTGCACCGTAGGAATTATAACTTGGTAAAATTCTATGGGACTGCATAGTTGAATAATCTGTTGTTATCCGTACATTCTCTACGTGTTAGAGAAAATGAGTTGAGGCTCGTATTAAAAATCATTCTTAGGCATATGTTGTTATTGTTGGTACCCACTGGGGTCATTTCTATGGTTGAATTATATGATTCAAATTGAAATTTCACACTCAGTCATGTTCATTCATTTCATATCATATCTCAGTCTCTATTGCTATTTATTGATGCATCATATTATCATTTTGGGGATGATTTTCATGACATCTTAAGCCCGAGAGACTGGAGAGGTTGATGACTGAGTGAGGACGAGGGCCTAATTATGAGGATATATATGGGATCGGGCTACGCGCTGCAGTATGTTTCATTACTATATGCCATGATTAGGTTGTTATAGCGCTTGGGTTGAAGGAGCCCCTCCGGAGTCGTACACACCCTAGTGAGCGCAGGTACGTACTAAGTGCGAGGGTTGAGTGCGAGTGCCGAATGATGAGTGACTGTTACTTTGAGAGTATGCATTGATTTCATTATTTGCTGCATTTCAGCTGTCATATGTCACTATTTTGGAAATTTCGGAAAAAACATTATTTTCTGTTTCGGTCAAACTTGATTTGAAATTTCAGTGAAATCTTAAATGTTGAACTTGAGAGCATGCCTACTCTTTTATATTGGAAAGTATTGTATTTGGACTTAGCTGAGAAGCTCGTCACTATTTTCAGTTCCTTATTTATTATTGTTACTTACTGAGTTGTTGTACTCATACTACACCCTGCACTTCGTGTGCAGATCCAGGTGATCCCAAATACAATGGATGTTGATTCTTTTGCACAGTCGATCTTCCGGAGATTCAGAAGTAGCTACCATGCTTTGCATACCTTGTCTCTCCTTCCATATCCTTTTGTTATTGTATTTGGTCTCAGATTATTATTAAAGACCATATTTTTCCCAGACTTGTAATGTATAGATGCCCATGTACTCAGTGACATCGGGTTTTGGGAGTGTATTTATTTTTTATGTTTGTGGGATTTACTCTTAAACTTAATTATTATGTTTTCAGTATTTAAAAGAAATTGTGGGTTAGTGATGTTGTCGGCTAGCCTAGTATCGAGATAGGTGCCATCACGAAGGGTAAGATTTTGGGTCGTGACAAGTTGGTATCAGAGCCTAGGTTACATAGGTCTCACGAGTCATGAGCACGTTTAGTAGAGTCTTGCGGATCGATACGTAGACATCTGTACTTATCTTTGAGAGGCTGCCGAACCCTTAGGAAAATTTTACTTTATTGTATTCTATCGTGCGAACTGGTTGATTCTGGAAAACTAAAATTTTGTTATTCTATTCTCTCATAGATGGTGAGAACACGTACTACCGGATCGAATGGCCAGCCACCAGTGCCACTTGTTGGGGCCGCCACCAGTTAGGGCCGCGAGAGGCCGGGGCCGAGGTAGAGGTTGAGGTATCGCTCGTACAATAGTTGGAGCAGGACCTGTAGCACTACCAGTTGCTCCAGCTCAAGAGCAGATTCCAAATGTAGTTGAGCCGTCTAGACCCGCTCAGGCACCAGCTGTGCCCATTGAGATTCCAGGCCTACAGGAGGCTTTGACTCAGATATTGACAGTTTGCACTGGCCTTCCTCAGGTGGTTTCGGCTCAGGCCGCACCAGCCACTTCTCAGGTCGGGGAGGTACTCATATCCCTGTTTCTCGCACTCCAGAGCAGGTAGTGCAGGGACTTCAGATACTGAGGGTACTACCAGCCCAACCGGCTGCAGCTGCTCAGGCCCCGGTAGTCCCCGTTATGGCAAATGATGAGTAGAGGAGACTTGAGATATTTGGGAGGCTTCGACCTCCATCATTTAGCGGTGCTGAGTTAGAGGATGCTCAGGGTTTTCTGGATAAGTGTCATTGGATGCTTCAGACAACGGGTATTTTGGAGACTAGTGGAGTCTCGTTCATCACTTTTTAGTTTTCTGGTGCTGCCTTCAGATGGTGGGAGGCCTATGAGAGGCGCAGACCGGTCAGAGCAATACCACTTACATGGCAGGAATTCTCCGTTCTCTTTTTGGAGAAGTTTGTACCGCAGTCTTGTAGAGAGGAGCTGCACAGACAGTTTGAGCAGTTACGTTAGGATGGCATGTTTGTGACGCAGTATGAGATGAGATTTTCTAAGTTGTCTCGTCATGTGGTTTGGTTGGTTCCCACTGATAAGGAAAGGATTAGGAGATTCATTGATGGCCTCACATATCATCTTCGGTTACTTATGACTCGGGAGGGGGTATCCGGTTCTACTTTTGATGAGGTAGTTGACATTTTTTGGCAGATAGAGATAGTCCGTAGCCAGGAACGTGGAGAGAGGGAGGCCAATAGGCCTCGTGGTCCAGGTGATTTCAGATGTATTCCTTCAGGGGGTCAGTTTTACCACGGTAGGGGTCGTACTTACAGACACGCTCAAACGGGTCGTCCAACTTACCGTGGTGTATCATCCAGCCATGGTTCATACAGTTCTCATCAGGTTCAGCCATCCCTTGGCACCCTTCCAGCCCAGAGTTCGTCCCCTGCCCCTTCAGTTCAGGGTTCATATGCACCAGGTGCTTCTAGCAGTTCTTCTGCATCTCGGGGCTCGATTCAGTCCGCACCACCACTAGTACCGGGGAGCTGCTTTGAGTGCGGGGAATTTGGGCATATGTGGAGACGGTGTCCTTATTGCTCGGGAGGTCCAGTGCAGTAGAAAAGTCAGACTACGACTTCAGCACCAGTTACTTCTCAACCCGCCCAGCCAACGCGGGGTGAGGGTCAGTCAGCTAGGGGTCGCCCAAGAGGGGGAGGTTGATCAGGTGGCGGTCAGGCCGGATTCTATGCTTTTCCTGCCAGGCCAGATGTTGTTGCCTCAGATGCAGTGATCATAGGTACTGTCTCAATGTGCCATAGTGAAGCTTTTATATTATTTGACCCTGGTTCTACTTATTCGTATGTGTTATCGTACTTTACTCATTATCTGGATATGCCCCATGAGTCCTTAGTTTCACCTGTTTGAGTGTCTATGCCGGTGGGCAATACTGTTATTGTGAACCGTATGTATCAGTCATGTGTGGTAACTATTGGGGGACTAGAGACTAGAGTTGATCTTTTATTTCTCAATATGGTTGATTTCGATGTAATTCTGGGTATGGATTGGTTGTCTCCTTGTCATGATATTCTGGATTGTCACGCAAAAACCGTGACGTTGACAATGCCAGGGTTGCCAAAGGTTGAATGGAGAGGTTCTCTAGATTATGATCCTAGCAGGGTAATTTCTTATTTTAAAGCCCAATGTATGGTTGGGAAGGGTTGTTTGTCGTACTTGGCTTTTGTGAGAGATGTTGATGTAGATACTCCTACTATTGATTCAGTACCGGTAGTGAGAGATTTTTCTGATGTATTTTCTGCAGACCTACCGGGTATGCTGCCCAACAGGGATATTGATTTCGGTATTGACTTGGTGCAGGGCACTCAGCCCATTTCTATTCCTTTGTATTGTATGGCACCAGCTGAGTTAAAGGAATTGAAAGAGCAACTTCGGGAACTTCTTGATAAGGGGTTTATTAGGCCTAGTGTGTCGCCTTGGGGAGCATCGGTTCTGTTTGTGAAAACGAAAGAAGGTACTATGTGGATATGTATCGATTACAGGTAGTTGAAGAAAGTGACAATCAAGAATAAGTATCCTTTGCCGTGTATTGATGATTTATTTGATCAACTTCAGGGAGCAAGGGTATTCTCCAAAATTGATTTGAGATCTGGGTACCACCAGTTAAAAATTCGGGATTCGGATATTCTAAAGACGGCATTCAGGACTCGTTATTGTCACTATGAATTTCTTGTGATGTAATTTGGGCTAACAAATGCCCCAGCAGCATTCATGCGCTTGATGAATAGTGTATTCCAACCATATCTTGACTCATTTATCGTAGTATTTATTGATGATATCCTGGTGTACTCATGTAGCCAGAAGGAGCATGCACGACACTTGAGTATTGTACTACAGAGACTGATAGAGGAGAAACTTTATGACAAATTCTCCTAAGTGTGATTCTGGCTTAGTTCGGTTGCATTTTTGGGACACATAGTGTCAAGTGAAGGGATTAAGGTGGATCCGAAGAAAATAAAGGAAGTTCAGAGTTGGCCCAAGCCATCTTCAGTTACTAAGATTCAGAGTTTTCTCGGCTTAGCCGGTGATTATCGTCACTTCATGGAGGGTTTCTCGTCTATTGCATCGCCTATGACTAAATTGACCCAGAAAGGTGCTTCGTTTAGGTGGTCAGATGAATGTGAAGAGATCTTTCAGAAGCTCAAGACAACTTTGACTACAGCTCCAGTATTGGTGTTGCCTACGGGTTCAAGGTCTTATACTGTTTATTGTGACGCGTCGTGTATTGGTCTCAGCGCAGTGCTTATGCAAGACAGTAGGGTGATTTCCTATGCGTCCAGACAGTTAAAGGTACATAAGAAGAATTATTTGGTCCACGACCTTAAGTTAGCAGCTATTGTTCATGCCTAGAAAATTTGGGGCATTATTTGTACGGGGTCCATTGTGAGATTTACACTGATCATCGGAGTCTACAACATTTGTTTAAATAGAAGGATTATAATTTGCGGCAGCGAAGGTGGTTGGAGTTGCTTAAGGATTATGATATCACAATTCTCTATCATCCCAAAAAGGCCAATGTGGTGGTCGATGCCTTGAGTCATAAAGCGGAGAGTTTGGGCAGCTTAACATACTTACCGGTAGCAGAGAGGCCTTTAGCCTTGGATGTTCAGGCCTTGGCTAACCAGTTTGTTAGATTGGATGTTTCAAAGCCGAGTCGAGTTTTGGCTTGTGTGATTTCTCGGTCTTCTTTATATGATCGCATTAGAGAGTGCCAGTATGATGATTCCCATCTGCTAGTCCTTAAGGACACAGTTCAACACGGTGATGCCAAGGAGGTGACTATTGGGGATGACGGTGTATTACGGATGCAGGGCATGCTATGTGTGCCTAATGTAGATGGTTTGCGTGAGTTGATTCTCCAGGAAGCTCACAGTTCGCGGTACTCCATTCATCCAGGTTCCACGAAGATGTATCAAGATTTGAGGTAGCACTATTGGTAGAGGCGAATGAAGAAAGATATAGTTGGGTTTGTAGCTCGATGTTTAAATTGTCAACAGGTAAAGTACGAGCATCATAGACCAGGAGGATTACTTCAGAGACTTGAAATTCCGGAGTGGAAATGGGAGCGTATTACCATGGACTTCGTAGTTGGGCTTCCACGGACATTGAGGAAGTTTGATGCGGTTTGGGTGATTATAGATCGATTGACCAAATCTGCGCATTTTATTCCAGTTGGTACTAATTATTATTCGGAGCGGTTGGCTGAGATTTATATCCACGAGATTGTTCGCCTACACGATGTGCCGGTGTCAATCATTTTAGATCGGGGCACGCACTTTACATCACAGTTTTTGAGAGCAGTGCAGCGAGAATTGGGCACACAGGTTCAGTTGGTACAGCATTTCACCCTCAGTCAGACGGGCAGTCCGAGCGCACTATTCAGATATTGGAGGATATGCTACGTGCTTGTGTCATTGATTTTGGAGGTTCTTGGGATAAATTTCTGCCACTTGCGGAGTTCGCTTACAATAACAGCTACCAGTCGAGTATTCATATGGCTCTGTATGAGGCATTATATGGGAGACGGTGTGTCACGACCCAAAATCCCACCATAGGCGTCGTGATGACACCTAGTCTCTAAGACTAGGTAAGTCGATTAAAATTACATTTCAAGACATTGTTTTTTTTATATACCAACAGCGGAAATAATTACAAATATAACAACCTCCCAAGATTGGTAGTACTGAGTCACGAACTCTAACTGAATACATGGGCCGATCATGAGGACCGAATATACAATACTGTTTGATTAAAAATTAACAGTACAATGAAATGAAAAGACTCCACGGGACTGCGACGACTAAGCAGCTCTATCTTGAATTCTTACGATCCCGCTTAAACTCTGCCCAAGTCTGATATCTCCAATACCTGGCTCTGTACAAACATGTGCAGAAGTGTAGTATGAGTACACCACGGTCGATACCCAGTAAGTATCAAGACTAACCTCAGTAGAGTAGAGACGAGGTATAGTCAAGACACTCACTAGTCTAATAACTTGTTCAATATAATATACAAAATAATAGGAAACAAATAACAATAAGGGCAATATAAAACAACCAGTGATATGCACAGTAAAACAATAAAATCACCATTAATATCGCTCAACAATTGATAAATACAATTACACCCAGTTATATCAAGTTCTTCAATTAAATATCTTTCGCATAAAATTCTTACGAATAAAACTCTTTTTCAAATATAATTTCCTCAAATAAATATCTTTCGAATATAAAATTCTTTCACTAAATCTCTTCAAATATAACTATTTTTGAATAAAAATCCTTCCAAATAAATATTTTGAATATAATTCTTTCAATTAAAAAGTCACCATGTGACACCTCATTTCATAATCATAAAAATACGGGCCTCAGCCCATTTTCATATTTCCACAGCACTTCGTGCCCATAATTAAATCATCATATTTCACCGGCACCTCGTGCCCACTTTTCATATCACAACTGCATGGACAGTTCACATGCCAATATTATTATCATTTAATCACAGCACCTCGTTCTCACATTTCATATCACAACTGTACGGACAATTCACGCGCCAATATCTTCATTATTTACTCACGGCACCTCATGCCCACATTTCATTTTATAATCCGCCTCGCAATAGCCACAGGCTCTCAATTTTAATATAAATCAGATTGTTATCAATTTACCAACAACAAGACAAATTGCACAAGGTATAAAATAAACACAAGAAAATCACATCACATGAAAATCACCAACACCACAACTCCACATCATCACATATCGTCCCTGACAATATCCACCCTTATCGCTCCTATTGCCACCCTTATCGATCCGCCCAGACAATATCAATAGCCACCCTTATCGCTCTTATTGCCACCCTTATCGTTGCTATAGCCACCCTTATCGCTCTTATAGCCACCCTTATCGCTCCGCCCAGATAATATTCTAACAAACACAACAACAGTGAAATACCATCTTTATACCCATATAATATCAACGGTGAAATGCCACCCTTATCTCCCCAAAATAATAACTCACACAACACAACAACGGTGAAATTCCACCCTTATCAGGGCAACATAACAAAATTAATTCATATCACAATTTGCCCAATGGCTACAACCAAAGTTCCAATGATACAACCAAATCCATTAATTTCATAATAAATAGCCGAAGGACCCACACAATGTGTACAACACCCCAAAAATAATTAACAGAGATAGAAATTACTCAGCATAAAACAAAGCCTTCATTAATCCAAACTTAGATAATTATATTAACTCTTCTTTTTAAACTTACTTAATTAATTATTTGCATAGGAAAAATTCTTATTGAAATTAAATTCCAAGAAATATCAAACCAACAATACTCATGAAATTACATAAATTTTCAAATAACAATCACATCAAATTGTCATATAAAAATAAATTCAAGAATAAGGATTTAGGCATGGCAAGTAGATGATTTAATAAATACTAACAATTATCCAAATTACTACACAATTTGCCCAAGACTTTAACTCATTGAATTTTGCATATATAAGCCCGTGTATGTACACGGCTTTTTCACATTTCACAAATGGAATATAAGACTCGATACCTAAGGGGTAATTCCCCCACTCGAGGTTAAGCAAGATACTTACCTTTTTGAAGTTATGCCGATATTCCAAAATCGCTTTCTTGCTTGAATTGACCTCCGGACCGCTCAAATCTATCCAAATTAATTGTATAACTTCATTAAAATTCATCGGAAATAATTCCGGATAATAAAACGTCGACTTAAAAAAATTTATTCTAAAAGTCAACAAAAGTCAACGCGGGACCTGCCTCTCGAAACCCAACATAATATTCACGAAATCCGAACACCCATTCCGATACGAGTTCAACCATACCAATTTTACTCAAATCCGAAATCAACTCAACCCTCAAATCTCCAAATTAAACCAAGAGGGTTTGTACAATTTTTCCAACTTAATTTGCCAGTTAAATGTTAAAAACAATCATAAATTCGGGTAATTTGACCAATATTGAGTTAAGAACACTTACCCCATTATTTTTCTTGAAACACTCCCAAAAATCGCCTCTTCCCGAGCTCAATCCATCAAAAATAGTCCCATTTTCAAAACTTAATGTTTCTGCCCAGGCATCAAAGAATCGTGATCGCAGAAGAAAGAATGCGATCGCGTAGAAAGAAAGTTGCTACTACCCCAAAGGTGTTACGTGATCGCGGACAGATTTGTGCGATCGCGAAGAAGGAAAATCTGGTGCCCACGAACTGAGCTACGCGAATGTGTGAAGAAGCAGGCGAACGCGAAAGAGGGAAAGGCATACATACACGTTCGAGGACAAAAGAATGCGAACGCGTAGAGGAAATGATCACCAATCCCCAACTCACAATTTCTACTACGCGAACGCGAATGTGGAGCTGCAAATGCGAAGAAGGGAAAGGCGGACCTTCGCGATCATGGATGAAGGCTCGCGGATGCATAGAACAAATAATTCCTCCTCTACAATAACACTTCGCGAATGCGAAGAAGATGACGCGAACGCAATTAAGGAAACTAGATGACAGATTCAGCAGTTCAAAAATAGAAGAAAATGGCCCGTAGCCCATCCGAAACACACCCGAGGCCCCCGGGACCCCGTCTAAACATACCAATAAGTTCCATAACCTATCATGGACTCACTCGAGGCCTCAAATCACATCAAACAATATCAAAATGATGAATCGCACTTCAAATCAAATCTATAAACTTTAAACTTTCAAATTCTATATCTTGCATCGAAACACATCAAATCAATCCGAAATGACTTCAACTTTTGCACACAAGTCATAATTGACATAACAAAGCTATTCAAATCTCCAGAATCTGATTCCGACCCCGATATCAAAAAGTCAATCCCCTGGTCAAACTTTTCAAAAATTCATCTTTCGCCATTTCAAGCCAAATTCCTCTACAGACCTCAAATAATTTTTTGGACACGCTCCTAATTCCAAAATCACCATACGGAGCTATTGACATCATAAAAATTCCATTCCGGAGTCGTTTACTCAAAAGTCGACTCTTCTGTTAACTCTTTCCATTTAAGCTTCTAAATAAGGATTGTTCTTTTAATTAAATTCTGAATCTTCAGTAAATCAAACTCGACCACACCCGCGGGTCATAATACATATTGTGAAGCTGATCAAGACCTTAAGTTACTAAACAGGGCATTAATTCTTAAAATAACAAGTCGGGTCGTTACACGGCATCGATCTTCGGTTGGTTAGTTTGAGCCGGGTGAGGCTAGGCTATTAGGTACTGACTTGGTTCAAGATGCTTTGGAGAAGGTTAAAGTAATTCAGGAGCGGCTTTGTATGGTGCAGTCTAGACAGAAGAGTTATGCCGACAGGAAGGTCCGTAATATTGCTTACATGGTTGGGGAGAAGGTTCTGCTCAAAATTTCACCAATGAAGGGTGTGTTGAGGTTCGGGAAGAAGGGCAAGTTGAGCCCTCGATATATTGGGCCTTTTGAGATACTTAAGAAAATTGGAGAAGTGGCTTATGAACTTGCTTTGTCACCTAGTCTATTAGGTGTTCATCCAGTGTTCCCTGTATCAATGCTCCGAAAGTATGTCGGGGATCTGTCTCATATTTTGGCTTGCCAGGGTAATTGATTCAGGTCCGGTGAGGTTTTGGAATGATTTGAAACACTTAGTTCCAAGGTTTAGAATTTAAGTTGAAAAGGTTGACCGGATATTGACTTATGTGTAACGACCCCGGAGAAATTTTGCTAAGGAAATTAAGGTTAATCTGTGTCAGAATCGATCAAAGAATTGAGTCATTACAAGTGATTCTGAAAGGCATCAAGAACAACGAATAACATAACAAAGGACCAGTTTCATGTATTAAGTCATTACATGTCCTTAGTTGTGTTGCACCTTTGTTAAAGCACTTTACTTGTAATTCCTACTTAGCTTAGTTAGAAGCATTGCTTAGGAAACCCTTTGTAATTCATAAACCCTTGTGTTTGTGTCTTGGCTAGAGTTAGTCGAGTTGTAAAGTCTTTGCAATAGAGTTATTACAAAGTGGCTTGAAATAGAGTTGTTACAAGTTAGTGAGGGATTAAGAGGTTAATTCCTAGGTTACAATAGGTTGTAATCTAAATTTTGCTCAGTAGTGAAGTTGAAATCCTACAAGGGTAGGTCGTGGTTTTTAATCCCGTGAGCTGAGAATTTTTCACGTAAAATTTCTCGGTGTCATTTACTTACTGTAGTGAGAGTGTGTTCTGTGGGAACTTATAGAGAACCTGGTTCTCTACATAGTTTGGTAGACCCTTAGTTTCTATCAATTGGTATCAGAGCAGGTTCTTTCTATCAGTCTAACACTGTAACGACCCGACCGATCACAGAATCACTCTGCGGACCGCATAATGGTCGCAGAGTGGATCAGGAGAGGGGCAAGATTTGAGGAAACTTTGCGGTGCATTATGCGACCGCAGACATGTTCTACAGTGCATTATGCGACCGTAGAATAGGTATGCGGGCCGTATAATGACCGCAGACCGGGTCAGTCAAGCCCAGTTTTAGAGGCCAAATTATGCGGACCGCATATATGTTATGCGATCGCATAACTGCGTCGGGGCTTCCATTCTTTCTAATTTTTGACCCGACCCAACTTCGATTTATAGCCCTTGAAGGTCATCTTTTAGCCAAAATCTGATATTTTAGAGAGAGGTGAGAGCATTTTAGAGAGAGAAAGTGAAGACTTAGTCATTTATCCATCAATTCTTATTCAAGGTTTGAAGATTTCATAGGGATCTTGCTAGGGCTTCAAAGAGGTAAGAATTTCTATCCCCAATTTTTCAATTTCGGGTTTAGAGTAAATATAGGTAATTAAAAATATGATTCTTGGGTGTTAGAGTATTATTTATACATACACATACCAATAAGGTTTATGGAAAGATTATTGAGTTCAAATGGGTAAAGATTGGGTTGAAAATGGTAGAAATCTTCAAGGACGTTAATTGAAGATTTGAGGGTTGAGTTGATGTCGGAATTTGGTGAAATTTAAATGGTTGGACTCGTGGTTGGATGGGCGTTCATATTTTGTAAATTTTGTCGGGATTTCGAGATGTGGGCCCCACGGGCAATTTTTGAGTGAATTTCGGATTTTTATTAAAAAATTAGTATTTCCTTATGGAATTAATTACAATGATTGGTATTGACTGAATCAAATTAATTATGGTTAGATACGAGGCTTTCGGAGAGCAATTCTCGGGGCAAGGGCATAGCGAAATAAAGAATTACACGGTTTGAGGTAAGTAACAGTTCTAAATTTAGTCCTGAGGGTATGAAACCCTGGATTATATGTTATGTGATTGGTTTTGAGGTGACGCACATGCTAGGTGACGGACGTGTTGGCGTGCACCGTAGGAATTGTGACTTGGTCAAATTCCATGGGACTGTATTGTTGAATAATCTGTTGTTATCCGTACATTCTCTACGTGTTAGAGAAAATTGAGCTGAGACTCGTATTAAAAATCATGCTTAAGCATATGTTGTTATTGTTGGTACCCACTGGGGTCATTTCTGTGGTTGAATTATATGATTCAAATTGAAATTTCACACTCAGTCATGTTCATTCACTTCATATCATATCTGAGTCTCTATTGCTATTTATTGATGCATCATATTATTATTTTGGGGCTGATTTTCATGACATCTTGAGCCCGAGAGACTGGAGAGGTTGATGATTGAGTGAGGCCGAGGGCCTAATTGTGAGGATATATATGGGATCGGGTTGCACGCCTAAGCATATTTCACTACTATATGTCATGATTGGCTTGTTATAGCGCTTGGGTTGAAGGAGCCCCTCCGAAGTCTGTACACACCCCCAGTGAGCGCAGGTACCTACTGAGTGCGAGTGTTGAGTGTGAGTACCGAGTGTCGAGTGATGAGTGACTGGGAGGAAAGAGTGACTGTGAGGTTGGAGTGAATGGGAGGACTGAGTGATTGTTACTCTGAGAGGATGCATTGATTTCATTATTTGCTGCATTTCAGCTATCATATGTCATTATTTTGGAAATTTCAAAAAAATATTATTTTCTATTTTGGTCAAACTTGATTTGAAATTTCAATGAAATCTTAAATGTTGAACTTAAGAGCATGCCTACTCTTTCATATTGAAAAGTGTTGTATTTGGACTTAGCTGAGAAGCTCGTCACTACTTTCAGTTATTTATTTATTATTGTTACTTACTGAGTTGGTTGTACTCATACTACACCATGCACTTCGTGTGCAGATTCAGGTGATCCCGGATACAGTGGGTGTTGATTCTTTCGCACAGTCAATCTTTCGTAGATTCGGAGGTGACTGTCATATTTCGCAGACCTTGTCTCTCCTTCCCTATCCTTTTGTTATTGTATTTGGTCTCAGATTATTATTAAAGACCAGATTTTTCCCAGACTTATAATGTATAGATGCTCATGTACTCAGTGACACCGGGTTTTGGGAGTGTGTTTATTTCTGATGTTTATGGGATTTATTCTTAAACTTAATTATTATGTTTTCAGTATTTAAAAAAAATTATGGGTTAGTGATGTTGTCGGTACGGGTGAGATTATGGGTCGTGAAAAACACCTAGAAAGGATCCTCATGGCTGCTCCACCAAACTTTGAAGAAGGTCAATCCACCTACAGACCACCAAGATTCAATGGCCAATACTACAGATGGTGGAAGACAATGATGCATGATTTTATCATGGTTGAAGATTCAGAGCTCTGGGATGTTATCTGTGATAGTCCCTTCATTCCTATAAAAACCATTAGGGAACCAACAGTGACAGTTCCCAAGTCTAGGAAGGAATACAGCGATGCTGACCGCAAGGCTATAGAAAAGAACTTTCGAGGAAAGAAAATCCTCGTATGTGGCATTGGGCCAGATGAATACAATAGGATTTTTGCCTGTCAATTTGTGAAGGAGATCTGGGAAGCTCTCCAAACATCACATGAAGGGACAACTCAATTCAAGCAGTCGAAGATTGATATGCTAACCACAGAGTATTAGCTCTTCAGAATGAAGGATGACGAGTCCATTCAGGACCTACTTGCTTCACCTCTATCATCAATGAACTTTACTCACTGGGAGAAATCATTCCGAGGAACAAACTTGCTAGGAAAATACTTAGTGTATTACCTGGTTCCTGGGAAAGTAAGGTAAACGCCATCATAGAGGCAAAGGATTTGCAGAAGCTGACCATTGATGAACTTATTGGTAATCTGAAAACTTATGTAATGAAGAAGAAGAAGGACAACGAGAGAAGAGAGCCCAAAAGAGAGAAGAACCTGGTCCTCAAGGCAGACAACAATGACTCAGGAGGTGAGAATGCTGATATGGCATATCTTACAAAGAGATTTTAGAAAATGGTTCGCAAAAATTGAGGTATCCCAAATAGGGGCAGTTCAAGCAAGCCAAGAGGGTATGACCTATGTCATAAATGCGGGAAGTCAGGGCACTTCATCAAGGACTGCCCTCTCCTTAAGCAAGACCAGTACAAGAACAACACAGACAAAGGAGGGAAAAGGAACCAGGTTCCTAACAAAAAGTTCAAGAGAAAAGATGTCGCTAACAATGTTGTGAAACAAGCTCTTGCTGAATATGATTCCATATTTGCAAATCTGGAGATGATGATCAAGGTGACAGATCCATGATGGCAGTAGAAAGTGAAGCAGCTGAATATGATTCCATATTTGCTCTAATGGCTAAATCAGATGAGGATGAGGAAGATGACGATGAAGATAAGGTAAGCTTTCTAGATGTTCAAAGAAATTTGAAATCTTATTCTCAAAAGAAGATTATATATTGGGCTAATATTTTAATTGATGCTTATCACAGTTTCATTAATGATAAAAATGCACTAACCACGGAATTAGGAGAAATAGAACACGAGAGAGATGATTTAGTAATGGTTGCGGTTGATCAAAGAGAGACCATTGAGAGTTTAAAAAGGAAAAAAGATACTCTGATTGAGAGAATTGAAAACATAGAGCATGAGAGAGATGACCTATTAGTAGTAGTCGTGGACCTAAAAGTATAAGGTAGGCATGAGATTCTTCAAAAGGGAAAGGAAGTTGCGGATGAAATACATCTTAGGCTTGAAGATGAGATAAAATCGGTAAAATCTAGTCTGTGTGCTGAACTTGAGAAGAACAAACAACTTCAAGAAGAACTAGGTAGAATCAAGAGTGATCTTGAAAAATCACTCAAGTGGACCTGGTCTTCTGATGCTATCACTACCATGTACACAAACAATGGGGGAAACAGGCAGGGAATCGGGTTCCAAAGGGAAAAAACTCACCTACAACCCTCATAGAAAGTACGTTATTGTATCTGACAATTGGCTCTGCACTCACTATGGTATTACTGGGAATTTTAAAGAAATGTGTAAAGCTAGATTTCAGTCCCAACAGAAAAATAATTTTTTTGTTGAAAAGGTAACCACTACTAAGGAACCTGGTCCCTCCATTAAAAAATGTATATTGCCTGCCTGGACAAGAAGAAGTCTAATTTCGCCATTTTCCTCATTACAAGGGACCCAAACTTGTTTGGGTTCCTAAGTTTAACCCTTGATTCTTTTGAGCAGGGAGCAGTGAAAGGAAGCAACCAAAAATGGTACATGGATAGTGGTTGTTCTAAGCACATGACTAGAAGCATCAATGATTTCCTTTCACTCAAAGCCCTGCAAGAAGGGAGTGTGTCCTTTGGAAATGGCAAAAATGGATACATTCAAGAAGTAGGAAGAATAGGACTCTTGAAGACATGGAAAAAACAATGTTGATTGACAGTGGCATTGTTAAGAATTTATGGGCAGAAGCAGTCAACACTGCATGCTACTTGGTGAACATGTGCATGATCAGGTCCCTCCTTAACAAAACCATGTATGAACTGCTGAAAGGAAGGAAGCCCAAGCTAACACATTTGAGTACATTTGGATGTAAATGTTTTGTTCTCAAAAATATCAAGTAAACATTGAAGGATACTGACTGGATTACTGCTATGCAAGATGAACCTCATCAATTTGAGAGACACAGTATGTGGAACCTGGTTCCTCGACCTGCTGACAGAACTGTCATAGGAACTAGGTGGGTATTTAGAAACAAACTTGATGAGTTTGGGAACACAACAAGAAACAAGGCAAGGCTAGTAGTTCGAGGGTACAACAATCAAGAAGAAGGGATTGACTATGATGAAACTTTTGATCCAGTTGCTCGAATGGAGGCCATTAGAATTCTTATTGCCTTTGCATCTCATGTGGAATTCAAATTGTTCCAAATGGATGTCAAAAGTACTTCTCTGAATGGATTTCGAACAGAAGAAGTCTTCGTCAAGCAACCACCTGGCTTCGAATGTCATGAGAATCCTGAGCATGTTTTTAAACTCGACAAGGCCTTATACAGGCTAAAGCAGGATCATCGTGCATGGTATGAAAGTTTGTCCAAATTTCTTATAGAAAATGGCTTTACAAAGGGAAAAATTGACAACACTTTATTTCTGAAGAAACGGGGGAGGAACCTGCTTATTGTGCAAGTTTATGTTGATGACATCATCTTTGGTGCAACAAATAATTCTCTGTGTGAAGAGTTTGCAACGCTCATGGGAAGCGAGTTTGAAATGAGCATGATGGGAGAATTGAATTTCTTCTTGGGTTTGCAAGTCAAGCAAACTTCTAAGGGCACAATCATTAGTCAGCAGAAGTACATCAAATAGCTTCTGAAGAGATTTGAGATGGAGAGTTCAAAGATCATTGATACATCTATTGCCACTGCTACTCGCCTGGATATGGATGAACCTGGTTCTCCTATAAACGAGACTATGTATAGAGGAATTATTGGGTCACTCTTGTATCTCACTGCAAGCAGACCAGACATTGTGTTCAGCGTGGGCCTTTGTGCAAGATTTCAATCTACTCCAAAGGAATCTCATCTGAAGGTTGCCAAGAGAATATTGAGATATCTCAAAAAAAACACATGACCTTATTCTCTACTATCCCTCAGGAGATAACTTTGACTTAATAGGGTAAGTTGATGCTGACTATGCTGGTTATATGGTGGATAGGTAAAGCACTTCTTGTACGGCACATTTTTTGGGTTAGTGTCTAATCTCATGGGGCACAAGAAAACAAAACTCAATGGCCCTTTCAACTGCTGAAGCTGAGTATGTGGCAGCTGCCTCTTGCTGTGCTCAACTGTTGTGGATCAAGCATCAGCTAGAATATTTTGGTGTGTTTTCTAATTGTGTGCCCTTACTATGTGACAACTCTAGTGCTCTCAACATGGCAAAAAATCCATTTCAACATAAGAGAACAAAGCATATTGATGTGCGACATCACTTCCTCAGAAACAATGTTGAGAAAGGGCTCGTCTGCCTGAAGTTTTGCAGCACAGAAGATCAAATTGAAAATATCTTCACCAAAGCACTAAGTAGAGAGCACTTTGAAAAGAATCACCTGGCACTAGGGTTGATGAAATCTAGCTAAGGACATGGTTCCTCGATGATTAGCTACGAAAGAAATGTACAGCTAAAATAGCTAAAAAGTGTTTTCTGGCGCAGTCTAACTCACCTTTATACCGTTACAGGTAGACACGCATGACGATTACAGAGCAAACAAGTAGATAATGCATTGCACGTTGGTCAAAGGATGAGGCTTACATTTTCAAACTCTATAAGGGAACCTAGTTCCTTTGATACAGGTTAGTAGTTTCTCTGTACTCTCATGCATAATTTTTTAAACGGTTAAAACGATGCCACGTCATTATATTGTCAGTTTCTTTTGCTTCTTGAATCAAAGAGTCTCACCCTTTATGAAGCGACACGACTACCCAAAATTGATATCCAACTGGTCTCTAACTCCTCTGAAATAAATCCATTCACAATCACTTTTAGAACTGTTCATATCACGAATCCAAAATTCCCCGTTTTCCTTCTTCAAACTCTCTTCTTTAACTAACTACACTCCACCATGTCTGATAATCAGGAAACACAAAATGTTCCAACCATCGTCTCTGCTTTGTCCTCATCCGTTGAAACACCAGTGACAGAGCCCACACTCTATGTTCCGACTAGTCCAAACCCTAAGATATATTTACAACCACCCTCTACTTCCTCTCCAACTCAGTCGAGTTTTGGTTCTTATCGGAGTCGTAAAACATCGACTCCCAGGAAATTTGTGGTTGTGACCTCTACTTTTGCCTCGCCAGAAAAGATGGTTGATGAAGACACAGTGGATGGAGAAGAAAATAAAGAAATATCTAGTCTACCGGTGGAAGAAAGCTTTGCTAAAGAACAAGGTATGGGTCATACCGGTGATGAATCGACAATGGCAGCCCCAGACTAGGATCCTACAGGTAATGATCCTCTTATGCCTTCTGAAGTTACTTTGGAGTTACAAGAACATGAAGCTATAGAAAATATGCTTTCAATCATGCTGAGGGAAGTCTGATTGAAGGTTATGAGGGTGTGTCTGAGTTTCAGGGGGAAGATAATGGTACAAAAGTCAAGGGAAGGGAACTGGTGCCTGTCAAAAATTTGGCACCAAACAGTACTACTGGGGAACTTCCTGAGGGACCTGATCCCTCCACACAAGAGGAGCACTATGCTCCTACTTGGGATGAAACTCCATGTTCTTCTAAAGAACCCCAGGCCAGTACTGATCCCACTCCCTCTCTTCATTTCTATGATGAGCCATTGGCCATTGTTCCTCCCGAGATGCAATCTCTGTCTGAGGAGGAAAACGAAGGGAGTGAAGATGACTATGACAATATGGCTCTTGCGAGCCTCATCAGGGCTAGGAGTAGTCAGGCAACTCACCAAAAGTCAACTTCTAAGAGACCTATTACTAGGTTGCAGAAGAAGGAAGAATTTGAGTCAGTTTTAAGAAAAAAGCAAAAAAGAAAAGAAGAAGAGGAGATTGGTGAAAGATGGAAAGGTTGTAAATGAGAAGGTAGTGCCTCCTGCACTAGTCGTTGATGTTTATGATGAGGTAGAAGAGGAACCCGGTTCCTTGGTTCGTAAGTCCTCAAAGAAACTTACGGTTCCAAATTCCAAAAGGGAGTCATCTGTGAGTGAAATAGACTTGAGCAAGGTTGAGGATGAAAAATCTTGTGAAAAGGTAGTTGAGAAATCTGGGGAACAAGTAACAGAAACATCAGTTGAAAAAATATCTAAGAAGAGGTTGTTTGGGAAGTATGATGAGAAAAGAAAGAGTGCTCGTAAATCAATAAAAAGGAAGGGTGATACTAGTGAGGAACCTGGTTCCTCCAAAAAGACCAAGATTGATGATACCCAGGATGCTAGCAAGGAAAAATTGAAAAATCAAAAGGTGTTGTGTACATTTGCCCCTAATATTCTGGATATGGTTGGCATGCGCCAATTAGTGGAGATCTGTGAATTCCAACAGTGGACACACCGGTTCACAGGTGACTGTCCCAAAGTTTATGAGGACGAAGTATGCGGTCTTTATGCCGACGTCTTTACAGTTGAGGATGATCATATTTGTGTGATGGTGAATGGTGTTGATTTTGTGATGGACTTTGTTATGCTGGGAACTATCTTGGGAGTGCCTGCTGAGGGTTTGTCTTCTATTCAGGGAACCTGCTCTTCGAACTTTAGAAATGCTATCTTGAAGGATAAGGCAGTTCAACAAGGGGAACGGGTACACAAGAAGGCCCTCCTTCCAGTATACCAACTGTTGTTTGAATTGGTGAACAAGGTTTTGCTCTCTCATGCAGAACGAAGGATCCATTACATCTCGGTCAGACCTGGTTCTCATGGAAGCACTAGATGGATACACAACTATCAACCTGCCTGGCATCAAGATAGAACACATGTAGAAGGTGGCAGAGTTCAAGGATGGTAATCATGGGTTGCCTTATGGGTTTCACCTTACTAAGGTTTTTGAGTTCTTCAAAGTCTCTTTGGGAAAAGCTAACGTGGGTACTCGTAAGCAATCCTTTTACAAGACCACCCTTGAGGAATGTGAGTGCATTGATAGGGTTGGAGGAGTTAGCAGCATTTCTACTATTTCCCAGTTGATCAACGCCTAAAATAGTGCCACTGATGAGATAAAGAATCTAAAGGCAAGGAATGCCATTATTGAAGGTCAGCTAATTCAGCTTCAGAAGGCACCTAGTTCCCGCAACTCTCACAACACAGAGGTTGCCCGTCTAACCAAAGAAAATGTCGACCTCGGGAAACAGGTTGAGGACCTGAAGGAGAAACTGCTCAATGAGCAGATGTCAGCTAATGCTCGCATGGACATCCTTCTAAAAACCCTTGCCTCTTCATCTAAGACTTCCCCTTCCATTGCTCCCTAGAACGTGTTCCCTTTCCAGTATAAAATCCTAGTGTCTGTCCTTTGTTTTAATTCTGATGATGTTTATGACTGGTACTTCTGTTTTTGCTGTTTTTATTTTGTGGATGTGTTGGTAACAATGGAACTGCTCCCTGCTTAATTTTCAAAAATTAATAGAAGTTTCATCCTTTTGTTGTGTATGTCTTGCTCTTTTGCTCTGTTTTTAGTCATGATTGTGTGCACACATGTGGCATGAGTTAACCAAGCTAGACTTCTTTTTGCTCATTGCTTGCGACTGATCTTTTTATAATGCCAAAAAGGGGAAAATAATTGAGGGGGAACAAGCTGGAGAACAGATTCAGGGGAATACATGTTATGTGTATGTGCTGGGGAACAGATTCAGGGAGAATACAGGTTATGTGTATATCATTCTGGTTCTTAGAGGTAACTTCAATTAGAAGTTTGTCATCATCAAAAAGGGGAAAATTGATAGGTTATATGTACCTTATAATGTTTTGATGATCTAACAAACTTAATGACAAGAACCAGATAAGGAACCTGATACACACCCTCAAGTACGTGAAAATAACAAGTCTCAAGCTGGAGATGTACATCAACTCTTCAGATGATAAAGAAACACTAAGGGGAACAGGTGGACATCAGTTCCCCTGGTGACTGTACCCAGTCAACTCTCCAACAGCTGTAAAGTTGCTGCCTGCACACGCAACAGTGCAAAAATAGTGCAGCAGTCAACTTTATGGGGAATGCCCTTTACCTAACTTGCTTACATCATTCAAGTGATGTCACAAATAAGTTATTTACATCAAGCAAAGGTAAAATAAAATACTTGCACATTCAGAATCGATCAAGCATTCCATCAAGTCTATGTCAATCTTGCAAATGATTCTCAAGAGCATCAAGAACAAAGAACAACATAACAAAGGACCAGTTTCGTGTATTGAGTCATTACATGTCCTTAGTTGTGTTGCACCTTTGTTAAAGTACTTTACTTGTAATTCTTACTTAGCTTAGTTAGAAGCATTGCATAGGAAACCCTTTGTAAATCATTAACCCTTGTGTTTGTGTCTTGGCTAGAGTTAGTCGAGTTGTAAAGTCTTTGTAATAGAGTTATTACAAAATGGCTTGTAATAGAGTTGTTACAAGTTAGTGAGGGATTAAGAGGTTAATTCCTAGGTTACAATAGGCTGTAATCTAAAGATTGCTCAGTAGTGAAGTTGAAATCCTACAAGGGTAGGTCGTGGTTTTTAATCTCGTGAGCTGAAAATTTTCCACGTAAAATTTCTCTGTGTCATTTACTTACTGCAGTGTGAGTGTGTTCTGCGGGAACTTATAGAGAACCTGGTTCTCTACATAGTTTGGTAGACCCTTAGTTTCTATCGGTAGAAATACCCATTTTTTAAATTTATTTTTGGTTTCATCATGTGTTTAAGTTACTCAAATGGGGGAGAAGAGGCACGCTGATGAAACTGGAATTTCCAACATTGAACTGAAATTTCTATATCTTAATGAATAAGTATTTTATTTCACAAGTTTTTCTTTACTATCGCCATTTTTGCAAAAAACGTGATTCAGGCCTTGTCACAAGGGCATTCCGATTTGCTTGAAGACGCGACTTGAAATGCCAATGATATATAGCATTAGAGATTTATTTGGTGTTGTCTAAAGGGGTAGAATTTCTCATGGACGAGTCTTAACGGAAGGACCAAAATACAAGTTAGAGACTAGCTAGAGCACATCTCAAAGATACAATTAAAATGAAATAAACGTCAAAGCACTGTATATTTTCTCAAATAATAAAAGAACCACAACATAATTAATATTGTTCATGATATATAAAAGAACGTGAATCCCTGAAATTTTCATAATTTAGATTTAGCAATCCCAGGTACACCAGCAAGTTGGAGTGGTTAACTGAGGCGGGTAGATGCAGCTAGCTGTGGCACTTGCGCCGTGTTTGTTTTGACATACCTCCCAACATGGACCATCTGCCTTACTTCCTTGACACACCAGTTTTATCCCTTGGAGCTCTTCGCTACATATTTTTGCCTCTATTCCTATGCCAGCTGCATGCACATACACGACCCAACATTTTTGTATATATCAATTCTATATAATACTTGTATAATTTTCAAGAGCAAAACGACTAATTGTAAAGAGAGTGAAGTTAGTAGATCAGACTTCCATGGTTTCATTCTCTTATAATTATAGTAGTTGATAGCAGTTAGTCAGAGACGGGGCTAGGATTTCAAGCTTATGAGTTCGAGATTCTAAATCATTTTAAATTACTCCATTCAAAATTTATAATTTATACATATCCAATAATTTTTTAAGACAAATATAAAATTTGACCAAAGGTAATAGGTTCGGACAAATCCGTCTCCGGCACTCTAGTTCCGCCACTGATAGTAGCACTCATATTTATATAGTATAAACTGCACTTGGACAAGAAATCATTTATAGACATGCCTTAAAAAAAACTAGCAAAAACTATCTCTTAAGTTCTAACCAATTTAATTAGGATTGGCATTCTTGGTTTAATTTGTACAAAAGTTCATGTGAAAGAAAGCAAATTAAAGATCAAACAAGTTGATAAAAGAAAGAAAATTATGAAGCCAAAGAGTGGCTGAAAGACTGACAAATTTAACGTACGAATTATTACTAGCTAACTATAGTTTAGAGGGGGTGAAAGTAAACACCTGAGAGAAGGAACACAATAAAAAGGACGAGATGAAGGGATTTTGAGACGCTGGAGTTGGCCATTGTCTAATTATATTTGAGTTTATGGAAAGGTGCATGTTTAATTAAGAACTCTCTCTTTAATTTATAGCGACTAGCTCGCAATGTTTTTGGTAAGTTTTAAAATTTATATTTATGATCTTAATAACAGTGAATCTTATTGGGGATTTCCTTACCTCAGAATTTTCTTGGTTTATGGTTTATAATTTATTGGAGGCCATATAATGAATCTTATCCTGGATTTGTTTGCTTAAGGCTTTTCTCGGTTTATGGTCTATCATTTACTGTTGGATACCTTTTCACGACGTACTTAAACTAATCACTAGCTCCTATATATTACTATATGTTAGGATAAAGTATTTTGATCATTTGGGCTAGTTTTTGACGAATTTAACTTTGTATTTAATGAAATTGTGTTTTTGCCGAGGGTCTATCGGAAATAATATCTCTTACCTTCACAAGGTAAGAATATATTTACGTACACACTATCCTCCTTATCGCACCCCTTTTTACCCCACAAATTATATGTGTGTGAATTGTTGTGGGTTAAAGAGTTTTTCCAATTAAAGTGACAAACTTGAATAGAGATTATTTTAGTTACAGAGTCGTCACTTGGAATTGAGTTTTTGGGTGTTCCAGGTCACCTTTTATTTGAATCCCTAGTCAAAGAAAGGTTTGACTCTATTATTATTGGTCTGCGAAAATAAAGTCCGGATAAGAAATTCTGTTGACTGGGGAGAAGGTGTAAGGCATTCCCCGAGTCCCATGGTTCTAGCACGGTCGCTTTATTGACTGAATATGGCTTGAATTAATTTTAGATAAACTCTCATTTATTGGTTTCCATATTTTATCTATCCGCTTTTAATTGTTAAAATATGAAATTATCTTTGAAACGAATCATGTGTGTAAATTCATTTTGTTTATTGTGCCAAAATTACGTCATGCGTGCGTGTACACAATTAATAGCAGTTTATTATATTAAGAGTGTTTTGACCAAAGTTGTGCGAACACATACTTCAGTTTTAATTTTGAAAATCACAATTATGTCACTCGAACATGTACACAATCACGATTGAGCATTGAGCATTTTAAACATAACTAATATTTAGCAAATCAAATATTAAACTAATGTTTAGCAAACCAAACAAAATTCACCGTTGAGCATTTTAAACAAAGCAGATTATGTGCAAAATCAATAACATAACTAAGAAAAATATAAACTAAGACAAGACAAAATAAATAAAACAAAGCAATAAAAAACTACGGATTCATGAACTTTTATTGTGGCTCACTACATTCGATCATGGAAATATGCAGCATATTGATATCAACTTAACCAAGTGAAAAGATAAAAAGGAATGGACCTTCACCGTTGCCAAATGCTTTTCAATATATTGATAAAGAAGAAACTTGTATAACAGCTCGGAACCAGAACAATACCGTCAACCTCAACAGATCCTCAAACTCGATCAAGAATACCTTATCATTAGATGGCTTATAGACTGGTTTTAGGTGTTGGAACAGTCATTTTTGGTTAGTTTCTCGCAGCCACTGTTGCTGCGTTTTTTCCCAGTTGTTGCAACTGATTCTTTGATGGGGATGACCTGGTTTGGAGCTAATTTTCGCCGCTATTTTTTGGTGGTTTTAAAGATTATTTTAATGAAGTTTTACATGGTTTTGGGGCTAGTTTCAAATCTAGCCTTAGCTAGAATTTTGGTGGGTTTTTTTGGAAGAGATCCTGTTATGGCTGCCCCCTCTTTTTTTGGTTTTTTCCGAAGACTAACCCCCTCCTTTGCGTGCCCATTTCCGTGAAGGAAAAAATGGGGATCTGTGGGGAGGGTTGTGAGTGGGGACAAGTATGGGGGACAAGCATGTGGGACAAGAAAAAGTGGAGTGGGGACATGCGTGGGAAGATGATAGCGGGAAAGATGGAGTGAGAAGTAAGGTATTGGTGAGATGAGTGGAAAAAATTTCAAGCATGGTAAAAAAATTAGGTGCTCACAGCATGCCCCTCTTTGCTTAGAAACACGAAAAGTTTTCAGGCAAATAAAAGATGAGCGATATGACTAATATTTGGCCATACCTTTATTCAAAAGGGGAGAGATAAGAGAAAAGAGTGCGACCGAGTCTTGGTTATGGACAACCTACATATCTCGGGTTATAAGAAAATCAGGTCGTGTGTAGCTTAAGAAGAGTAATGGAATGATGAGTTGGAGAGTCGAGTGAGGTTCCGTCGAGACTCTAGTCTGTGGTCCTGTTATTACATCAAAATCAAAAACACTAAACAAACCTATCAGCTATGAATTACAATTTTCATATTTATAAGTCCTCTAAAACTTGATCTTGAGTTTTGACTGGTTCTTCACGCAGACTCTGATCTGAACCTTGATGCTTGCTAGCTGCAGGTGCTAGTTCATTCTTCTACGACTTCTTCTAATTAAAACTAGAAATGTAAAGCTCATTACTTTAGTCATGTCTTGAGATTTTCCATATGCTTCTGCATTTGAATTAACTTCTTTTCCTTTCCTTTTCTTTATTCTGGATTGAGAATTCTTTTTTTGGTCATCTCGAACCCTCTGCCTCGAGGTAAAATAAAAACCTGCTCAGACATCAAAACAAGCAAACAAACAAAATTTTTCTGTCCCAATTTTTACTAGAAAAATTTCACGAGTTATTGTAACAAAATTCTAAAGTACTTCTTTATTGAAAGAAACTAAAATGTCGGGAATGGTGTACCCTAGGAAAATATGAAGATGATTTTTTTTTTGGAATGGTTTACCCTATATTAATAAAGATATCAGGGAGTGGTGTATCCTGCATTTAAGCTCAAATCAACTAGGGAGTGGTGTATCCTGTATTTAAGCTCAAATCAACTAGGGAGTGGTGTACCCTATATTACAAAAAGGAAATATAACCAGGGGTTGGCACCCTGTATTACTGAAAAGGAAATATAATCATGGCTTGACACCCTATATTACTGAAAAGGAAAGGTAACCAGGGGCTGGCGCCTTGTATTACTGAAAAGGAAATGTAACTAGGGGTTGGCGCCCTGTATTACTGAAAAGGAAATGTAACCAGGGGTTGGCACATGTATTACTGAAAAGTAAATATAACCAGGGGTTGGTGCCCTGTATTACTGAAAAGAAAATGTAACCAGGGGTTGGTGCTATGTATTACTGAAAAGAAAATATAACCAGGAGTTGGCGCCCTGTATTACTGAAAAAGGAAATGTAACCAGGGGTTGGCGCCCTATATTACTGAAAAGGAAATGTAACCAGGGGTTGGCGTCCTATATTACTGAAAAGGAAATGTAACCAAGGGTTGGCGCCCTGTATTACCCAAAAAAGAAAATGTAACCGGGGGTTGGCACCCTGTATTACCGAAAAAGGAAATATAGCCGGAGGTTGGCGCCCTGTATTACCGAAAAGGAAATATAACCGGGAGTTAGCGCCCTGTATTACTGAAAAAGAAATGTAACCAGGGGTTGGCGCCCTATATTACTGAAAAGAAAATGTAACCAGGGGTTTGCGTCATGTATTACTGAAAAGAAAACTAGGGAGTGGGGACCCTATATTTTAAAAATAAAAATAAATTAGGGAGTGGAGACCCTATGTTGGAAAAGAGACTAGGGAGTGGAGACCCTATGTCTAAAATAAAATCAACTAGGGAGTGGAGACTCAATGTCTAAAATAACGTAAACTAGGTAGTGGAGACCCTATGTTGGAAGAGAGACTAGGGAGTGGAGACCTTATGTTGGAAAAGCGACTAGGGAGTGGAGACCCTATACTACCATGATTTTGAACTTTGTTTTTTAAGATAATGAGCAAAATGCGGGAAAGAAATTGAAGAAGACTTCCCTTTTGGAGTTGTTGTTGTTGCAGAGCTATTTCTAGCTCCCGCGATATTTCTTCTTGTTGTTGTTTTTTCTGGTTACACCTGCTTCTTGTAAAGTTGCTTTTGGATTGCACATGTTTCTTGTTTTTCAAACAAAGAACAATTGTTAGTTTGAAACGGTGGTTGATTTTGTGGCCTTGAGTGTTTCAGTCATTTGATATCGACCCGACTTCTTTGATGATACTTTCAACTACAACTAGTTATTTTCTGAAAACCGATTTCATTTTGGCCCTGGAGAATCTTTGGCTTTTCCAAAACTTTACCATGACGGTTGGCCGCGTGGGCTTTTACCTTTTTCAGCTTTATTTTGCCTTTATGGGCATTTGACTTCTTTCTTCCAATTTTAACTTTAGAGTATTGGGGAACCTTTGGCTTTTCAAACTTTGCCAAGACGGTTAGCCACTTGGGACTTAACCTTTTCAACTTCATTTTTCCCCTTGTAGGCGCTTTCAATTTGATTTTCTCCTTTCGAGAGTTTTTGATTTCAAAGCATCAGCCACTATGGCCAGTCGGGATCGACTTGATGCCTCTGCCGATACTGGGTGCCTCTTTTGCATATTATCTTTTATCAAACGAGAGCCGTGTAAATTAGTCTTGCCATCCCTTCTTTGCCTTAGTTTTGGAACAAAGTTAGACCGAAATGGATTCAAAGAAAAACAAACAATGAAATGGAAATTGAGTTTAAACAAGAGGTGTTCCTTTCGGGGAAAGGAAAGAAAGACTTATCTGGATTACATACGGACTTCAATGAACATGACATGCCTTTTGGACTGGATGCCTCAT
This sequence comes from Nicotiana tabacum, assembly GCF_000715075.1. NCBI lineage: Eukaryota > Viridiplantae > Streptophyta > Magnoliopsida > Solanales > Solanaceae > Nicotiana > Nicotiana tabacum. The sequence continues at coordinate 110,916,858 of NC_134081.1, read as the reverse complement.
CTGTGTAAACCGTCCGACTCTCAGAAATTCATCACAACTTTTGCCTCGAAACCGAGAAACCTTGCCCCGGACTATGTCGATGTCAATAGTTGTGAGGAACCTTTTTCGATCAATGGTGCCCTTTGCGGGTTTTCAACAGCTGACCTCTCCTTCTCACCGTCGCCTTATAGTGCTCTTTGCGAGTTTCACTAACAAGACTCTCTCATTTTAATTTCTCTGCTTATCATCGCCTTACGGTGCCCGTGAGAGTTTTCACCAATAAGACCCTCTCATTTTATTTCTCTCATTTGATTGCATCGGATCCAAGTAACTGTATCCTCCTATTTTGAACCTCTTTGCCAATTGAACGGAAGGACTTGAACAGGATTTGGGGTAAAAAGAATTTGGATTGGATTATAACTTTGGAACCTTTCACGCGAAACCATCGCCGAACCATTATAACATCTTCCCCAGTTTCACTTTTGGAGGAATTTGGATTTTATTTTGGTGTGACTGAACCCCAAAGAGAGGCTGCCTACGTATCCTTTCGGAATCAAGTCAAACGTAGTTCAATGTAACTACTTTTTTTTTCTCTTTCTTTTTCCTTTTTTTAAAAAAGATTTTCATTCATTTTTTTTCAATAATAACTTCCAAGTTCCAAATAGGGTAATCAAAGAAAAGGGAATCGTCTCAAAGGGTTTGCAAAAGGTTGATAGTACTTGGATAGTGAGAAGCCTTCTTCATCCCAATCGGAGAATATTAATGTTATATAGAGGATCAAACATAATATCTTTTGACTGCACCTGCGTTGATAGTTGTTTCAGGGATATTTCCTTTGATGTTTCCCAAGTACAACACTCTCTTTTGGCAGTACTTTCGTTACAATGTATGGACCTTTTGACATTTTCGATTCTTTATTTTATTTAAAATTAACTTCATTGCATTCTGATTTTTGATTCATTATTTCAAAGTCTGATAGCGTTTTAGGATCTCGGCCTGAAGTCCACGGGTATGTCATGTCATCAAAATCTGCATTTAACAGAACTGAAAAGAGAATAAGAAAAGTGACAAGATTAAGAAAAGAGACATTCTTAGACAATGAAATATTAATTTTATTTGATTTTTTTATTTTATTTTTAAATTTTAAAAATAGAAGGGTTTACATCGGAAAGTAAAACAACAAAGTTAAACATCCGGATCACACCCTGAAATAATCCGAAATAGAAAAGGATAGCAAGACCGGCTACCGAGACTCTCGTATGATAGGAAACTTTCAGGTTTGGTGACCGTTTTTTAGATTTTCTTCTGTCTCGGCAATGGTTGCAATAGCCTTCAGTGCCGGATCAAATTCCTCATCTTCACAAATCATTCCGACTACTGGCCCAGTGTTGTGAGCAGGCAAGGGATTGTTTGTCACATCATGAGCCTCCTCGTCCTGAAGAACTATTGCATTGACTTCGATGAGGTCTTCCACTGCTTTTTTGAGAGTCCAACAATCTTCAGTATCATGTCCCACTACTCCGGAGTGGTATTCACATCTAGCATCAGCTCGGTGCGAGGGGGACTCAGAGTTTGGCTGGTTCGAAGCGACTGGCTGCAGCAGACCTAGCCTGACTAGCTTTTGGAATAAGCTAGAGTATGATTCACCAATAGGGGTGAACTGATTCCTTCTGAGGGGCTCTCTTGGGCGAGGATTGTATTGGAAACATTTGGTTGGGGATTATATGGAGCTTGGTAGGGACGGGCATTTCCGTGAGGTGGAGTTCGGTCTTGTGTATAATGTTGTGGCCGCGTGTAAGATTGCGCATTCATCACCGCATAGGGAGGCGATGCCACGACATAAGGAGCATCTTGATGGGGATAATAGTGTTGTGAGACCTCAGGAAGCATATATGATTGGTTGAATGCACGTGGACCCCCCTCAAGCTGGAAGCCATCATGGCTCTCTCTTCTCTCTCCCGTTTATATTCATCAAACCCCCCGAACTATTCTGAACGGCTTGTGATGTGGCCTTAAAAGCAGCTCGACTCAAGATTCAACCCGTTTTCAAACCATTTTCGACCATCTCCCCAATTTTGATGGCCTCGGCAAATGGTCTACCCATAGCAAACATCATGTTCTGGAAATAATCAGGCCCTTGAGCCTCTATAAAAATAGTGATCAACTCATAATTATCCATGGGTGGCTTAACTCTAGTCGCTTGCTCCCTCCACTTAATGGCATACTCCCTAAAGCTTTCCGTCGACTTTTTCTTCATATTGGACAGGGAATTGCGATCCGGCGCAATATCAATGTTGTATTGAAATTATTTGACGAAGTCTTGGGCCATGTCGTCCCAGACATACCAGTGAGACCCTAAAAGCCATATTTGGCCATCTCATCCGGCTCAACCGTCTTGGCAGGCTTTTCAGTTTTCACTCGTGACTCGTACTGAGGAGTCTGATTGTATGGAGCCGAGACCCTAAAAGCCATATTTGGAGAGTAGTAATGGACATCATAAGCAAGCGATGGTGGCTCGTTGTTTGGCCTCGTCATAGGAGGTGGTGGCGGGATTGTATATACCGGCGTGCCAGACACGACATGAGGGGTGTTCCTAACCGGTGCGACTGGAGGTCGCATATTAGAGGTACCAGGGGCAGCATGAAGGTTGTAGTTTGGCACATACCCTGGTGGTAGAATGTGATCGCTCACTGCATGGAGCGGTGGTTGAGTAGCCCGGGGTACAGTGGAAGTTCTCTCTGAGGGACTCTGGGGTGGAGGCTGACCGGAAACCCAAGCTTGATATACATCAGACAGTTGTTGTCTCAATTTTCTTATTTCTTCCGACTCTTGCTCAAATGACGGACCTTGGGGATTATCACTGACTAACTCGATTTCATCACTGCTATCCATTACTACTGTTCCCTTTGATATGGTGAAGTAATGATGTGTTGCCAGTTTCACCACAAACCAACCACCTTAAGCTTACTATATAAGAGACAACAAACGTGTTAGGGTTAGGCATTTTATAGATATGAATCACACGTAATATGCCACGCTCCTAACATTATCACCATTTTTTTTTCTTTTCACTCATGCCTCATTTTGCTCCTTCATCTTAGAATCGTTGAAAAATATTTTGATCGAACCTTTTGTGGGTTGCCTACGTATCATGTCGCCGCATGAATCAGATCATTACGTAGTTCAAGGAGATCGGGAATAAACTGATCCATTTGTTTTTCTGTTTTTTTATATAAAGACTTTTAAATATATATTTTTTGAGCTTTTTTTCTTTTTATGGAATTTTGATTTTTTTTTAAAAAGAAGGAATTCTAAAGAAGGAAGAAAATATTTTGGATTTCGATTTGAAATTTTTTTTCGAATGAAAGACTTCGGAAAAGAAGGAAAATATTTTTGGATTTAATTTTTTTTTTTTTTGGATTTTCTAATGAAAGAATTCTAAAGTCGGAACCAATGAGGTTTGCCTACATATCTCACATCCGGTGAGAATCAGACCCGCGTAATTCGGTCCAAGACTTGATAGATTTTGATCTTTTTTTATTTTTCTCTTTTTTGTTTTTCATTTTTTTATAGTAAAAAAAAGATTATTTGTACAAAACTGGGAAAAAGATTATTTTTTTTCAATTCTGCTCAACTATTTTTCTAAAGCCAGTCAAAAATGCAAGCAAGCCTTCCAAATAATGCAGCAAGTAGCACATAAGTGAACATGATAGCCGTAAAAAGGATGCATAACTTATACGGACCCGGCCCCTATGCTGAGTTTCGCTAAGTCAAATGCACATGATGCAATAAAGTGATCCTACTATGAATAACCAAGTATGTGGCTTGTTCTTCTAGGTTTTAAAAATCCAAGGGGCTGAGTTGCATCTAGACTGACCATAAAACGAGCAGACAACTCTAGTTGGGAAGGGGTAGCGTACCGGAAGCAATACTTCTCCGGCTTAACTACTAGAACCTCCCCGTTCTTAAACATGGGTGACTAATAATCCTTCACCGAGAGCCCAGGCCCACCAGCTTTATCTCAAAGAAGAATGGGGAGCGTATTCGCGATTCCCAAGGTTATATTCAGAAGACTCAGAGGATGTGCGTGAGAAGACAGTTTATATATACAATTCAACAATATCAAAGCGGTAAAAACTGGACAAGTAGCACATTAGGCCCAAATAAATCACAATATATACAAAAATTAATAAAGTCAAATAAAATCAATGTACAAGCTCGAATTCTTGAATTCCTCAGCAGAGTCGCCAGAGCTGTCACACCCCTTTTTACCCCACAAAATATGTGTGTGTGAATTATTGTGGGTTAAAGAGTTTTTCAATTAAAGTGACAAACTTGAATAGAGATTATTTTATTTATAAAGTTGCCACTTGGAATTGAGTGTTTGGGTATTACAAGTCACCTTTTATTTGAATCCCTAGTCAAAGAAAGGTTTGATTCTATTATTATTGGTTTGTGAAAATAAAGTCGGGGTAAGAAATTTTGTTGACCGGGGAGAAGATGTAAGGCATTCCCCGAGTCCCGTGGTTCTAGCACGGTCGCTTTATTGACTGAAAATGGCTTGAATTAATTTTGGATAAACTCTAATTTATTGATTTTCATATTTTATCTATTCTCTTTTAATTGTTAAAATATGAAATTATCTTTGAAACGAATCACATGTGTGAATCCGTTTTGTTTATTGTGCCAAAATTACGTCATGCGTACGCGTACACAATTAATAACAGTTTATTATATTAAGATTGTTTTGGCCAAAGTTGTGCGAACACATACTTCAATTTTAATTTTGAAAATTACAATTATGTCATGCGAACGTGTACACAATCACGATTGAGCTTTGAGCATTTTAAACATAACTAATATTTAGCAAATCGAATATTTAACTAATGTTTAGCAAATCAAACAAAATTCACCGTTGAGCATTTTAAACAAAGCAGATTATGTGCAAAATCAATAACATAACTAAGAAAAATATAAACTAAGACGAGATAAAATAAATAAAACAAAGCAATAAAAAACTACAGATTCATGAACTTCTATTGCGGCTCACTACATTCGATCATGGAAATATGCAGCATATAGATATCAACTTAACGAAGTGACAAGATAAAAAGGAACGGACCTTCACTGTTGCCAAATGCTTTTCAATATATTGATAAAGAAGAAACTTGTATAACAGCTCGGAACCAGAACAATACCGTCAACCTCAACAAATCCTCAAACTCGAACAAGAATACCTTGTCATTGGATGACTTATAGATTGGTTTTATGTGTTGGAACAGTCATTTTTGGTTGGTTTCTCACAGCCACTTTTGCTGCGTTTTTTCCCAACTGTTGCAATTGATTCTTTGATGGGGATGAGCTGGTTTGGAGCTGATTTTCGCCGCTATTTTCTGGTAGTTTTAAGGTTATTTTAATGGAGTTTTACATAATTTTGGGGATGGTTTTAGATCTAGACTTGGGTGGATTTTTTGGAAGAGATCCCGTTATGGCTGTCTCCTCTTTTTTTGGTTTTTGTTTCGAAGACTAACCTCCTCTTTTGCGTGTCCATTTATGTGAAGGAAAAAATGGGGATCTGTGGGAAGGGTTGTGAGTGGGGGGAAGCATGGGGGACAAGGAAAAGTGGAATGGGGACATGCGTGAGAAGATAAGAGCGAGAAAGATGGAGTGAAAAGTGAGGTATTGGTGAGATGAGTGAGAAAAAATTCAAGCATGGTCAAAAATTAGGTGCTCACACTCCTCATACCCCACTTAGGGAATAAAGCTTGTTATGTTATTGTTGTAGTGGTTGAAATTATGTTTTTTTCATCTTTGAAGTCAATATACAAAAATAACACCCTTTAAGGATACAACTATGTGGTCACATGTTATACCATTAATAAAAATAGTAAAATTTGTAAGCATAGGAGGCCGGACGAATAAAGTTGCAATTTAAAGCAATTAAAAGCTCTCCGTACTTTTTAAACAGCTATGTAATTACTTATTCTAAGTATAGCTTAATACAGTTTCAAATTAATAATTTGTTATTAAAATTCTAAACTATTTTGTTTTAGATTATACTTTCAAATAGTAATTAGTTTGAGAACAGTTATTAAGTAGTAGTATAATTTTTAAGATTCCACGTGCTTGTCTAATATAGGATACGGAAAACACTCCACTGTTACAGCAATGAGGGATTAAAAGGAAACACTTGATTCTCTTAATTTTTTCCTTTACTTCTTTTCATCAATCTTTCAACGGATTAAAATAGTTATGTAATGGTACTTCCAATATTACCGTGAAACACATTTTAAAAAAATAAAAAATAAAAAATAAAAAATAACATGAAACACCTTAATTGGGTTAGTGGGCTCGAGCAGTTTGACATCCTATTACAGCCCATTTGGCAAATGATAATTGGGCTTTTAAAGAACCCAACTAAACATGAAAAGAACATCCAACCAACTAGTTCCACACCGACCATTTCTAAAACTTACTTTTCCTTATATTGCGAAAGAAGAAGACATGAGTTCGTCCCTTCGGGGACATCCGATAAAATTGGAACGATACAGAGAAGATTAGCATGGCCCCTGCGCAAGGATGACACGCACAAATCGAGAAATGGTCCAAATTTTTTTCCCACATTTTTGGATTTGTTGTTCTTTCTGCAACTTAGGTCCTTCTACGTTTCAGATTTGTTCTTAACTGGGTTTTTTATTGGAACACACAATCTGAGCCTCTGAGGTCAGTTTGTTTCTTTTTTTTTCTTTTCGTTTTTGTTCTTTTATTGACTATTGTCCCTTTTCGTTTCTGTAAATTGTTAAAAAGCTTCTTGCGTTTGTCAGCTTTTCATATTTATCTGTAGTTTATAATTGCCTTGAACATCTTAGAACTTTTCGGGAGGGTATTCTCCAAAAAGGGATTTAAAGAACCTCTAGTTTTAACTTTTGGGGACCGAACAGAGGATTCATATAGCCGACCAAAACTAGTTTGGGTTGTGCTATAGACGTATAGTTGATTGATTGATTAATTCTCTAGAAAAAGATTTGTTTGACACATCAGAAAGTTGTCAACAGATTTAGTTGGATAATCATCTTTTGCTGAAAGCATTTAGCCATTCTAAGTTAAACTTATACATTGACATATCAATCAAGAGTAATAAGTTGAAGAGAATTGGGGAGAAGAGGTTCATTGATGAAACTGGATTTTCCAACTTGGAATTGAAATTTCTATAGCTTAATAAGCATTTTCTTTCACTTGCATTGCTTAACTATTGCCATTTTTGCAAAGCTTGATAATTGTTATGTTTGTGACTCCCTTTTAACTTAACACTTCCACAAGCTTCATTACATTTGACTTCCAATGCTGGGAATGAGAAACTGGACTTATAGGGCCAGGCTTTCTCTCACGGTCCTTTTTATATTATATTACAATATACGGCCGTTCTATTTACAGCACATAATACTTAGTGTGAGCCCATGTCCTTATTGTGACTGCAACTATTATGATACTGCATCCCTCTCCCGTTCAAGGAGAACGAGGTTGTGAATATCAGTTGTCCTCTTTGAGACAGGTACCATAGAGCAGCTGTTGAGATAAAGAGGCCTCTCAAGTTGCCCCTGACAGATGGCATTCAACGTGTGTTTTGGCATGTAATACAGGGCTGTAAAAGTTCTTGATGTTCTGGCTCCTATTGGGCTGCAGGTATATTTTAGGAATACTAAGATCTTTTTTTTTCTTTTTTCTTTTTTTTAACTTATAATAAATCTACCCTAGAAGATGATAGATGTTTTTAGATTCTCATATGGATGGATGCTGTCCTTTGCAGGTTGCTCTCATCAATGTCAATCTGAAGCATGGGCTTTTGATGCTGGGGTCCCTGAAGTAATCGAAGTCTTGGGTACGATGGTGGTCGATTTATAAGGAGTGCGGAGAGTCTAGTCGATGATAAGTAAATAAGGCACCGCATGCGGAAAGGTATATAGAGGGACTAGGAAAAGTTTACCTTGTCTGGAATCTCACAAACCAATTTCTCATTATGTTGCTTAATAGTATAGCTTGATATCATGTCCTCTTAAATGGTAGAGATTAATGTTCAATGGTTGTCTAGTTTTGTGGTTTAAAAGATAATGGCATAAGTTAGATTTAAAGCAATAATCTGATAGTATTGACTTAAAGATGAAATTGAAGGCTGTTTTTTCAATCTTTCAGCTGAGTTGTGCTTCGGCCATCTTCCACATTCAAACTGTTGACCTTTAATGAGGCTTAATATCAACTTGGTCAGTGAGGACCTAGGAGCTGTAGTTCGCTCTAGTACTAGAATGCCAGCACTACAGTGTGTGAAGGTTCCAAATTTGAGCTGAAAGTCTGAGTTTATACAGAAATTATCAGTTTTAGTACTCGATTAAATTCTCTGTTGCCCAATGCCAGAACAAGGACCTGAGTGGTTCCTTCTTTGGTGACTAGAGCTACTTGTACAGCATGGCCACCAGAAGTTGTCGATGCTCCACTTATTTATATATCCATTGGAGAAAGCAGTATTCTTTTTAAGGTACATGAACAAGGTACTTTGCTATCTAAAGAAAAGTTTATCTGCAGTTACACTAGCTTCTGGATTTATGTACTGCCTGTTCATACGTAAAACTTTCCGATGGTGAGCTACTTTGGTTGATACCGTTAAGAGGGTCTTCTGGTTTTTAGTATGAGTAAGCCGTGAGTTTTGTGATTGCTTCCTTTTGGATGGCTCCTTGCACTTTCATTTCGTTCACTTAGCATGTGTTAATCACTATGAAATTCAATATTTAATTTCATGATTTGTATACCTAATGTGCTCCATTAGTTTTCTAAGATGAACCAGTGCTCCTTGAATCTCAAAATTTGAAATACTTTCTACATAAAGTCCGGCCATCATCTGGTTGTGGAAATATGATGTCCCCTTTTTGGTGCATATTAGCATTGGTTAATGATTGTCAGTGCTTCTACCAGTTGGACAAAAAAGTGTCAGGAGAACGGTTGTTATATGAGTTTGCTAAAGGGGGTCGAAATTTTGAGATAGTGATGATTTGACAATTCTAGCTGATAGGTACTTGAAAATCTTGGTTTGTTAATGTAAATTACAACCAAAAATGAACAGTCTCAACAAGAGACCATAATCAGACTATTTGAAGCATATCTTTCAAATTGCAGTTTGTCTTGATTGGTCTATTAAATTTGCCAGAACTTACGGTATTATTTTCATGTTTTTCTCCAGATGAAAACATGGCAACTTCCTTCACTGGACTATTCATGTTCATCACTTTGGTCAAGTATGTTCTGATCATATTACCAGATGATGTGTATTCATTGTTTTCATTCTCTTGTAGTCATCAGCTTCCTCTTAGTATATCTTCTTGGCAAATGGTTGTTGCACTTCCTTCACGTCTTCAGCTTTTGGTTATTAATCTACATGGTAGGGGTCGATGCCAAACCTCCCGTCATTACAAGACGGCTTTAAATAAATAAAAAAAATGGTTGTTGCACTGCTTCGTTTTGTTCTTTCCCTTTATTATAGGGTAATGAGCTAATTAAGGCCATGTATTTCCCATTCTCATCTCAGAGTGAGAAAAGAAATACAAGGTAGTGCACGTATCTTGGAAAATCTTTTAACTGAAGTTTTTCGCTTGATTCTTCTGTCACACACACTCACAAAAATATTTGTTTACACGTTACGCGTACACCACAATTCTTTCTTTTTTGGTTACAAAGACGTGCGTTACTTGTAAATGGGAGCTCCAGGAGAAAAAAAGTAAAACATGGTATGGCGTTGTTCTCTTGGATATTGTTTTCCTATTTCAAGTGTGCCCAAAATTATTCTAAACAACATCTTAGGACTTCAGCTTCCAAGTTTTTAGGTGTCTCTACTGTATGTATACTAATTATAACCTTTTTCTTCATTTAGAGAAGAAATTGCCACTTCATATGTAGTGAAAATGCAGAACCTAGCTTCTCATCTATCGCAACTGTTTCCGCTGTCCACACTCCTGTCTCTACAATTAGCATCCACAGGGAAGATGTAAAGCTAATACTACTGCAGCAATTGATAATGAAATTGATTTGGTTGATGAGTTGGAACATATGTTTATACTTTCTGAAGAAAAGGGGAACCCTTGCAATTACTTGGTTAGTCTGTCTTGCTAGGCATGCAGGTATATAGGACAGTGCTGTCAAAGGAAAGATCAAGGTACTTAGTATTTTGCCTCATCTGATGTTGTTTCAAAAAATTTCATTACCTCTCTTATATAGGCAGAATATTTTGCACTGGGCTATATTACTGTTGGAGAGAGTTGCTATATTGGAAATGTCTGATAAACCAGTTGCATTTACGAGGAAGAAACTTAATCCTATTTCTAGTGGGGATGTCATTTTTGTATTGCGTTTACTTCTTGTCCTTGCAATTAATCTTCATGCTTTTAGTTAAGAATCTACTAACCTTGTGCCATTCACAACAGTGTTATCAAAGACTCGCTTAAACTTCTAAGAGATACACAGCTCAGATTGGGAGCTCCGTGTCACTTAGGTGGTGCTTCGATGAAGAAGCTAAGGTGCAAGAGAGTGCACCTTCAGGAAAATCCGCCGACTAACAGTTACAAAGAAAAGGTTAACTTATGAGGTGCATAGTGTCTATCTCGAGGAGGACGAGAGAGATGAATGACAGGCGAACACTATATTAATTGTTAAGAGAACATTTTGGGTAACTATGTTTGTAATAAAGATATACAAAACTAGTCAATTGATTTGAATCGGTAACTTATAAGCTTTTGTGTCCACATTTATTTTTTCTTGGGTTATACGTCTTTTTTTATTTTCCTTAATTATGTACCTTTCTAACTTTATAAGGTAGTGGTAAGGTGCGCATGCACACTAACCTTCCCAGACCCACTTATGGATTATAATGGGTTTTTTTTTGTTGTTGTTGTTTCATTATGCACCTTCTTTCAGTAAGGTTTCAATGTAAAGGAAGGAGTAAACATGAAGTTTCTGAGTCTATATCGATGATGGAAGCCTTCTGAGATACTATTTGATCATGATATGACTTGGTCAAGATTGGACTTAATGAAACACGTAGAGTTTGATCCTTTGTTCAACTGTTTATGACTTCAACTTGTGCAGAGTAATAGGTTTTTCTCCTGTAGAGGTAACCACTGCTGCTGCTTCTGTGGCAAACGTGTCATTGTACCCGAGGAAGACCTTGAGACTTTTTTGGAAACTGTTGCTGAATTTTGAGGTAATTCCCTGTTGTTCTTTATGGAACTTTTCTTTATAGAATTGCTAATAGAGTTTCATGCTTCACGTTGTTATTGCACCTAAGCTGTTATATGGAGAACCTAATGCAAGAACATCGTATGCTGAATAGTGAAATTGATCTTCTCTATAGAACCATAAACTAGCAATATTTTACATTTGCAATATTATATGTTTATTTATGGGAAAAGGGCCAAGATATATTGTTCACATTTATCCTCCGTTATAATATCGGGTCAAATCTACCCTCATCGTTAGCAAAGTTTTCAAATTTGCCCTCTAATCTAACGAAAAGCCCCCAAATCTCAAATTCCTTCTATTTACTACAATTTTTTCTCACAAATAACTTATCTCCGCGTGTGCTCTATCAGATAAGAAAATATCCTCGACAAGCTGATTTCTTATTCCACTTGATTATTTAGAGCAGGAAGACTTGACAAACTTGCCACCTCCAGACATGAGAACACTAGTAAATATTCCTTTGAAAGAATGTTCGACATAAATTTAAACAAATCATTTAATTTAGGATTTCTCAAACAATACTAAAGAATTATTTGTCACAAATTTCATGCAGAAGTGCTTGCGCAAGCAAAATTTGCATCAAATAACATGCTAAATCCAAATCCGAAAGGGAATGCATTTACATGGATACCTACGGCCTTGTTATGCTTGTAGTCCATAAAAAATAGTAAATATTAGTAACTTCATAAGCGAATGCATTTCGACCACCTGAAGAATCAAATAAATCTCTTCCAAATTATCTACGGTATTTCACTCATCCTCATTCCGTTAGAGACATACCCATAAACTGTGAATTTTGCGTTTCATTTATGGTTTGAGCATAACCAAAGACAAGGGGAATAATTATGCTGTAACTCCACACTCCCATTTCTATAATATGAACCTTTTTTCTTCTCTGGTGGATCACACGAAGGAGATGACTGATTTGTGAGAAGAATTGCAGTAAATAGAAGGGATTTGGGGCTTTCCGTTAGGTTAGAGGGCAAATTTAAAAACTTTGCTTACTGTGAGGGTAGATTTGACCCGATAGTATAACGGAGATAAATATGAACAGTAGAGGGGTATATTTGGCCCTTTTCCCTTTATTTATTGACTTACATTTGTGTGCACCATAAGAAGTATGACAAAAGGCTCTAAAGAATCAATCACTGGCTTTAAATGGAAACGATTGGAAGCAGTCTTCGTTGCAGACTTTGCATTGAAGAAATACCGGACAAAGTGACTTGGTGCAGACTAACGTAAGAGTTTCCAAATCAAGATAAATAGCAATCAGTTCATTCACCATCAACAATCTGAAGTAAGTTACAGGAGTGAACTGCATTAGAAGGTATCTGCCAAGACAACAGTTGTTTTTTTAATTCAATTGTCAGCCTCTTTTTTCCACCTTGTTTTCGTTTTCGTTTTGTTTCTTTCATCTTCAGTACTCCACACCAAAATGAAAAGAAAGAAACCACATTCTGGCCAGTTTGCATGGGAACTTAGCTGACATTATTCTAACTTAGCTTCAGTTTACTGTGTCCTCAATCCACTTTTATATGTGGAGATAAGACAGACTTTGGATAACCATATTCCTTAAATCCAGTCACATCTAGAATTATCTTGCTGGGCGCCTCTGTTGGTGGTTGCCCTCGCCCTGGGAACAAAAACCAACGTTGGAACCATTCTAGAAGTTCAGGGAAAAATATTCTGTAGACGAATAATGTCCTGAACCATGGTGGTTCTGTTAGATAGTTGTCTCCGCGACATGCACTCTTGACAATCGCTCTAGCACATTTTTGCACTGGCAATATAGGAGTAACACTCATTTCAACCTGGTAACAATTGCAACAAACTGAATGAATTTTGCTATCTTCTTTGAGAAAGATGAGAAAATAAATAGTTGAGGGACGTCTTGAAGACGTAAGTAAATAAATTGAGGTGTTTTTTCTTTCTAGTAGCTTAAACTAGAGATAAGGTGGTCACACAATTCAACGGTTGCTAGGGCAGTAGTTATAAAAGCTTGACATCTGAATCAAAAGAAGTAGCTTACGTCTCTCATTACTTGGTTTACTTCCAACTTGCCCTCTGTTGTGAGAAATTTGCCTTTGGTCAACTCAGATTCAACTAGTCCAGGAGTGACTATTGTAATCCCAATTTGTGTCCCAAGTTCTACCCGCAGCGTCTCATAGAAACTAATCATTGCAGCTTTACTTGCCTGTAGAAACACTGAATTATATCCCAGTTCAATGAGGCATAAGAAGAATGTAATTCAAAGTCGTTGCCAGATAATATACATTATAGAAGCTGATTCTGGCTGCATTCAAACCACCAGCTGATGAAGTGATTGCTACGATTTTCCCCTTGGTTTCCTTCAAATGGGGGATGGCAAAATGGGTAGTATAAACTGCACCCCAGAAATTTATGTCCTGAGATTACAACATACGCTAAATTAATCTCTGGTTTACCTTTCCCAAAAGTTCATTATATGAGCAAACTCCAAGACATTTACACACTTTACTCATGTTAATTAGATGCTGAAATTGCTTTGAAAAGGATATGGATTTCAATAATGAATAGAAAAGGAAAAAGAATATGGATTTTACCATTGCGGGTGCAGCGTTGGTGACCTCTATAAGATCCTCAAACATGTATAGGGGCGTCACAGCAGCATTGATCACCAGATGATCCACTACAGCAAAATTAGCAACAAAATCATTGACACTTAAACACAATTGACACAATTCTTTAATTTTACGTACAATATAAGATGATCATTCGCTGTTATATTTATTAGTTTTCTACACTTACATCTGCCAAAGTTGTTTATAGCTTCCTCAATTAATCGCTGGCAATCTTCAACTTTGGAAACATCAGCATGCACAGGAACAACATCTGGAGATCCAAGCCAATAAGCCATATCTGCTACTTGCTGAAGACTTCTGCGCCTTCTTGCCGCAAGCACTAGACGAGCACCTCTTTTAGCATATTCATAGGCTAAATGCTTCAATTTCCATAACAAACTCAAATTAATCAACTAAGTCCTGCATATAAAAAAGACCTACTACTCTAATGATTATAAATCTAACAAGGAATAATTTATATATATTGACAGTCTAAAGATTTTTTTTACCTATCATTGTAATTTAACCTGTGATATAAGATTACTTAAGTTATCAATTAATGTTTATCATAGAAATTTCACATTAATAACCTTATAAATGACCTCACTACATGTGCAAATATTCATACACCATAGATAACAATACAACCACTAAGCATCCAAACAAGTTAGGTCGGCTATATGAATTCTCACTTCTCCATTTAAGCTTAACCATATATAGGTGTAAAAGGAACTTAAATTCAGTAAGTAAAATGTTAGGGGTATTATTTACATCTGTAGTCAAAAAAATATATAAAATTTGTATAATTTTTGTATATAAAATACAGAATGTATATATATATATACAAAAAATATACAAATTTTATATATTTTTCCGGCTATTATTTTTACAGTGTCATTTGTTGGGTATAAGGGATCAGAAATGTGTAAAATGTTGGGTACAAACCTCGCCGATACCAGAAGAGGCCCCTGTGATCAGAACAACTTTACCAGCGACGTTTTCACTAAATATAGAACGGAAAATGAAGTGAAGAAACTTGAGAAAGAGATATAAAGGCATGAAGTGGATGAGTGCTGTTGTTGATATATGAGGTAAATAAGTGTTCAAGATTTTGTGAATTAAATCCAAGACAAGCTCCATTGTTTCAGAGCATTTGCAGCAATTGTTCTTTCTTTTCTGGGGGAGAGGAGAGGAAAAATCTCGTGAAGTCCAGCAGATATATAATGCTTAAAAGGCCATTAACACGTGGTAGAAAAAAGCACATTACCCTTGCATGCGATGAAATTGACACGTACTCTTTTTGACCGTACTCAAACTTATATTTGTTTGTTTGACAACAACTTTCACCTTTGGTACAACCTAAGTTTTTACTAATTGATATATTACAGAGTTGGACAGGTAGGGCGGAGCCACATTGAATCAAGGGGTATCAAAGCGATATCTTATTCGCTAGTAAATTATATTATTTTAATATTTTTTAATAAAAATTCTGAATCCGTCACATGTAGTTAAAGTTCGTCCAACAAAAGCTCTTCAGATGGCTAATATGGTTATTGTTGACGCATACAAACGCCCAACCGATATTGTGAAGTTTTATAACTCTACTGTGCACAAATGCGATATGTACCTGAAATTAATATATGAGTTAAAATATATATCATGCAGTGAAGTGAATGATGATTTGACCAACAATAAATAGAATTATGCATCTTGAATTGACGTAGAATACGACTTAGAATTATCAGATACTAAGGAATATGTCCACGCGAAGCGATGTTTTAATCAATTTAAAAATGTTTTTTTATAAGTTTTGTCAAAACAAATAAGATAAATATTTCATGTAAAAGTTTTCGTTTAATTCTAAATATTGATGAAATCGCAATTGTGAAATATCATTAATTATTAGAATGAGCCTACGTGAATTGTGTCTTTTATTATTATATTTTCCTTCGTACATGAAAAAATATAAAAAGATTTCAAGTAAGATTGTCACTTTTAGATATAACATATGTATACGTGGTTTTAATACACAGTAATTCTCTTAGTCTAATATTAAATATCGGTATTTTGATTTCTTTCTTTCATTAGAAAGAACACAACTTTTGCTTCTTAACCTTTTGTATTGAAATAAAAAAAAAAACATGAAATGAAAAGAAGAAACGAAACATAGAAAGAAAAAAACAAAGAAAGAAGTGGCAACACAAGTTTGGGTTCTGCCCACTAAAAATATATTTTTGTTATGTTTTTAGTTTCCTATTGTTTTTCCTTTTTTCAGTTTCTTTTTTTTTCTTTCTTTTTCTATTTCGTAATCTCTTTGTCAAATTCCCCATCCCCTAAATAATTTCTTATTACAAAAAATTCGTTACTTCCCCTCAATCTTCTGTTTTCTATTTGTTTTAGGAAATTTTACCTTCTATAGCAAATGTATATACCTTATTTATTATAAATCAAAATTATTTTAAAATATTATTTTCTATAGTTACCTTTTATATTTTATAGAAAAATAAGTATTTATGATATATACTACAATTGAGGCATGAAATAAGGCATGAAATACGCTATTTATGTTTTTCCTCTCTCTTTCTTTCAATTAACACACGATTCTCTCTCAGAATTTTTTTTCTTTCTCTCTCTCTTTCTTCTCTCTCTCTTTGAGCAAAATAGAAAGAAGAATAAGAGAAAAAGGGATTCTTAGCGCGGTAAGTAAGGGAGAAAATAGGAAGAAGTGGTCGAATTGGAAGCGGTGCAAATTGTAATGGAAGAGGCAGTGAAGCGATACAAGGAGTCTTGGCCGAAAAATGCCATCTCCGACGAATTTTCTTCTCTTCTTTGCTATTTAGTCACATACAATGATACAAATATATTATATTATGTACAAATTCACTCAAACGCATTGTATTTTTGTATAAATATATTTTTTTGCCTGTGTTTATGTATTTTGAAGTCTGTATTTTTTTAATACAGCTAAATACACATGTATTCATGCATACTGCACATATAGTATGCATGAATATAGGATATAAACTTTTAAATATACTGAATACAAATATTAAAATAGAACAGAATATAAACAGTGAATACATTTAATTTTAAAATACAATAAAATGCAATAAAATATACTAAATACAAATAGAAATACTGCGAATACAACCAATAAAATATACTGAATACAACAGTAATAACATGTATTAGGAATAACTAAAATATTATTAATATAAATACATTTGAATATACTGAATATAATATAGCGAATATAGTAAATACAAACATTGAATCTAATGAATGCAACCGTAAAAAATAATATTGAAACACATTAAATACAAAAGTTATATACAACTGAAAAATTATTCTAATTAATTGAGTTGCTAATGAGGCATGTTAGAATTGATTTTGTTGAGTTATATTAGGAGTGTATCATGCTAATTGATATTATTTTCGTTATTAGACAGCTGGACATACCTATTTTTAATGTGATTTTCGTTACTGTATTCATGAATACATGGTGCGAATACATGTGAATACATGCGCGTACAGCTGGACTACCCTGATTTTAGACGCTTTTTATTGTTGTATTCATGAATACAGCAGCGCGAATACATGTGAATACATGCGTGTACAGTTGGACTGCCCTGAATTTAGGCGCTTTTTGCTGCTGTATTCATGAATACATGGCGTGAATACATGTAAATACATACGCGTACAGCTGGACTGCCCTGATTTTTAAGCGCTTTTTGCTGCTGTATTCATGAATATAGTAGCGCGAATACACTATTGTAATAACTGAATAGTAGCTATAGGAAGTAATTATATATATGGTAGCTATAGAAACTAATAGCCACTAAACAATAGTGGTTTCTGAAAATTCCTTTTTGTTCATTCATGAGAAAATTACCTTCATTGTCAGTTGATCCAACATACCAACAAAATTAGGCCCATATATTAGGTCCTTACCCGATTTAACCCAAATTGTAAAATAGTTTTCATCGGTTATCCCAAAGCACGTAATAGGTTTATAATTTCTTTTTTTTTTCATTCCCAACGCACTCAATTCTCTCCCTACCACCTCTCTTTTCTTTCTTTCTAACCCAAATAGATCCCATCATCCTCTCTTACCCTAGCCTCCGTTATTCCTCCTCCCCTTATCCCCTACGCAATTCTAGCTCGGGCTCCTCCTCCGTCGTCCAAGCCCACCAAGTCCGATGGTGGCAAGCAGAAGAAGAATTGAAGATTTTGAAATAAAAATGAAAACTCACACAGATCTAAAATCTTTAGCTCTCAAACTTGATTTGCGCTGAGAAATAACCACTAATTTTGGAAGATTTTGAAGTTTGAAATTCGGATCAGCATTGTTACGACCTTGAAGTCTCGGATCTAAAACTGAATGTATCTTGTCTGTGTATTAAATTCGGAATCGTTCGCATAAAGTTCGCATAAAGTTCTAATACCTGTTGCTACAAGTCGAAGTTGGAATAAAAAATCATAACCATGTAGCAGTTTGTATCGACACTGTATAATAACATATAATTATGTATATGAATGTATAAATACTTCTTATACAATATTATATATGTTTATACAAGTTTATGTATTGTTTATAGTTAGTGTAGTGTTGGACATAATGTGTTTTCTAGTAAAATTTTTGTATTACTAGTGGTTATATACATTTAGTTGATGCTAGGCTAGAAACTCGTATTTTAGCCGTAGTATTGCACTATAATTACTGCATTTTACATATGTTTGAGCTTAAATGATAGTGAATTACACTTAGTACATGTTTTATGCCTTGCAGGAAGTGATTCCGAGTTCAAAAGTTAATTTGGAGCTAAATCGATCAATTTGGAGCTTTGAAGTTTGAGTAAAAGCCCAATACATTAAATCGGGATCATGTTCGGAGGTCGTGTACCAAATCTGGATGTTAAAAGAGGATGAAACAATTTCACTCTGAGAAATTAACTATCACGCCGCATGGGGCGCGACGCAGCAATGTAAAATTGCATGACAAGAAAAAAAATTACTGCCCACTGATAAACTCCACAAGCGCGCCGCGGGGCGCGGCGTGTGTGTGCAAAAATCGCAGAGTAATTCCTACTTCGCCTTGGAAAGGGTATATTCATCCGGGGTTATTTTTACACGATACAAATGCACAACTAAATACGATTTTGAGGGGGTGACGTGACTTTGAGAGGAGAACAAAAGGACGAAACACTCAGGAGCACGGAGTTGATCAATTCTTCCATTCTTCTTCTAGTATTCATTGATTTTATGTTTGAAATTATTATTTTCGATGATTGTATGAACATGAGTGGCTAAGAACCCTATTATTTTGGAGTCATGGGTGCTACATGAATGTTGATGTTTGAAGTTTAATTTGACGAGTATGAGTTTATCATATTGGGTTGTTTATTTGATTCTGTTTTTAATTATTTTGCTGAGTAGATAACAGTAAAATACTATCTACGAATCTAGAGTTGAACTCGAAAGTGGGAATTCTAGATTGCATATAGAATTAAATAGAGCAAGTTCTTGAAACTGGGCATCGGGGAATGGATTCGCAATTAGGATAGACATATACCTAATTGTCTTACTTGGTTGAAATACAGGAATTATAAATGCATTCTTGTTAATCTTAATTCCATAGATATACATACATTAAGTTAGCTTGAATAGGCGAGTAAGAACTCGATAGATTCTTATGAGTAATATCAACCCTGTCAATCAACAATCCAGATAAATCAATTAGTCATTTTAAGCCAAGAACACAACATGATTGTTAGCTAACCTATGACCCTGGAATATCCTCTCCTACTGATTGTTATTCGAAATTGTTTAAGTGTTGTGGTTGATTTCTAGTTATTTCATTGCTTGATAGTTTTAGGTAGTAAATTAGTCACTTATATATTATGTGAGAAATCTCTTGAATCGATAAGTTGTTTGAGTTTGAATTAGTCAAAAGTTAATCATAAGTTTTCGTGGGAACGATACTCTACTCACTACTTTATTACTTGAAGACCACGTATACTTGCGTGAGTGTTTTTGGTCGCAACAAATTTTTGGCGCCATTGTCGGAGACTTAGAAATTAGCTACTTGACTGAGTTAAGCTCTTATTAGTTATTTATTCAAGTTTTTAATTTTCAGCTTGCCTTGTTTGTGTTAACGGAGGCTCTTCTTTTGAATGCGGAGGAGTAGAAGCGCAAACAATCTCCTTCCTCTTGATCCTGAAATTGAACGAACACTTCACAGAGTAAGGAGGGAAGTCGAATCTAGAACTAGAACTGAAAGAGAGTTGGACATTGTAGTTTAACCACAGCCAATAGAGATGGCATGTAATGAAGAGCGTCCGGTGATAGAAGCCGCAAGGCCCAATCTTGCTAATATGACTCAGGCTATTGTGAAGCCTGATATCACGGGACACTTTGAACCCAAACAGTACATGGTACAACTGATTCAGTCCACAGGACAATATGTGGGTCTATCTCATGAAGACCCCCAGAGGCACATTCAGAATTTTCTGGAAATTACGGATACTTACAATTATTCAAACATTTCCAAGGACTATGTCAGGCTAACATTGTTTCCCTTTTCACTATTGGGGGAAGCTAAGGAATGGTTGCAAAAGGAGCCCACGAACTCAATCCATACTTGGGATGATCTAGCAAGGAAATTCTTAATCAAGTTTTTCCCTACTAAGAAGACAAAGTCGTTGAGGAGCCAAATTCTTGGGTTCCAACAACGGGATGGCGAGACACTTCGTCAAGCTTGGGAAAGATACAAAAAGCTACTCAGAGACTGCCCGCATCATTTTCAGACTGATGAGGTATTGGGTCATACTTTTGTTGATGGGCTAGACGAGACATCAAAGATAAACCTTGATTGAGCTTGTGGGAGTAGTTGCATGGCGAGGTCGTATAGTGAAATCCAACTCCTCATAAATAATTTCACTGCTAAAGATCATAATTGGTAAGGAGGTGGGGACTCCCGAAGAGCAATTAAACAAAAAGCAGACTGTGTAATTGAGCTTGATGACTTCTTAGTTATGAGAGCAGATATAGAAAAATTGGCAAATCAGATGAATAGAATGATAATGCACCAAACACAAAAGATGCAACATGTACAACAGATGTCTACTTGCTACGAACTATGTAGTGACAGTCACACGAGTGACATGTGCCCCACGAATCCTGAATCTATTTACTATGTGGGGCAATAGAGCAGAGATCCGATGAATCATAACTTGTGGAGTGTTCAGTGTTCTTGTGATTATGGAAGCTTTTAATGTGTTTTGATGGTGTGGAATTAATTTATGTTGAAGCTTGGTAGGGGATGCCCTTATAGCTGAAAATTAGTGAAGTTGGTGAAAAACAATTTATAAACTTGGTGTTATTGTGAAGATGTAGTGATATTGTGGTTGTGGTGTGAAGTGTATTTTCTTTGGTTGTATGGTGATTCTACCCCAATTTGAATTGAAAATAAGAAGGTGCAAGATATTTCCACAATGTGTTTGTTGTAATGTCTTAGTGACATAAAATTGTATAGTGTTGCAAATTGAGAAACAAAGTGCTTTGTGGGATGTAATGCTTGATGATAAGTGTGGGGTGGTATGCCATGTTTTTATGCTGTGAAACTTTAACTCGTTAGCCCCAAGTTCTAATTGATTGATCACCCCATGCTCATGTATTGCTAGGTGCCAAATGAGGTGTCTGATTCATGCTATTGTGCTTGTGTAGTGTTGTATTGTATCTTAATTTGTTAGTAGTGAATTAGACTAAATTCTTATTTTTTTTTTTTATTTTCGTGATTACTAGTTTAGCTTCTTAATTTTTTCTCTTACACTAATGTTATTTGTGGTTCTGTGTTGGAATGTTGTGTTAGTGGTTGAGTGGGTTATTGATTGCTTGTAGCGTACTTCCAATGGGGTAGTCTGAGTCCCCGATATACATTTTACTCGTAAACATGCCAATGACATAAGTGTGTGGTGGTTACCCTATTTGGTCTTGCTTTGTTTTACGTGTTGTGGCTAACATTATTCGTCTTATGCAGGTACAATGTCTCGCTGCCCAAGCAAACGTTCTAATACAGGTTCTTCCGAGGTTGCCTCTAGTAGCCGTCGAGGAGGTAGGCACCTCCCCCCGCCCCAGTGGAGGAGGAAGAGGAGCTCATTGATCCTGATGCGGATGTGGTGCTAGAGTGCAAATTCAGTATTCGAGCTATCCCAGCCCATGCTCGACACTGGTTCCAGACATTTTTTCCTGCGGTGAAACCAGAGCCTGAGGTTGCTATTGACGGTGGGAAGTTGGCCCTCAAATATAGTGAGATATACAACAACATTTGGCCTTTGGGTTTTGATAATCTGTTCTGTCCAGGTGATGCGGTGAACGTGAGCCTGGTCAAGGAATTTTATGCCAACTGGCAACCTGAGGCCAACCTGGATGTTGTGTACGAAGTACGGGTACGAGGTAAAGTGATTCCATTCTCTTCCAAATTGATCAATCGAATTATGGGCTTCACAGAGCATTCCCATAAGCTCTTTCAGAGGTTTCTCCATCGGCCAGACTATCCGGCTCTCCGCCGACAGCTATGTGGTGCTGACTCTTCTACCTCATGGATGCAAGATGTGAATGAATTCCACAATGACATGAAGAAGGGAACATTCCAGCGTACGGTCAGGGTTGTTTTGCGGTTAATTAATGTCAAAATCATGCCAATTCAAAGTGACACTGATGTCCCACGGCTGAAAGTGTGTTTGATCTATGCCTTGTTGACACATATACGGTTGGATCTTGGAAAACTCATGCTGGAGCACATGGCTAAAGTGTGAACACTTGGGGCCTGCCGCCTACACTACTCGAGTATGATCACTCGGTTGTTGCGGGCGCACCTTGTAGAGGAGGAGTTTCACTATGAGCGGACCATCCCGGTGACATATCCTATCAAGGCCTATGATTTCACGGCAGTGATAAATCCTCCTATTGCTGTTGTTAATTCGGACCAGAGGCTTGTTTGTGTTGAGGAGACGCTGCAGTTGTTGTTTGCTGACTTGCGCCTTCTCTCTGAAAAGGGGGAGACCTACTTGGAGGAGTTGCATCAAGATCACCCATTTCTGTTGTCACTCAGCAGTGGTTGGGATTGGCGAGAGGAGGATAGTTGCTACCAGATGAGGATGTGAACTTCGTTCCCTCCGATGATGAGGATTATTTGCGCACCTTCGAGAGTGATGATGATTAGGCCACGGACCTCAGGGAGTCACCTTTTCACTCCTGATTTTACTGTTTTGCACTGGGGACAATGCAATTTCTTAAGTGTGGGGTAGGGTGCTCCTATTTGATTGTATTTGTATTTGTACTTGTTTTTTTTATTTGCCAGTTGGTTTTGTTTGATTTGTTTCTTGCTTTCATAGACAATATGGTCTGTATAACTATAATTCAGAATTCTATAGGCCTATAATAGTTAGTAATTAAATATTTAGTTTGACTATTCCCGGCGATGGATTTCACCGATTGGTTTCTTGAGGGAGATGAAGTCGAAAGATATGAAAAAGAAAATTAGAAAATTCAAAAATATGTCTTTTATTTTTGTATTTTATACTTTTTTATGTAGTGTAACAATTTTTCCTTGGTTTTTCGTTGTGCCACGGTTCTTTTCCAAGAATTTTGCTTGAATCGGGTGTAGTTAAATCCTTTTATTTTATAGGAATAAAGAATTTTGAGTCACAGTACTAATTTAAAGAATCAATTTTCCTTGACTGCATATGCCTTGAGAGTGGTAAGTGCCTTAGTTGTGACACCTAGTCTCAATTCTTGACTCTTAAATAAGTGCCTTAAATTGTGTGATTATAACTTTGCTTAATTACTTTGACTAGAGAGTCAGAAAAGATCTAATCCTAAGTGAGTTATGTGCCAATGTGTGAGTGAGGTTTTTTGCGATATTCTGTGCATTGCAGTTGATATCTAGAATTTGCCGTGTGTGTATGCAAAGCGAAATAGTAGTCTTATTCAGTCTAGAAAGTGACATAGGCATTTCTTTGTTGAGCCAGTTATATGTCTGTGACCTACCGAATTGAATGTATCTTAGTTAATCCCTTTGAGACTGTAATCCCGTTTCTTTGGCAACCACATTACAAGTCTTACCCAATTGTTTGAATTAACCATCTATTTGAACCTTTTCACTTCTCATGAGCAGTTGAATTGTAATGAACTTTGTAAAAGTTAAAGTGGAGGTTGGTTTGGGTTTTTGAGTGGAACTATAGAAAAAAGAGAAAGGTGCAGTTTATCAAAAACAAAAACACAATATAACTGGCTCCACTTTTTCCAGTGGTATTTCTTATCTTGTTTATGCTTAAAGATCTGGGAAGTTTGATGTTATCATGTATAAAGGTCGAGGTTGGTTCAACGTAAGAGTGAGGTTTGAATTGTGAAACTGTATATGTATCAAAATACTCAGATAGGTGTAGCCACTATATCTATATGTATCATACCCATCCTGCAGCCTACATTACAACCAATTAAAGTCCTACTTGATCCTTGATTGAATGAGCTAAACTAGTAGAGTATTACACTACGGACAAGCCTATGGTACGTCTTCTGTTGCACATGAATTTTGATTCTAAGAGTGAGTTATTTCTTTCTATCTTGAGTTCCTAATTGTTCTTGAACGATATTGTGAGTGGAACTATTCTCTATTATTTGCATGAGGGCACATGATTTGTGAAGGTAAGGTAACGTTTTTGACCTCTGTGTTAGAGTAAGTGAGCAGGTTATGAAAAATTCGTGGTACTTTTGAGTCGAGTCTTGAGGGTGGGTTGTTATGACATGGTGCTCAGTCTACTTTAAATATTCTTGGCATGGTGTGCTAGGGAGGTTGTTTGATGAAAAGGTCATCCCTAGGTGAAGTGTAGTTTAATTGCTCCAGAACGAGCAATGGTCTAAGTGTGGGGTGTTGAAGCAAGGCTAGAAACTCGTATTTTAGTTGTAGTATTGCACTCTAATTACTGCATTTTACGTATGTTTGAGCTTAAATGATAGCGAATTACACTTAATACGTGTTTTATGCCTTGCAGGAAGTGATTCCAAGTTCAAAAGTTAATTTGGACCTAAATCGATCAATTTGGAGTTTTGAACTCTGAGTAAAAACCCAATACATTAACTCGGGATTGTGTTCGGAGATCGTGTACCAAATCTGGATGTCAAAAGAGGATGAAACAATTTCACTCTGAGAAATTAACACCGTCGTGCCGCATGGGGCGTGACGCGGCAGTGTAAAATTGCCTGACAAGAAAAAATAATTACTGTCAAAGCAATTGACCTAACATACCAATAGTGATTTTTGAAAATGTCTCTTTGTTCATTCATGAGAAAATTACCTTCATTGTTAGTTGACCCAACATACCAACAAAATTAGGCCCAAATTTTAGGTACTTACCCGATTTAACCCAAATTGCAAAATAGTTTTCATCGATTATCCCAAAGCACTCAATTCTCACCCTACCACCTCTCTTTTCTTTCTTTCTAACCCAAAAAGATCACATCATCCTCTCTTACCCTAGCCTCCGTTATTCCACCTCCCCTTACCCCCTACACAATTCTGGCTCAGGCTCCTCCTCCGTCGTCCAAGCCCGCCAAGTCCGATGGTGGCAAGCAGAAGAAGAATTGAAGATTTTGAAAGAAAAATAAAAACCCACGCAGATCTAAAATCTTTAGCTCTCAAACTTGATTTGCGCTGAGAAATAACCACTAATTTTGGAAGATTTTGAAGTTTGAAATTCGGATCAGCATTGTTACGACCTTGAAGTCTCGGATCTAAAATTGGATGTATCTTGTCTGGGTATTAAATTCGAAATCGTTCGCATAAAGTTGTAATACCTGCTACTACAAGTCGAAGTTGGAATAAAAAATCATAACCATGCAGCAGTTTGTATCGACACCGTATAATAATATATAATTATGTATATGAATGTATAAATACTTTTTATACAATATTATATATGTTTATATAAGTTGATGTATTGTTTACCGTTAGTGTAGTGTTGGACATAATGTGTTTTCTAGTAAAACTTTTGTATAACTAGTGGTTATATACATTTAGTTGATGCTAGGCTAGAAACTCATGTTTTAGCCATAGTATTGTACTATAATTACTGCATTTTACGTATACTTGAGCTTAAATGATAGTGAATTACACTTAGTACGTGTTTTATGCCTTGCAGGAAGTGATTCCGAGTTCAAAAGTTAATTTGGAGCTAAATCGATCAATTTGGAGCTTTGAACTCTGAGTAAAAGCCCAATACATTAAATCAGGATCGTGTTCGGAGGTCGTGTACCAAATCTGGATGTCAAAAGAGGATGAAACAATTTCAATCTGATTAATTAACACTGTCGCGCCGCATGGGGCGCGACGCGGTAGTGTAAAATTGCATGACAAGAAAAAAAATCACTACCCACTAATAAACTCCACAAGCGCGCCGCGGGGCGCGGCGTGTGTGTGAAAAAATCATAGAGTAATTCCTACTTCGACTTGGAAAGGGTATATTCATTCGGGGTTGTTTTTACACGATATAAACACACAAATAAACACAATTTTGAGGGGGTGACGTGATTTTGAGAGGAGACCAAAAGGATGAAACACTCGGGAGCACGGAGTTGATCAATTCTTTCATTCTTCTTCTAGTATTCATTGATTTTATGTTTGAAAATATTATTTTCGATGATTGTATGAACATGAGTGGCTAAGAACCCTATTATTCTGGGGTCATGGGTACTACATGAATGTTGATGTTTGAAGTTTAATTTGACAAGTATGAGTTTATCATATTGGGTTGTTTATTTGATTCTGTTTTTAATTATTTTTCTGAACAGTGAAATACTATCTACGAATCTAGAGTTGAACTCGAAAGTGGAAATTCTAGATTGCATATAGAATTAAATAGAGCAAGTTCTTGAACCTGGGCATCGGGGAATGGATTCACAATTAGGATAGACATATACCTAATTGCCTTGCTAGGTTGAAATACAGGAATTATAAATGCATTCTTGTTAATCTTAATTCCATAGACATACATGCATTAAGTTAGCTTGCATAGGCGAGTAGGAACTCGACAGATTCTTATGAGTAATATCAACCCTGTCAATCAACAATCCAGATAAATCAATTAGTCATTTTAAGCCAAGAACGCAACATGATTATTAGCTAGCCTATGACCCTGGAATATCCTCTCCTACTGATTGTTATTCGAAATTGCTTAAGTGTTGTGGTTGATTTCTAGTTATTTCATTGCTTGATAGCTTTAGTAGTAAATTAGTCACTTATATATTTTGTGAGAAATCTCTTGAATCGATAAGTTCTTTGAGTTTGAATTAGTCAAAAGTTAATCATAAGTCTTCGTGGGAACGATACTCTACTCACTACTTTATTACTTGCTGACCACGTATAATTACGTGGGTATTTTTGGTCGCAACAATAGTATTGTATAATTATGTATAAATGTATATATTTATGTATAATGCTATATAATTATATATTTTTTAGTTTATAAGGATCTAGATACAATGTCAATGCATAAGAGGCTTCCATGGAAGTTTCACACTTCTCTTCTCTTCCATGCATATATTTCTTTTTCTTCTCTTCCAGAAAAAGAACTGATTGTTAACATTTATTGGGCCATCCGATGAAGATATTGTTTTGGGCTAACCGGTTGAAATGTATTTTGTTTAGTTGTACTTTTATGAAATTATCCCATCCCCCCTTCCTACGGTTACTACATTACTTTACTTTATTATTATTACTTCTTAATAAGAGGGAATACAGGCACCTCAACATATGTGTTTCTTTGGATTTAAAGTTTAACCTGAGGATACTTTTGTCATTTCATCCTATTTTGTGTTTTAACAGAAGATTTCGTGTAAGAGCTTTGAGTCAATTGAAGATTTTGATTGGCTGAAAAAGAATTTTACTGTAGCCCCTTCATAAATATTTTCCTGCTTTGACTATTATACCCTCTGCTTTTTAGTGGGTTATGTCAGCTTTTGTTCTGTTACATCACTACAATGTCAGTAGCTTTTGCTTTAACGATTGGGCCCACAGAATGTTTCATTTAACCCTTATCTAATTTCAGCTTGTAAAAGGTGTCATCATCAGCATAGTATAACACTACAACCCTTTTCTTGTATCGAAATTAAAAGCAAATTAGTAGAGCATCATGGAAATAAAAGGAGATATCAGAACATTTAATAATTTCTTGTACAGATAAATCTAATAACGTACGTTATTAAAGAAATGAAGAAAATATCACCACATTAAAAAATCTAAAATTAATAATAGTATCAACATTTAAAAAGAAAAAGATCGAGCACGTATTCTTTATTTATAAAAATATAATCACAGCAACTCTTCACTTTTTTCAACATCACCTTTGAATTTAATTCTTAAGAAAATCAAACTCTTTGGACTGCTATTTTCTCCGTTGGATACATCCCCATGACTGTGTAGACGAATATTTTAGGAAATCTAGAGGGAAAATTGAATAAGCTATTATATTAAAATTTTGAGTAGTATATTAATAATTGTAAGTATTAAAGAGTATAGATAGACTGCAGTTGTAACATAGTTGGAAAAATTTGTGACAAAAGACTCTTTAAAGAAGATCTTCCAATTACCAAATCTAATACCATTTTCATTGTTGGTAACATATGAGAAAGATAAAGTCATTCAAGGAAAAACAAGTTGTCAAAAGTACCAGAATTTACCTCATATTTTCAAGCCTTGCAAAATTTAAATATCAAACGAATAACAAATTGAAATTAGAAGAGCTATTTGCAATATCTAAATTAGATTATCAAATTAAAATATAAAGACAGAAAAAAACAAACACAAGCTAGAAGAATTTCATAATAAATTAATACATGGTTGACGTTCATGCTAAAAGTTTACAATATGCAATCCAACGGTTGGGCCCGGGTGCAACACGGGCCGACTTTTATTAGTTAGTTTATAAATCTCTTTACTTACGTCTTCATGCCTACAATCCCTGTTAAATTCTTGGGAATTTCGCAAATTTTAAATTTTTGGGGAATTCCCAAGAATTTGCTTCTTGCAATTTCAATATTTTCATCACCCATACTATATGTTGAAAAAAAAGTTAAAAAGAAAAATTTTAAGAAAAAGAAATCCTTTAATAAAAAAAGAGAATTTCATGTATAGAGAAACTAATTAAGAAGTAACTGTCATCATATGCAATCTCTTTGAGAAGTTACTTTACCAAATATAAAATCATAATTATAAAAATGACCATATTCGACACCTTCGAGTAGTATATCCAACATTGAATAAAACATCTAATTAGGCCGCATCAAACACTTCCTCAACATTTGTTCTTCCTAGCGCAAAATAAAAGGACTATGTTCATGAGTCACGTAGGAAAGATATACATTCAACATTAATAAAGAAGAGTGAATATTATATTATTATTTTTATCATCATTTCAAATGCACCACAAAAATGATAAAGCTCATGAGTGTAGGATAAGTTAAAATTTTTACAAACGTGAATAGATAATATACCATAAAAATTTAATTTATCATCATTTCAAATGCACCACAAAATTGATAAAGCTCACGAGCGTAGGATAAGTTAAAATTTTTACAAACGTGAATAGATAATATACCATAAAAATTTAATCCCCACTTGTTAGTATCACAAAGGCAATTGAAAGCTAGCAATTATGAACATATGAAAGATAAAAAATTAAGAATCAAACTCAAAACACACATTAAAACAAACCATCACAACAAAACTCAACAAATTCACTCAAATATTTACCATAATTTAATCAGAATCCTTTGGGTAATAGAGCAGAGCAATATCACAATCAAATAACGCATTAGAGAAATTTGGAGAGAAGATAAAAAGAAGGTAAAAAGATTGGGACAATTTTCCCATTCTTCGCTGGTGAAGGAGGAACACTTGAAATTAAATAGGTGAAGGAGGGTTGCACCTTTAAAATTGTGGAAGTTGAGAAGATGGAAGTTTTAAATTTAAAATTTTAAAATGGTGTATTTGTCTTTCCTATTTCTCATGCAATTAAAACAATTTTGAAACGGGGTCTTTGCCTGACCTTATTGATCATCAGACTGCAATCAAAGCCTTTAATCTTTTGAAATAGTGTCATTCTTTTTTGTAACGATTCGACCAGTCGTTTTGCTTTCTAGAACCTTGTTCCCCTAAGTAAGCCTTTCCATACGTGTTTTTACTGTTTTATGACTTGTGGGGATGGTTGGTTCGAGATTTGGAAGGGTTCGGGTTGAAATCGAAACACTTGGTTCCTTAAGTTGACCTTAAAAGGCTAAGTTTGACTTCGGTCAATATTTTGAGTAAACAACCTCAGAATCAGGATTTGATGGTTCCAATAGATTCATATGATGATTTCGGACTTGGGCGTATGTTCGGATCGAGTTTTGGATGACCCGGGAGCGTATTGGCGCCTAATAGTAAAAGTTGGTTCTTTGAAGGTTTTAGAAGTTCTTTAAACTTGGTTTGGAGCGGGTTTTGGTGATATCGAGGTCCAAATAGAATTTCGAGATCGGGAATAGTTCCGTAATGTCATTTAAGACTTGCACGCAAAATTTGGTGTCATTCAGAGTAGTTTAAGTACGTTTCGGCGCATTGGGAGTAAATTGAAGAACTTGAAGTCCATAAGTTTGATTCAATTGGTTTTGGGGTGTGATTCTTAGTTTTAATATTGTTTCGGGCATTCCGATGTACGCACGTAATTTTTGACCCACATATTAGAATTACCTTTAATAGTCCTAGTATTTTTTAGAATATTTATTTGAGTTTATTTCTATAGAATTTCACTTTATTATTAATTTTAATTCTATTTTTTTTAAAGCACAAAAATTGAAAAATACAAAAATAGTTTCATTTTCTCTATTTAATTTAGGTATTAGGTATTTTTAGAAAGATATTATTTTTATTATTATTTGAAAATACCAAAAAAATAATTTTGTATTAATTAGTATATTTTGATAGTATTAGTATTTTTATTTTTATTTTTTGTTCAACGAGTAAGAATTAAATTTGGGCCAATTGGGAGCTCATTTTTGTATTTTGGTGGCCCAACAAGACAAATGCCTATTCTTTCCAATTCCTTTTAGCCCAAACCCTTTTCTCACCTATCAAACCCCTCCCTTAATCATAGCCATTGATCTACTTTCATCCAAAGGCCAATACTCACTCCCCACTACCATATAAAAACTAAATTAACACCCAAAAATCCTAAGCTAATTCACAAGAACCTAGCCGCTGCGCCCACACCACATCTTACCGCATAATTGATTTTTTTTTTACCAAATAACACTCACTACACACATACACACACAAAAGCTACTTCCATAATCATTACTTTTTCGATTTTGAAGTCTTGAAAACGAAAGCTTTACAAAAGAAAACAGAAGGATTAAAAGGTTTTACTTTAATAATACCTCCAGCTAATTCTTCCTCGTCTCAAAAGTTAATCGAGTATTCCGGTCTAAACGAAGAGGGTCGATTTATCGCCGGCGCGAGGTTTTGTTTGAGGTTCCGTCGCGTTCGTGTCCCCGTTAGCATCTTTGGTCGCTGCTCAATTTTTCGGCCAGATTCTCGTTTGCTTTTCGACTAAACAGAAATGTAAATTCAGAGTTGCATTAATCAGAGATAAATCCGCTCACTAAGGTCCATTTTTTTTAAAACTCTTAGATTTGATTCTTTATTTTGCTTCATCTTGTACTAGTTCATGCCAAGCTTGAATAAAACGTGGTCACATTAATATGGTCTTTGTATGTTCTGATTTACTCTCTGATTTAAAATGTTGCCATCTTTTCATTTTATATTTTGGATATTCTGCATATTTGTTAGAAAATGCTTTAATTGTTCATGATTTGGTTTCTTCTTTTTTATTTGTTAGTTGAAAAATGCAAAAACAATTAGTGGTGGCAGAAGTTTAAATATATAGTTTGTTGATAGTATAAGAGATGGGTTTAATTTATTGAAATTATATCGTAATAGAGGAGCTGGAGCTTGTTACAAAAATATTGGGACATGGTATTGTTTGAGTTTAATAATAGTAAGATAAGTTCGGCCAGAAGCCCAAATAATTTATAGTGATCAAATTGTATACTTCATCTACAAAGTGATATCTATAACTTGTATGCCCCACAATGCATCTCAAATATTTGAGTGAACTAACAATCGTAGCTTGCTTTAGGCACGATAAATAAAGTATCGTGACTATGGGTACGGTTCCCGTGGCATAGTTGTGATACGTAAATTCCAATTCGGGTGTGCATTTCATGTGACCCGACCACAACTTCAAACAACAATAAATTTAACATGTTGTGAATCGCGGGTGCGTTTCACGTGGCGCGATTCGCAATATGTACTAAAACTATAAATCCAAATTCGGGTGTGCATTTCATGTGACCCAACCATAACTTCAAACACTAATAAAATAAGCATGTCGTAAATCGCGGGTGTATTTTATGTGGCGCGATTTGCGATGTGTGTCAAAATAACAAGTGTACGACATCGCGACTTGTTCAAACAAACTCCATAAATAATTAAAAGCGGTCAGAAGGCTAAAAAGCACAATAGGTTTTAAATATATAATAAGTCAGATAATTGGGCCAATTATTAATAGTTGAGCGACCGTACTAAAACCACGGAATCCGGGAGTGCCTCATACCTTCTCCTGGGTTAACCAAATTCCTTATCCGATTTTCTGTGTTTGCAGACCATAAAAATAGAGTCAATTTCCTCGATCTGGGATTTTAAAATAAACCGGTGACTTGGGACACCATAAATATTCCAAGTGGCGACTCTGAAATAAATAAATAATCCCATTTCGATTAATGTCACTTAAATTGGAAAAACTCCCCTAATCCCCTCGGGAAAAAGGAGGTGTGATATTCCGAGAGTTCGAGCGAGTCCGTTTTATGATTCCAAACTGGTTGGTATGTTCGGGCGAGGCCCCGGGGTCCCCGAGTGTCAATCGGACGAGGCTCGGACCAAGATGAGAATTGGGAGCAACAGCTGAAGCTTCCAGCTGCTGTCATAATCGCACCTGCACTTGGCCAGCCGCAGATGCGAGCTCGCAGAAGCGGCCAAGGAAGGGCAGCCCAGGATCCGCAGGTGCGCCCCCAACCTTTGCAGAAGCGGGACCCCATCCGCAGAAGCAGAGCCAGCCTGCTTGGGCACTTCCGCAGAAGCGGACTTTTGTCCGCAGAAGCGACAACGCAGGTGCGGCCCTGCGACCGCAGGTGCGAGATCGCTGGAGGTAGTGAGGTCTCTTTTAAAACGGGACTTAATTATTTTGGCTCATTTATTTTCATTGTTGGGCAATTTTGGAGCTCTTAGAGAGGGGATTTCACTTACCACGTTGAGGTGAGTAATTTCTATACAATGTGTGTTAAATACATAGTTTATGAGTAGATTATAACATGTAAATTAGTGAAAATTATGGGTTTAGGTGAAAACCTAAATTTTTGATAAAAATGAGATTTAATCATGAAATTTGTTATGGAATCTAGTAAAAATCATATATTTGAGTTCATGAGGTTATGTGTAATAACTTTCTTAAAAAAAAAATTTCGAAATGTGGGCACGTGGGCCCGAGGGGTAAATTTTAGGAATTCTGCAAATAGGCTTAGGAAATCACTTTGATAGTTGGGATATGAACTTTTAAGCGTGTATTAATTATTATAAGTAATATTTGACTAGTTGCGAGTCATTTGGCACCAAATTGAGGGTTTGAGCACAATCTTGGACAGGAAAGTAGGTTTTGAGACGACGTAAGTCTCTTTTCTAACCTTGTAAGAGGGAATTATCTCCATAGGTGAATTGATTAACATGTGCTTCTATTTGTGGGGGCTACGTACGTACGAGGTAACGAGAGTCCGTACGTAGCTACTAATTATGCTATTGTGCGGGTAGTATAGGACCCATATCATGCTATACTTGAGATGTTTGCACCCTTAAATGTTAATTTAATTGCTTAAGTTAGATTGGAAACTTGTGAAGGAATCTTTAAAAGGTTAAATTTCACTTACTTGAAGTTGTGAATGGAACACTTGACTGTTATAGAGAATCTGTATTTCTTTAAAGTATTTTTCTTTGTGGAGCGGCCGAACGCCTCGGTAGCAGGTACATGCATCTATGGTTCGAGCCGTTCGACCATCGGCAATGCATAGTTTAAATATTTATGTTGGATCGGGCCGTACGACCTCGGTATAATTTGCGCATGATACATCTTTGGAATCATTTATAATTGTTATTGCTTCTTTGGCTTGAGATATAAATTGTTAAATGATAAAAATAAGATTCGGGACTTAGTACTTGTGAAAGAATTATTTATTATTTCCTGTTATTGAGTTATCAGTATTTCTCACGAAATTCATGCTTATTTGTAAATTTTGGCATAGTATCTTTAGCTCATATTAAGTGTCAAAGTCGACTCCTCGTCACTACTTCTTCGAGGTTAGACTGAATACTTACTGGGGACATATTGTTTATGTAATCACGCTACACTTCTACACTTGATGTGCAGGATTTGAGGCAGGTGCATCTGATTATCAGTCCGGCGTGCATGCTTGACTTCTGGTCTGAGACCACACGGTGTGCTGCTCTTCCGAGCCATTCAGCAACAGCCGGAGTGTCTCGTTGATTTATTTTCTGTCTATTCTATTTCAGATAATGGAGTAGAGATCTTTTGTATATTCTACTAGTAACCCACACACTTGTAATACCAGATCTTGGCACACGCTAGTAGATTTATGATTTTGGATTTATTTTTATGATTACGATTTGCACTCAGTTGCTTTCATTTAATTATTTTACATCTGTAAATTCCTAAATCTTTTAACAATGAGGAATGTTATTCACCTAGCAACTTATTAGCAATGGGAAACCACTAGATTGATCAGTGTTGGCTTGCCTAACAATGATGTTGGGTGCCATCAAGGCCTATAATGGAATCGGATCGTGATAACATGGTATCAGAGCACTAGGTTCACGTAGGTCTCACAAGTTATGGGCTGGCCTAATAGATTCTTGCGGATCAGTGTGGAGACGTCCGTACGTATCTTCGAGAGGCTATAGGGTGTTAGGAAACCACTATTTATTCATCTTCTATCGTATAATTGATGGTGTACTAAGTTTCTTCCTCTTATTCTCTCACAGATGGTGAGAACGCGCACGGTAAACGTTCCTGACCCGGGAGAGGCTGCTCCCCCTGTTGCTAGAGGCCGAGGCAGAGGCCGAGGGAGGGCACCCGCCCGAGGTAGGGACGAGGACATCCCAGAGTTGCCCCAATTGCACCACCAGCCGATCCAGTGGAGGATATCATTGATGGGGAGCAGGGCGAGGTGCCCGCAGCAGAGCCAGCCCCGGTCGATTTCAAGTCAGCACCGGACTTTCAGGAGGTCATAAGCTGTATGCTGCGGTTCATGGATTCTATGACCTAGGCTGGTTTATTACCAGCAGACCCAGTCACATCTCAGGCGGGAGGGAGAGCACAGACCCCTACTGCTCAGGCTCCTGGACATGCAATTGCAGTATATCAGACCCCGGGCACACTATCAGTGGGCGAAGCCCAGCCAGTTGTACCTGAGCCCAGACCAGTTGCGACTGGCGAGCCACAGAAGCTACTAGATAGATGGACCAGGCTTCACCCTCCTGTCTTCAGAGGTGAGCGACATGAGGATCCCCAAGACTTCATTGATCGGTGCAGGGACAGACTGCACAACATAAGGATATTGGAGTCCCATGGGGTGGATTTCACTACTTTCCAGCTGGAGGCAGGGCCCGTAAGTGGTGGCAGTCTTATCTTCTTAGCAGACCAGTAGATTCTCCTCCCATGACTTGGGACCAGTTTACACGTCTATTCTTGGATAGGTATATCCTACCCTCTCATAGAGAAGAGTTGCGGTTCCAGTTTGAGCAGCTCCAACAGGGTCAGATGTCAGTGACCGATTATGAGGTGAGATTCTCTCAGTTGTCTTGCCATGCACTTATGATACTTCCTACCGAGGCAGAGCGAGTGTAGAGGTTTTTTGCGGGGTTGCACTCAGGTATTCTGGATACTATGGCCCGGGAGGTTGATATGGGGACGTCTTATCAGCTAGTAGTGAAGATTGCTTGGAGGATTGAGGGTTACCGTCAGAGGGGTAGAGAGCAGATGCAGCAGGACAAGAGAGTCCGTTATTCCGGAGAGTTTAGAAGTGCCCCGGCTAGGGGCAGAGGTCAGTTCATGAGGGGTCAGCCCAGCAGGCCCACATATCCAGCATTGCCGCCTCCTCGGGGTGCTCCAGTGCGACCCTATTTCAGTGCCATGGCGGAGAGTTCTTATGGCCCACCAGCTAATCAGGTTTCTTCCAGCGCCTATTTCAGTCCCAATGCAGAGAGTTATTACCGCCCACCAGCCATTTAGGATTCTTCCAGTGGGTATTCAGGCCATCAGGGTCAGATTTCATGACAACAGATCACTGCACCGAGAGGTTGTTTCGAGTGGGATCCCGATCATGCGCGGAGGTTCTGCCCCAGGCTTCTGGGCAAGACAATACAGCAGGGTCATCAGCCCATGATTTCAGCACCAGCCGTTCGGCCGCCCAGAGGCAGAGGGCAGGCGAGCAGGGGTCGTCCTAGAGGTGGAGGCCAGGCAGGGGGAGGTCAGCCAGCTACTGTTCAGACAGGCGGAGGCCAGCTAGTCGGCGCTCTAGCTTAGTTCTATGCTTTTCCGGCCAGACCAAATGCGTGGCCTCAGATGCCGTAATCACAAGTACTATTTCTGTCTGCGATAGGGATGCTTGAGTTCCTTGATATGACCAACTTTTCAATTATCGGATTGCTTTCCAAACAGAATATATAGATTTTCAATCTGTTAACTGAGCAGCACAATAATTGCTTCTCTCACTCTTTTGGTATTAAAATGTCTCGTGCATGTTGTGGTGAGAGATCAATGATCATGTTATACGATTTACGATCTTGAATCATCTTACAGTCATTACGAAAAATAGGCGATCCACTCATATTAGCTACATACATTGTGTTTGGAAAGTCAAACGGAAGTTAGACTTAAGTGTACCTTGGTAATTACATGATTCGGTTTGTTTATCTGAATTAATACTTATTCGGTCAGTGCGTATTAATTGATGTATGCTGCTATCCATATATGATTTAGAGTGATCTGTTTTAATATACAGCCTGTTTCTTCTTTTAGACGCTTATTGTCTTGAGCCAATGCATATATATATATATATATATATATATATATATATATATATATATATATATATATATATATATATATATATATAAAATATGCATATATTATATATTATTTTATCCTATTATTTTGGGAGCGACAAAAAATTATACATTTCTCAATTTGTTTTCCAAATATAAAATCTTCCCTAAACCTGTTCCTCCTTTATTTTTCTTATTTCATTACGAGAATCTTTTGTTAGGTTGATTTATTAGATCACAATTTCATACTTCATTATATATTTTTGTGGCAGTGAGGTAGCATGCCACGTGATATTCATTTTAGTAAAATGTAAATCCATGTGCGACGGTATTGCTATGGTGAATAAGGACGTTAACGATGGAAGGATATCTTTTTTACAAGTACAATAACGTCGAGGGCTATAGTAGATCAATAGTTATAAGACTGAATATAAATAATGCTATTCGTATAATAAAGGGATATTTTTTACCCTTTTTCGAATCATAAATTCTATATTATATTCATGTGAATTGGTTAAAAATAATTAATTTGCAGTTGGATCCTTTAGTAATTGCTTCAAATAAAAATACTACTTTTGAAAGATGCCATATATTCTATTTTCTTTTGCGCGGAAATTTCTCCTGGACCTCTGTTGAATGAACAAAGCCCAAGCAAACAAAATTGTGGTGTGAGCATTGTAAACAGATCACACACATCCCCACCACAAATCCAAATTTGTGAATTATCCATTCCAACATCCCCCTATCTTCTCTATCCCTTATTAACCAAAACCCCCCCTCTTCATATTAACCCCTTCAAAATTCACAAAAATCAACAAAAAAACATGATTATAAACCTCTCCTCTTCTCCTTCTTCTTGTTCTCTCTCCCTCTCACAATTAATTAATTCCAAATCACACATTTCTAAGTTCCATCTTAGGTCCAAAACTCACTTCTCAAAATCCTTATCATCTTCTTCAGAAAAACTCATTTTTCATTCCAAGAATCAATTTTTACATGACAAGAATATATACCCACTTAGCAGAAGAAAAAGGTTTAAAACTTGGGCCATTCCTGGGCTTGATTTTAGTGGATTTGAGAGTGCACAGTCAGTATTAGAAGCAGTTAGTGTATTGACAGCTATTATTGTAGTACATGAAAGTGGTCACTTTCTTGCTGCTTATCTCCAAGGTATTCATGTAAGTAAATTTGCTGTTGGGTTTGGTCCAATCTTAGCTAAATTCAATGCCAAAAATGTTGAATATTCACTTAGAGCATTTCCTCTTGGTGGGTTTGTGGGGTTTCCTGATAATGATCCTGATAGTGATATTCCCCCTGATGACAAAAATTTGCTCAAAAATAGACCTATATTTGATAGGGTGGTAGTTATTTCAGCTGGTGTAATAGCTAATATAATCTTTGCTTATGTTATAATATTTACACAAGTGTTGTTAGTTGGATTGCCTGTTCAAGAATCTTTCCCTGGAGTTCTTGTCCCTGATGTTAGGCCTTTTTCAGCTGCATCTAGAGATGGATTACTTCCTGGTGATGTAATTTTAGGCTTAAATGGAATTGAATTAGGGAAAAGTGGACCTAATTTGGTTTCTGAGGTTGTTGATGTCATTAAGAAAAATCCAAAGAGAAATGTGTTGTTGAAAATAGGGAGAAGAGAAGGGAATGTTGATGTTAGAGTTACACCTGATGAGAATTCGGATGGTACGGGTAGGATTGGAGTTCAACTGTCACCAAATTTCAAGATTTCGAAAGTTCAGCCGAAGAATATATTTGAGGCTTTTAGCTTCTCAGGAAGAGAATTTTGGGGTCTTACGTACAATGTTTTGGACAGTTTGAAACAGACTTTTATGAACTTCTCACAAACGGCTAGTAAGGTATCGGGCCCTGTTGCCATTATAGCTGTTGGTGCTGAAGTTGCAAAATCAAACATTGACGGCCTTTATCAATTTGCAGCTGTTTTGAATATCAACCTCGCGGTTATAAATCTCCTTCCTTTGCCTGCTTTGGATGGGGGTTCTTTAGCCTTGATTCTTGTAGAAGCAGCTCGAGGTGGAAAAAAGCTTCCTTTAGAAGTAGAGCAACGGATTATGTCATCTGGAATCATGTTTGTGCTCATTATTGGACTGTTCCTTCTAGTCCGTGATACTCTAAACCTTGATTTTATCAGGGATTTGTTATAATCAGTTGTGTATAAGTTCATAATCCGGAAGAGTTGATATGGAGAATATCACAGACGACTATTAAGAACAGTAAGCAACTAGTGGTTCAAGGAGATCATTTTTACCCATGATTACTGAACATCAGTCCTCCTTCCAAGACAAACTTTGCGCGGTACTTGGCTTCTCCTTGGTTTCAATTTATTGCAGATATGTGGATATTCCTGAATTCCCCCACATTATCCTCAGTTGTGTTGGTATC
Source organism: Nicotiana tabacum (assembly GCF_000715075.1). Classification (NCBI taxonomy): domain Eukaryota; kingdom Viridiplantae; phylum Streptophyta; class Magnoliopsida; order Solanales; family Solanaceae; genus Nicotiana; species Nicotiana tabacum. The sequence goes on along the minus strand of NC_134081.1, from coordinate 110,877,324 downwards.
ACTGGATCAAAAGACAAACACCTTGCTTGCTTCACTATCCAATGTATATGGAAATTTATACAAGTACAATGTGTTACTTTCATATTCTTGTTATTGCTGAGGAAACTGGGGAAAGAAGGGAAGGAACTGTAATAGAACATGGCGAACTGATGGTAAAATTTGGTTATAGTGTGAACTTACAGGTTTCCCTTTTGCCTAAAGAACTATATTAACATTTTGTTCACTCCATTCTTAAAAATCTATGTTGTGGTCTTTTTGTTTCTTTGAGGGTTGAAGGAGAGCTTTGGAGTAACGATAAAGTTGTCTCTGTGTGAGATATAAGTCATGGGTTTGAGCCGTAATGCTTGCATCAGGGTAGGTACATCACATCCCCTTGGGTGCGGCTTGGGTGCGGCCCTTCCCTGGACCTTGCATGAACGTGAGATGCTTCGTGCACTTGGCTGCCCTTTTACTGCAGAATTCTCTTTACTCGTACTGCCAAGACTCAATAGGTCTATTTCTTAAATACATGAAATCAGAAAAAGTTGAAAGTGCATACACGAGGAAATTTTGCGTACACAAATTGAGCTTGGCTCTCCTGTTTTTCTTTCCATGAATTGTGTAGTGAAGCATTGTGTAGTTCGGTCATATTTATTTCATAATTAAGAGTAGTCATTATGCTCCTCTAGTAGTCATTTAAGAGTGTTGTTAGCTGGAAACAAAGTTTCTACTGCAGTTCGGTCATATTTATTTCATAATTTAGAAACAATCAAGAAGTTGTACTTTGATGTTGTATGTACTCTGATGTATATTTGAATAAGATGACTAATGTTTTGGAGTTCCCTCCATCTCATCAATGGCAGAGTTTGGAGAAGAGTACAAAAGTCTTTGCTTCTAATAATAGGTATAAAAAGGGCCTCCCGGTACACAAAGCATCTAAGGTCGGGGAAGGGCCGCACCCCAAGGGTATGATATAGATAGCTTACCCTAATACAAGCATTAGTGATTGCTTTCACGGTTCGATCTCGTGACCTATAGACCATACGGATGCAATTTTACTGTTAATCCAAGGCATCCTTTCAAGTAATAGCTATGAATCTAGAAATTCAAAGTAACTTGGGTCAAACATAACTGTTTTCTCTATAATTTTTTGCAAATTTTTTTAAGAAAATCAAGGTTAAAATTGAAAACCGAGCCTCTTGCGAATCGGAAGGGTAGGGGGCCCTTTTTTCCCAAAGTTCTTTTAAAAAAAAAAAAAAAAAACTTTTACCTCCCTATACTATATATGAAACTTAATTACCTTCTCTAATCAAGTTTTAACTTAATTACATGGTCATATACAATTTACCAATTATATACAAATTAGTTTTAAATAAGTATCCCTTGATTGGAGCCTTTTAATTTAGTAAATCCCTAAAAATCCTCACAATTCCTTAATTACCCAGACAAATCCCAATCTTTCTAAAGGATTTTCTTCTCTCTCTTTGAAATCAATCCACTTTCTACACCAATTTCTACAAGGTTTTTTCTTCTAAGGCAAAAAAAAGAGATTAATTTTTTATCGATTTGAATTTCGCCATGGCTGGAATTTGGAGCTTTTTCGGGCTTCCCCATTTCTTGTTGGTGTTCGGATGGCGGGCTAGCAGTAGATGTATATTAATTATTTGGTTGTATTGTTCGAATTGAAATTGTTAATCAATAAATTTTGAGGTGTTTGACTCTCCACAATTGACAGCCATTAAAAAGTTTCGAAACTTTGAATTTGAATTCGGATTTTCAAAACATATTGTTTGTTTGGATTGGATGTTATTACAAATTGGAAATATTCTATGGAGTTTATATCTCGATTTTGAGGGTATTTGGTGAAGATTAGATTTGATTTGGCTGGATTTTCAGATTGAAATTCGAAAAAGAAGCAGAAGAACACACCACATACAAAATATATACAAAATACATACAAAAAAAATATTGTATAAAATTTGTATAAAAAATGTATTTAAGTTGTATGATGTTGTAGTTGTATTTAACTGGGTAAGAATGATGTATGAAAGTTGTCGATAAGTTGTAAATAAGTTGTATACTGTATAATTAGTTGTTTGAAATTTATTTTTAGTATGTATGTAGTTGTAGACTTGTAGATATATCAAGTTTTATATTAAATTTGTATAAAATTTGTTTTTATTTTGTATGCTGATTCTTTTCTTAAAATAGGCAATTATGACAAAGAGAGAAGAGTTGCGCTAATTATGGCTTAAAATAGGTAACACACAACTGGAAGGGGTCTTATTTAGATGGAAAGACAATTTGAACTTTGTTCCCTCCAGTTACGCCATTTTTTCAAGCAAAGAATCCTCTAATTTAAGGCACTAATAATGGATTGTATATAAATTATAAGAAAAACTTGTTTAAGGCGGGTAATATATAAAACTTAAATAATTTTAGTAAATAAGTTTCAAATATTGCATAAGAAGAAAAAAAATCCCCTTAAAAAATTGTGGTGAAAATTGAAAACGAGCCTCTAGCAAATCTGAAGGATAGGGGGGCGTCTTTGGGCAGAGATTTAGCCCTCATGGTCAATATTTGCAGGCTTGGATATATTGAGAGCACCAATGTGTGAGTTACAACCAAAAAGACCAATATTAATATTAGAAATCATCTATTGTAAAATCAAACACATAATTTATAGTAATACTCTGTATATTTCATTTTTAATTTAACGAAACAAACACTTACTAAAAAATTATATTCACTAAATAACTCATTATTATTTAATCCCCGTATTATAATCTACACATTATAATTCTTTCATAACTAATTTTTGAACCAAACCACCTCTTAATGATTAAGTTCTTTTACTAGTTGTCTTCAGCTTGAACCTAGCCTAAGGTAAATCGGGACCAAAATTAAAACTGGTGATTTGACTCCTGACGGATATATTCCTAAGTTATACATATGTTAATGAAGAACCACATCCCATGAATATGCCTATATTAGAGGTATAATAAAGTGAATGGGCATAATGTGAAAAAATCATATAGACTTTTTAAAATGTAGAAAAAAGGAAGAAAAAAAAGAAAAAAATGACCTTAAGATTAATTATTCATTTATAATTTTGTTGTTCACGATTTGATTGGACTCTGAGAGCCGATAGAGAAAAAATGATGATGATTGGTTCGAATTTTTTCTTTAGTATCTGCTTTACCCTCTCTTCCGATGATTGGTCAATTGGGCTTGGGATAATGTAAGGGAAAATTACGTTAGATAACCGCTTCAAAAAATAGCTACACATTCAAAAATTCAATGAAAAGTAGCTAATTTTTGGAATACATGACAGTGTTATGAATTTCGAACTTAAAAAGTGAAACTGTATGGCATTATCATGGACGAAATTCAGGGCATTATCATGGAGTTTACTTTTTTTAAAATTCGAAATCCATAATACGATCATGGATTTCAAAAATCAGGATGGTATCCTGTATTTTTCACTTGTTTGGTTGTTTAAGTTTGAAATCCAAGACACTGTCATGGTATTTCTGCATTAATTAAAAGAGGCTTATCAATGAATTTTTAACCATTGATTATTTTTTAAAAATCTATCCAAAAAGTGACTAGTCCAGATAATTTTTACGTTTAGGCCAGGTTGTCCTGGCTCATATACAGACACTTTTCATACTAGTGAGATTGAAAATAATACGATAATCACATTGTAGAAATAATGACATTGTGCCAAGATAGATCATGAGAAAAATTAATTCATGTAAGTATCACATAGATCACAATAATTGTTGATTCAATACAACAAACGAGGTGAATTTTTTTTTTTAATGTAAGTTAATACGATTCGGTTCAATATTTTCATGCGGTTGAAAGATTAGTACTCAAATTTAAAATGACATTCTTACCTAAGATGTGTTTCATGTCAAAATCCATATTTCAAAATGCAAGAGCGTGAGGTGGGGCATTTTGCTTAATGTGGGGTGAGGCATAAATGAAAATGGATTCGAACTTGTAGCATTTAATATTGAGATTTTTACCTATATGTACTACATTAGAAACTTATTTACCCTCATTATTTAGGTTTTAACTTAATTACAAATTGATATATAATTTATCAATTATATATATATATTTTTTATTGATAAGTTAATATCCCTCAGTTAAAGGGCTTTAATTGGCAACCAATCCTAAGCCTTCAGGTTTCTACCCACCCCTACTATACGTCTCTCAGCAATACACTGTATCCCACCCCCCACCCCCACGTAACCAATAACCCAAAATATATAGAACAAAGAGTTTCGATCTTAAAGAGTCACGAATGAAGAGAAGACATAGAAATCCTACAATCAGTAACAAAAAATAACTAAGAACATAGCTGGCACAACTTTATTACTTTCCCATCGATAAAAATGGTCCAAAGTTTTGCATTATATTGATTGATGAATAGATTAAACCATTGGCACATGCATTGGGCGTGGCAAATATTGATTAAACTGAGCATAAAGATTTTTATGCATTAATTAAACTAAGCATAAAGATTTGAATTTAAACTCCATTGACAACTATTAAGAAACTTCAAAGCTTTTAATTTGAAAATTGGGTTCGATTCAATCGTTATTTATTTGGATTGAGTGTTGTTACAAATGATTGGGAATACTATCTGGAGTTTATATCTCAATTTTGAAAGAATTTGGTGAAGATTCGAGGTGGTCTTAGTTGGAATTTCATATTGAACCTCGAAAAATAAGACATAAACAAATTGTATATATTTTGTATGTGAGTGTAGAAATAGTATACAAAATATCTACAACTTACATAATTGTATACAAGTTGTATATAAAATGTATGTAAATTGTAGTTTTTAACCGGATTTTGTGTAAAAAATGTGTATTTAAGTTGTAGATAAATTATAGACTGTGACCGGATTTGTATATATTTTGTAAAAAACTTTTGTTACTTTCTGTAAATATGAAAACTTAGACAAAACCGGGTAAATAAGTTTAAAATCTCGTATATATATACGAAAATGTCCCTTTTTTAATTTATAAATTAATAAAATAATATAATAACCACAAAAAATATATAAAGTACATTAAAAGTTTAAGAAAATTGGAAAAATTACGAATATAAAATATTTAGCATTTATTTTAATAAAACATAAACAATGCAAAAGTGTATTTTGTTCTTTAATCTAAGTCGGCTAGGATAGTTTCTCAAAAATCCTCCTTACTATCTTATGTACCTTTAGTTTTCCGTCGGAAAAGACAAATCCAGAATTTTGAGCTGTGAGTTCCAAATTATAAATTGTTTATTGAGTTCAAGATAGGCTATTTTAATATATTAAGTAATTTCTTAATACAAATATAAGATTTGAGTCAAACTAAAGCTAATTCTGTTAGAACCATAATTTTTATTGTTTTCGATAGAGGTGTGCGTTCGATCTTTTGATTTTGAAAAAGTGCAATCCAAGCAGAACTAAAAATAAATTTTGTTCGGTTTGATTTTTCTCTTCTCAGGTCGGGCTTTTTCGGTTTGGTTATCCGGTTATGTCATATAAAATAATTAACATAATCAAATTTTTATATTGTATGACAAGATAATTAAATATTATAGAGAATGAGAAGAATAATATTAAATATCTTAAATACAATTTTTAATATTCACGGATAAAACTTTTAAAATATAATATTTAAAAGTAACATGTCCAAACATTAAAATAAAACATCTAAACCATTAATTCTTGCTCAAATGAGATTAATTCTTGCATGCAACTACTGAAACCTGAAGAAACAGTAAAACTTTTGATGAAAGCTTCACAATCAAAATATTACTTAGTAAAGATGAGGAATAAGGAGTTATATTTTAAATATGAAGAATAAGGCATTATATACCCTAGTACAAATAAGCCAATAAAAAGCAAGACCGAAAGTGATAAAATACCCAAAATCTAACTCACGTAAATGATATATGTTAAATAATACATACACACATACACATACACACACACACACACACTATATATATATATATATCGGTTTTTTGTTTTACATTTTTTATTTTCTTGAGTCCGAAATCAAACTAAAAAAAAAAAAAATTCTCAATCCAAAATCAAACCGAAAAACCAATCTAAATTAAAATTTCGATGATTTGGTTTTTAGATTTAATCTGAATAACACGCACCCCCAATTCTCGGTCTCATTCTGTCAAACGACGATTTAGGCTAGGTGGTCCTGGTTCATATACAAACACTTTGTATTAGTGAGATTGGAGATAATCTGATAATCATATTGTAAGAATAAAAAATATTGTCTGTAGTAAGAGAATTACTGATATTGATCAGTCAAGACAGATAACGACAAAAATTAATTTAAGTAAGCATTTCAATAAATGTTGATTTATTAAATCAAAGAGAAATTTCCTTTTAAGTAGGTTAACTAGTTCAGTTCAATATAATTTTTACGTGGATGAAAGATTTATACTAGAATTTAAAATCAATTTTTTTTCCTTTCAATATAATCTTTCCTATAAAAATTCTGCAAATAAATACTACTTTTTAGTTTACTCTACCAAATTCATTTTTAGGTATTTAGAGTTTATCATGAACCTACTTTGAATTATTATTTTATATTCAAACAAATCGTGGAAGAAAATATCATAAGTACCATAAAATATAAACATTTTATGGCCTTTATCCATTTTGTTCTTGAATTTTCACGACATTAAAAATATTAAATCTCTCATTCGAACCCACCTTCCAATCACCCCAAATAAATTTTTAAAAAAGGAGATAAACCTTGCTTATTGTTTAACTTAAAAACTGATGTTAGAATAAACGCTTACCAAATTTCATGAAATTATTATTTTATAAGAAAATGCAAAATTAGACACACTTGTGGAACTTTAAGGTAAGTGATTAAAAGAATGAACCAAGAAGGGAGAGCAAAATATTGAAGCATAGAGCTTGCAAGCCGGGGACGAAATACAAGCTCACCCTATAAATACTCACCACCTCTCCTTCTCTCCTATCTCACTTCTCTTCACACACTCTCCATTCTCAACATTTTCCTCTTTTCTTTATTTTCTCCAAAACAATTTCATGCCTTTCTCTACCCCACCCCTTACCACCCCACCTCCATCTAGCTAGTTTCTTTCATTAATTCCCATCACCCCCCAAAACATTTTTCTTGAACTTGTTATCCTCTCTTTTAATTTGCTCTTTCTCATCCATCTCTCCTTCACATCCTTGTCAAATCACAAGAAAACAACCACACAAAAAAAAAAAAAAAAAAGAGACTAGAAGTTTTGTTTTGGTTTATCTTCCATCGATATTGAATTGTAAGTAAGCCCATAAAAAGAATTCTAAAAGTTTTCTTCTTCTCTTTCAAAGTTTTGTACAAGGAAGTCATTTTTTAGCATCATCCTCACGCACACAAACATTTGAAAACTAATGTTAATAGTGTTCATATCTAAATTAGTTACTCAGTGAGTATCGAATACCAGATGGTTACATAGAAAAAAAAAACGAATATTTGTATCTTAATTACCATGTTTTTACTCTTTCTTTCTTTTTTTCAGGAAAAAAAGGAAGGGTTGATGGCCCTAGACGATAGAGGAATGAAGGCGTCGTCAGGAGGAGGAAGAAACGGAGGAACAAGCAGGCAAGCGCTTAAGAAAGGGCCATGGACAGCAACAGAAGACGCGATTTTAATGGAGTATGTGAAGAAACATGGAGAAGGTAATTGGAATGCTGTTCAAAGGAATTCAGGATTGATGAGATGTGGTAAAAGTTGTAGGTTAAGATGGGCTAATCATCTTAGACCTAATCTTAAGAAAGGTGCTTTTTCTCCTGAGGAAGAAAGGATTATTATTGAGCTTCATGCTAAACTTGGCAACAAATGGGCTCGCATGGCTGCTCAGGTTGATTTTCTTTCATTTTTGTTTTTACCTTTTTCTTTTGTTTAGCATATCAATTTTTTGTTAATTATATGTAAAAAAATCTAATAATAGGGCATATGTCTGAACAACTTCTTTGTTCAGACATCTATGTCCTTTTTTTTTTGCGCAAATTAACCAACTTCATGCATATATTTAGGATCCTGTATTCAAACCTCGAATTGATTGTACAAACCAAACTAATCATTTTCCATAAAGGGATCCTTTAGAGAGTTATTAATTCTCTGCTTTAATAATCTTCTTGAATTTTTTTTATTTATTTTTATTTTTTTTTGCTTTCTTTTGATTTTTTTTTAATTTCTTTAAGTTCATCACCATTTGAGTGGGAATTTTGGGTGTAATTTGTTGTATTAAATTTTATTGATGAACATAGATTACGTGATGTTGATGGTTCTGCCCCTTTAGTTACCGGACCTTGCTATTGAATCTAAAGTTCACTTAAGGATTCACCTCATAATTAATTAAGTCTTTCTTTTTGGTCTTTTGATCAAATGATGACAAATTATCTAATTCTATTTGATGTTTATTTCATGAATTACAGTTACCTGGAAGAACAGACAATGAGATCAAGAATTACTGGAACACAAGGCTAAAGAGAAGACAAAGAGCTGGTTTGCCTATATACCCTCAAGAATTACAACCACAAAACCAACAAGAAAACAATCAACACCAAAACCTTCTTTCTTCACCATATGATCCCAAAAGGGCAACTTATAATAATAACAATCCTCCCTCTTTTTCCCTTTTGGATATCTTCAATCCTTCAACCATGAAACCTTCTATTACTCAACAATTCCCTCTTAATAATAACAACATTTTTCACGATCCTCCTAAAGGCATTTCCTTGACATTGCCATCGTCTATAAGGAATTCGCAATTTTCTTCACTATCTAAATCTGTGCCAAATAACAACTTTGGTCACGGCTTGTCCAATTCAATGCCAATGCCATCATTTCAAAATAACTATCCAAGTTTTAATAACTTCACAACAAGGCCTTTTACGGGGAATATTCATTCGAATCCAAATGAATTAATCTCTGGTATAGGAGGTATTAATAATATTAATTATCCCTCAGGACAATCATCTATCCCTGTAACTGCATCATCATCTGAGAATACAGGCAGTGATTTTGGTTCAAGTGATGCTAATAATTATGCAAATGTTGCTGGATTATCGCGAGGAAATAGTGGATTATTGGAAGATTTATTGGAGGAGTCTCAGACTTTGACTACTCGCACTGTCAAGATAGAAGATCAGAATAATAATCTTGATTTAAAGGAAGAAGAAGCTGATTATAAAGGGAAATCATTGTGGGAAGATTATGGATTAGTGGAAGAGGAAGGAGAAGAAGCTATTTTAACTGAAGAATCCGTTTACAGCTTTGCTCATGGTGTTGATGTCACCTTAAATAGTAACTCTGAAAGCTCCAGCCCTGATCCCAAATTATCTTCAGGTAATTAATTAAACTATCAAAGTAAATCTGTTTTTTATTTGTTGTCTGATTTATCGTCATTGAAGATACACCTTGTTAGCTTTCACATAACAGCTGATTATTTTGATCCTAACTTAACTTTCATTTTATTTATAATAGGGATATTGAAGAAGGAAGTTTCATTACAGGGAATTAATCAAGTGGATGACGATATAATGTGCCTTCTTGATAATTTTCCGTTAGCTGTACCAGTTCCTGATTGGTATGACGAAAGGGAAGACAAAAATAATTCAAATGGACAATTGTCAAATGTGACAAATGGTGATCACAAAGCTGAAAATCAGGCTGAAGATTCTAATAAGTCACAAGTTGTGACAAATTCAGGGCCTAGGAACCATGATTGGGAACTTGGAGGATGTTGCTGGAATAACATGCCTTCTTTTTGCTAGAATTAGATTTAACAAAACATCTTATATAAAGTAAATGGAAAAGATTGAGGGATTTTGATGTCACCTCTCTTTCCATTTTTTATTTTATACCTTAGGTTGAGATATAGGTATATTTGATGATCGTTCATTTGATCGTCCTGGATTATTTGTTGTTTTTGGAATATGAAAAATGAAAACTCCTGTTTTGCTGAGATATGGAGATTGTCTAGTTTTAGGGTAATTAGTCCAGACAGTTGTTCTTTGAAACAACAATCAAGAATTGTTTAAGCTTTGCTTTATTGGTTTGTGATGTGATGAATATATTTGGGAAAATTTTATTTATGCTGTCCCTGGAGACTGGAATTAAAATCTTTTTTTTTTGGGCAAGGGTCTTGTGCCAAATAGTTGCATCCCACTTTCTTCATAACAATCTCAACATTTAACTTTATATGTAAGTTAAACTTAACTAGAAATTATTATCAATCTTTATTAAAGAATTTTTTCACTCTCCAAACAAATTAACACAGGAAAATATTTTCCAGAAAATAAGTCATTCTCTGAAAAATATTTTCCGATATATGATGAAGGGTATTCCTCCTTAATTATCGAAAAGTTTGATATATTAATTATGTGTAAATTATATTTTAGAAAACACATATAGTTTTTAAAACTAAAAAGGGTCACCCACTTGACACAAGGATGAGACATAGATGATAGAACAATGGTCAATTGGATATGCATATATTTCGTCAATCATATAAATATCATATAAATATCATGAACGAATAGTTAAAACCTGTTAGTTTCGTTTATTATTATTTTTTGATTAAAGAAGTGTTAATTTAGTTCATGATTATGAATTTAAAGAATTTTAATGGTTACTTTAGTCCTCTATTCTTTAAAAAATGTTAAGAATTTTTAGCGTTTCTCTAAACTTGACTCAATTGAAGTTTTTACTTAAATGAAACACTAACAAAAAATGGAGAAAGGGAAGTTAAATGAAACACTAACAAAAAAAGAAATCGGTCGTTTAATTAAACCGTTTAAAACATAAGGTGCAGCATCAAAACACAAGGGGAAAAAATACCATATCAATGCGTACTGGTTGGAGTACAGTCTCAAAGTTATGGAAATGAACTAGCTTTATCTCGGAAAAAAAAACTTTATCTCCAAACACTATAAAAAGAAATTGAAATTAGCTACTTATTCGTCGCTAATCTGTTGCTAAATCACTCGTAGCTAACACAATTTATTGATAATATATCACTAATCCGTCGCTAAATGGTATTGACGATGAATTTTCTATTTAGCTATAAAATTTGCCCGTCGTTAATTTTTATTTTTTTTAGTAGTGCAATATCCAGATATGGTGTTCTCTTGAAACTTATCTCACTGTTAGGACTCCATTTATCTAACTTAAAGCTAAGGGGATGCAGGCAATCATTACGTCAGTTCTATTTCACAAGGGATCAAATGAAATGTAACAAAGAATCTTTGATAATTTCATGAATAAAATAATGTTGTTCTAAGTATATATGTACTATTTCTTAATCATGTAATTAACGTGTGCTTAGCTACATGTACTTTCTATTAATGTAAAGATTCCAAGTCATAAATTGTACTTTCTCTAGTATTTTCTTTTATGATAAACCCCAATAAGAGAGACAATTGGATCATATCCTTCTTTATCCGGAATCTCGCAAAAATGTCTTTACTAAATTTGGAGTTATAATGATGCAATATAAGAAGGCCATTTCCAGTTTCTTCAAAGTAGTAGCAATACGTCTCTATTATTAGCATTCCCCTATTAAAGGTTCACGCATACCATCAATTCCCCAATCGTTTATCACTTTTTATTCCTTCTTTCTATTTTTTTCTATTTTCTTTTTTCAAAAAAGGCCAACTAGCCAACCTTATAAAAAGAAAAAAATTACTACTTGGGTGACGGAATTGGCATGTTTCACGTTCTATGTCATTGTATTTTGGTACTTTATTTATATTGAAACTTTATTTGTACACATTTGACGTTAGGATATGCTTTTTAGGGTTTTAGGGACTGTGTACCATACGTCAAAGCTTTGCTAACGTTATATGATGCCCATAAGGCCATAGGATAGACGATATTTTCATTATCTTGAGAACATAGGCCTTATTTTTTTGTATTTGTGTGCATCATTCGAAGTCTTTTTTTATAAAAGAAAGTCAAGAGAAATTTAAGTCACGGAAAAAGAAAGAGAGAAAATGGGGGCAATGTAAATTAAATCGTCGTTTCGCAGCTTCGACAATCCACCGATTTCTTTCAAATCAAGCTACTTTGGGATTGTTTCATGCACAAGAAAAAATATTATCACTTCTTCGAAGTGATTATCCAAAAAAAAAAATTAAAATTAATTGCAATGATTCTAAATATTGAAGAAAGATTTCATCAGTATGATTTAATTAGACCACATGAGAATTTTCCTTAAGTTGGATTGACGCAATCAGCTAACGATGCCCCCCCCCTCCCCCCCCCAACACACACACCCCACACACACACATTTCAACTTTAATTTCAGTTCAAGTTTTACGCATGTAACCTTCGCCTCACCCCAAATATTAAAATTTCAGGTCTAATAACACCAACTTTTTTTTTTCTCTTGTTCGTTCTTTCTTTATCTGTGTTATGATTTTTAAAAAAAAAGAAAATAAAAAGAAACAAACAGGTATGAAAGGTTATGTTTCACTAGACGGCTAGACCCCTCTTTTTTTGTTGTCTTGGAATGTAAATAGTCTATAATAGAGCTCTCCTAAATTAAGAAAATAAAACGAATTTCTTTTTCTTATTTATGTCAAAAAATAAAAGAAAATTAATTTTCATAATGCCAAAAAATGAGGCAAGAGGACGAACATAAATTGGGAGCGCAGAATAGGCCATGCAACTCATGCAGTGATGGCATTGCACTAATTTCAAGCCCACAGAATAGTCTGAAAGAGAGTCCTCATCCACATTGTGTTTTCCTCTTAATTTCCTCCTATTCTTCTTCTAATTTGGAAGTCTTCTTCCCAAAATCTTCACACTTTAGCAGCTCCACTTAAATCTGGAACTCGTGTATCGAAATTGGAGTTTCACTAATTATTGAAACTTTGCTAGTTTCTAATTTCTATCTCACTTTTTGCAATCTATCACAGTACGTTAATTCGAATCAATTATTGTTACGTGTGTGTCAAGACCCAGAATCCTAACCTGTCGTGATGACGCCTATCTCGATACTAGGCAAGCCGACAATATCAATAAACCACAATATTTTAAAGTTTGAAAAAAACATAATAATTTGAGTTTAATAAAAGGCCTCACAATTTCCGATACAAACACTCCCAAAATCTGGTGTCACTGAGTACATGAGCATCTAATATGAATATAAGTCTGGAAATACGGTCTATAATAATTTAAAACCAAATACAGTAAACAAGGAGATAGGGAAAGAGAGACAAGGTCTGCGAAATACGGCAGCTACCTCTGAATCTCCGAAAAATCAACCGTGCGAGAGAATCAACACTCGCTATGCCCGGGAACACCTAGATCTGCACACGAAGTGCAGGGTGTAGTATGAGTACAACCAACTCAGCAAGTAACGATAATAAATAAGGAACTGAAAATAATGACGAGCTACACAGTTACAATTCATTTCCAGTAATTCCAGCAGAGAGTAGGCATGCTTTCAATTCCAAAAGTTTAAGCCAAATCAGTTTTATACAATTCAAGTTCAGATAATTCGGATATAAAATCTTTCAGAAAATTTCACAGGAATGACAGATAGCAACTAAGTGCAACAACAAATGAAAAGCAAGTACAACCTCTCAGGACAACAACCACTCACTGGGCACCCAGCCCTCAGCACTCAGACTCAATGGGTACTCGCGCTTACTGGGGGTGTACAGACTCCGGAGGGGCTCCTACAACTCAAGCGCTATAATCTGCACGGCCAACTCACGTGCTATAGTATTAATATCTGGATCTGCACGGCCAACTCACGTGCTGCACGGACAACTCACGTGCTATAGTATCAATATCTCACAATCAGGCCCTCGGCCTCACTCAGTCATAAATCTTTCCAGTCTCTCGAGCTCTCAATAATCATGAAATCAACCCAAACAACGTAACAATGATATGATGCATCAATAATGAACAATAGAGACTGAGATAAAATAAACAGTAAACTGTGGCTGAGTACCAAACAACAATTTAGCAGATAATTCAGCATGTACACGACCTATATGGGTCCCAGCAGTACCAACATATAGCCTAAACATGGTTTCTAACATGCCTTACAGTCAAATTTCCACAACACATAAAGAGTATATAGCTAACAACAAGTTATTCAACTTTACAGTCTCACGGGACGGACCAAGTCACAATCCCCTCGGTACACGCCCACACGCCCGTCACCTAGCATGTGTGTCACCTCCAAAGTAATCACATGATACAAAAATCTGGGGTTTCATACCCTCAGGACTAGATTTAAAACGGTTACTTACCTCAAACCGTGTAATTCTTTATTCCGCTATGCCCTTGCCGTGAGAATTGGTCTCTGAAAGCCTCGTATCTAGCCACAATTAATTTGATTTAGTCAATACAAATTATTGTAATTAATTCCATAAGAAAATACTAATTTTTCAATAAAATCTGAAATTAACTCAAAAATTGCCCGTGGGGCCCACATCTCGGAACCCGACAAAAATTACAGAATATGAACGTCCATCCAACCACGAGTCCAACCATATAAATTTTACCAAAATCCGACATCAACTCGATCCTCAAATCTTATATTAAAATCTATGAAGATTTCTACCATTTTCAACCCAATCTTTACCCATTTGAACTTAACAATCTTTCCACAACCTTATTGGTATGTATACATAATACTCTTACACCCAAGAATTATACTATTAATCACCCATCTTTACTCCAAATCCGAAATTGAAGAATTGAGGAAAGAAATTCTTACCTCTTTGAAACCCTAGCAAGATCCTTGTGAAATCTTCAAACCTTGAATAAGAATTAATGGATAAATGACTAAGTCTTCACTTTCTCTCTCTAAAATGTTCTCACCTCTCTCTAAAATATCGGATGAAACCCTTCAAAATGACCCCCAATAATGTTTTATAAGAATGGGGTCGGGTTTATAAAACCAGAAAAATGAAGCTCCGGAATAGGTTCTGCGGTCGCATATGCGACCGCATAATGGTTATGCGGACCGCATATCGGTCACATAATCGGTGTCCAATACTGGCAAACATCTGTCTGTGTATGCGGTCATTATGCGGTCGCATAGTTGACCGCATATTTCATCCAAACTGGCCCTCTTCTGCCTCACTTCAGCGGCCATTATGCGGCCCGCATAGTGATTATGCGGTCGCATAATGGACCGCAGAAATATATTTTTCCGCCAAAAATTTTTCTTTACTTCCCGGTGCATTGTTCAACCCAGGTGATTATGCTAATTGATTTACCTCGACACCACAAAACTTTAATTTTCTTAGCAAAAATTCTCCGGGCCACTACACATACGTCAACATCTGGTCAACCTTTTCAACTAAATTTTGAAACCTTGGAACTAGATGTTCCAAATCATTTAAAAACCTCGTCGAACCCGAACCAATTACCCCCGGCAAGTCACATAATAAATATAAAGCATAAATTGAGCAGTAAATGGGGGAACGGGATTGCAATAGTCAAAACGACCGGCCGGGTCGTTATAGTGTGTCCTGGTTTCTTTAACAATTTAATTTTTTAAAGAGTTGAATACACACTTTAACATATAGTACTAAAGCAGACAAGAGGTTCTAGCTCGTATAGATCTAAATATTATGTAAAAAAAATAAAAAAAATACTTTCACGTGTTTGGTCCACGAAAAGAATTAGATGCACACGCTAGGAAACGTATTGAGACATAATATAATATTAAAAATAAGAGAGAGAAAAAAAATAAGTTGCTTCTTATTCCTTTATTTTCTAACCATTATGCAATATTTAGCTCGTTTTTTTGCGGTGGTTCTAATAAATTTTGGTTTAATGTAAGAAGAAACCAGGGTAATACTAATTAGTTTTTCAGCCAGTACGCATATTTGTTGATGATCTTCACGTGACATGCCCCTGTGAAAGCAGACATATGTAGTTTGAGTTGTGGGCTAACATCCATAGCCAAATATCAATTGGTTCCGACTTCCGTCTATGATTTCACTAAAATTTTCATGTCTACCAAATAAAGAATTCAGTGTGAAAAGTCTACACAGAAAAAATAAACAATAAATTTGGACGGCTACTAATTATTTTTTTTTCTTATAATCTATTCACATTTATACTTTACAAGACTGTTACTTGTACTTAACTTCTAATCCTGATAATTATGGAAGAATTCACACATAAAATCCCGAATAAATCATTTATCCAAGATCTCCCACAAAATACAGTGATGCGCCTTTTACTAAATTTAGAAGCTCATGACATCATATATGTGAAATTTAAAATTTTCTTAGACTTTAGTTGATGGTATCCATTAAAAAGTGAATCAGAGTATCAGACCTTGCCTTTAGTGGTCAAATTGGCATATCTCGCCTGTTCTGTACCGTTGTATTTTGGCAGTTTGATGATACATTAATCGTGTCAACCGACGTATGAATATTCATTTGAGACAGACTATCCACGTCACACCTCTTAGGATGCGCCGAATTATTTAGTCGTACATCAAAGTATTGCTCAGTACTTAATGCCCAAAGGCCCATGATAAAATATTATCGTCTCACTACAATGCTATAGACAAATAAATGAAAGCAGAGCTCAGCTTTCGGAATGCATATGCATTGAATTGTTTAAATCAAGAAATTATTATTTTTCAAAAATGTCAAGGAGTGTGATAGAATATATTATTATGTCACTACAAGGCTAGAGGAAAATAGAAGAAAATATAGCCCAGCTTTCGGATCTATAGGCGTCAAACTTATTTGAGCTAAAAAAAAAGAAAGGAAAACTATCAATTATGTCTATTTATAAGTAGCTTATTACAAAAATTGGTCAATTCATAAAATACAACTAATATTAGCCAATTAATTATTTGTAGGCAAAAAAAGGTCATTTTTTTGCTTTTTTTTTAGTAGGTGTTATTAGAATAGATTTGGTACATCTTAAGTAGCTTGAATCTCAGTTTTGGGATGATTTGGTGGGGCCACACTCTCCATAAGGCCCACCAAACGGACCAAAGCGTCCTGAAGTACTAGGGTAGCAATGAACCCCTCCGGAACCTGAGCTGGTCCTGCAGGAACAGTCTGGGATGGAACCTTCTCGTCAAGCTCTATCTGAGGCTCCATTGCTGGGGCTGCTGCTCGGGCTCTAGGCTGCCCCCGTCCCCTGCCTCGGCCTCTGGCACGGCCTCAGCCTCGACCTCTGCCCCGCGTACGAGCTGCCACTGGAGGCTCTGGTTGCTGCTCAACTGAGGAAGTGGTACGTGTTCTCGCCATCTGCGAGAGAATAGGAGTAGAAGAGTTCAATCAGTATTGAGAAAGCAAAATCGCACGACAGAGAAGAATAGAAGTGAAATTTGCTCCTAAACTTCATAGCCTCTAGAAGATAAGCACAGACGTCTCCGTACCGATCCTCCAGACTCTACTAAGCTTGTTTGTGAATCGTGAGACCTAGGCAACCTAGTGCTCTGATATCAACTTGTCACGACCCAAAATTTTCCACCGACGGGACCGTGATGGCGCCTAATATTTCACTTGCTAGGCAAGCCAACGTTAGAGAATTATTAAACCCATTTCCTTATTCCCATTCAGTAATTAGCAGTAATCAACTAAGATGAAATATAATAAGTACAGAATATCATAAAATTGTATTAATTACTACCAACCGGATTTTGAGTCACAATTCACGAGCATTCTAGAATTTACTACAAGTAATAGTCTGAAAGAAAGAAACGGTAGAACAGAAAAGATAGACGGGAACTTCAAGGTCTGTGAACGCCGACAAATCTACCTTGAGTCTCCGGACAACAGACCAATAGCAAAATATCGATCAACCCGAGCCGGTATCAAAATCTGCACAGAAAGTGCAGAGTGCAGTATCAGTACAACCAACCCCATGTACTGATAAGTGTTGAGCCGAACCTCGACGAAGTAGTGACGAGGCTAAGGCAAGGCACCTACAAATCAACTTGTACAATTTAACAGTGTATATACAAATAACAGAAATGAAGAACTAAACAGGAAATGTCGAGAGGGGAACATACTGAGGGGAATACAAGATAAAGAACTACAACAGAATGATCACCAGAATAGTCAATATACCATGAATCAACAGGAATAGTGAATACAGTAAGAAAAAATGCACGACATCACCCTTCGTACTTTTACTCTCAATCTCACCATAAAATTAATAGAAACGGCACGATATCACCCTTCGTGCATTAACTCTCATATCATGGCACGACATCACCCTTCGTGTATTAACACTTACAATATGGCACGACATCACCCTTTGTGCATTAACACTCACAATATGGCACGACATCATCCTTCGTGCTTTTACACTCACAATATAGCACGACATCACCCTTCGTGCATTAACACTCACAATATGGCACGACATCACCCTTCGTGCATTAACACTCTCCCTTACCATAATGCAATGCATAAATAACAATAGGGAGATAGAATAACAAGTACAAACCTTACTTCAACATTTGGTTCCATAATATCATTCTCAACTTTGAAATAAGAACTCACTTATTACCAGAAAATCCGTAAACATGATAAGAACGATAAATTGAAAACACTAGTATAACACGTAGCAATTAGACATAGGAATGAGACAATATAAGAAAAATAGAGAAATATGGAAAACAGGTAAATTGGCGGCGCATAAGTACTCGTCACCTCACATATATGCCGTTCACATGAATTTCACTTAGCAAGTAATCTAAGGTTCCTAATTCCCTCAATTCAGGGTTAGACACAACACTTACCTCGCTCCGAAGGCCACTTAATTCTCAATCACAGCTTTTCCTTTGGGATTCACCTCCAAACCACTCGCATCTATTCAAAAATAACTCAATAATATCAAATACTGCTAAAGGAATCAATTATATTGCATAAATTAAATTTCCCAAATTTTCCTCCAAAAAGTCAAAAAATCGACCCCGGGCCCACTTGGTCAAAAATCGAGGTTCGGACCAAAATTCATTTACCCATTCACCCCTAGCCCGAATATATAATTGGTTTTGGAATCTGACCTCAAATTGAAGTCTAAATCCCCAAATTTTCAAAATTTCTAGTTTCTACCCTAACCCCTAATTCTACCATAAAAACTCTAGATTTTAGGTTGATAATTCAAGAAATGTAATGGGTAATTGAAAGAAAATGGTTTAGAATCACTTACCAACACTTTGGGGAAGAAAATGACTCTTGAAAATCGCCTCTACCCGTTTGGTTCTTGAAAAATGTTGAAGAAATGGCTTAAACCCGTGTTTGATTCTGTTTTATGCACTGGGCGACAGTGTGCATAGCGTTCGCGAGGCCACTGTCGTGTTCACGAAGGGTACTGGCTGCCAAGCCTTCGCGTTCGCGAGATCCTGCTCGCGTTCGCGATGGTTACTCCCCCTGGCCTTCGCGTTCGTGAGACATTGCTCGCGTTCGCGATGATGGAACGACCAACCCTCCCCTAGGTGTGCCTAACACTACGCGTTCGCGAGGAGCTGGTCGCGTTCGTGAAGGGTAACACCCTCATCGCTTCGCGTTCGTGACAAAACCTCCGCGATCGCGAAGAAGAAAACTTCAGTTACCCAGTTTACTCTTCGTGTTCGCGAGAGTACCTTCGCGAACGCAAAGAAGGACACGCCAGAATACCTGCTGCATCAAAATACCAGATTTTCAAAGTCCAAAACATCCCGTGGCCTATCCGAAACTACCCGAGCCCTCGAGGCTCCAAACCAAACATGCACACAAGTTTAAAAACATCATACGAACTTGCTCGCGCGATCAAATCGCCAAAATAATACCTAGAACTACGAATTTAGCACCAAATCAAATAAAATTCTCTAGAACACTTTAAAATTCATATCTTCTCAACTGGACGTCCGAATCACGTCAAATCAACTCCGTTTCTCACCAAATTTCATAGACAAGTCTTAAATATCATAATGAACCTGTACCGGACTCCGAAACCAGAATACGGAGCCGACACTAATAATGCCAAACATCAATCAATTCTTAAAAATAATTAATTTTCAGACTTTTAATTTTCATCAAAAATTCATAACTTGAGCTAGGGACCTCTGAATTCGATTTCGGGCATACGCCTAAGTCCCATAATTCGATACGGACCCACCGGGAGCGTCAAAATATGGATCCGAGCCCGTTTGCCAAAAATATTGACCGAAGTTATCTAAAATCAACTTTTAAGGCATAAATTCTTATTTTCATCAATTTTCAACACAAAAGCTTTCCGGAAACCTGCCCGGACAACACACGCAAATCGAGAAGGATAAAAATGAGATTTTTAAAGCTTAAGAGCACAGATTCGAGTTCTAAAACATAAGATGACCTTTTGGGTCATCACACGGAGGCATCTACAAAGAATAATCCCGTTATAGCAGAGTCGACTCTTTAAAATATAGTCTTAAAAGCTTGTTCTTGTTTAGGATTTAGCTTAATTTGATTGTGCTTACTCAGACACTTGTATAGAATTTTGATTCTTAATAATATATTAACCCTTTTACTTTGTGTTCTAACGCTCTTTTTATGGAATAAATTTATGTACCCTAAGATTCTTTTCAACTTGAATAAGAATTTTACTCATGTGATGAATTTAAAAAATAATTGAATTGGATTCTCTTGCTAAATAATTAATTAAAAGATTTAATTATTTGATTTTATCATAAAAAATAATTTATTCAGATCTTAATATTAGTTCATCTCTTAGTTCATCTTATTTTGAATATTTAATTTTAATTATAATTTTATCCACCATAAATTTTATTTTCAAAGAGTAAAAGATTGATATGACATTTCACTTTTAGATCTTTATGTCTGTAGAATCATTAGTGGTATTGACTCTTACCAATCATTTTTTTCTCTTTCTCACACATTTATATTCTTAAATATTTTCTTAATTGTTGTTTAATAATTGAGTATTTTTTAATATTACATGAAAAATTAATAACATTATATTATTTGAGTAGAAAAATAGTTTAAATATAATATAAAAATATATTATCGTGGGGTTATTTTTTTTTCTCGATGTCAACTCTTTATGCAGTCCATTTAATATTACTTTTATTTTTTTGGTATTGGACATTATGAAGTGGTAAGGTATTGCCAATACGGAGGATTCTGATGAAATTCATTTCATTAAACCTTCCTACATATTTTTAATAAGAATGTAATAGACAAATTTTATTAATTTTAAAATCTTAAATATTAAAAATTAGCATAGAAGATATTGTAGTTCAAAAAATAAGTTATTGCAGTTATGCCCTTTCCCTATGAGTTCTTTCGTTTAATATTTTAGGGCTATTTTGGTATATTAATATTGTATTTATACTTTATAATAATATAGGCTTTCCTTTTTCTAAATGGATTTGGACAATATAATACATTCTCAAATTAAATTAGTAATATGATATTATAATACGTTTTCAAATTAAATTAGTAATAATAATTTTTAAGAATCATATCCTAAAAGTAAAAGGATTACATGACTAAAGATATTTACTTGTTCAATTTTATATGAATTAGACCGCCGGAAAGTAATTATACTAATAGGATTCCTAAAGGTAATCATGTAAGATTCCTAATGTGTAGTATTATGTCCTAAAACTAATAGGATTATAAGATTAATATCTAGAATTCCGGTTATGTACTTTTATTATGAGTTATTATGCTTAATCACTACTAGAAATTCGGCAAAAACCGACCAAGGTCGACCGAAACCGACCAAAGTTGGTCGGTTTTTCAAAATATTTTATTTTTTAATTTTTTTTACGAAACCGACCAACTTTGGTCGGTTTTCTTTGGCGCAAAAATGTGGGAAACTATTTTTGAGTCCCGCAAAATTTATTTTTCAAGAAACCGACCAACTTTGGTCGGTTTTTCAATTAAAATAAATAAAAATTAATATTAAAATAACCGACCAAAATTGGTTGGTTAATTCGGCCGGTCATTTAAAAAAACCGACCAACTTTGGTCGGTAATTTTACTTTTTAATAAAACCGACCAACTTTGGTCGGTTATTTTCGTGCGAAAATACAATTGAAGAGTATAAATCAAATAAAAGACAGTCTTAAAATAAAATATACCAATGGTCTAGTGATAGAATAGTATCATGCCACAGTACAGACCCCGGTTCGATTCCCAGATGGTGAATCTTTTTATTACATAATTAAAATACCGACCAACGCTGGTCGGAAAAAATCGACCAACTTTGATCGGTTTTTTTTTGCAATATTGTTTTTTGAATTTAATTGACCGACCAAAGTTGGTCGGTAATTTCTGACCAACTTTGGTCGGTACGCCTTTCCGACCACAAAAATACCGTCCACACGTAAATGGTTGCGTTTTGGTCGGTTTTTGGCCATTACCGACCAACGTTGGTCGGTTTTTTTGGTCGATTTTTACCGGATTTCTAGTAGTAAATATTAAAAGATTATTTTTGTAAACCGACATTGTATTCATGGTTTTATAATAATAACATAAATTACATAAATTTAAAACTCATGTAAATCATATTAAAAACTACGTTTAAGTTATCAAATAAAATTTAGCTCACAACGTGCAAAATTTTAAAAAATAATGAATGTTGATCTTATTTACCTAACTTGACAACAAAATAAGTCATAACGAAATTCTATGCCAAAATAATGAATCTAAAAGTGCTTACAACATTTCAATTCTTGAATAGGAATTTTTACTGTAATTGGTAGAAAGTACCAAAATGGAATATATGTTGAACTATTTTGTAGAGCAGCACAACATGCTTAATATTTGTTAAATTAAAAGGAGCATATTTAACAAATAAAATAAATTGCATGATTTAGGCGTCTTAACACCGCGCTGTTATTATCTTTTTCATTTTTACATATGATCTCTTGCCATTCTTACTCTAGCTTTTTGCTTGTGCTATCTCTCTGTCCCAAACTTTCTTTATGATTTCATGCAAATCCTTCATTTTCGATTTGGGTACACATGATGCTTTAAAAAAGATTTTTACTATATTTTAATGTGAATACTAAGATTGTGAATATATATCTAAAGTGACTTATAATAACTCTAAGAACCTAATGAGATAATTATAGCCGTGTCTGTTCATGTGCACGATAATTTAATTCACTTAACATGTTGTTCTAATTCACGTTATAAGTTAAAACGTCTAATAATGTTAGGTAGTAGAAGGGGCTAATTCCATTATCTTTATGATTCTTGATAGTGACATATTTATTATTAAGTATTTTGACAGTTTTGTACATTAGTCTTATAGGAGTAGTGTTTAACTTAAGGGCAAAATGGTTATTCAACTTTACATGGCCATTTTAGTCTTTTTAACTTTGACTTAGGGTCTTCACACTTATAATATAGTATGATATATATAGGACTTTTTTCAATGGGTATGGTTGAAATTCATTGAAAACATATAGATGAGCCAATATACAAAATTTGAGGAAGATTGAAGGTGATTTGGACTGATTTGGTATCAAAATTAGGGGAGGCATGTGGGCCGGTTAGGACCGGGACCGGCCCAGGGCCGCAAGCCCACATGGGCGGTGGGCCTAAACGGTCCTAACCGGATAGGACCGGGACCGTGGGGTGATGGGCCGGGTAGTGGGCCGGTCTCATAGGGGAGGCCCGCGAGACCGGGACCGTTTAGGACCGGGACCGGCTCAGAAGTGGGCCGGTTCAAACGGTCCTAAACGGGCCCAACGGATAATTTTTAATAAAAAAAATTGACCGTTTGGCCATTTAAAAACTAGCTGTTTGGTCTGCCAAAATAGCCGTTGGTTATTTGTAAAATAGCCATTTAACCCCCAAATTTTGTTTTAACCCCAAACTTTTTATAATTATACTTTTTCCCTATTTTCAACTATAAATACCCCCTCATTCTTTTATTTTTCTCACAAAATCATCAATCTCTCTCTAATATTCTTCTATAATTGCTTACTTAATTGTTACAATTTGTGCAAAATTGTGAAGTTGGTGAATTGAAGTCTTCAAGTCTTCAACGATAATTATTTTTCAACAAGTTGTTTGTCAATTCGGTAAACTCGTTCCAACTCTTAAGTTTAAATATTATAATTTTGCTTGTTTTATTTACTTTGCTTGATTAATTAAGATGGCTTATTCCCTAAAAAAAATATTTAGTAAAAATAAGGAAAAATCCAAGAGTGGTGAATCTAGTGGCCAATCTATTCCTCCTCCACTTCCCCCGGCTCCCTGGCCGAAACCTGTTACTCGTCCTACACCTGCTATTCTTGATAGCGATAATAGTTTATTACAATTTACCGAGAGTCAATTTTGCCATAATATTGCCCCCGAAAAACAATTAAACCATGAATATATGAATGTTCTTTATGGTAATCCAACTATTGATGAAAATGATGATGAAGAAATAGATTTTGATGAAACGCAACCGGATGACAATACACCCACTTGTCCTGCTCCTGAAGTTAACCCAACTAATAATAATCCAAATGATCCCCCGTCTGACCCTCCTGTTACTGCCCCTACTTTTTCTAGACAACCTTCTAAACGGGCAGAAATATCTCTTGTTTGGCTATTTTTTACTCAACTAAGAGAAAAAAATAGGGCTAAGTGTAAAACTTGTGGCAAAGAGTTAGTTTTTAAATATGTTGGAAGTCGGGAGGGGGGGGGGGGGGGGGACGGGAAGTTTGACTAGACACATATTGCTACACCCTCAAGATAAAGCTAGATATTTTCGTATGAAAGCTTTGGCCGAGGGGACAAGTGCACCTAGTCAAGCTGACCTTAGTACCGGGTCAAATCAATTTCAACCGGAAATTAACACTGTTACCGGTGGTATTTTATATTATGATCCAAAAAAAGATCGGGAAGAATTGACAAAAATGATTACTGTTATGTGCTTACCCTATAGTTTTCCTTCTAACCCTCACTTTGTGCATTATATTAGAAAAGTTTATAATCCTACTTATAAAGATTTTTCGCGCACAACCGTAAAGAGTGATATTTATAAATATAAACATGAATATGAATAATATTTGCGCTATTTATTTACTCATATAAATTATCGTGTTGCTATAACTGATATTGGTAGAAGTGGTAATAACTGTGATTACCTTACTGTTATCAGTCATTGGATTGATGAGGATTGGATAATGCAAAAGCGCATTATTGCTTATAGAATAATTAATTCACGTCACACAGGGCAGTTTATTTCTAGCACGATTACGGATATTTGTAGATATTTTTGTATTAGTGATAAAATAATGTTAGTTTCAATGGATAATGCTACTAGTAACACAAATGTTGTAGCCTTGCTTACCACTACACTAAGTCCTGCATTTAGTAACATTTTTCATGTTAGATGTATTTGTCATATTTACCATTTAATTGTGGGTAATGATATGCGAATTTTAAATGTTGAAATTGAAAAGGTTAAGATGGCTCTTAATTGGCTTTTTTATTCAAACCGTAGAAGTAGACTTAGAGAATATTTTAAAATATGCGATGAATTTGGCCTAAGAGAAAGAAAGGTTCCTAAACCTTGTCCAACTAGATGGAATTACATGTATGAAAGTTTAGTTGTTGCATATGAATATAGAAACCCCATAAACTCAACGTTTAATGCTCATGTAAGTAATGATGATGAGCACCTTACAAATGCGGATTTGGCTAATGTTAAAATGCTTATAGATTTTTTTAAAAAAATTTATATTGCTACAAATAAATTTTCTGGGCAATATTATCTTACTATTTCTAACTGTTTAGTTTATATTGCAGAACTTACAAATTTGTTTGATCATTTTTCAGAGGGTGGGAAAATTTATCAACTTGCTATTGATTCCATGAGAAAAAAATTTAAAAAAATATTTTTTCCCTATTCTCCCTATTTATGGTGTTGCTGCATTGTTAAATTCTACTATGAAATTAGGAGGTCCTCAATTTTGGTATGAAACTGTTTATAATGGTTTAGCACTTGAAGATGAGGAGTTATCTACACTTGCGGACGCAATAGCCTCAATTAAAATAAATGTTTAAACTATTTATAATGCTTATCAAGTTGCATTAGATCATGCTAGACCAAATGTTCCAACTCCTTCTTCTTCTTGTTCTCAATCATCTAAAAGAACTGTAGGAGTAAGAGCACTTAGTGCTTGGGCAGGGTTCAGGGGTTCTCAAGGTTCTAGTACTAGTGATTTTTCACAACTAAATGAGCTTGAAGTTTATTTGTCACAGGGAATTGAGGAAGTGAATCCCGATGGCTCCTTTAATATTTTGGAATGGTGGAAGGACAAAGAAAAATACTTTCCGATTCTTTCAAGGATGGCCCGAGACATTTTAACTATTCAAGCTTTAACAATGGCATTAGAGAGCGCTTTCAGTCAAGCAAGACTTCAACTCGGTGATTATAGAGTGTCTATGAGGGAGAGCTTGGAAAAATCAGTACTTTCCAGAGATTGGATCCGTTCGGAAAGAAGAAATTTTGGACTTGCTGAATCACAACCAGAGGTAGACGAAGCTTATGAAGAAATGCTAGCTGAACTTGCGGAGGATGATGCTTCGCCTGGAAGCGGTGATGACCAAGCTTCATTTCCGCCACCACCAACGGAAATTCCTCCGGACCTTGAAGGATTTATGAAATTTGTAAGAGATACCATGTAAATTAATATGTAACTTGTATTTTGGCACATCTTGATTAGTTTCTTTTTCTTCTCAATGGTGGTATTAGCACCTTGTTGTGCTCATTCCATAGGGGGGAGGAAGACTAAGAAAGATATTGCCATAATTTTTTAATGCTATAATAAAAATACAACGCATTGCTTTGAATATCTCTTTACAATATTTTTGTCTTTTTATATACTTTAAGTAACTTGTATTTTGGCACATCTTGATTAGTTTCTTTTTCTTCTCAATGGTGGTATTAGCACCTTGTTGTGCTCATTCCATAAGGGGGAGGAAGACTAAGAAAGATATTGCCAATGCTATAATAAAATTATAAGATATTGCTTTGAATATCTCTTTACAATATTTTTGTCTTTAAATTTGAATTAAAAAATTTAGGTGACAATTCTATAATATAATTTACTAGGAATTGCCTTAGATATTTTTATTACTATTTTTTTCTCTAACTTGTATAAAAATAATTTAAAAAATAGAAAATTTTTGTTGGGCCCACTTGGGCCCGTTTAGGTCCGGGACCGGCCCACTTAACACGGGACCGCTAGTTCGTGGTCCCGGTCCCGGACCGGTTCCAACGAGAAGCCCGCGAAGCCCAAGATCGCTTAGGACCAGCCCGCCTAGGACCGGCCCACTTAGGACCGGACCACTTAGGACCGGGCCAGCGAAGCCCACTTAGGACCGGGCCCGGCCCACATGCCACCCCTAATCAAAATTAGTAGTTAAAATCGAGTTCAAAAAATTCTTCTGCGACATATGTATCAAACATGTATCACGCATGTATCTCACACACAGGTATACTTGTGATACACATTTGATACAAATATGATACATATGTGATACACAAATGATACATAGTGAGATACACCTATCATTCTTTTCATGTTCACCTCATACTTCGAATTTTCAATTCAAACCACCTCAATCTGGCGTATTTCCCATGGCACCAGCAGTCTCTCAGGCTGGAGGAGGAGCCCAGACTCCCACTACTCCCACTCTGGAGCAGATAGCTCCCCAGTATCAGGCTCCAGCAGCTCAGCCAGTCGAATTAGTTCAGCCGGTTATTGCGGCACAGGTAGAAGATGGGCCAGCTATGTCTTCTGAGGCTTTATGGAGATTGGACAGGTTTACCAAGCTCTTTCCTATTAACTTCAGTGGTGCTCCTTCAGAGGACCCCCAGGAGTATCTTGACAGTTGTCACGAGGTTCTACGAAACATGGGTATAGTGGAGACCAATAGGGTCGATTTTGCTGCATTTCAGATGACTGGTTCGCCAAGAAATGGTGGAGAGATTACATGTTGACCAGACCAGCTGGGTCGCCTACTCTTACTTGGGACCAGTTCTCTCAGCTCTTCATAGAGAAGTTTTTGCCTATCTCATTGAGAGAGCAGCGTCGCCGTCAGTTTGAGCATCTCCAGCAGGGCAGTATGACTGTTACTTAGTATGAGACCCGTTTTGTGGATTTAGCCCGTCATGCCATTCTTCTGCTTCCCACCGAGAGAGAGAGAGAGAGAGAGAGAGAGAGAGAGAGAGAGAGGGGGGTGAGGAGGTTTATTGACGGACTTGCTCAGCCTATCAGATTGCAGATGGCTAAGGAGACTGGGAGTGAGATTTCTTTTCAGGCGGCTGCTAATATCGCCAGACGAGTCGAAATGGATCTTACTCAGGGAGGTCAGGGGTCTGACAAGAGACCTCATCATTCCGGTGAGTTCAGCGGTGCCTCATCTAGAGGAAGGAGTACTTTTGGTAGAGGCCATCCTCCCAGGCCGTTTCATTCGGCGCTACAGGCATCCCACAGTGCCTCAGGTGGTCGTGGCCCTCAGATGCATTATTCCGACCAGCTAGCCTACAGTGCACCACCAGCTCCTATTAGTGCACCTCCACTCTAGAGTTATCAGGGTGGTTATTCAGGTCGACAGGGTCAGTTTCAGGGTCAGCAGTAACATAAATATTTGATGAAATACTTATGGCTAAGTGTCAAACGGAGTTCTAGAGATATATTGAATATTGATGAACCGTTTGGTAAAAATTTAATAGTTTAGGAGGTAATTTATGTCAAGTACTATCATAAATTCAAAAATTGACAAAAGCAGAGACTGTAAAAGCTAGCTTGTCAAAGTTATACTTCTGACTTCAAATGAAAAAGATTCAACTGACAAGAAATATAAAATAAGAACAGATCCAGTATTCGGTGTCTTCTTGCTTCATGTCGGAAACGAATAAGAGCATCTAATAAAAGATGATTTGGTTCTTCCTGAACACTTGGTTATCAATCCCAATGGTAATTGTATGCATCTAATAAGAGAAATATTTCTATCATTAGATTAAAACAGAATTTATGCAAATCACATGATAGAATTAAAAGGATATTTTAGCTAGCAAAAATGAATATGTTGATCAACTAAATAAAAGGTTGATTGCAAAATTTTATAGCAAAACAAAATATTTTTCTATTTTTGACTAAGCAGAAAATGATACCAATAATTACAACCAAGAAGAATACTTAAATACTTTAATACCAAATGACCTTCTACCATACATATTTGTTGTTAAGTTTATTATTTCTTACGTATGTTATTGTCACCGTATATATAATAGACTAAGTTGATCTTCCATTGTATATAGGTAGAATTTGAAGAAAAATATGTTAAGTTATATTCCAAAGTTTCAATGATAACAATGTTCACTTACCTTGGTTTGCGGGAATCAAAATCATCAAAAGGAAAGAATACTAATGAGAAGTTGTCCAAAGATGTGATTGCTGAATTAATGGACAAGAAGAAGGAATCAAATTTTAGCACATCCATTCGGCCTCAATCAAAGGAAATCAGATTACAAATCAAGGAGCTATTGCCAGCAAATATTCATTATCCTTAATTAAGCTCAATTGTAGGCTTGAATGTCTCCTCAATGTAAGTCTGTGACAAGGAAAGTCACGATCAAATCTGGTCCCTCCCAAGAGCAGGATTCGAAGAGGCACCCCTTGGGTCAAATCCCTTTGAAGATCTCGTGCTTCTATTTTCGGTCAAGGCTCAACGGCTCTCTTCTCTCCTATAAGAAGTTTGCTAAGATCAAATGGAAGACTTGCGCAAATACACAGATTGCTTTCTAAGTCTATCTACTTCTTGGCCTAAACACTGTAATCCTCTGTTTATCAGTGTCTCAAAATATAGGAAGAATTAGAACACAAAAGAGAGTTGTGTCATTATTCAGAATTCATTGTTGTTATACTTCGTTGGTGGTGAACGAATCAAAACCATCTGTATTGTAATACTTTCAAGATCTAAAGGGAACCCTTGTGACCCAAGGAAAACTGGATGTAAGTACCACAACGGTACCGAACCAGTATAAAATTGTTGTGTATTATTTACTTTTTAATTATTGTTATCTTTTATTCTGCATTGTGTTTAGTCAACTAAAATCATTGTTAGTCGACTAATTTTTAATAGACCATAATTCACCCCCCCTTCTTCCCCCTTCTTGTACCTTCAATTGGTATCAGAGCAAGGCTCACAATCTCTGCTTAACAGCTGGTGAGAAAAAGATCATGGGATCTAACACTGTTGTTGGTGCACTATTTCAAAAAGGAACCTCTCAAGTTCGACCTCCTTATTTCAACGGACAACACTTTTACCATTGGAAAGTGTGTATGGAAACACACACGATGTCATATGACATTAAAGTTTGGCGTGTGATCAAAAAGGGAAATCTTCCAATCCTACCAAAGAAGGATGCAAATGGTCAAGTCTTTGTATCAATTGATCCTCTTGACTTAGATGACTACACTGATGAACAAGTTGTTATCATAACTGTAAATGCCAAAGCAAAACATCTACTGTACAATGCTATCAGTGGAGAAGAGTATGAAAAGATATCAAGTTGTGAAACAACCAAAGAAATGTGGAACAAATTGGAGGTCACATACGAAGGAACCAACAAAGTGAAAGAAACAAGGATCAATCTTTTGGTTCGAGACTACGAGCTATTTCAAATGAAGGATGGAGAATCAGTGGAAGAGATGTTCTCCAGGTTTAGCAAAATTCTTGGAGATCTGAAGTCCTTTGGCAGACCTATCAAAAGTGGTGAACATGTTAGAAAATTTCTCAGGAGTTTACCTACCATTTGGCAGTCAAAAGTTATCGCTTTGGAATGTCAGGATCTTGACAAAATTTCCTATGATGAACTCAGAGGTGATCTAATTATTTTTGAAAAAACTCACTTGGATAGACAAATTCAAGAAAAGAAGAAAATTGTTGCCTTTAACGCAACTGTGGTTGAACCAGAAGAAGAAGAAGAAGAAGAAGAAGAAGAAGAAGAAGAAGAAGAAGAAGAAGAAGAAGGAGGAGGAGGAGGAGGAGAAGGAGGAGGAGGAGGAGGAGGAGAAGAACAAGATGAAAATATTGCCATGCTCTCTCAAGTTGTAACAAGCATGATGAGGAAAAACAGAAATAGCAGAAGAGGCCTAACTTCAGGAAAGGAAGGATAAACAATGAAACTGATAAAAATGATAGAAGGTGCTACGAATGTGGAAAGTTTGGTCATATTCAAGTTGATTGTCCTGAACTAAAGAAGAAACTCAGCAGAAACATGCAAAATAAGAAATCCTTTAGAGCATGGAGTGATAAAGAATAGTCTGATCATGAGGAAGTTGCTAATATATGTTTCATGGCTATAAATGAAAATGAAGATTCAGGGGAGCTTGGACTAATGGCAGATAGAGATGATGAGGAAGACAAATCAAGAGAACTTGGCCTTATGGCAGACGAAGGAACTAGTGAGTAACACCGTAAGAAGAATCAAAAAGGAAAATGGTATCTCGACAGCGCGTGTTCCAGACATATGACTGGTGACAAACAATTGTTCAAATCAGTCACCAAACTAGATGGAGGAACAGTTACCTTTGGAGACAAATCCAAAGAAAATGTAATTGGTGTTGGAAAAGTTCCTCTGAGCTCAACATGTGATGTAGATGAAGTCTACCTGGTTGATGAACTTGGCTATAATCTTCTCAGCATTAATCAACTATGTGACAAGGACTATGAGGTTCATTTTAAGAAACATGGCTTGTTTATAGAAGATGAATCAGGTAAAATCATTCTTTCAGGCAATAGAGATAGAAATGTCTATACTATCAGTAGTTTAGATAATCTTGGAGATCAAATTTGCCTTACTTCCATGATTGATGATCCCTGGGTCTGGCATCAAAAACTTGGTCATGCCAGCATACATACTATTCAAAAGCTTTCTAAACATGATCTTGTAATCGGTCTTCCAAAACTAGATTTTTCAAAGGATCATATCTGTGATGCATGTCAACTGGGAAAACAAACTCACTCTTCTTTCAAAATTAAAAATATTGTTTCCACCTCCAAACCTCTTCAATTATTGCATATGGATTTATTTGGTCCAACTAGAACTGCTAGCATAGGTGGTAGGAAATATGCTTTTGTCATTGTAGATGATTTCTCTAGATTTACCTGGGTTATGTTTCTAAGTCACAAAGATGATGCTCTAAAGAATTTTAAAGTTTTCTGTAAGAAGGTTCAACGAGAAAAAGGATACTACATATCTACTATCAGGAGTGATCATGGTGGAGAATTTGAAAGCAGATCTTTTGAAAATTTTTGCAACGATCAAGGAATCTCTCACAACTTCTCTTCACCAAGATCACCACAACAAAATGGAGTAGTAGAGTGTAAAAATAGAACTTTACAAGACATGGCAAGAATCATGATTGTGGAAAATTCCTTACCTCATCACTTCTGGGCAGAAGCTGTGAGTACAGCATGCCACATCATCAACAGGTGTCTAATTTGACCAATCCTCAAAAAGACTCCTTATGAACTATGGAATGGTAAGAAATCTAATATCAGCTACTTTCACCCTTTTGGATGCAAATGCTTTATCCACAACAATGGAAAGAACAATTTGGGTAAGTTTGACTAAGAGTGATGAAGGTATATTTCTTGGATACTCTCCTTCAAGTAGAGAATATTGAGTTTACAATAAAATAAATTTATGCATTGAAGAATCAATTCATATTGTTTTTGTTGATATTAACCCTCGCCCAAGGAATGAAAAAATTCCTGAAGATGAAGAAATCACAGAAGAACAAATCTCATGTGGCTATTATTTCTCAACTTGAGCCAAAGAAAGTGGATGAAGATCTCAAAGATACTCACTGGATAAGTGCTATGAAAGAGGAACTAGATCAATTTGAAAGAAATAAAGTATGAGAATTGGTTCCAAGACCTTCAAACTTATCCATCATTGGAACTAAGTGGATATTCAGAAACAAATTGAATGAATCAGGTCAAGTGGTTCGAAATAAAGCAAGATTGGTTGCTAAAGGATACTCTCAGCAAGAAGGAATCGACTATGATAAAACCTTTGCGCCTGTAGCAAGACTCGAATCCATACGAATATTACTTGCTTTCGATGCTCACAAAGGATTCAAGCTACTTCAAATGGATGTTAAAAGTGCGTTCCTAAATGGCCACATCTCTGAACAAGTATATGTGAAGCAACCACCAGGATTTGCAAATGTCACCTTTCCTGATCATGTATACAAGCTGACTAAAGCTTTGTACGGTCTCAAACAAGCTCCTCGTGCCTGGTATGAAAGGTTAAGCATTTTTCTTCTAAATCAAGGGTTCAAAAGAGGTAATATCGATACAACTCTTTTTATTAAGCATTCTAGTTCAGGTTATAATCTTATTACTCAAATTTATGTTGATGATATTATTTTTGATAGTCCTAACTCTATTCTATGTGAAGAATTTGCTCTTTCCATGGAAGGAGAATTCGAAATGAGCATGATGGGAGAACTGACATTCTTTCTCGGATTTCAAATCAAACAGTCTCCTAAAAGAATTTTCATTAGCCAAACCAAGTACACTAAGGAGCTTGTCAAAAAGTTTGGCATGAAAATTGCTAAGTCAATCAGCATTCCAATGAATCCAACAACAATGCTCGATGAAGACAGCAATGGAAAAAAGGTTGATGAAACCATGTATAGAGGAATGATTGGATCCTTATTATATCTAACTGCTAGTCGACCAGATATTATGTTCAGTGTGTGCAAGTGCGCAAGCTTTCAGTCGACACCTAAGGAATCCCATCTCACTGCTGTTAAACGAATTATTAGATATCTAATTGGTACCTCTAAGCTAGGATTATGGTATGATCGTTCTAACAATTTTGCTCTAAGAGGCTTTTCAGATGCAGATTTTGCAGGTGACAAGATTGATAGAAAAAGCACAAGTGGCACGTGTCAACTCTTGAGAAATGCATTAGTATCTTGGCATAGCAAGAAACAAAATTGTGTTGCCCTATCAACGACTGAAGCAGAATATTTAGTTGTTGGAAGCTGATGTACACAAGTTCTATGGATTATGCATCAACTTCTCGACTATGATTTATCTCTTAACTCTACTCCTATATTTTGTGATATACCAGTGCTATTTGTTTATCAAAAAATTATGTGCATCATTCTAAAGTAAAACATATAGAAATTAAACATCATTTTATCCGTGATTATGTCGCTAAAGGTGATATTATTTTAGAATTTATTAGTACTGATTCTCAACTTGCTTATATTTTTACAAAACCACTTTTGGAAGAAAGATTTTTTTTTCTTCAAAAAAAGATTGGCATTGTGCCAAATTTGTAAAACAAATCTTTAACGTGTTCTAAAATATTTTATTCCTTAAGTATGTGTGGTTTAATTAATTTTTTTGTAAGTTTAATAATTGCTTCTTCATCAGTACCGCCAATCAGTCTCTTCAGAAGTATCACTTCCTTCTGAACCCGCCTTTACCTTTAACCAAAGCGACCCTTCGTTCCTCCCAAACAGTACCGATAAAAACCCTTCCTTCCCTGTTACTCTCTCCATTCTCACCATGGCCAAAAGAAACCCCTCTTATTCCACTGCAACCAGACGCAACCGAAGATTTCAAAAAATCCTCAACCCTGAAGAACCTGTAGACTTGGAGTCATCCATTGACTCAGATTTCCTCAAAACGGATAATGGGAGTAGTGAATCTTCCGAAAATCCTCCCATTAGCCAGAAAAAAGCAGGCAAAAGACCTATGGAGCAAACTCCTAAAAAGGCTGCATGCAAGAAAGGAAAAGTGGAGAACACGAAATTTGGTCCTGGGGACAAATTAATCTTTTATGGCCCCAGTGAAAAAGCAAGGTTTGAGTCCTACAAGTCAAACTCTATGGCTTATGGACGCTCTGTAAGTCTCTCTTTCATGAAAAATCTACACTGTGATGTGACTGCTATATTTGATTTTCAGCATTTTTCTTCTCTGTTTCATACCATCGGAAACTATGTTTATGAGGAACCAGTAAGGATGTTTTATGAAATTCTTTTTGTGAATGACAAAGATGATTTGGAATCTATGGTGTTAGGCACTAGAATTATTTTGGATTCTTATCAATTTGAAAAGATTTTCTCTACTAAGTATAGTGGGTTTGATGTGTTTGTGCAAAATTCGTGGCCAAAAGATTTTAAAGTTTCCTTTGAAGAAGCAAAAACCTTTTTGCCTGATAATCCTCCTGATATCGGTCCCAAGAACCTTAAGTTTGAACATCGTGTCTTGGACCACATGATTGCTACTACTCTTCTACCCAGAACTAGGTCCCTTAGCTCTTTGTCCACTAGAGATGTTTTTGTACTTTATTGTCTTGTTAACAATAAAAGCCTAGATTGATTTGTGTGGATTCGCCAATACATTCTTGAAAGTATCAGGTACATCTCTTCGTCTGCTGCATGTTTACCATATGGTCTTCTCATCTCACATATTCTCGAAGTCATGAAGGTAGATTTGGCACCCTTTGCACCCAAGCACATTACCAGCACTTATGATAAGACAACTTTTTCAATGATAGGGTACACCTTGGGTGATGATGGATGGGTTAAGCGCGCCAAAGTTGAAAGCATTCCAGTACCAGCTGAAGTTCAAACTGAACAACCAGCTTCTCAGTCGACTGCCTCTCAAAATTTTTAGCAAATTCAGCATTATCTAGATGGAGTGAAACTGCTATCGGTTGAGATGAAAGAACAGGTAGACAAAATCGGGGAAGTTACTAAGGAGACAGGTATAGATGTAGCTAAGCTCAGAATGGATATAGGAGCCACGCGGAGGCAAGGAACCAGGGCATTCAGTTGCATGAGTGAAAAGATGGATAAGCTTGTCAAAGATGTTGATAACTCTTATGACTCCTTCTGCATCAAAGTGATAAACACTCTCAAGTACTTCCTGGGAAGAAGTTAATGTGATTCTATGTGATGACGTTACAAAAAATATTTTTTATGCTCTTGCTTGCTTGCTGGTGGTTTTAAACAAACTTTCTTTTGCTTGGGTCTGTACAAATTATGCCTCTGCTGAAGGCACTACTTTTGCTGCACTGCCTCACTAGTTATTATGTATATTACTTCCTATATTACTTGTATTATGTGTTTTTCTTTCCTTTTTGATTGATGTCAAAGGGGGAGAACAGTGTAGAGAAGTGAACCACTTAGGAGGAGACATCACTCATTCAGGAGGAGATGGCATCAACTTAGGGAGAGCAACTTAGAGGGTGAAATAAAAAGGGAAGTCTCATAATTAATGTTTACTCTCTCTTGATTGTCGTCATCAAAAAGGAGGAGATTGTTAAGTTATATTCCAAAGTTTCAATAATGACAATGTTCACTTACCTTGGTTTGCAGGAATCGAAATCATCAAAAGGAAAGAATACTAATGAGAAGTTGTCCAAAGATGTGATTGCTGAAGTAATGGACAAGAAGAAGGAATCAAATTTTAGCACATCTATTCGGCCTCAATCAAAGGAAATCAGATTACAAATCAAGGAGCTATTGCCAGCAAATATTCATTATCCTTAATTAAACTCAATTGTAGGCTTGAATGTCTCCTCAATGTAAGCCTCTTACAAGGAAAGTCATGATCGAATTCGGTCCCTCCCAAGAGCAAGATTCGAAGAGGCACCCCTTGGGTCAAATTCCTTTGAAGATCTCGTGCCTCTATTTTCGGTCAAGGCTCAACGGCTCTCTTCTCTCCTATAAGAAGTCTGCTAATATCAAATGGAAGACTTGCGCAACTGCACACATTGTTTTCTAAGTCTCTCTACTTCTTAGCCTAAACATTGTAATCCTCAGTTTATCAGTGTCTCAAAAGATATGAAGAATTAGAATACAAAAGAGTTGTGTCATTATTCAGAATTCATTGTTGCTATACTTCGTTGGTGGTGAACGAATCAAAACCATCTGTATTGTAATACTTTCAAGATCTAAAGGGAACCCATATGACCCAAGGGAAACTGGATGTAAGTACCACACCGATACCAAACCAGTATAAAATCGTTGTGTGTTATTCACTTTACATTTACTATTTATCTTACATTCTGCTCTTAATCTAGTCAACTAAAATCATCGTTAGACGACTATTTTTTAATAGACCACAATTCACCCCCCCCTCCTCCCCC
The DNA here is from genome assembly GCF_000715075.1 of Nicotiana tabacum. Lineage (NCBI taxonomy): Eukaryota > Viridiplantae > Streptophyta > Magnoliopsida > Solanales > Solanaceae > Nicotiana > Nicotiana tabacum. The sequence goes on along the minus strand of NC_134081.1, from coordinate 110,840,146 downwards.
CTCTTGTACCTTCAAAATATGCCCGTCATGCTACTGAAAAATTTAAATACGCCGAATAGCTTATATAATACCACACATATGGTATATAGAAGTTTTGACAATAACGTCATACATGCAAAACTTATGACACTGATCAATGTACTTCCAAGTATATTCTTATCTCTGAATTCAACTTTCGTCTTTCGAAACTAAGGAATATCCTTTTAAATTTATGTGAAAATAATTTTTAGTATGTTTATGTTTTGTAAATATAATAAATAAAGCACAAGAACAAACATCCTAAATATTCGACTATATTTACCGCAATATATTTTATTGCATGAACAAATGTATGTTGCACATTCAAGAGGGATATCAAGATCGACAACAAGAGTTCTGGTTAAGACAGAGTAACCAAAGCATTAAGAGAAAACATACACAAAAAATATTGTCCACAAAGAAGTGTTTGTTAAGATATCATCACATTAAATACTTTTAAATTATAATACATAATTATCTAACTAACATGACAAAATTGATCATTTGTGTAAGTTTTAATGATGTCTTTTTATTTTAAATTCATGTATTATGCTAATGTAATAATATTTTTCGGCATTTAGATGATTGTTGTATTATTATTACATAAAATTAAATTTTATTGTTCTTTCATATAAATAAATGTTTAAATCATCACGTGCATATATATATATATATATATATATATATATATATATATATATATATATATATATATATATATATATATATATATATATATATTTCATCACCTTATTTGCTATCTCATCCATAAAATATCTTTCTGACTTGCATCTAATGTTGCTAATCACGCTTAAAAATATGGAAGGAGATCTTTGCGTGTGATTCTTGGAGAGAAAGAATCTTATTTATGTGGGTTTTTAATTTTATATGTGATTGAATAGTTTTGGTAAATGTATAATTAATGGCTAGAGGTTGGAAAGTTGAGACTTATTTGGGACATTTTCGTAAGATTCCCAAAAAGAAAATCATGTTTAAGATATATTGTTTCCATGAAAGTTGAATGTCAACGTTTTATTTCTCCATAAATTTCAAGATACTTGGATCGTGTTTTTTTATAAATTTAGGATTATTTTATCAAAAATTTAAAACTAATATTATTAAAATTAATTCACGTGGTACTAGTGAGAGTGATATATTTTTTCCCACTACCAGCGACTTAAATTTCTTACAAAAAAAGGTGACTATTCCTAAATACTTAAAACTCCAGATAATATGAGTGTGAACAGGGACGGATCTATGTATGGAATTGGGGGTGGCACGCCACCCGATTGCTCGAATAAAGTTTTATATACATACTAGTATTTTCCACAACAACGCCTACATAAGGAACAAGTGGCACCCCATCTCACAAAATGACAGAAGGTGCTATGGTTGAAGTACTGAAATTCCATGCATAACACCTGGGATAGAGACTCTCCAGATGCTCTTGTTATTCCCTTTTAGCCATTCTTTTCTTTATGTTCTTTTTGTTAATTTCTCTTATTTTTTTCATCTTAAATATTCACTTTTCTTATACAATTTCAATTTTATTATTTATTTATATTGTATATTTGCTTCCTTTGTCTTATGTTCTTTTTGTTAATTTCTCTTATTTTCTTCATCTTAAATATTCACTTTTCTTATACAATTTCAATTTTATCATTTATTTATATTGTATATTTGCTTCCTTTATCTTTTTATGGATATTGGTATTTTATTTGAATGGATATAATCTAATCATTTTTTTTATCCATATAATGTTATTTTATTAATTATAATTTTTTTTTATAGTGATGCATCAAAGACATAATATAATATTAATCAGCTACATGTAGATGAAAGGGGTATATCACATATTTGTTTATGCATAAAACAAATTTTAAATTGGATTGAATAAATTCAAAATGGATCGAACCGAACCGAAGTAATCCAAAACGGATCGAATCGACTGAATGTACACCCTAATTCAATCTTCTTTCACTAGTGGTTGTTTTACATTAAAATAGTAGCACCCGCAGCGATCAAATTCTGAATCCGCCTCTGAGTGTGAATGTGTGATGAATGTAATTAAACATTCATTATACTAAAATAATACTAGATAAAAAACCAGTTTTTCGAGCATCTCCGTTATCTCCCATAACTTAATACGTAATTTTCATAAAACGCTACAGTTTAGAGCCTAAGTGGGCATTTGGACATAAGAAATGTAAAAAAAATTTAAAAAAAAAATGAAATAATTTTTCAAGTGAAAATGGTATTTGAAAATTAGAGTTGTGTTTGGACATGAATATAATTTTGGATTGTTTTTGAAGTTTTATGAGTGAAAATTTTGAAAAACAATTTTTTGGAGTTTTTCAAATTTTCGAAAAATACAGAAAATTGGAAATTTTATGCCCAAACACTGATTTCGAAAAAAAGTGAAAATTTTTCGAAAAAAAGTAAATTTTTTTATGTCCAAACGGGCTCTAAATATCATATGTAACTATAGTTTGCTTAATTACTATTTGTAGCTATTGTTCAATTGTTACCAATTTGTATCACTTGCATTCATTCGCTCTAAATGGTTGTATCAACGCATATATACACTAAAATACAGGGTTATATACAGTTATTGTATCATTGTATGCATGGGCGGCTCAAGCTGATATGTGGCCTAAAGCCAAAATTTAATATGAGGCTTAAAATATTTTTAAAAAGATTATAATATATATTTTTATTTGAAGTCTATTCTTCTAGCTTTTTGAGATGCAAAATTGTTAATAATTTTTTTTATAATCGATTTCTTCCAATAATTCCTTTCCAATTGATATTATAGTCAACTCATTTAATCTTTCTTGAGAAATTATTTATCTTAGCTAAGATTTATCAATTTTTATTTTGAAAAACTTGTTATCGCCGAGGAAACTCTTATGGGAACTACAAACATTATTCTATAAGCAATATAAATATTTGAAAAATTATTTTATTTGATTGAGTGTATACTATCTTCTATTTGTACTATTTTTTCTTGTCAAATCAATTTCAATTCACACGTTAGATAATATTTTCATACTACCTATTTTAAGTAAGCCAAATGGTTATTTTATTTACATATCTAAAAAAATTTCTTTCGTTTTATATGAAAAAATCTAACTTTGTAATAAAAACTCTAAATTTCATTTTATTTAAATTATTATATACCAATTATTTCTAAAAAAAATGGGGCTCTAAATTTGGGGCCTAAGGCACATGCCTTATTAGACAAGGCATTAGAGTCGGTTCTGGTTGTACGTGACTCTATACACCGTATACATTATATTTACCGATGGGATTTTACTACAAAATACAAAAAGTAACTACAAGTTGTAATTATTTCAAAGTATATTTATGCATGATAAATACAATATACTGTATAAGTTAGTTACATCACGTAATTTTTCGTATATTTTGTCACAAGTGTACCAACATATAAAACAAAAATTCTACTTAAAGAAAGGGTTTAGAAAAAAAAATTATTAATACTGACTAGTGATTACTGTTACGCGGCGCCTTCCTGAAGTTCCTTGGAAGGGCGACGTAAGGCTAAGCAACCGATGTCAGTACGTTTGATATGCGCCAACTGAGGTCCTCGCCGTACGCTAGACTAGATTGTCAGTGCCGTACGGGAAAATCAATGTCGTGAGCAATTGAGCAGCGGAAAATGAGCAATTGATAATGAAAGCTGATGATTGTATTGATGATGATGAAAGCTATTACAAGATGCAATACGGTGGCGAGGGGGGGACACTAGTACAGAGAATTGTTTGAATTCTTGAATGTTTGAATGCTTTGGTCTCCCTTAATAATGCTTAAAAAAAATAAACCAAAGTTACATGAGTTGACCTAAGAAAGCTGTAGAAGCACACTGAAAATGAATGAAGTAAAACTACTCTATAATTACAATGAAAAGGACTTAGTCTTCTATGAAAGCAAGTCCGATGGAAGCAACTTTGTCTTGAGCAGCAGGGTCTACGCGCGCATTGTTGTGGGCGCGCGCGACACTATTTGGATCTGCCAGCGGCGGGACACTGATGCTTGGCATTGGATCTGCGTGCGGGGCACTGTCTGTGCTTGCGGCGCTTTTGGCAACATGATGGTTTGTGCGTGCGGCATTGTCGGTGCGCGCGGTACTGATGGCATTCGCCAGCCGCTGGGCACTGGCACTGATTATTGGTGGGGCGATAGAGGCGCATGCGCGCTTGTCACTTGGCGCAGCCGAGACCACGGGGCCGACCGTAGCGCTAGGTGTTGGGAGGCTTGCCGGGACGCCACGGGACGCGTCCAAGGGGTCATAGGTCGATGATGGAAAGCAGCCCATGACATTCTCTCCCACCTGAGTTGGCGACGTCCTCGGAGCCTTACCTGCAGGATGATGATTATTGGTCAGGCTCTTGTTGGCTGGGAGGTCTGTTCCCCTCGGTGTTGTGAGATGTCTTTCTGAATGATCTTCTATTTATTTCTGAAATGGCCTGAGGTGGCTGACATGGAAGACTGGATAGATTTTCCACCAGGATGGTGTGTTCAGCTGGTATGTGGATTTCCTGATGCGCCTTTCAATGGAAAAGGGTCCGATGTATTTTTGCAATAGGCGAGGATCTTGGGTCCTCTTTGCAAATAAGTTTTGCACCGGGGTTCTTACCATCACTTTGTCCCCTGCTTGATGTTGGGCAAAGCGAAGGCTTTGTTCGGCATACCTCGTTGCCCTCTCTTGGGCTTTGACAAGATAGCTCCGCACTATCTTCAAAGTTTGCTCCCATTCTGTCGAGAAACTGGCAGCTTGATGAGATGATGGCATGTTTGGTGCATTCACATTTTGTGGGAGTAGCGGTTGCTGTCCGATAACAATTTCAAAAGCGCTTTTATTTTGTATGGGCGCACTTTTATGAATTGAAACACAGCTTAGCAGCATCCAGAAGCTTCACCCAATGTGTTTGTGCCCCGGTTGCAAATTGGCGGAGATTTCCTCCAGCATGTCATTGAACCGGTCTGTTTGATCATATGTTTGCTGATGATGATGGCTTGAGTTGTAACTCAATTTGGATCCGAGGCAACTGAATAGTTGGGTCCAAAATTTGCTAGTGAAGCGTGGGTCGCAGTCACTAATGATGTTGCTTGGCATACCCCAATGTTTGACAACATGAGAGAAGAAGAGTCGAGCTGTATCTTCTGCCGATATGTTCTGTGGGGCTGCGATGAAGGTAGCATACTTGAAAAATTGGTCTACTACCACCATGATGGTTGCATGATTTCCGACCTTGGGTAATCCTATGATGAAATTCAGGGAAATGCTTTCCCAAGGTCTCTGTGGGACAGGCAGCGGCTCCAAGAGTCCCGTTTGTGCTGAGTGATCCGACTTGTCCTTTTGGAATGCTTGACAAGTCTTCACATAATGAGGGGCGCCATGAGCTGTTGGACACCGATGATGTGATGATTGTTTGATGATGTTGAGGGCAGCCGGAACTGTGGGTTCAGGTCTGTTGGTTCCCTCCTTTAACTGCATGGCCGTGATATTTCCAGTGGCCATCTTCATGGGTATGCACGGTATGGTGTGGGGTTTGGCCCCGTTGTCTCCCATCATTAGGAGCATGTTGGCATATGGTACCGGGATGGTGTTGGTCTGCCTGAGGAATTCCAATCCCACTATCAGTTCGAAATCATCGATGATAGCTATGTGTAGGTCGAATATTCTCTTGTATGGGCCAAGCTTGATTGGCACTTCTTTGGCTATTCCACTCACTTGCTGAGATAGAGAGTTGATAGCCTTGACATGACCTTTGCATTTTTGCACTGCTAGACCGAGGCGTTGCACCTGAATTGAGGCCAGGTAGTTATGGCTAACACCCGTGTCTATCAATGCCCGAATAGGTCTGCCGTTTACTTTCATGTCAACGAACATTAGGGTCCTCTTTTGTGATGTGGGAGGCCTTTCGTCCGCCTTTCCTTTCCCTTTCTTGTCGATTGGGAATGCGTTCTTCTTGGGGTTGCCAGCACTGGTTCCCGCTAAGGTATCATGAATGGAGCCAACAAATGCGTTGAAGGCCCCTACTTGTTCTGCGCCGACTGAGCCGTCCTGATCTGACTCATCATCGTCAATAGTTTGTTGAGCATTGATTTGTGTATTGGGGCATTGATTGTTCCAATGTTCCCCACCGCAATGACGGCATTCTGATGGGGGCTTTCTTCCCTGATTGTTGTTGACTGATGCAGCATTGTTGCTGCTTGAGGAAGGAGTCTTAGATTTGGATGCACCTCGATCTCTTCAGTCTCTGTTGGGGCCACCGTTGCTAGGTTGGCTCCTGTTGTATCCCCCTCGGACAGGCGGCTGGGCCTATCCTTCTGAGTTTCCAACTGATAATCCCCAAGGCACTCTGCAGCTTGAATGGCCTTGGGCAGGGTATCCACCCGTTGTCTTTGTAGCTCCATACGAGCATGAGGTTTCAAACCTTCTATGAATGCGAACAGTTTGTCTTTGTCCCCCCCAATCCCGTATGTTTAGCATGAGTGCGGAGAATTCACGCACGTAGTCCCGCACCGACCTGGTGTGGCGGAGTTCACGCAACTTTCTCCGTGCATTGTATTCCACGTTTTCGGAGAAGAACTGCAGGCGTATGGCTGCCTTCAGTTCTGCCCATGTGTTGAGAGTATCTTCACCGGCCCTAATGGCTTCGTATTTGACTCGCCACCAGAGTTTTGCATCACCCTGAAGATACATGGCAGCAGTTGCTACCTTTTTAGATTCTTCCAACTGTCCCACGGTATCGAAGTATTGTTCGAAGTCGAAGATGAAGTTTTTCACTTCTTTAGTATCCCGGGCTCCGTTGTATGGCTTGGGCTCTGAAATTTTCAGCTTTTGTGGCATGGGGGCAATGTTCATGGCACCGCTGATGTGGTTTTCGCCTCCTTTGAGCAGGTTTTGAAGGGCAGCATTGACAACATTGAGTTGGCCTGTCAAGTTGTCTATGGTTTGCTGCATGACGGTCAGTCTGTCTGCCTCTAGTTCCCGATGGGCTAAATCCCCGGCATGCTCCTGTTGGAGGTCCTCGAATTTGCCATGAATTTTCGTTGCCTCGACGGCAGCCGTTTCCCGGTCTTCCTCAGATTCGTGACTGATGTTTGCTATGTCAATTTTTGCTTGCCGCATTCTGCGGTCCAAGGCACTAGGCTGGTTTTTAGATCAGGCAGCGTATCCACGATGTGCCGTAATGCGTCAACCGTCTCTTCTAGGGTCGTGATGCGATCCCCGTAATTCACCATGGTCAGAAATGGTGATGATGATGGCAATGAGTTCCCTCGTCCGATGTCGAGCCTAGGCTTTGATACCAACTCTTACGCGGCGCCTTCCTGAAGTTCCTTGGAAGGGCGACGTAAGGCTAAGCAACCGATGTCAGTGCGTTTGCTATGCGCCAACTGAGGTCCTCACCGTACGCTAGAGTAGATTGTCAGTGCCGTACGGGAAAACCAATGTCGTGAGCAATTGAGCAGCGGAAAATGAGCAATTGATGATGAAAGCTGATGATTGTATTGATGATGATGAAAGCTATTACAAGATGCAATGCGGTGTCGGGGGGAGAGACACCAGTACAGAGAATTGTTTGAATGCTTGAATGTTTGAATGCTTTAGTCCCCCTTAATAATGCTTAAAAAAATAAACCAAAGTTACATGAGTTGACCTAAGAAAGCTGTAGAAGCACACTAAAAATGAATGAATTAAAACTATTCTACAATTATAATGAAAAGGACTTAGTCTTCTATGGAAGCAAGTCCGATGGCAGAAACTTTGTCTTGAGCAGCAAGGTCTGCGCGCGCATTGCTGTGGGCGCGCGCGGCACTATTTGGATCTGCCAGCGGCGGGGCACTGGTGCTTGGCATTGGATCTGCGCGCGGGGCACTGTCTGTGCTTGCGGCGCTTTTGGCAACATGATAGTTTGTACGCGCGACACTGATGCATTCGCCAGCCGCTAGGCGCTGGCACTGATTATCGGTGGGGCGACAGAGGCGCATGCGCGCTTGTCACTTGTCGCAGCCGAGACCACGGGGCCGACCATGGCGCTAGGCGTTGGGAGACTTGCCGGGACGCCACGGGGCGCGTCCAAGGGGTCATGGGTCGATGATGGAAAGCAGCCCATGACATTACACATGTGGTCGCTTTTAGATACACTATTTAAATTATAATTAATTTTTAAAAATTATTTAAAGTTTAGCTCTCCCGAGCTGTCAAATTTCAGGCCCTATTGGCTCCTCTTCGGACCTGTTTTTAATTGCTTAATTTCATATCGAGAGGTTTAAAGTTAGAACTATCAAAATGAAATTTGACCATAAAGTTAGATTCTGCAAAAACTAACTTCAGGTGAAGTTTGCAACTAAGTTTTATTGTGAGATGCCTAAATTTTAAATAATATGTAAATTTTGACTATTCTTTAAATAATGGTCCTACAAATGGCTATTTGTACAAATTAGCAGGTTCAGGCTGCGGCCCAATCAGTTCAGAATTGGGCTTTTTATCGGGTTTATGAAAAACATCTGGTTCAAGCCTTCGACGCCCTAAAACTCCCGTCACCTTTCTCTGGAAAAATCTTATCTCCTTCCAATTTTCCTTGTAATGAAGAACGAAAATCAATCCAGTTCCAGTTGGACGAAAAAATGGGGGCGCAGCAAAAGCAGCAACAAAAATATGGAAAAAGTGACGGCGGTGGCGTCGGCGGGGTACGACAAGGCAAAGTCGGCGGCTGCGGTGGGAGCTGACAAGGCAAAGGCGGCAGCTGCTGTTGGAGCAGTGAAGGCTAAGGCGGCGGCTGTGGTCAGTGCAAACAAGGTGAAGAGCGGAACCTCTTCTGGATTCAAATGGATTAAGGAGAAATTTATGCCGAAGAGAAGCTCAGCTAAATAATTTGGTTAAAACAAAGATAATTAGAAAATGGGAGAATATAGGGGTTTGTATGAATTTAATGGGTTTGCAATTAAGGATCTAATTGTATTCAATGGCTATATTCGTACTGATTGTATTTGATTCCTTTGATTTAATGGAAATTTTGCATTTATTGTTTTTTTCTTTTTCATCTCATGATAGTGTTATTACAAATGGAGTGAACCTAAACATAACAAACGGGTAGTCTATTTTCAATAAGCTGAATGTACGTTTCAATTTGGAATGTGACACATTATCTGATTTGGGCTTAGGCACAGGACTACGCTTGATCTGAAACCATAGCTCAGTTGAGCTTGACTGGCTAGGGACAAGTTGGTTCAACCCGAGACTCGAAACATGTACATGGCTCCAATTGATTCAAAAACAAAATTGATACAACGGCTATTTCTAATACCTGCTTATCGAGAACTAGTCCAGCCCACCCTTGGTCTATCAAACGTAATACGGCAAATGTCCAAATACACCTCTATACTTTTAAAAATAGTCTAAAAATATCTCTCGTTATATTATTGGGTTACCTATACCCCTGCAGTCATATTTTGAGTTCAAATATACCCCCCATTTAAACGGAGGGAGACATATCGTCGTCCCGTTGGCCAATTCTAAATATCCCCTAATTAATTAAAAAGGCTCATTATTTGTTAACCGAAAAATAATTTTCTAAAGCAATTTTTTTTGTAAAAACTAGAAAAAACTGAATTTGTTTTTACTAAAAACTAAAAAAACGAAAATATTTTTTTTTCAGTTCTTACAAAAATACTGCTTTTAAAAAAAAACAGAAAAATATTTTCTAAAACAATATTTTTGTAAAAACTGAAAAAAAAAAAAACTAAAAAAAAAACTGAAAAATAATTTTCTAAAGCAATTAAAAACTGAAAAAAATTGAAAATTTTTAAACTAAAAACTGGAAAAAAAAGGAAAATATTTATTTTTTCAGTTTTTACAAAAAAAACTGCTTTAAAAAAATAGAAAAATATTTTCTAAAACAATATTTTTGTAAAAACTAGAAAAAAAAAATAAAAAGCAATTTTCTAAAGCAATTAAAAATTAAAAAAAACTAAATGTTTTTTTACTAAAAACTGAAAAAATCGAAAATATTGTTTTCCAGTTTTTAGAAAAATATTGCTTTAAAAAAACTGAAAAATAATTTCTAAAGCAATTTATTTTTTAAAAAACAAAAAAAAAAACTGAAAAGCATTTTTCTAAAGCAGTATTTTTGTAAAAACTGAAAAAACAAATATATATATATATATATATATATATATATATTTCACTTTTTAGTTAAAAAATTTCAGTTTTTTTCAGTTTTTAATTGCTTTAGAAAACTGCTTTTCAGTTTTTTTTTTCAGTTTTTACAAAAATATTGTTTTAAAAAATATTTTTCAGTTTTTCTTAAAGCAGTTTTTTTGTAAAAACTGGATATTTTTTTTCGTTTTTTTCAGTTTTTAGTAAAAAACAATTCCATTTTTTTCCAGTTTTTAGAAAAACAAATTGCTTTAGAAAATTATTTTTCGGGTACCAAATAATTGGTCTTTTTAATTAATTAGGAGATATTTAGAATTGGCCAACAGGACGATGACACGTGTCCCTCTGTTTAAATGCGGGTATATTTGAACCCAAAGTATGACTGCAGGGATATAGATAACCCAATAGTATAACGAGGGATATTCTTAGACCATTTTCGAAAGTGCATGGGTATATTTGGACCTTTGCCGAATATTATAACAGTCTCGTTTGTTCTGAATATTTTTTTAATTGTTATAGTAAAATATTGTTATAGATAACATATATAATAAGTAACATAACATGAAAAAATTGGTTCTTTATAGAAAAGTAATGTTATAGAGGATAACTATTATAGGAAAGTTTGAGTGTAATTGTGTCCGAGCTATCTTTGGTTCTTTGTGATGGCTACCTAACGAGTCAGGGCCACGGACTTGCACCTTCTTAAAGCTCAAGAATGGCAGAACATCTCAGAAGATTGGCCGCGAGGCTAGTTTTTTTTTTCTTCTTTCTGGGAGGTTCAGGAGAATGGATTTGTTTGGGGGATTTGAAAGTGATACCTAGTTTTGGAAAGACAGCCACAGCGGTTTTGGCATCTTAACAAACGTGCTACCAAACTGCGTCACATGTCTTCAATTGTTCTACAGTGTAATTGTAGAGAACTCCTGTCTTGTTTTCTACTTGATTATTTCCTCCATTGATATAGTTCTTTAGAACTTATGCCTAACAAGATGAATCAGGAAGTGAACGAGGTGATTATATCCCTAGAACTTTCAATCAAAGTACTTCAACGAAACTCTATAGTAAAACTATTTTTGAGGGTCTATCGGAAATAGCATCTCTGTCTTTATAGGATAGGGGTAAGGCTGTGTACACACTACCCTCGTTAAGCTGGGTTTGTTGTTGTTGTTGTAGTATCCACACAAAAGGTTGTGTAGTTCTAATGCCCCGAGAAAAAGTTCATGAGCTTGACAAATTCTTGAGAAGTATTAGTACGTATTACGTCGGTCAAATTACCCGCCCTTAAACTCAATGCCTATACCACCATAGACGAGCACACGGAAAATGGGAATTAGCCGCCCTTAAACTCAATGCCTAAAAGCTAGACAAATAGCCGTTTGAATGAGTTTTCTGATACCATAATTCTGATAACTTTGTCCTACTTGAACCAATTTGGTGAGAATTAAATACTCCCATCTAGGCATCTACTTCAAATTTTACCATTCTGAACAAGCCAAAGGAAGCGTGCTTAAAATAGTCATGATTTTTCTGCACTAGAAGGAAGGGATTGTTGTCTAGTCTGTTGGACAAGAATTCCCTACCACAACATAGTACACATGGATCACAAGTACTAGCAACTATAGTTTTAATTCAATACTACTAGTTTCAGTTTTTAGGGGGCAAAGAGAGAGCGCCAATAAGAAAAGTTGATTTGAATACAAAGTTTTGAACAGAACCAAACATCCTCTGTCCTACTCCATGCCCATTAAATGATATGTATTAATAGCTTCAGTTTTGTGTCCCCCTTTTGAGTCTTGCTTTCACGATTTTTTCACCTTCTTTACTTAATTTCCAACTTCCTTTCTTGTTGAGTAGTTGGCTCATTTATTGCTACTTCTTTAATGCTGCTAGCTTTTTCTCATTTTTCCCCTTCTCTTAAGTTCAATTCCTCCCTTCACAACTTTCTTTGTCTTCAAATTTTCACATTTACTCAATTCTTCATTACTCCTTCGGCCCCTCAAACTCAGAAGATGCTTCTTTTATGACCTGGTATCTTTCAGCCTTATTTTTGCCCTACATCTTTCAAAATCCTAGTGTCGTATTTTCTTTTCGCTTTATAACAGATGATGGAGGAGGGAACTTTTTTGAATTCAAAAGGAAGAACGGATGTTCAGCTTGTAGGTATATCATACGAGATGTTGGTGTGGTTCAATGAGAAAGCAGTTGTCAAACAAGTTTTGACCCTACTTTTTGATTGAGCCGTGCCAATATCACGTGTCACTAGTCTATAAGTTTTTTTTATATTTAAGTTCATGAAGGAATACAATGTTGTCAAATATTTTCACCTGGTAGGTCGCGTTTTCTCTGCAATAAAAAAAAAAAGCCCGATACACAAAGCATCTGCATTCACGCACGGTCCGAGCAAGGACCGGACTCCAAGGGATATGATGTAGGGAGTCTATCCTGATACAAGCATCAGCGGTTGATTCCACTGCTCAAACCCGTGACCTATAAGTTACACGGAGATAACTTTATCATTGCTTCAAGGCTTCCCTTCCGCGTTTTCTCTGCAACATTCTTTAAAATCTTTGTTTATGTTATTCCAGTGCTTAGTTCTTTCTGTTGTCTAAAATTCTCTGTTGGCTGTGTATAGGAGTAAGAATGAGTCCATGATTTAGATTCCTGGTTGAGTCAGAAGACGGAGATTATATTTGCTCTGAATCTATGTTTCTTCATAGAAAGAGAGAAATATTTTGAGTCTCCAAATTAGAAGCAAAGGTTGGGTGATGGATTGACATAAATCTTGATAAGCAGCCTGAAAGGAACAAAGCCAACTACATGCAGTTTATTTTCATGAGCTTTACTTCTAGTATATACTAACAGGGCAGCTCAATATACGAAGCATTTCGTGTTTACGCAGGGTTCAGGGAAGGGTCGCACCCCAATGGATGTAACGTAAGCAGCCTATCCCGATGCAAACATTAGTGGCTGATTCTACGGCTCGAACCCTTGACCTATAGGTCACACGAAGACAATTTTTGCCGTTGCTCTAAGGCTCTCTTTCTTCTAGTATATACTAATAGTGTGACAAAAAAGAATTTACATTTTGATTACCTGACTGATAGCTACAAGTAATTGCCTATAATAAACGGAACTAATTACCTACTAGAACATAAGACATGCAATTTGCTACAACATAAAATTATACTAATAGTGTAAACTGTCAATGTATATTAATTCTATTTTCAGCAACATGCTAAAGTTAGCTAAAATGTGGTTGTTGCTGTGAACTTATTTACCAGTAATTTCTACATGGTGTTTTACTATTAAGAATTAGCACAGAAACATTTTCTAGTATGAAAGTAGGGATAGCTCTTTGTATCAGCCATGCACAATACCGAGTCCTTTTGAGTGTTATGCTTGCCTATTTTCCCAAGATATTGTAGAGTCCCAATTTAGTTCCAACACTTTGATATCTTGCTAGTTACTATTGCTGTTTCTCTTCTTTTGCCCAAACCAAAATAACATATCTACAGGAAAATTTGTTCTGCCTTATGTCCAGAAACAATTGGAATGTAAAAATTCGATGTTGCTATTTTCGATCAAATATTCTACAGTATGTATCTTTTGTACACTAAATTTTGCGCATGAACACTTCTAGCTTTAGTCTGCTAAAACTATGTAAAGACTAAAACCATGTAAATGATATGGCAAAGTTTTCTTTCTTCAACATGCATTCCTATTGAAATAGCTAAGACTTCATTGGTCCTATTACTATCATAGAAAATAAGAATGATTCAACCTATGAGTATTTTAAAGCTTATGCCACTACAACCACGCGAAATCCTTTTGTTTTTATTAGCTATAGTTTTACTACCTTTAGCTTTAAAATTGCAGGGACCAGATAGCAACTTCAGTCAATCTTTGGGGACTGAATAAGTAATTTACTCTATGTCATTTATTTCTAAATTTCTATGCTGGATAATGAAGAGAAAGGGATGAAAATGTGTCATATAATACATTTAGGGGTCGTTTGGTAGGATGCATTAGACAAAATAATGCATGCGTTAGCTTTTGGTATTACTAATCTCTTGTTTGGTACACTTTTGAACTTATGTATTACTTATGCAAGTATTAGCTATACAACTTATTTGGTATTATTCTATGTATAACTAATACAAAACAAACCATGGTATTAGCAATACCAAGGCTATTAATGCATGCATTATCATGGTTAAAGATAAAATTGTCCTTAAAGTCCCTTAAAACTAAAGTATATAAAAGGCATTTGTGTAAACAACTAATTTATTTATAAATTATGCAATGCATTTTAATTTTTAATATACCACACCAAACAATGAATAAGAAATAATCACTATATAACTAATGTTTGTTATACTAACCCATACATTACTAATATACCTTATTCAACACTATTCTTATACATCCTACCCAGCGACGGGATGAAAAGAACTTTTATTAGTCTTCATAGTCCACAGGAGGTCAGCTGAAAATTTCCCTCTCATTGATGCCATCTATTCCCCTACTTCCATTCTAGCTCTGAAAAGGTTCCTTCCAATTAATGCCATTGTGAAAGAATTTATACATCATTCCAATTGATTTGACAAATGTGTCATATAATATATTTAAGAGAGACCTGCAATAAAAGACTTCTGTTTTGAACTAATACTAACTAATTGAAACATCACCTAATACTTGTTAGTTGAAACATCACCTAATACTGTCTATTAATGGATCCCTTACCATATATGCCTTGAGTGAAGTATTGACAATATCATTCCTTTAAGGGTCGTTTAGTACGATGGATAAATAAAAATAATTATGGGATAAAAATTTAGTACCGCTTTATTCCAGGATAAAACAATAAAATAGACAATCTCATGATCAATACAACATGTCAAACATTCAATAAAAAATAATACCAGGATAACTAATCACAGCATAACTAATTCCAACATAAATAATCTGTCACGACCCCAAATTCCCTCCGTAGGATATCGTGATGGCACCTAGTCTCTAAGACTAGGTAAGCCTATCAATACGGAATAATAATAAATATCTGAAATAAATAAACTACAATTCAAACAATTTCAACTCTCAAAACTCGGTAGAAATAAGTCACAAGCTTCTAAGAATTTATTCTCAATGTCTCTATATGTCAAGGTCTAGATAAAATATAAGGAAGCAACATAAAATGATAGAAGGGGACTCCGGAATCTGCGGACGCTGACAGATATACCTCGAAGTCTCCGTGCGCAAGTAACTCAATGACGTCTAGGCTGGTAAAATGTACCTGGATCTGCACAAAAAGATGTGCAGAAGCATAGTATGAGTACACCACAGCGGTACCCAGTAAGTGTCAAGCCTAACCTCGGTAGAGTAGTGACGAGGTCAGGTGAGGCCCTACAGGAATATAATAATGGCATGGTAAAATGTTTATCAATGTAGTAAAATAAAATGACATTGAAAATGAATCAAATAGTATGTCACATTTAATGACACCAAATAATTGCAAATAATATCTCGTGAAAATCAAAACAGAATTTCCTTCAACTTTATGAAAATCACAATAATAATCAAAGGCAACTACGGCCATAAATCAATATCAACAAGGGCATTCCCGAGGTACTGCCTCGTAGTCCCAAATCATAAATAAATTCACAATATCTCATTTCCTTATATCACCGCGGGAGCCTTCACAATTTATTTAAAGAAAATATTTTTCCCGAAATAGCATCCCGCGTTTTAGCCACCCTTATCACACCGCATGACTTCAAGTAGTTCCCCTACTAGCCACGCATATCAAGCCACCCTTATCTCACCGCATGCGTTTCAATACCCAGACCTTATACCACTGCATGCCTATCAATATCACAATATATCACAATTTGTACCTCAAGTGCTCAAATAATTTAACTTGCCAAAATAATTTAACAACAATATTTTTCCACAATAAATAGCTCACGGCTCATGCCAAAATAAATCATCAATAATAGTTTTCCACAATAAAGAGCTCACGGCTCCCTCACAATGAGTATAAAAATATTCAGGAGTAAATAATTTAGGAAAATAATATTTCAAAATTTTTACTACGTTGCTTCAATATCAAGTTTAAAAATATCAAATACTTCATATTAATAATATTTAATTTAAAGAAAATCAACCTTCAAATAATGCACAGAATAAAAGAAACCAAGTTTCAATTAAACAGGTAAAACAATTAGTAAGAAAAGATCAAACAAATTTGAAGTATATATCTCAGATGAATGATGAAGAATATAACAAGATAAAATAATTTAATAAATGCGCAACACTAATCTACACAATTTAAAAATATAATCTTTCGCAATTAAGCCCGTGTACACACTCGTCACCTCGTGCACACGACTTTCAACACATTTCAATAATTACATCAATACCAATCCTAGGAAAAATTTCCCCCACACAAGGTTAGACAAGTCACTTACCTCGACTTGCTTCAATTTAACCAAGTATTATGCTTTTTTCTCGAATTTTCGACTCCGATCGACTCGTATCTAGTCATAATTAATTCGATACAGTCAACAAAAATTATAGTAATCACTTTCATAAGAAAATATTATATTTTTATTAAAATCCGAAATTAGCTCAAAATTTGTCAGTGGGGCCCACATCTCGGAATCCGGCAAAACTTACAAAATCCGACAACCCATTCAATTACGAGTCCACCCATACCAATTTTACCAAAATCCGATAACAACTCGACCTCCAAATCTTAAATTTTCGTTTTTGGAAGATTTTGCAAAAATCTTGATTTCTTCCATTTAAATCCGAAATAAATGATGAATATGACCATGGATTTATGAAATATAATCACATTTGGATATAGGACACTTACCCAAGTTGAAGTTTTGAAGAAATCCTCAAAATCGCCCAAGAACCGTGCTCCAAAACTCCAAAACGAAATGAAGGAAATGACCATTTTTGGTCCTTAAGTTTCTGCCCCAAAAACACTATTCCGGTCACTAAAAGTCCAATCCCGTCGCTAAAAGTGTCACATCTGGTCGCTAAAGGTGCACACCAGGACTATTTACACCAACAGTTTTATTTCACTAAAAAAGCTCTAACTCCATCATACGAACTCGGAATTCGACGATTCTTGTTCCTATAAGTCACAAATAAAACTACGAACCTATTCGTTTAATCGAAACTCAATTCGGAGCTCATTTGCTCAATATGATACCAATTTCGCTCGTTAAACAATTAACTCATATTTCACGCTTAAAACTCAATCGCGACTTGATGAAATTAGACCAAACTTTTCAGATCACTCCTATAATTCATTATCAAAATATCGAAAGTCTTGAAATCGAATTTCGATCTCTAGAACTAAAAGTGAACTTTTGGATCATTACATGCTTTATGTTGAAAATATCAAACTCTTCCTCGACAGCCTGTAGTATATCAATCATAACTTCTTGTACTCAACTCCAACTGCCAAACGGTTTAAAGTTCTGCAAACTAGATATAAAGTACTACAACTTTCATGTTTTGCTCATCGCCCAACTCCTTATAGATTGCGAGATATAAGCTCCCAAAGTGAGCCCTGTGCAGCAGAAATTTCTGGCGATGCACACTGTTATAGCAAAAATCTGCAGTAGCAGCTTCAGTCAATCGATCAGGTGCCAGGGTATTCTCAAAAATTGACTTGCGTTCAGGCTATCATCAGTTGAAGATTCGGGAGCCAGATATTCCGAAGACTGCTTTCAGGACTCGGTACGGTCATTACGAGTTCCTTGTGATGTCTTTTGGGCTGACCAACGCCCCAAAAGCATTTATGCACTTAATGAATAGTGTATTTCAACCCTATCTTGATTCCTTCGTCATTGTATTTATTGACGACATTCTGGTGTACTCCCGAAGTCAGGAAGATCATGAACAGCACCTGAGGACTGTGCTTCAGATTTTGAGAGAAAAGAAGTTATATGCAAAATTTTCAAAGTGTGAATTCTGGCTTGATTCAGTGGGATTTTTGGGTCATATAGTTTCATGCGAGGGGATCAAGGTAGATCCAAAGAAGATTGAAGCAGTGCAGAGTTGGTCCAGACCGTCCTCAGTTACGGAAATTCGGAGTTTTCTTGGTTTGGCTGGGTATTATCGCCGATTTGTAAAGGGTTTCTCTTCTATTGCTGCATCTATGACCAAATTGACCCAGAAGGGTGCTCCGTTCAGGTGGACCGAAGAATGTGAGGAAAGCTTCCAAAAGCTCAAGACAGCTTTAACTACAGCCCCAGTATTGGTATTACCTACAGGTACAGGATCTTATACTGTGTATTGTGACGCGTCGCGTATTGGTCTCGGCGCAGTGTTGATGCAAGACGGTAGGGTGATTGCTTACGCGTCCAGACAGTTAAAGGTGCATGAAAAGAATTATCCTATACATGACCTGGAGTTAGCAGCTATTGTTCATGCCTTAAAAATTTGGCGGCATTATTTATACGGTGTCCATTGTGAAATCTACACCGATCACCGGAGTCTACATCATCTGTTTAAACAGAAGGATCTTAATTTGCGGCAGCGGAGATGGTTGGAGTTGCTTAAGGATTATGATATCACCATTCTCTATCATCCGGGGAAGGCCAATGTGGTGGCCGATGCCTTGAGTCGTAAAGCGGAGAGTTTGGGCAGCTTAGCATATTTACCGGTAGCAAAGAGGCCTTTAGCCATGGATGTTCAGGCCTTGGCCAACCAGTTTGTTAGATTGGATGTTTCCGAGCCGAGTTGGATTTTGGCTTGCGTGGTTTCCTAGTCTTCACTTTATGATCGTATCAGGGAACGTCAGTATGATGACCCCCATCTGCTTGTCCTTAAGGATACAGTTCAGCACGGTGATGCCAAGGAAGTCACTATTGGAGAAGACGATGTACTACGGATGCAGGGCAGGCTATGTGTACCTAATGTGGATGGCTTGCATGAGTTGATTCTCCAGGAGGCTCACAGTTCGCGGTACTCAATTCATCCAGGTACTGCGAAGATGTATCAGGACTTGAGACAGCACTATTGGTAGAGGCGGATGAAGAAGGACATAGTGAGGTATGTATCTCGGTGTTTAAATTGTCGACAGGTAAAATATGAGCATCAACGACCGGGTGGATTACTTCAGAAGTTAGAGATTCCAGAATGGAAATGAGAGCGGATCACTATGGATTTCGTTGTTGGGCTCCCACGGACTCAGCGGAAGTTGGACGCAGTTTGGGTGATTGTGGATAGGCTGACCAAATCAGCTCATTTCATTCCTGTGATTACTACTTACTCCTCAGAGCAGCTGGCTCAAGTATATATTCGCGAGATTGTCAGACTTCACGGTGTACCAGTATCTATCATCTCTGACCGGGGTACACAGTTTACCTCACGGTTTTGGAGGGCAGTTCAATGTGAGTTGGGTACTCGGGTAGAGTTGAGTACAGCATTTCACCCTCAGACGGACGGGCAGTCCGAACGCACTATTCAGATACTGGAGGATACGCTTCGTGCGTGTGTGATAGATTTTGGGGGTGCTTGGGATCAGTTCTTACCACTTGCGGAGTTTGCTTACAACAACAGTTACCAGTCAAGCATCCAGATGGCTCCGTATGAGGCCTTGTATGGTAGGCGGTGCCGGTCTCCAGTGGGTTGGTTCGAACCAGGCGAGGCTAGACTTTTGGGTACAGACTTGGTTCAGCCCAATCTAGACAAAAGAGTTATGCGGATCGAAAGGTTCGTGATGTTGCATTCATGGTTGGTGAGCGGGTATTGCTACGAGTTTTGCCTATGAAGGGTGTGATGAGGTTCGGGAAGAAGGGCAAGTTAAGCCCTAGGTATATTGGGCCTTTTGAGATTCTTGAGAGAGTTGGAGAGGTGGCTTACAGACTTGCACTACCACCTAGTCTTTCTGCGATTCATCCGATATTCCATGTTTCTATGCTTCAAAAATATCACGGCGATCCGTCTCATGTGTTAGACTTCAGTTCGGTTCAGTTGGACAAGGATCTATCTTATGTTGATGAACCAGTGGCTATTTTAGATAGGCAGGTTCGAAAGTTGAGGTCAAAGAACATTGCTTCCGTAAAGGTTCAGTGGAGAGGTCATCCAGTCGAGGAGGCGACTTGGGAGGTCGAGAATGATTTACGCAGCTGTTATCCACACTTATTCACCAGCTCAGGTACTTTTTCTAACTCCGTTCGAGGACGAACGTTTGTTTTAGAGATGGAGAATGTGATGACCCAAAATGTCATCTTTAAATTTAATGATTAATTATGTGATTTAAGCACTATTTACCATTACTCGACTTGCGTGTGCAGTCCGTAAAAAAAATCGGAAAGTTTTCAGGTGAAAAATGAATTTAAATGTGAATTAGAGCTTTAAAACTCAACTGAGTTGACTTTGGTCAATATTTTGAGCAAACAGACTCGGATCAGTGTTTTGACAATTTTGGTAGATCTGTATCGTGATTTGGGACTTAGGTGTATGCCCGGAATCAAATTCCGAGGTCCCTAACCAGAGATATGGAATTTTGATGAAAAATTAAAAGTTTAAGTTCAAATAGTGACCGGATGTCAAATTATGTACAAACGACCCCGGAATAGAATTTTGATGATCCCAACAGCTCCGTATGGTGATTTTGGACTTAGGAGCGTGATCGAAATTTTATTTGGAAGTCCGTAGTAGAATTAGGCTTGAAATGCCGAAAGTTGAATTTTTGGGAAGTTTGATCGAGGGGTTGACTTTTTGATATCGGGGTCGAAATCCGATTCTGAAACTTTTTATAAATCCATTATGTCATTTATGACTTGTGTGCAAAATTTGAGGTCAATCGGAATTGATTTAATATGTTTTCGCGCAAAATATAGAAGTTGGAAGATTTAAAAACTCATAATTCGATTCGATGCGCGATTCGTCATTTCGGCGTTGTTTGGCATGGTTTGAAGCCTCAACTAAGTTCATATTGTATTTTGGGACATGTTGGTATATTTGGTTAAGGTACCGAGGGCCTCGGGTGGATTTCGGAAGGTTAACGGAATGAATTTCGGACAAAAAGGAGCTGCTGGAATTTTTCTGCTGCAGAAGCTGTTTTTGGACAGCAACCAGTGCAATCGCAGAGCTGACTTTGGAAGCTTATATCTCGAAATCTATAAGGAATCTGAACATTTTCAAAACATGAAAGTTGTAGCCCTTTGATTCTAGTTTCCAGAATGATAAACCATTTATCATTCAGACATTTATACAAAATGTTATGCTGATCAAATAAGTCATCAATACGTGGCAATGGATACATGTTCTTCACTATAACCTTGTTCAATTGGCGATAATCAATACACATCCGCATAGAACCATCCTTTTTCTTTACAAATAAGACAGGAGCACCCCAAGGCGATACACTGGGCCGAATGAAACCCTTATCAAGCAACTCCTGTAACTGTTCTTTTAATTCTTTCAACTATGCTGGGGCCATACGATATGGTGGAATAGAAATGGGCTGAGTGCCTGGTAACAAATCAATGCCAAAGTCAACATCCCTGTCGGGCGGCATACCCGGAAGATCCGCTGGAAATACATCAGGAAAATCCATTACTACAGGAACTGACTCCACATTAGGAGTATCAATACTAACATCTCTCACATAGGCCAGATACATATCACACCCCTTCTCAACCATCCGTTGAGCTTTAAGAAATGAAACAACCCTGCTAGGAATATGATCTGAGGTACCTCTCCACTCTAGCCGCGGTAGATCTGGCATAGCCAACGTCACCGTCTTGGCGTAACAATCAAGAATAGCGTGATAGGGCGACAACCAGTCCATGCCCAAAATAATATCGAAATCCACCATACTGAGCAATAATAAATCGGCTCTGGTCTCAAAACCACTGATAATAATTAAACATGACCGATACACATGATCCCAAATACGGGGCAAAATAAGATGACACATAAGAATAAGTAGAGCCTGGATCAAATAAGACTGATGCATCTCTATGACATACCGGAATAATACCTGTGATAACAGAATCGGATGCAATAACATCTGTCCTAGCAGGAATGGCATAATATCTGGCCTGACCTCCCCCTCTAGGGCGACCTCTACTTGTCCGACCTCCACCTCTAGCTGGCTGTGCGAGTGGAGTGGCAACTGGTGCAGAAATCATAGCCTTAGAAGCCGGAGGACCTTGTGGAATAGGTGGGGCTTGAGAAATCTGTGGAGGTGCACCCCTCCTAAATCTGGAGCAATCTCTCATAATATGGCGAGTGTCACCACACTCAAAACAAGCTCTCGGAGGACGTGGCTGCTGGGACTGGCTCGGGCCTGATCGACTAGACTGTCCACTGTAAGCACCCCGTACAGGAGGTACAGAAGACACTGGTGGCGCATAATATGGAACCTGAGGTCTGGGAGTAGTAGGAATACCACTGGAAGCTGGAAGTGCTGAATGAATAGGACGGCCCACATAACCTCTACCATGTCGGGCTGTAACTGGGGCACGAGAATTATTATATGTGCCAGAATCTCGGGGTCTCTTAGCTTCCCTCTCTTCCCTCTCCCGAGTCCGCATACCTTCCAATCTTCTAGCAATTGACACCACCTGTTGGTATGTGATGTCCATCTCTAGCTCTCGGGCCATATTGTATCTGATACTAGGGTGAAGACCCTCAATAAACCTACGAACCCGCTCTCAAACAGTAGCGACTAAGGCTGGTGCATGCCTAGCCAAATCACTGAATCAGACCGCATATTCTGACACGGTCATAGAACCCTGGCGCAGCTGCTCAAACTCTGCGCGCCAAGCATCCCTAAGACTCTGAGGAACATACTCCCTCAAGAACATATCTAAAAATTGAGTCCAAGTAAGTGAAGCTGCCTCAGCCTGACTATCCAACTCATATGCCCGCCACCACTGGTAGGCTGCTCCTCTAAACTGGAATGCCGTGAAAGAAACTCCACTGAAATCCACAATACCCATAGTACGAAGGATACGGTGACATTCCTCCAAGAAACCCTGAGCATCCTCTGAAGCTAGACCGCTGAAAGTGGGAGGGTGGTACTTCTTATACCTCTCGAGCCTGAGCTGCTCTCCCTCTGAAACTGCTGTCCTAATCTCAGGCCGAACTGGGACAACTGGCTGCACTGGTATAACCTCTGGGGCATGGTCAACTTGGGCACGTGGCTCTGGAGTATGGGCGGCAGGAGTCTGCGCTCCTCCCCCAGCCTGAGATGTGGCAGGAGCAAGTGGAATTAATCCTGCCTGAGCTAAAGTATCAAACATGCTCAAAAATTGGGCAAGAGTCTCCTGAAGTGCTGGAGTAGTAACAGGCGTCTCAGGTGCCTGCTCTCCAACTGGAGCTACTGGTGGCTCTGATGCAGCAGTTCGTGCAGATGCTCTGGCTGCACCACGTGGTCTTCCTCGGCCTCTGGCTCGGCCTCTGCCCCAACCCTGGCCTCTTGCGGCTCCAACAGGGGGCGCGGGTGTCTGATCATCAGATCCAGTTGTGCGTGTCCTCACCATCTGTGAGAGAATAGAAAGACAATTGTTAAGAACTTTGAAATCAACAAAGGCGCATGATAAGGAATCAAAGAAGTGAATAATTCGTAACAGTTCCATAGCCTCTCGAAGATAAGTACAGACGTCTCCGTACCGATCCGCAAGACTCTACTAAACTTGCTTGTGACTCATAACACCTATGAACCTAGTGCTCTGATACCAACTTGTCACGACCCCAAATTCCCTCCATAGGATGTCGTGATGGCACCTAGTCTCTAAGACTAGGTAAGCCTATCAATGCGGAATAATAATAAATATCTGAAATAAATAAACTACAATTCAAACAATTTCAACTCCCAAAACCTGGTAGAAATAAGTCACAAGCTTCTAAGAATTTATTCTCAATGTCTCTATATGTCAAGGTCTAGATAAAATATAAGGAAGCAACATAAAATGATAGAAGGGGACTCCGGAGTCTGCGGACGCTGGCAGATATACCTCGAAGTCTCCGTGCGCAGGTAACTCAATGACGTCTAGGCTGGTAAAATGTACCTGGATCTGCACAAAAGGATATGCAGAAGCGTAGTATGAGTACACCACAGCGGTACCCAGTAAGTGCCAAGCTTAACCTCGGTAGAGTAGTGACGAGGTCAGGTGAGGCCCTACTGGAATATAATAATGGCATGGTAAAATGTTTATCAATGTAGTAAAATAAAATGACATTGAAAATGAATCAAATAGTATGTCACATTTAATGACACCAAATAATTATAAATAATATCTCGTGGAAATCAAAACAGAATTTTCTTCAACTTTATGAAAATCACAATAATAATCAAAGGCAACTACGGCCATAAATCAATATCAACAAGGGCATTCCCGAGGTACCGCATCGTAGTCCCAAATCATAAATAAATTCACAATATCTCATTTTCTTATATCACCGCGGGAGCCTTCACAACTTATTTAAAGAAAATATTTTTTCCGAAATAGCATCCCGCATTTTAGCCACCCTTATCACACCGCATGACTTCTAGTAGTTCCCCTACTAGCCACGCGTATCAAGCCACCCTTATCTCACCGCATGCGTTTCAACACCCAGACCTTATACCACCGCATGCGTATCAATATCACAATATATCACAATTTGTACCTCAAGTGCTCAAATAATTTAACTTGTCAAAATAATTCAATAACAATATTTTTCCACAATAAAGAGCTCACGGCTCATGCCAAAATAAATCATCAATAATAGTTTTCCACAATAAAGAGCTCACGGCTCCCTCACAATGAGTATAAAAATATTCAGGAGTAAATAATTTAGAAAAATAATATTTCAAAATCTTTACTACGTTGCTTCAATATCAAGTTTAAAAATGTCAAATACTTCATATTAATAATATTTAATTTAAAGAAAATCAACCTTCAAATAATGCATAGAATAAAAGAAACCAAGTTTCAACTAAACAGGTAAAACAATTAGTAAGAAAAGATCAAACAAATTTGAAGTATATATCTTAGATCAATGATGAAGAATATAACAAGATAAAATAATTTAATAAATGCGCAACAGTGATCTACACAATTTAAAAATATAATCTTTCGCAATTTAGCCCGTGTACACACTCGTCACCTCATGCACACGACTTTCAACACATTTTAATAATTACATCAATACTAATCCTAGGGAAAATTTCCCCCACACAAGGTTAGACAAGTCACTTACCTCGACTTGCTTCAATTTAACCAAGTATTATGCTTTTTTCTCGAATTTTCGACTCCGATCGACTCGTATCTAGTCATAATTAATTCGATACAGTCAACAAAAATTATAGTAATCACTTTCATAAGAAAATATTATATTTTCATTAAAATCCGAAATTAGCTCAAAATTTGTCAGTGGGGCTCACATCTCGGAATCCGGCAAAACTTACAAAATCCGACAACCCATTCAATTACGAGTCCACCCATACCAATTTTACCAAAATCCGATAACAACTCGACCTCCAAATCTTAAATTTTCGTTTTTGGAAGATTTTGCAAAAATCTTGATTTCTTCCATTTAAATCCGAAATAAATGATGAATATGACCATGGATTTATGAAATATAATCACATTTGGATATAGGACACTTACCCAAGTTGAAGTTTTGAAGAAATCCTCAAAATCGCCCAAGAACCGTGCTCCAAAACTCCAAAACGAAATGAAGGAAATGACCATTTTTGGTCCTTAAGTTTCTGCCCCAAAAACACTATTCCGGTCGCTAAAAGTCCAATCCCGTCGCTAAAAGTGTCACATCTGGTCGCTAAAGGTGCACATCAGGACTATTTACACCAACAGTTTTATTTCACTAAAAAAGCTCTAACTCCATCATACGAACTCGGAATTCGACGATTCTTGTTCCTATGAGTCACAAATAAAACTACGAACCCATTCATTCAATCGAAACTCAATTCGGAGCTCATTTGCTCAATGTGATACCAATTTCGCTCGTTAAACAATTAACTCATATTTCGCGCTTAAAACTCAATCGCGACTTGATGAAATCAGACCAAACTTTCTAGATCACTCCTATAATTCATTATCAAAATGTCGAAAGTCTCGAAATCGAATTTCGATCTCTAGAACTAAAAATGGACTTTTGGATCATTACATGCTTATGTTGAAAACATCAAACTCTTCCTCGACAGCCTGTAGTGTATCAATCATAACTTCTTGTACTCAACTCCAACTGCCAAACGGTTTAAAGTTCTGCAAACTAGATACAAAGTACTACAACTTTCATGTTTTGCTCATCGCCCAACTCCTTATAGATTGCGAGATATAAGCTCCCAAAGTCAGCCTTGTGCAGCAGAAATTTCTGGCGATGCACACTGCTGTAGCAAAAATCTGCAGTAGCAGCTTCAGTCAATCGATCATAACATTTTGTATAAATGTTTGAATGATAAATGGTTTATCATTCTGGAAACTAGAATCAAAGGGCTACAACTTTCATGTTTTGAAAATGTTCAGATTCCTTATAGATTTCGAGATATAAGCTTCCAAAGTCAGCTTTGCGATTGCACTGGTTGCTGTCCAAAAACAGCTTCTGCAGCAGAAAAATTCCAGCAGCTCCTTTTTGTCCGAAATTCATTCTGTTAACCTTCCAAAATCCACCCGAGGCCCTCGGTACCTTAACCAAATATACCAACATGTCCCAAAATACAATATGAACTTAGTTGAAGCTTCAAACCATGCCAAACAACGCCGAAATTACGAATCGCACATCGAATCGAATTATGAGTTTTCAAATCTTCCAACTTCTATATTTTTGCGCCGAAATATATCAAATCAATTCCGATTGACCTCAAATTTTGCACACAAGTCATAAATGACATAATGGATTTATAAAAAATTTCAGAATCGGATTTCGACCCCGATATCAAAAAGTCAACCCATCGGTCAAATTTCCCAAAAATTCAACTTTCGGCATTTCAAGTCTAATTCTACTACGGACTTCCAAATAAAATTCCGATCACGCTCCTAAGTCCAAAATCACCATACGGAGCTGTTGGAATCATCAAAATTCTATTCCGGGGTCGTTTGCACATAATTTGACATCCGGTCACTATTTGAACTTAAACTTTTAATTTTTCATCAAAATTCCATATCCCTGGCTCTCAAAATGTTGACCAAAGTCAACTCAGTTGAGTTTTAAAGCTCTAATTCACATTTAAATTCATTTTTCACCTGAAAACTTTCCGATTTTTTTTTTTTTTAACGGACTGCACACGCAAGTCGAGTAATGGTAAATAGTGCTTAAATCACATAATTAATCATTAAATTTAAAGATGACATTTTGAGTCATCACATTCTCCATCTCTAAATTTCAAAGTTCACACCAAAGGACCCCTAAAAGTTTCTTGTTCAACTACTATGTGAATATGCTTTACCAAGTAGTAACAAAGACACCGTTGAAGGTGGGAACAAGCTCTGCTCCCCACTCCTACTATTACTAATATTCTAAAAGAAATTATAGATGTTATTTTATGCAATGCTCTTCCTTATTTTTACCTAAAGGTTTCTTGAAAATGAGATTGGAAAGACCTTTTTTCACTTTAATTATGGTGCATTATTGGAGTAAAATGCAATATGACACCACATTTCAGCAAATTTAAAGTGTACACAAGAAGCAGGTCCACCAAAAAAATGACTTGCATTTATTAAGATTTTACAATCCAGTGAATTATGACTTACATCTTAGCCTAGTGGTAAACAAGAAGAAAAGAGTGGTGAGAGCCATTGCCTGCTTGTGATGACCGCTTTGGCAGCCGTTCTTCTCTACAAAAATGGAGAACTTTACAGCTAGGCCTTGGCACTCTTTCTATAGAATTCCCTCTCTTTCCCCGCAATCCTTCTCTTGATCCCTCCGTGTGTATAACATGTATATCTGTACTCTCGAGCAATAAAATGAGAACTTTTTTTGACATAAAGCATTGGCATCATCTCCTTCCTGAGTTTGGAAGAAATGCATGTGCTCAGATTGCAGCTTTCCATAAAGCATTCTCCCCTTCCCCACACCGTCTGTGGACCTCCTTTAATCTGTCGACGGACCTGCATATCCCGCTGCAGGTCCAGTCAAATGAAGCAACACAGATATTGCCTGCCTGAGCCTTCCATTCACAATCTGCAGCAACAGTGTTATGCTTTAAATAATATGCGATAATAGAAAAGACAAAACAGAATAGGTTTACGAGTTGCAACCTAATGGATTAACTAGCTAGGTAGAACATAGCGCAATCACATTCGACAGAAGAGAGTTTGGTATTTTTGCAGTTAAACATGTAGAAATGTGAGGTTAGTTACAGATTCAGATCTTGGAATTCAAGCAACTATCTCAATGCCTTCTTTTAATAAAATATGCTTTCGTAATTCTGAAGAAAACTTCCCGATGGTTTCTCAAGTTTTATTACGATAGCAAATTAAGACCAGTAAAAAGGAAAAAGCTTTACCTGGTGGAGTTCCACAACATAATCTGCGGTCGTCTATATGGTGCACGTCAAGACCAATAAACCAAGCTCCCAGTGACACATCCTCATTGGCATATTTATGTAGTACATGCCTGCAAGCATCGAGAAGATTATGATCAGAATTTCAAAACAAAAGGGGAGGAAATCATTGTATTTGGATAGTGTTCAGTCCATATAATTAGAAAAAAATATAAAGAAAAGAAAATACTAAACTGATTTACTGATATGTAGGAGGCCAGGTCCTTTGAAATGGCATATATTTGGCCCGTAGCATGACGGAAGTACTTGTTTCCCGTCTCCCCAAATTTCCAGTATTCTGGTTCATGGTATCTTACTCCCCTGTTCAAGAGAAAATTATAAATTGCTAAAGTAATGAAATTTAAAATTGAATTCACTTAGAAAATAAAACCCTTACTTCTGAGCTAGCACAGGACCGGATTTCATGCACCCAATGTACACACGAGGCTTCTTACGATGCCTTGCCAGTGTTTCTGCAAGTGTACCTGCAACAGAAATAGAAAATGAGTTTGCTAGCGAAGAAAACAAACTAGTAAGCGGACACCATTTATATTTGTGCTAACGAGTAAGTAAATTTGGACAAACTTTAGCCAGCTTCCTCTTAGGATGTATTCGATAAACATTTACTATCTACTAATTTATTATGGGAAAGTAAGACATGTAAGATGATTATGCTATTGCCAATGTGGAAAATAATGTCACAAATTCAGTTACCTATATTTACATGGACATCATCATCAACTTTAACGTAATACTCTGCATCCCATAGCTTAACAGCAGTAGCAAAATAAGTCTTTGTCTTGGCAGACAATTCTAGATAACCCTCGACGTGATCCTGTTCAAAGGCGGCAGAGTTATGTTACAAACTCTTATTTATGAGGAGAATTTTAAAAAAATAGAGTTAGTACATATTGAGCTAATTATAGAGAGAGGATTACCAAGCGCAAGAAATCACCATGCTTTTGGTCCTCGGCTTCAATAGCTCTGTCCAGTATACCCCCTAACGTGGCACTGCACAACAAGTTTATAGCTTTATTAGTCAGAGCGTATAAAGTCTATGCTGTCTATACATCTGCAGATAAAACCGCTAAACATTTGCAACTTCTTAAGTACCTACCCATGACCAATGACAAAGCGCATGATGATTCCTTTCTCTTCTTCCAGCTTCTTTCGTTTTTCGCCTATTTACGACATTATAAACAAGGTAACATATCAGACAGAAACAATGGCAACCAAAAGATGAGTTAAATAAACTAGAAGGGGAGAAGGGAGTGGGAACAGTCCATACCTTGTGGCATCCATGTAGCACGAACTGAATCCCTTCTTTTTCTGCTACTAAATGCGGTATTTATTCCTACAACCACAAAATATTTTCTTTTTCTAGGTGAATCACCCTTCTCAATGTCTTGTGATAGAGGTGCACCGCTAAGAATTGACTCCTGAGTTGCCTTTGCAGCTGCCAACTCCATCTCCAAATTTGAAATTGTTTTGTCTAGTGTCCTGTATAAGATATGCAGTCATAGGAAAGTAAAACTTACTAAACAATAATAGGAAAGAAAAAGAGTGTTGAGCAGAACTCACTGAAGAGCATGATGTGTCTTAGAAACTTCTCCGAAAACATCTTTGGATACTAATTTTACATCTTTCTGCTGCAACTGAAACAACACAAGATAACATCTAAGATATCTTGTATGGGGATTAAACAAGAAATTGAGGCTCGAGTTGGAGATTTCAATAAAAAAACTAGAACAGAAATACTCACAAATTTTGTATCGCAGCCTTCTGAAACTAAGTTGAGTTTTTCAGCTTCTACTGCAGTTGTTCTTGTAATACCACCTTTTGTTTCAGGAACCGTCCACATTCTGCAATAACAAGATACTTGTGTTAGTATGGAATATCAGTTTTCAAGAGTTATATTCACAAAGAAAGATCATTTCATATAATATTTGCAAAGCTACAGTAAAGAGTGGTGTTTCAATATCAAAAGTCTAGTATTTCAATATTCT
Source organism: Nicotiana tabacum (assembly GCF_000715075.1). Taxonomy (NCBI): domain Eukaryota; kingdom Viridiplantae; phylum Streptophyta; class Magnoliopsida; order Solanales; family Solanaceae; genus Nicotiana; species Nicotiana tabacum. Next base: position 110,809,410 of record NC_134081.1, on the reverse strand, counting down.
AGAATGCTCCTACAACTAACTGTTGTTTATAACCATCTGCACTATTTAGTTTCCTAAATCCAAATCCTTTTTTGTCAAAATACCTAAATCCTTATTCTTATATGACATTCAACACATTATTATTTACAACAACAACAAACTCAGTGGAATCCCACTAGTAGGGTCTAGGGAGGGTAGTGCGTATGCAGACCTTACCCCCTATCCTGCGGATGTAGAGGCCCTGTTTCCAAAGGACCCTTGGCTCGAGAGGATGAATAAACATGTACGCGTACTTGTTCAGTGTGCAAAGGTAAAGAAGAAAATGAACAATAACAAAAAGGGAATGCCAGAAAAGAGGATGAAAGGGGACAATGAGGGAGAATAACATAGCTTGAAGTTTCCATCAATTCAGAAATGAGAAATAAGCCAAACTGGTGATCAAAGGTTATTTTAAGGCCTAAAATACACAATTTTGTAAAATCTCAACCAGAATGTCATTACAGATCTACCAGTGCTTTACCATTTTATTTTGCAAAATTGCCATTATACAAAAGGAAAATATAGGGAAAAAATCAGAAATAATACTCAGAAATTTCAAAAAAGGTAACAATTGAACAGCATCAACAGTTCAACACTCCAAGATTATTTTGCTTATATAGAAACAACACCACAAAATCTCCCTTTCAAAGACATAGCACAATATCCAATCTTGAACGCGTAACATTACCAAAAATTCTTCCTGATAAACTACCGGGTTCAAAATGGCGCAATCAAGAAAAAGTGGAGATATCAAAAATTGGTTGAATTCACATAGGAGATATAACAAGAAAAAGTGAAAATTTCTGATAAAAGGTAATTAATTTACCTGGCGGTGAAGAACATCCCAGCACAAAAACTACCTATACAAAGAAAAAGAGTCCATTTTTGAGAAATAATACTTCTTGATTGCGGTTCTACCACTCCTCTGATCTTGAAAGACATTTCCAATCTAATTAACTCTAATTCTCCTCAGCCAATCTACCTACTACTACCTTTCTGGTTAAAATCCCATATGCAGAACTCAGAGACAGAACCAAATCAAAGACACCCCCAAAGCAAAAGAAGCTATATTGGCCAAAAGTTTAAGAGAAAACTGTTAGTATATGTAAGTTTTTGAATTCTTGAACACAAACTTCGAGGAAGATTCAGAGCTATAGGAAAGAAGGTATAAGCTATAGCTATAGGAAATGATGCTTAAAAAAGGATGCCTTGTTCTCACATCTAATTTGTTCACTTTCTTCTATCCTTTGCTTTGTTCTCCCCCCTCTCTCTCTCCCCTATATACACACAACTACTAGTACTACACTTTGCAGGTAAGCTACTTGGAATAGAAGTGAGAAGACTTGCAAACTGTCCCAGTTTGATATACCAAATTTACCAAACTGTCCTTGTCAGTACTTTGGACCATTTTCTCTTATTTAAATTGAGATGGGGATTCTTGAATAACTGTAACAGTTTTCTTATTTTTTTGTCTTAGTGTGACATGAATGCCCTTTCCTTCTTTAACTTTTTCTTGAATGTGAACATATGCTTTGACAGTTTTGTTTTAGAGACAATAGATTATAGTGACAGGAGAATCAATACAGAGACAGAAAAATATTGTTTAATATTATCTCCGTTCCTCTGTTTGATTGGGCACGAAGTTTAAGAAAAAATAAGACTTTTGAAATTTGTGGTCCTGAACAAGTCAAAAAGAGGCCCAAATTATTTGTGTGATTATAAAAGATTTTCATTAAGGGTAGAATTGTAAGTTTAAGCTAAATTGTTACCAAATTTAGAAAGGAGTCATTCTTTTTTGAACGGACCAAAAAGAAAATAGGTTCGCATAAACTGGAACAAAGAGAGTATATGATATCTTGACATGTGTAAGCCCGTAAGGGGTCGTTGGGTAGGATATATAAGAATAATACTCCCTCCGTTTCAATTTATGTGAACCCATTTGACTGAGCACGGAGTTTAAGAAAAGAGAGAAGACTTTTGAACTTGTGGTATAAAATGAGGCACATATATTTTGTATTGATATAAATCATTGCATAAAGATAAATTGTTTCTAAATAAGGAAAGGGTCATTCTTTTTTGCACGAACTAAAAAGAAAATATGTTCACATAAAGTGAAACAGAGGGAGTATTGAATATGGTGTATTAGTGATGCTGAGATTAATTATGTTGGAATTATTTTTTATCGACTGTTTGGTTTGGTATATTAAAAATATTGCATAATTTTTAAAAAAATTATTTGCTTACTAAAATACCCTCCACCTTCTTTGAAAAGGATTTTGAAAGGACAATTCTGTCTTTATACATGTTTATCCATGTATTAAAAATCATGGATTGTTAATGCCATGGTTTGTTATGTATAAAAATACTACTGAAATATTTATATTAGTTATACATAGGTTAAAAAATACTACCAAACAAGAGATTAATAATATCAAAACTAATATATATATATATATATATATATATATATATATATATATATATATATATATATTATTTTTCCTAATACATCCTACCAAACCGCTCCAGGGACATTAGGCTAAATTCATCAAGAGCTTGTCAAAAGGAAAAATTTAGCTAATACTCCAGTGCAAGTTTGGTAGTATTTCTGTATTTAACATCTACTGTTTTTTACTAAAGGAGAAATGATTATCCAATTTCCTAACTTTGTTTCTCTTGTGGGCCTAAATCTAGTAAATTTCCTTTTATGTATTAAGAAAAATTAATTACACTAACGCGTTACATGATTATTAATTTGATTAGGCAATGCAGCTTTGATGTCGCTAGGAACAGAAAATAGCTTTTATTTTATTTTATTTTGTGCTGGTTTTGACTTATTTCTGTTTTTTTCTTCTTTTTGTGAAAGCTTGGATATGGTTTTGGGAAATTGTTTCCATACATATTTCCGTGATTGTAGACTTCGGCTCATTGTTTTGTAAGGTGGAAAATAAAATTTCTTGTGTTACGTTTTCTGTTTTGTTTCAACTTGTTTTCTTGTTCATTAAAATAAAAGACAATTGTGTTAATTAGTTGAGAAAAATTGAATTTCTATTTATTTAAAACAATCCATTATTTTGTGAAACAAGCACTTAAATTGTTGTCATGTGACATGTGTAGTATATTTTACAGCCTCAATGTATTTGTCATGATGAAAAATATATGACATTAGAGATTTCCTTGTAGTTGGGATTATTCTTTTTATGTTAGAATTGTCGTTTTAAATATGAGAAAAACAGAGAGTACCTACTCTGATAGCAACATAAAATTCATTATTAATAAAATCAATCTTTCTATAGCTACCAATTGGACTTGTTGTATAATTCACGCGTTTAAATTATTTTAAAAACCCTTTATATCCATTTGTTGGGATGATTTTGGTTACAAAAATACAAAAGCAAAAATTGAATTAAACGTCTAGCATAACGAGGTAATCCAACAATGAATATATAAGAAGAGTTGTTAACCAAACAAAAAAAAGGTGTTTTTCTTTTTCTCAAAATAGAAATAAAGAGGTTGACTACTTGTGGTATAATAAATCCTTGAATGTGACAGATTTCTCCTCTCTGGTAACAATAATTGGAATATGTACAAAAAGATTAGTCGAAGATGTGAGAAGAATTTATCGTCGTTAGTCATTCAATGAGTATCATAACTGTTACAATTAGTTGATAGGATGGTTCATTATTTAGGTCAACATTGGAATGTGATCGGGGGCGGAGCTAGGTGGGCGCTGAACCCCTACATCGAAAATTATATTGTGTATATAAGGTGAATACTTTTTTTTATGTATATATATATTAGTTGTTGAATCTCCTTAGCTTTTTCGCGTGTATATTTTTTTATTTTTTGAGCCCCTTGGTGAAAATTCCGCTACTAAATGTGATGATTGGTCTTTTACTACGTTTAAGTAAAATATAATACTACATTAATAAGAGGATAATTAAAGTTGTAGTCTAGTGATCGACTCTCATACTTCATCACCTTATTTTTTAAAATAAAAACTTTTGAATTAAATATATTTAGTAACTAGGACAACTAGTATGGACCGTAGGGAGTAGTAGTAATAAGTGCTTATTATCTACTCTAGGTTGACAAATTCAATGAAGCTATACCGCGTTAGAGTTTCAAAGTCAATGTGGTCTAGGTAGTTTATTCGTCTAAATAACTCAGTTGACTGCATTACTACAATTACTTTGTATTGACTTCCAATATAAACAGCGGAAAAAAGGACCAACTTGGTTGTTATTATTACAAAGGGGAAAATGTAATTGTGGTTATTGTGGAGCCTATAATTCTCCTTGATAGAACGAGAGTCTTTTAAGATTTTATAATTATCTCGAGCCGAGGGTCTTTAGGAGACAACTTTTCTATTTTAGGGGCGGCTCAAGCTCATATGTAGCCTAAAGCCAAAGTTTAATATGAGACCTAATTTTTTTTTAAAAGATTATAATATATATTTTTATTTGAAGTCTATTCTTCTAACGTTTTGAGATGCAAAGTTATTAATAATTTTTTTATAATCGATTTCTTCTAATAATTCCTTTTCAATTGATATTATAGTCAACTCATTTAATCTTTCTTGAGACATTATTTATCTTAACTAAGATTTATCAATTTTAATTTTGAAAAATTTATTATCGCTGAGGAAACTGTTATAGGAACTAATAACTATAAGCAATATAAATATTTGAAAAAGAATCAAGCCGTTTTATTTGATATAGTGTATAATATCTTCTATTTGTACTATTTTTTCTTGTCAAATCAATTTCAATTCACACGTTAAAAAATATTTTCATAATACCCATTTTAAGTAAGCCAAACGATTACTTTATTTACATATCTAGAAAAATTCTTTCGTTTTATATGAAAAAGTCTAACTTTGTACTAAAAACTCTAAATTTTATTTTATTTAAATTATTATACACCATTTATTTTGGGTCCCCCCAAATTTGGGGGCCCAAGGCACATGCCTTATTAGACAAGGCATTAGAGTCGGCCATGTTATATATTCCCAAGATAAATGTAAGGTCGTCGTACATATTATTCTTCTCGTACCCTGCTTGTAAGATTTCTTTGAGTTTTTTTGTTGTTGTTGTTGCTGTTGTTAGGCCAACTATCCCTTCTTTGTTCGGTGCCAATTAAGTCAGTGATTGCATGCATAAAAAGGCTACGTGCAGCTTAATAAATGGCTAGCTTCTTGTAATTTCTTTTCTTCTGTAAAGACAACTTCCAAATATTTTCTAGGAAATACAGGTAAAAAAACAGAAAACGGTAGTAAAACGATATTGAGTCTTAACCTCAAGGCTTAGATCTTTTCTCTTTGATTTTTGGATGATTTTGGTAAATAGCCATTTTTAGATCAGTTATTAGAGTTTAGCCATACTTTAAATTATTTCAATAGGCAAAGTAGCAACTTATTAATGCGAAAATATAAGTATGGGCAAAAATTTTCCTATCTAAAATAGGAAACAACTCCGGGAACAATAAATGGACTTTAAATACTTAAATCCAGGAATTGTTCCTTGAGTTTGAATGATCTGAAGCAACAACATTCAATTGTTGACATATAATGTGAATTAAAAAATCATGAATCGCTCTTGGATTTTTCTGAATTTTACACTAGTAAAGGTTAAAAAATCAGTAATTTTTTCTGAATTTTATATTTAAAGGTTAAAAATTGCTAAAGTATAATGTGAAATCAAAATCTATGAATCGTTCCTGAATTTTTTTGGATTTTGCAGTAGTAAAAGTTCAAAAGCAAGGAATCATTCATGGATTTTAGATTTTGTACTAGTAAAGGTTCAAATTGCTGAAGTACACTATGAATTCAAAAATCAGTAATCGTTCTTGAATTTGCATTAGTAAAGGTTCAAATATCAGGAATCGTTTCTAGATTTTGCACTAGTAAAGGTTCAAAAGTTAGGAACCGCTAACTCAACAAATCTTAGAATTCCAGCATAAATTGCTGGGGTTCCACTTGTCGAAACTTCGAACTCCAGTACCGATTGTTGGAATTGTGTTTTGTGTTTTAATTAGGGGCATAAAAGTTAATTTAACCGATTCAGTGACTATTTTGCCATTACAATATAAAAGGTGGTCAAGCCCTAATAGCAGGACTAAAAAGTGGTTCGCCGATTAATTAATAGTATGTTTGGTCAAGCTCCAAAAATCATCTTATTTCGAGAAGTGTTTTTTCTCAAAAGTGCAAAAATACTTTTGGTGAGAAACAGTTTGTGTTTGGTTAATTAATTTGAAAAGTACTTATGAGCAGTGAGCAGCAATTAGTGTTATGTCAAGCTTTAAAAAACTGCTTCTACGTGTATTTTTTTATCAACAATGCTTTTCAAAAAAGTATTTTTGGAGATAAGCTACTTTTTTTTTGCTTCTCCGAGAATGATTTTGCTCCTCCTCAAAAGCACTTTTTTTCCTTTCAAAAGTTTGGCCAAACACCTTAATTTTAGAAGAAAAAAAGTATTTTTGACTCAAAGAAAGCTTGGCCAACTATGCTATAAATCTTTAATTTTGCTCCTGAGTATTCACGAGTCCACTCTCATTTCACAAATTTTAAAAATATTATAACAAAAATCTTTTTTCACAAGTATACAGGAGAAAAAAGTCAGTTGCCAATCATATACAGGAGCGCGGGTTGTAATGGTTCAATTATATTTTTCATATTTTATTTCTATCCTAACATCTTATTTGAAAGACTCAGTCATTCTATGTCAAATCGAATATTCTTAATTCTATGAAATGTTTGAATAATGAACTGAACGTGAAGAAATTCAACTCCGGCATAGTGCTGCATTACCAGATTTCCACTTTAGAATTAACTCGTTGTATTACTTTATAACTATAAATCAAAGTCAGATTCATCGAATGATCATTAGCTTCTTCGTCAATACTTAATATTGACAGTTGACTGGGCATTTTACAAATTAAAAAAAAAAATTGACTTCTTATTTCTTTACCACACCACTCTCGAACAATTTGGAACTAACGCAAAAAAAAAAAAAAAAAAAAAAAAAAATCTTCTCCTAATGACCCCGTTCGGTGCTCTATTTGGTAATCTAGCTCAACCATTTCCTTTTAAAACTAATCCCCTTAATCATTGGGCCCTTTCATTAGTAATAATTTGACGAAATATATAAGATGGCTGATATAAGTTAAATTATTTTCAGTACAAAACATGGATAGCCGTGAAAAAGTTTACAAATTAAATGCCAAAAAGCTTATTTTGACAAAGAAAGCATCTGACCAGTGACCATAGTGAGCTCTTGTTTTCTTGTAGAGTCTTTCATTTTCTAGTATAATTTGTATACGGGTGAAATCGGACCCATGGTCCGGCCCGACTCCCGATAAAATAGGTCGAGTAAGGATCGCGATGAAAGGGAACCAGAATCGAGGTAAAGTACTCATCGAGTCAGGCACCGGGGGCACGACGCTCGCCCTCGAGTATATCGAGGCCTTGACCTCGGGATCGGTCCAAATCCCAAAAGACTTCGGAGAGTGTTATTGGGCAATCGAACATGATTAACGCTAGGTCGTAATATCCGTGACTAACCGGGTATCACGGTACGGATCTCGGCACGTACCGACGAGAATCCAGTAATTAGTTAAACAAGAGATTTTTACCTTTTATGGAATTGTACCTAGAGTGGATTCCCCTACTATATAAAGTGGATTTAGTGGAGTTTGATTATTCATTTAACACATTGTAACATGAATTCCAAAGAAATATACTGTTATTTTAACTATTATTCATAGTTCTTATTCTCGCTCATCAGTGTTGGCCATTGTGAGTCCGGATCGAGGGTGGATATTTCATCAAGGTTGGAATTATCCTCCTCACGTGGTTTGAATTTACTATATCTTTATTTGTTTAATCTAACGCAATTTGTCGTTCGTATCGAATTAATCCATGTATCCTTAAAACCACTTACAAATTTAATTGTTATCCGATTTTTAGGGTAAACATAATTAATAAAGGAGTAAGAAAAATCAAATAAGATCTATATCATTGGATTTAAACTCGTAAAATTGTCATTTAAATTGTTCATTTGTACTAAGTTCTTCCTAGTCCTCTACAGTGAAATTAAACCAAAAGATTTGTGAAGGGTAAAAAGGGTTGCCTAATGCACAAAGTATTTTGCATTTGTTTACCCTAAAATCGGATAACAATTGAATTTATATGCGGTTTTAAGGATACGTGATATAACTTGATACTGGTTGAGAAAATAGATCAATACTGAAATTATTAACAAGAAAATAAATGTAAATCGCAGAAATTTAACAGTCTTAGCCTTGAAGGTTGGTCACCCTCAAGTTTGGAAATGCCTCAATCGACAACATAACAAGTTAACAAGATAACAAGAACTAGAAATGATCAATATATTGCTTCTTTGATGCGTGTTACAATATCTTTTACAAATGATCAGACCTCTATTTATATATTAGGGGAGCCCTACTCTTGATACAATTCTCTAAAAGGTAAAAATCTCGTGATTTGCTAATCAATCGGTCTCTCTTTGATACGTGCTGAGATTTTCGTTGTGATCTCCAACTGATCGCGGATATTTCGGCTTTTTGTTATTTGGCTCAACAAAGTCCCCTCGATCTTGTTTGGTCCCGTATTCACGAGATCAACGATTTAACTTAGCGCCTGAGTTCGATATAATCCGGGGTCGAGCCCCGACCCGTCACGTCGGTCTTGGTTGGTCATACAATATACGAACCTGGTTTCGACCGTATACAGATAGTCTCCTCGTTTTTCAGAGAGAAGGCGACGGGAAACGGTGTGAACTTCTGAGCCCTGCTTCGATAAATCATGACGTAAATGACAAAAGGTCACTGAAACGTCTTGTCGGTCCAGTCTTCAAGGCATTAAATGTGTGTCAGTTGTTGGTCGGCCACTACAAGTTTTGAACCGCCGTTTTGCAAACTATAAATACTTCACCCTTCCATCCATTAGAACTTTTACATTCAAACGCTTGTTCTTTCGTGCTTAAGAAATATTTCATCACCTTCATCTTCTGATTTTCCAGCTTAAGTTCAAAACTTCTTCCTTTATAGTTTTCTGCAAATTTTTATAAACTATCATCCAAATACACCCTCTCTTTCATCAGTTCCATCTTTTCACCCTTACTCAGAAGCAATGGCAAAGACTTCTAAATTTGTTCCTCAAAAGGAAGCTCCCTCTTCCTTGAGACCGTATGAAAAAGAAAAGGCTATGTCTACTGTTGTCGAGGAAAAGACACTGTAACCCCCCCCCCCCCAACTATGTTTGTTCCTACAGGGTGCCCAACTGGGGCTGACTTCAAGATCGAGAAAACGTTTTTCGTACCAGGTCGATGAGAGCCGGTCTCGAGGTACAAATGCTCTATCACTGGCGATCTCCTCCCCAAAGTCAAGGAAGATTATAATTGGTCCGGTAAACATATGGTAGTGCCTACGCCCGAGGAATCAATCACTATCCACGTTGAGGGTTTTCTAAGTGTTTACACGTATCCCTTCACGTTGGGCCCTCTAGATCGAGTTATCATTGTCTTCTGCAAAAGGTATGAAGTGACGATCAAGCAGACTCATCCTTCATTTTTGGAGGATTTTTATCGTGCTTCATTTCTTCGTGAGCAAGCTCGACAAGTGCCTCTTCACTATCGACCATCTCTTGCATATGTACAGTCCCCGATTCTACTGAGGGGGGCTGATAAAGCTTGTTTGTCGAGCTACTAAGGCCTCATTCTCGAACATAGATGGGGATCGAGACTGAGGCTATTTGGGCTGGTTAGTCCGAGTGAAGACCTCGTATCTAATCCTGGCCGAGGAAATGCCATTTCCCAAGAAATGAAACATGAAACATAAGTATAACTTCACTTTTAAGATTTTGCTTACGGTTTTCCCATTTTCTCTCACCTAATCGGTGTTTCGTGGTGCAGTTGTTGCTTGGATGCCGGATGCAATTCCTCGACTCAAGGAATGGGTCGGGGGCATCATATCATAGAAGCCATATCCCGAGCGTGCATGGTGCAAACTTTCAAAGGGCCGGTGGGAGGCCCGTTCTCACGGTAAAATTCTTTCCTATAACTAACATCATTTGAGTTTCTTTCCAAGCTCACTCATCTCTTTTTTCTTTGTAGGCCTCGGGAAGGATATTGCGATGAGCCCCCCATCCGCAGATGAAATCTTCATCCCTCAATCTCGTACTCCGAAGTAGGAGAAAGAGAAGAAAAGAAAAGGGGTTCCGAGTTCCCCTAACTCGGAGAAGCAGAAACCGAAAAAGAGACAGGCGCGCAATCCCAAAGAAAACATAGGCGTCCTCCCATCGCACTTAGTCCGCCGATTGAGGGATGAATCGGAAGAAGAAGATTCCGAGCCGGTGGCTCGGGTGTGAGCCCACATCGTATTGCCCCAAGCCAGGGTGGCTGCTGAGAGGGCAATGACTGAGGTCCCTGAATTGGAGAAGGGCGAGGCCGCTATGCCCCGAGTTAGGGAGGTCGAAGAGGAAGCCGAGCCGATATTCCTCAAGCAGGAGAGAGTGCACCGAAAGATGCACTTGGGGCGATTGATCTCAGTGGGTCTCCTCTATTTTCCGACTCCATGATTAACTAGGTTGGTATACTAAAGGACCGTTCGCACGAGGGTCCTCAGGGGGCGGCAAATCTCAATAACTTCTTTGACGGCTTAAAGTCTACCGCTTCGGAGGATGTGACCGGTTTTGGTGATTTAGCAGTGCCAAACAAAGCATTGTCTTCGGGAGCTAGTGGGCCTTCTTCGAGCCCGAAGTTAGTGGATCGATTCCCGGCTCCGAGTGTTGATCCCAACCGAAAACGGTCAGTAGTTATCTCTATCCCGGAGGATGCCCGGGTTCTTTCCGCCCCCGTGGGGGTTGCTAGCTATCTTAGGTGCTTGGTGACCGAGGAGGACCATGCCAAGATAGATGAGGTGGAAGCGTCCTGCCTGTTCAATGAGGCCCAACAGGCGTTGAATCAGGTAACTTCGAGTGCCTCTTCACTTAGTACTTTAGATTTTAAGTTATAATTAATCGTAACGTTCTTCCTTTTGCTCGCATGCCTCGGTACTCCACCATGAAACTTTTCTCTGATATCGGGAGGAGTTATCCCAACACGAGGTCGAGGTTCGGGAGCTAACTGAGAAGAGGGACACCTATAAAATTCTCGGTGACAAACTTCAGGCCGAACTAGAAGCATCTCGGAAGGAATATGTCGATCCGGTCGAGCAGGTAAGACGAGTTTTCGAACTTAGTGATGACGATTCAAACACAATGGCTAACGACCCGAACCCATAGGTCCAGAAGAGACTTGATCAGATTGAGCAACACCAGGTGGAGGTGGACACGGTGAAGGCTCAGGCCGAGGAATGAAAGAAGAATATGGAACGCCTGGCCTCCGAAAAGGAGACCGCTCAAGAACAACTGGCTTCGGCTGAGGTTCGGCTCCGGGATGCAAAAGAGAAAACCTTGGTGCAAGCCAAGAAGATCGAGGAGCTCCAATCTCAGCTGAACACGGATGTTTCTGGTCAAGAGAATCTAGCCAAGGAGATCAAGACGCCAAGTCGGAGGTGGTTGTGGCCAAGACCGAGGCTGATGATAAAGTGGCCCAGTTCAAGGTTGATGTCGAGGTGATTCAGGCGCAGGCTAAAAACATGGTGAAGCATGCAAGGTAGAAAGCTCTAAGGGAAGCTCTCGAGGGAGTCCATGCTCAGAACTTCGACATACTGGCTGAAATCGATAATGCCAAGATATATGAAACCAGGGCCCGGAAGCAGGCTTATCCCGAAGAAGATTCTGATGGCTTAAGCGAGTCCGAAGGAGGGGAAGATCCCGAAGGTGAAGATGTTGCCTCCAATGGGGACCAGGCCACTTAGGCCCTTAAATGTTTTTGTTTTTTGCATTTTTGTTGAGGCAATTCGGCCTTTATAATATTTTTATCGGGCTATTTGGCCCTTGTAAAAAGAATTTTGTTATGAATATATATAAGGCTTTCTTTCCCTTTCTCGGCTTTCGATTTTTCCCTTTGTTTCTTATTTGCATTCACAAAGATCAAAATGCCTTAGCACGAAAATAATCGGGTTATGTTCGGGGGTTCAAACAAAACTTTGCCTTTACATTAGTCTGTCTTAAGGCATTCTTTGGGGGTTTGGTGTTACCGGAAACTTCCTCCCAAAGTAAGTAGTTGAGATTATAGTTCGTCAAGGGTAGCCTTTAGAACCGATTTTGAAAAATTTTCTTTTTTGAAGGCCTAGTTTTTGTTATGGGTCTCGGGCATCTCCGAGCCATGTTAATATAGTCGTAGCCTTTTAGTTCGGGAGCTGCCCATTGGACTTGCTTTCCCGAGTTATCCGAGCTTGCCCAAGATAACAGTCCCTGAGCGGGGGTGGCCGTGGCCTTTAAAATTTGGGGGTTGCCTATAGGTCATATGCCCCCGAGGCCTAGTGGCTTCGGTCGTCCGAGTTTATTTTCGGACGGCAGCCCCCGTGTGAGAGAGTGATTATTCGAACTCTGGTTATAAGTGTCCCTTGGGCTCGTTACCTTTAAAGGGTCGGAAGTAGGAAATTCTTTAAGGAGTGTAGAGAAGAAATTTTAAGACATATTAAAATATAAGATGGTTGCAGAGAAGAGACTTCTCTTTATTCTTGTGCGTAATAAGGATTTATGTGTACATATTTTTCGTCAGGGTTCGAGAAGTCTACGTGGGCACGGTTCATTCGACCTTTTGGCCCTTACATTGAATCCTATAAATCGAGACCCTTCAATCCTGAAATCGCTTTTCGTGCTAAAGTTGACATCGGAGGGTAATGCCCCCAGTGTTCGAGGTTAATTGAAGTGATGCATCGAATACTGTTTTGATTGTCGTTACCGATTCGTTTCCAGTCTTTGATTCTAAGTTAGCACGATTTACTTGTTGCCACGTTAAAAACCTTGCCGAAAAACCCATTTGGGATAAAACCGGTATAAGAGAAAAAAGAGTGCAACGCGTGCTTTCAGACCTAAAGACTTCGTACTGCTTCTTGCCGACCACATGCAAGTGTTAGTCCTAAATACAGATATAAGAGAATGAATGAGGTCGTACCTTAGCAGTAATATCATTTTAGATAAGCTACATTCCAATTTCTCGGTAGTTGTTCTCCGTTCATCGTTTCGAGCTTATAGGATCCTTTCCCGATGACCTCGAGAATTTGGTACAGTCCTTCCCAATTCTGACCCAACTTTCCTTCGTTCGGATTTTGGGTATTTAGTGTGACTTTCTTTAGTACTAAGTCCCCGATATTGAAGTATCGAAGGTTGGCCCTTCGATTGCAATATCTTTCGATTTTGTTGCTTTTGGGCAGCCATTCGAACAAGGGCAGTCTCACACCTTTCATCCAATAGCTTCAGGCTCGTATTCATGGCCTCGTCATTTGATTCTTCTGTTACATATCAGAATCTAATACTTGGTTCCCCGACTTCGACCGATATTAGAGCTTCAACACCATAAACTAATGAGAATAGAGTGGCCCCGGTGCTAGACTTCGAGGTCGTACGATATGCCCAAAGGGCTTTAGGCAGGATCTCCTTCCATTTTCCTTTGGCATCAGTTAGCCTTTTCTTAAGGTTTTGGAGTATAGTCTTGTTGGTCGATTCGGCTTGTTCGTTCCCACTAGGGTGATAAGGTGTCAATAAGATTCTTTTGATCTTGTGGTCTTCGAGAAACTTAGTCGCTTTGTTACCGATAAATTATTTCCTGTTGTTGCATACAATTTCAGATGGCATTCTGAACCGACATATGATGTTGTCCTAAATAAAGTGGATGACTTCCTTCTCCCCGGCATTCTCGTATGCTTGTGCTTTAACCCACTTAGAGAAATAGTCAGTCATAAACAAGATAAATTGAGCCTTACCCGGTACCCATGGAAGAGGGTCGACGATGTCCATTCCCCACTTCATGAATTGCTATGGCGATAAAACTGAATGTAGCAGTTCCCCGGGTTGGTGTATCATCGGAGCATGTCGTTGGCATTTGTCACATTTTCGTACGAACTCCTTCGCATCTTTTTCCACGTCGATCCAGTAATAGCCACCTCCGATTACCTTTCGAACCAATGATTCAGCGCCTGGATGATTTACGCAGGTTCCCTCGTGGACTTCCCTCAGAATGTACTCGGTATCTCCCGGTCCCAGATATTTTGCTAGCGGGCTATCGAACATTTTTCTGAACATAGTTTTGTCCTTGGATAAGCTAAATCCGGCTGCTTTCGTGCGCAGGGATCTCGATCCTTTTGGATCTGAGGGCATTTTTCTGGTCTTCAAATACTCTACATATTTATTTCTCCAATCGCAAGTTAGGCTTGTTGAGTTTATTTCAACGTGACTTTCTTCTGCTACCGATATCATGAATTGTATGACTGCCTCTGAGTTGAGCTCGTCGTCTTCGACTGATGACCCTAAGTTTGCAAGGGCATCGACCTCGCTATTTTTGATCTCGAGGTACGTGCTGCAAAAGTCCACTCTTTGAACCGATGTAATGTTACTTGCAGCTTATCTAGGTACCTTTGCATTCGTTCTTCTCTAACTTCGAACGTTCCATTGACTTGGTTCACCACTAGGAAAGAGTCACATTTAGCTTCGATCACCTCCACCCCCAAGATTTTGGCCAGTTCGAGACCTGCAAATTATGGCCACATATTCGGCCTCGTTGTTAGTCAATTCCACAGTTCTAATAGATTGTCAAACAATATTGCATGTGGGTGGCTTTAATATGACGCCCTTTGCGTTCGATGCACCGTCCGTAAAAAAGGTCCAGATTCTCGAAGACGTCCCCGAGTTTACCAACAACTCTCTTTCAACCTCAGGTATCAGGGCTAGCGTGAAGTTGGCCATGAAATCTGCCAAAATTTGAGACTTAATGGATGTCCGGGGTCGATACTCAATATCGTACCCGCTGATTTCTACGGTCCATTTGGCCAATCGTTCTGAGAGTTTGGGTTTATGCATTATATTTTGTAATGGGTAAGTTGTCACAACACATATAGGATGACACTGAAAATATGGTTTCAGTTTCCTAGAGGCGCTTAGCAGAGCGAGCGCCAATTTTTCTAGGTGAGGATATCTAGTTTCAGCCTAACCTAAGGTCCTGCTAACATAATAAATTAGAAATTGCGTACCTTGTTCCTCCCGAACCAGGACTCCACTTATCGCTATTTCTTATACTGCCAAAATACAAGTACTGTTGTTCGTCTGCCCTCAGTGTGTGAAGCAGTGGTAGGCTCGATAGGTATCACTTATGTTCTTCCAAGGCCCGTTGGCATTTCGGGGTCCATGTGAAGTTGTTTTTCTTCTTTAGTAGCGAGATAAATCGGTGGCTCTTATCGGAGGACCTGGAGATGAATCATCCCAGGGCGGCAATAAGCCTGGTTAGCCTTTGCACGGCCTTCACGTTGTCCACTATCGTGATATCTTTGATAGCTTTGATCTTGTCGGGGTTTCTCGATTCCTCGGTTGGATACCATGAACCCGAGTAATTTACCTGATCTGACTCCGAACGCACATTTTTCCTGATTCAGCTTCATGTTGTACTTCTTCAATATGCTAAAGGTTTCCTGCAAATGCTTTAAATGGTTCTTTGCTCGCAGGGACTTAACTAACATATCGTAAATGTAAACTTCCATGGATTTCCTTATTTGTTCTTCGAACATCCGGTTTACTAGGCGTTGGTAAGTCGCACCGGCATTTTTTAACCCAAACAGAATCACGTTATAGCAGTATGTGCCATACTTAGTGATGAAAGAGTATTTTCTTGATCATCCGGGTTTATTCGTATTTGGTTGTACCCGGAGTAGATATCAAGAAAATTGAGGATCTCGTAACCGGCTGTTGCATCGATCATGTGATCGATGTTAGGCAAAGCGAAAGAGTCTTTGAGGCATACTTTATTTAAATCTTTATAATCCACATACATTCTTAGTTTGTTCCCTTTTTTAGGTACTACTACTACTATGTTCGCTAACCATTCTGGGTATTTGACTTCCCGGATGGACCCTATTTTAAGGAATTTAGTTACCTCATCCTTGATGAAAGCATGTTTGACCTCGGACTGGGGTCTCCTTTTCTGCTTGATCGGATGGAATTTCGGGTCCAGGCTCAATTTGTGAGTGGTGATATCCGGTGGGATCCCTGTCATATCTAGATAGGACCAAGAAAAACAATCCATGTTAGCTATAAGAAATTGAATGAGTTTTTTTTTTAGCTCGGTAGTTAACCTCATGCCCAGGTATACCTTCCGATCGGGCAGATGTTCGATCAGTATGACGTGCTCCAGCTCTTCAACCATTGATTTGGAAGTGTCAGAATCATCGGGGACTATAAAGGATCGAGGAACCCCATAATTATCGTCTTCGTCAGTCTCTTTCTCATGCTTGTCTTGTTGGGTCGAGGCTGGCACCGGTGATTGCTATTTGGTCCCTTATTTTGCTTCCGACCTTGGCTCATTTAATGCTGCAAGTGTTGATATCGGAATTACTTCATCGACTGCAAACATCTCCTTTGCGGCCTGTTGTTCCCAGTATATCGTCTTAATCCCTTCTGGCGTCGGGAATTTTAACACCTGATGAAGGGTCGAAGGCACTGCCCTCATGTTGTCAATCCATGGCCTCCCGAACAGGGCGTTGTATCTCATGTCACCCTCGATCACATAAAACTTGGCTTCCTGGATGGTACCGGCGGCATTGACTAGTAATGTTATTTCCCCTTTTGTGGTTTTGCATACCATGTTGAATCCATTCAGGACTCGGACCGCAGGTACGACTTGGTCTTGTAGACCGAGCTGCTCCACGACTCTTGATCGAATGATGTTGGCCGAGCTACCTGGATCAATTAACACATGTTTAACCCAAATTTTATTCACGAGTACACATATTACTAGTGCATCATTATGGGGATGTACGATCCCTTCTACATCCTCGTCGTTGAAAGATAGAGTTACTTCTAGCACATAGTCCTGAGTTTATTTTTCCCTAGTGATGGATACCTTGGTGCGTGTCAACATCGGCCCATGTGGGGTATTAACCCCGTCGATGATCATGTTGATGACGTGCTAAGTTTCTTTTTGCTCTGCCTGTTTGTTTGAATCCCTGTTCCTGAAGTGATTCTTGGCTCGGTCGCTCAAGAATTCTCGGAGATACCCATTGTTGAATAAACGAACTACTTCCTCTCCCAGTTGTTGACAATCTTCGGTTTTGTGACAGTGGGTGCCATGATACTTGCATATCTGGTTAGGATCCCTTTGGGTTGGATAGGTTTGTAGAGGTCGAGGCCATTTGGTATCTTTGATTCACCTAATAGCTGATACAATGGCGGCAACATCAATATTAAAGTTGTATTCCGATAGCCTCGGTGCGTCTTTGGGCCCGATGGATCAGTCGAAGCCATTTTTGGTCATAAGTCCCTGATCATTTCTCCTTCGTTTCTTATGGAATTGCTCCCGGACCCGTTGCCTCTCCGATCCCCATTATATGGCTAATACCGATCTCTATTCGCCCTTGGTTCCCGGTCAATATCTCTCTTTATTCTATCGACGTGTCTGATGGGCTAAACGAATCCGGAATGAGCCCTAAGTTGATCATCTTCAACCCTGATTTTTGATTGGTTCCAATTATGCATGTCGGCCCAAGTAACAGTTGGGTACTCTATCAGATTCTGTTTCAACTACTGTAAAGCCATCAAGCTTCGAACGTTGAGCCCTTGGGTAAAGGCTTGAACGGCCCAATCATTAGCGACTGTGGTAGGTCCATCTGTTCCATATGGAATCGAGATACGAATTCTCTGAGCATTTCATTGTCCTTCTACCTTACCTTGAAAAGGTCAGACTTCCTGATTTCGACCTTGATGGCTCCGGCGTGTGCCTTTTACGAACAAATCTGCAAGCATAGCAAAAAAGTCAATAGAATTAGGTGGTAAATTGTGATACCATATCATGGTTCCCTTTGACAGGGTCTTTCCGGATTTCTTTTATAAGACGGATTCGATTTCATCATCCTCTAGATCATTCCCTTTGATGGCACACGTGTAAGAGGTGACATGTTCATTCTGATCGGTCGTTCCATTGTACTTAGGAATCTCGGGCATGTGAAACTTCTTGGGGATCGGTTTTGGAACCGCGCTCGGGGGAAGGGGTTTTTGTACGATCTTCTTGGAATACAAGCCTTTCAATATCGGTGGTGCTCCTGGTATTTGATCCACCCTGAAATTGTAAGTCTCCACCTTTTTATCGTTGGCCTCGATCTTCTTCTCCCCTGATTCTATCCGCTTCGTCAATTTCTCGAGCTTCTTTATAATCTCGAGGTTAGCCCCGGATTTATTTTTGTTCGACCTTTCTGTGACCGGTTGATCCCTACGGGTGACTTCCCCAGGAGGATCGGGCTCAACCCTGCTTGGCGCACAATTTTGGTTTTATAACTGGGTTATTGCCACATGTTGCGCCTGCAACATTTCGAAGATCACTCGTAGACTGATCATGTCCCCTTCAACATTTTGTGTGTTTCGAGTTGCCGATCGGGCTCCACCGCGAATGCTATTTTCGGGGTCAGTAGGCAAGTTGCATCGATAGCCACATGTAAATTAGCATCAATCGGATCTACGATCGGAATTCCAGAGGGATCAGCAACTGGTATCTCGTTACCGGTTGCTATGTTATTATTTTCATCTTGGTGACCGGACTCATTGTCAACATGTAGAGGCACTGATTGGGAATTTGACACTTTTGTATTTTAGCCTGGAATAAAAGACGCTTCAAAGAGCAAGTGTAAAGCAGTGTGTGTTACAGAGATTTGTATCAAATAATCACTATTATTCTCAGCTCCACGGTGGGCGCCAAACTGTTTACCCTAAAATCGGATAACAATTGAATTTATACGCGATTTTAAAGATACATGATATAACTTGATACTGGTTGAGAAAATAGATCAATACTGAAATTAATAACAAGAAAATAAATACAAACCGCAGAAATTGAACAGTCTTAGCCTTGAAAGTTGGTCACCCTCAAGTTTGGAAATGCCTCAATCAACAACAAAACAAGTTAACAAGAAATAGAAATGATCAATATATTGCTTCTTTGATGCGTGTTACAATGTCTTTTACAAACGATCAGACCTCTCATTATATAGTAGGAGAGCCCTACTCTTGATACAATTCTCTAAAAGGTAAAAATATCTTGATTTGCTAATCAATCGGCCTCTCCTTGATACGTGCCGAGATTTTCGCCGTGATCTCCAACTGATCGCAGATATTTCGACTTTTCATTATTTGGCTCGACGAAGTCCCCTCGATCTTGTTTGGTCGAGCCCCAACCCGTCACGTTTCAGTCTCGACTGGTCATACAATATACGAACCCGGTTTCGACCGTATACAACATTCACACAAAGTTTGGAAAGGGTTGCATCCCAAGGGGTATGATTTAGATAACCTATCATAATGTAAGTATTAGTGGTTGTTTCTACGACTCAAATTCGTAATCTATAAATCACACATGGATAATTTTACCGTTATTTCAATGTTCCCGTGAAGGGTAAATAGACAAAAAAAATTATTAATTAGAAAGGATATTAGTAGGGCCTTCTTCTTAATGTGTTAAAAGATCATTGCTAAATTGAGGTGGACGAAAATCATAAGGCACGTGACAATGATCTAGAAAGTGAGACACGTGGCCCGCAAACACTAGTGTTTCACTTTGCCAGAAGACCTAACCTTGTTAATTAATCAGGTAACAGCCTCCATTTTGTACCCACATGGAAGCTGGAAAAGTCTGCTAACTCGAGGGTCCCACTCACGAGCTTCCTGACACGTGTCATTAAGTCGTGATCTCTACCTCAGTGGCCTTTGCCTTTAAAAGATTGTGGGTACAACAACTGAAAGCCGACATCCCTTCCTGTGCTCTCAAGGCTAATATCGTCTTTTGACATCAGTTTAATGGCACCGTTACTATTTTGAGAAAATGAAAAGGTTCGTATTTAACGACTTCTAAAAATATTTTATAACTACTATAAAAACTTATGATTACGTTACCCCAAAATGTCCTATTTATGAGAGGCAGTGGAAAAAAGACTAAAGTTTTTTCTATATTTGAAAACTATGTGGTCTTAACCTCTCCATCTATTCATGCAGATATATGATTTTATTGCGATTACATTTTAATAAAAATACAGGGATTACTAGGACAGAGAAAGCTGGACGAGACAAGTAAAAACAGTATACAACATATCATTTTACTTTAACTCATGTTAACAGTAAGAACTGGTTTAATATTTTGCATATATTTAACTTATATATCAAAAGTATATATGTCTTTGTTCTTTAAATTCGCAAAGTTATATATATCCTCACTTAGAATGAAATGGATAAAATACATTTTATGATTTTTTAATATAAAAGTATTGTCATTAAACAAGCAAAACTATTAACTTCTGAATTCACACAAAATTAAATATGTTGATATTAATATTTCCAATTCTATTGCTCTACCCTTACTATCGATAACTACTTCTAAAACCACTGAAACAAGACAATTGTATTTTTTTCCGTTCGATGTTTGGTATCTACTTTAGAATTTGATTAATCCAAAATAATATTGGAAGATCCCGCTTTGAGATAAAGCTCTTCCTACTTGAGGCGATTCTATTTTTAAAATTTAAATTTAAGACCTCTTATTAAGTATAAAGGATACTTTATCATCGGTCACATACAATTTTTGGTGATAGAGAACCCTTAAACGTATCTTCTTGGGATAAAAAGACCTCGGGAACGTGCATCTAAGACTCATCACCTAAATATTACTCCATTCGATCTACAATAAGTGACTTTTTGACTTTTTATTTTGGTCCAAAATTAGTTTTATTTTACCTAATCAAGAAGGAATTAATTTTATTTTTCTAAAATTTGCCCTTATTTACATATATCCTAATGTGTCAAGATAATAATTAATTAAGGGTAATTTAGTGAAAGTATCTTTATACTTTTAGAAGTTCGTATTTTTCTTAAGGGGTGTGTCAAAGACTAAAAAATCACTTAGTATGGACCGGAGAAACAAAATACTCATTAATTTAGTTAATTCTCAGTCGTACACCAATGGAGCAGTGAGTTCCACTCTATAAATATTTGAACAATTATAAAAAACTTAATTGGATAAAATTGACCAGCAAAGAGCACGCAGTTGGTAGGGTTAGAACAAAACAGATTCCTCAGGTGTCGGCTAAAAGAATTCAATTATTACAATTATTCATGGCTTAAATTAATAATCCTGCTGTACTTGTAATGCATTTTTGGATTTTTCTCTAATTTCAAAAAATACTCTCATATTTTCAAATTTCCATTGGAGTATGTTATAGTTTATGCTTATTTATAAAAAATAAGCAACCTTATTTATTATTATTTCTACTCAGATCTCTAATCTCAAGGACAGTTTCACGTACATTTAGTTGGAAGGCAAATTTTAAAATGCTATTCTTTGGGAAAAAAACAAATACAATGCATGTGAATTGTATGAAGTAGTGTGAAGAATTATTTGAGAGGAGGAAGTTGCAAGTGAGCATTTGTACTTATTATTAATGATAATGGTGCATTGGAATATGATGTGACATCATAAGCAAAGAGTTTTATAGGGAAAAAAGCACATGAAATCTGAAGGTCTCATATGGACAAGAGGAGGGAACTAATAATCAATGATAAAAGTAGAGGAAGGGAAATAATCAGTACTCCTTTTAGATTTAACATTCCTATTGTACAATTTTGGAGCTTCTTGTTTATCGGGGGGGCAATTTTATCAATTTTTGAAGTTATATGAGACAAGCTTAATTAGAAGAAAATAACAATATATATACTGCATTTCCCTCATCTCAAAATAATGAAATAATCTTCTTTAAAATATTTGTCAAAGTACATTTAGCTTGATTCTCGAAAAATTAGGAAGTGGCGAATATTTTGGAACAAATGGACAGCACGGTGCACACCGGGGCGGCCTAATCAATTTCGTGGCCTAAAGCCAAATTTTATAAGGTGTCTTAACTTTTTTATTAATAAAAAATATTTTATTTTTATTTGAAATTTATTTTTCTAACCTTTTTAGATGCAAAGTTATTATTCATTTTTATAATCAATTTCTCCCAATAAGTCTTTTTCAATTAATAATATGGCTGATTCATTTAATATATTTGAGACATTATTGATCTTAGGTAAGGTTTTATCAATTTTAATTTTGAAATACTTTATTCTGTTGAAACAATAATAATAGGAGTTATTAAAATTATTCTATAAGTAATATAGGCATTTGAAAAATAGTCAAATCTTTTTGTTTGATTGAGTATATCAATTAAACTGTTATCTTCTAATTGTACTATTTTTTTAAATATTTTTAATGCAGAAAATAAATCTAAACTATCAATATCGGGCTGATTATTATGATTTAAGGAGCATTCAAGATGAAGGCAATATTTTTTCAAATTTCCATCATCTAGTAATCTCAGTTTTTACCGCTAAATAAAAAATCAAAAATATTTTCATATGTGTTATGAAATAAAGTGAATGTATATGGATGTTCATTTAATCCATCCATACATATTATTCAATGTACTACTTAGATAGATGTACCTATTAATTCTTAAGATGTATCTGTGAACTTTCGGTGTCGTTTGTAGAATTTGGAAATTTCAAAATCTATTAGGCTTGAATCCGTGTGTAGTTCGTATTTTTGAGGTTGTTTGATGTGATTTGAGGCCTCAAGTAGGTCTGTGGTGTGTTTTAGTACTTGTTGGTGTATTTGGTTGAGGTCCCGGAGGTCTCGAGTAAGTTTAGGATAGTTAACGGATCAAATTCGGACTTAAGAAAATGCTGGAACTGCTGCCTACTGGTGTGATCGTACCTGCGAAGCTTTTGATCGCAGGTGCGAAGCCGCACGTGCGCGAGATCAGTCGCAGAATAGACCAAGAGTGGAACTGGGCAGTGCTCGCAGGTGCGAGAATTTGCCCGCATCTACGAGGCCGCATCTGCGAAGGTTAATGCACATCTGCGCGCCCGCATATGCGAGAAGGGCACCACAGATGCAAGATTTTTGAAGGCAGGTTGTTTCCACAGGCGCATATTTTTTGTCCGCAAAAGCGGATGCGCAGGTGCGGAAATGCCTAGGCAGTGTTAAAAACGAGGGTTCCGAGATTTTTTTCTCATTTTGGACATTTTGGAGCTCGGTTTGGGCGACTTTGGAGAGGATTTTTTCCACACAACTTGGGGTAAGTGTTCTTGACTCCCTTGTGATAATATTCTATGAATCTATCTTCATTTTTAGCAATTGGTTGATGAATTTAAAGAGAAAATTGGGGGTGTTGGCCTAAAAGTTCATAATACGATATTTTGAGTTTTGAACATCGATTTGGAGTCGAAATTGAGTTAAATTAGTATAGTTGAATTTGTACTGGGATGAGTTATTGTATTTTGTGAGTTTCGTCGTATTTCGAGACGTGGGGCCCACGGGTGATTGGGGAGTAATTTCAGATTTTTATGAAAAATATTAGTATTTGATATGGAATTAATTCCTATAAATTGTGTGGACTGAATCAAATTAATTGTGACTAGATTCGAGCCGTTCGGAAGTTGATACGCGCATAATGGGATTTCTGAAGCATTGTTTAGCTTGCTCAACATTGGATTTGGCTTGTTCGAGGTAAGTAACTCTTCTAATCTTAGAGCTGAGGGTATGAACCCTGAATATACGTATTATGTGAATTGTTTGGAGGTGGCGCACATGCTAGGTGACGGGCGTGTGGGCGTGCACCATAGAAATTGTGACGTAATTATTTCGTGAAATTTTGTAGTCAAATAATCTTGGCATTTTCCATGCAGTTTTATGTGTTAAAGAAATTGAGCTGAGAATCATATTAAAAATCATGTTGAGGCTATGTGCCAGTATTTTTGGGACCCACAGAGGTCATATTGCTGTAAATTATTTGTTTTAAATTTAAAATTCATACTCAGTCATATTCATTTCATTACATATCATATCTCAATCTCTGTTGTTATTTATTGATACATCATATCATCATTTTTGGGCTATTTTCATGACATTGTGAGCCCATGAGAGAGAGAGACTGGAGAGATTGATGACTGAGGGAGGCCGAGGGCCTGATTGTGAGGATATTTTTGGGATCGGGCTGCACGTCGCAGCAGGCCATGTTGGCTTTATATATATTATACTATTGCAATATAGATCGGGGCTGCCCGCCTGCAGCAGGCCTTATTTGCTTATTACGGCACGTGAGTTGTCCGTGCGAATTCTGATATGATATTATAGCACGTGAGTTGTCCGTGCAGCACGTGAGTTGTCCGTGCAGATTATAGCGCTTGGGCTGTAGGAGCCCCTCCGGAGTTTGTACACACCCCGAGGGAGCGCAGGTACCTATCGAGTGCGAGTGCCGAGTGCTGAGTGACTGGGAGGCATGAGAGATGGTGAGTTATGCCCGAGGGGTTGTTTACGAGTGATTGTGAAGTATGCCCGAGGGGCTGTTTACGAGTGATTGTAAGGTATGCCCGAGGGGCTGTTTACGAGTAATTGTGAGGTAAGCCCGAGGGGCCGTATACGAGTGATTGTGAGGTCTGCCCGATGGGCTGTTTATGATTTTATCATTTAGTTTCATCGCATTGGCATGCACACATAGCATACAAGCATAGAGATATATTTTCCTCATGGTGTATTGCATCACATCATTCATGATTTTCACACATTTTTGACAGATGGGCATAGTGATGCATTTTTTTTTTACACGGGTTATCTAGAAGGAAAATGAAACATCTCATTTATTATTGAAAGGATTTTTGAAAAAAATTATTATTTTCAAACTTATTCATATTTTCGGCAATTTTGGTAAACGATTTGGGTTTTCACTGATGTACTTGAAAGGAAGAACTATTATTTTGAAATCATGATTTTGCTGAGCCTTTTATCTCTGTGTTACTTCTGGTATTATTTGCTTTATGTTGTTATGGACTGTTGTGGACTATTGGTTTTGGACTCGACCTTGGTGGAGGCTCGTCACTACTTTCAACTTCAGGCTAGGTTTGTTACTTACTTAGTACATGGGGTCGGTTGTACCGATACTACACTTCTGCACATTGCTTGCACATATTGGCTATTGTTGTTGATGTGCTCGATTGTTGCCGGATTTGAAGATGTACCTGCGTTCCTGTTGTAGCTGCCCCTTGTTCATGGTAGCCTTAGATTTTATAAAAGCTCTGTTTATGTACTATTCAAACAGACTATGTATTTATTTCATTTTCGTTTTGTAAACTCTATTCTTAGAAACTCATGATTTGTTCTACCAGTTCTTGGGGATTGTATAAGATTAAGACCTTTATTCACTTAAATTGCTTTAATAATTATTTTTGGAATTGGATAGTTGGTAATTGACTTACCTAACGGGTTGGGTTAGGTGCCATCACGACTAGTTGGATTTTGGGTCGTGACAGAAACACACTATAAGATAATTTCTACATTCTCCTCCTATATATCTTGTCTCCATTACTATATTATTCTATTTTGCTCTCATTTTTTAACACGTTATCAGCATGAGGTTCTAACCAACTAAGGTTATCTGCTTCATCCAAATTTTATCTTTTTCCTAAAAGAGGTAGTCAGTTTCTTTTCCGATTCAGGTATACATTCTTATGTTTATAACGTTTCTATTAGGATCTTCTTTAACCTGCAATTTAATTACCACATGCATAACTTGTTTTGAATATGATTATAATAATTGCATTGGTATGAAAATAATAAGTTTCGGTTAAATTATTATTTCAATATATAAACTACGAAGAAGTTTAATCCTACACATAAATAAATAAGTATTAAAATTAAATTATAATAATTAGACTAATTAAGCCCACATCCAAATATTCTAACAGAATATACATTTAAAAGGAATTCTTGCAAAATTTTCAAAAGGTTTAAATGTGTCTTCAATAAATTTATTACCTAAGTGTACAAACTAATTTATCATCGCACTGCACATAATTGTTTGTTTGATAATTTTACATATAGAATATTAATACACGATTATGTACTGTACTGAATTGATAATAATTCTTGTCATTCTAATTTACTTATTTCTATGATAGTTTTCACTATGTCGAATTTGTCAAAGTTTGAATTTATGGCACTTAACATCTCTGGGAATAACTATTTGCCATGGGTACTTGATGTTGAAATTCACCTTGATGCTAAAGGTCTTGGTGACACTATTAAAGAAGGAAATGAAGCATCAAGTCAGGATAAGGCGAAAGCCATGATTTTCCTTCGCCATCATTTCGATAAAGGGTTAAAAAATAAATATTTAACCTTGAAAGATCCATTTCAATTATGGACTAGTTTGAAGGAACGATATGACCACCTAAAGGCCACGGTACTGCCAAGAGCTCGTCGTGAGTGGATGCACTTACGACTACAAGATTATAAGATCATAAGTGAATATAATTCTGTTGTATATAGAATAATTTCCCAACTAAAATTATGCGGGGAAACTATGGATGATGAGGACATGCTAGAAAAGACTCTTTCCACTTTTCATACCCCAAATATGATGTTACAGTAGCAATACCGTAAAAAAGGCTTTAAGAAATATTCTGAGTTAATTTCATGCCTTTTGGTGGCTGAACAATATAATGCCCTTTAATGAAAAATCATGAAACCCGCCCCATTGGATCAGCTCCATTTCCAGAAGCGAATCTGGGAACGATAGATCCAAAGTCTAAAAAAAGATAAAATAATTATTGTGGCCGTAAAAATATACGTGGGCGTGGCAAGGGGAGAAATAATAATCGTCATGGTGGTGGTCGTTATAAACAAGAGAACAATAAGGGTTCTCAGAATAATCCTTCAAAAGGCAAAGGTAATGTTTGCCACCGATGTGGTATGAAAAATTATTGGGCACGCATTTGTCGTACACCTGAACATTTTGTCAAACTTTATCAAGCATCTATAAAAGGGAAACAAAATAAAGTTGAGACTCACTTGACTTTTTAAAATGATGTTGAGGTGGGCCCTATGAATAATCATGATAAAGTTGAAGCAAACCTTGCCTATAAAGATGATATTTTTGAAAGTCTTGCAGATATTACTCATTTAGAAGCTGGAGACTTCTTTGAGCATCAGAACTGAATACTTATTATTGGGAAAAATTATAAGAATAAATGTATTTCTTTTTATGAAGTTCATATTTTGAATAAAACTTTTTATGTTGTCAGTATTTAATTTCATAAATATAGTTTCTTTTGTTCTTAAATTTTTTAATATTACTTATGATGTATTTCTTTTTCTTCTTGAAGAATATGAAAACTTCCCAGTCTTCAGTTGTCTGTATGAATAATAAAGAAGAAATATATCTTCTGGATAGTGCTACGACGCACACCATATTAAAAGATAAGAGATATTTCTTTTATTTAATTATGAAAGCAGCCAATATCATAACAATATCTGGTAGTACAAAATTAATTGAGGGCTCTGGAAGAGCGACTGTATTACTACCAGGAGGAACTATATTGGCTGTTAATGATGCATTATATTGTAGTAGGTCTCAAAGAAACTTCTTGAATTTTAAAGATATTCGCCAAAATAGCTATCATATTGAGACCACCAATGAAGGAAAGGTTGAATACCTTTATATTATTAAAATAAAAGCGAAAAAGAAGTATGTGCTTGAAAAGCTTTCCGTATTTTTCTCCGGATTATACTACACTAATATTAGTACAGTTGAATCACACGCCATAGTAAACAAGGAGTTTACTAATGATTTTATTATTTGGCATGACCGGTTGGGCCATCCCGGTTATAATATGATGCGCAAAATAATTGAGAATTCATATGGTCATTCATTGAAAAACCAGAAGATCCTTCAAATTAAAGAATTCTCTTGTGCTGCATGTTCTCAAGGAAAATCGATTATTAGATCATCGGTAATTAAAGTTGTAGTTGAATCTCCTGCATTTTTGGAACGTATACAGGGTGATATATGTGGGCCCATACACCCTCCATGTGTACCATTCAGATATTATATGGTTTTGATAGATGCATCTACAAGATGGTCATATGTGTGCTTGTTATCAACCCGCAATTTGGCCTTTGCGAGGTTACTAGCTCAATTTATAAGATTAAGAGCACAGTTTCCAGATTATGCAATTAAGACACTTCGTCTTGATAATGCTGGTGAATTTACGTCACAGGCCTTTAATGATTATTGTATATCAACTAAGATAACAATTGAGCATCCAGTTGCTCATGTTCATACTCAAAATAGTCTAGCAGAATCATTGATCGAACTCCTCCAATTAATTGCTAGACCAATGCCTATGAAAATAAAACTTCCCATTTCGGGTTTTTGTGCGAGAAAGAAATGATAAAAATGAAGTCGTTAGATATAAAGCACCACTTGTGGCACAAGGATTTTTGCAAAGACCCGGCATTGATTATATGGAGATATATTCTCCTGTGGTGGATGCAATCACTTTCATGTATCTTATAAATTTGGCATTCCATGAAAAACTTGATATGCGTCTAATGGATGTTGTCACAGCCTATTTGTATGGCATATTAGATAACGAAATTTATATGAAAATCCCTGAAGGGCTCAAAGTTCCTCAAACTAATAAAAGTTTTCGGTAAACTTGTTCAATAAAGCTTCAAAAATCCTTATATGGATTGAAACAATCAGGGTGAATGTGGTATAATCGCCTGAGTGAGTATTTTTTGAAAGAAGGGTATAAGAATGATCCAATGTATCCTTGTATATTTATAAGAAGGTCTGGATCTGAATTTGTTATAGTCGATGTGTACGTTGATGATCTAAAAATCATTGGAACTCCTGGGGAACTTCCAAAAGCAGTAGACTGTTTGAAGAAAGAGTTTGAAATAAAAGATCTTGGAAAGACAAAATTTTGTCTTGGTCTACAAATTGAGCATATGAAATATGGAATTTTTGTCCATCAATCAACTTATACCGAAAAGATCCTAAAGCATTTTTATATGGATAAAGCACATCCATTGAGTACCCTGATGGTTGTGAGATCATTGATATAAATAAAAATCCATTTCGACCTCATGAAAATGATGGAGAGCTTCTTGGTGATGAAATTCTATATCTTAGTGCAGTTGGGGCACTAATGTATCTTGCAAATAATACTCGACCAGATATAACTTTTGCAGTAAATTTATTAGTAAGATTTATTTCCTTTCCAACAACAAGATACTGGAATGGTGTTAAAAATATTTTTAGATACCTCCGAGGGACTATTGATATGGGATTATTTGATTCTTATGAATCCGATTCATAGTTAATTGGTTATGCAGATGCAAGTTATTTGTCTCACCCACATAAAAGCCCGATCTCAAACAGGCTATCTATTTACTTGTGGGGGTACAACTATTTCATGGTGTTCAACAAAATAAACTTTAGCTGCTACATCTTCCAATCATGCAGAGATAATAGCTATTTATGAAGCTAGTCGAGAATGTGTATGGTTGAGATCAGTGACTCAACATATTCAACAATTATGTGGTCTTTCTTTAAAAATGAAGATTCCAACGATATTGTATGAAGACAATGCTGCTTGCATAGCTCAACTTAAAGGAGGATATATCAAAGGAGACAGAACAAAGCATATTTCACCAAAGTTTTTTTCACATACGATCTTCAGCAAAATGGTGAAATAGATATTCAACAATTCCGTTCAAGTGACAATCTAGCAGATTTATTCACTAAGGCATTGCCGACATCAACATTTGAGAAGCTGAGACATAAGATTGGAATGCGTCGTCTCCGAGATATCAAATAAAGCTTTCATCAGGGAGAATATAATACGCGTTGTACTCTTTTTCCCTTAACCAAGATTTTGTTCCAATTGGGTTTTTCTGGTAAGGTTTTTAATGAGGCATCACTCAATGCGTATTACAAGATATGTGTACTCTTTTTCCTTTACTAGGCTTTTTCAAATGAACATCCAAGGGGGAGTGTTATGAAATAAAGTAAATGTATATGGATGTTCATTTAATCCATCCATACATATTATTTAATGTACTACTTAGATAGATGTACCTATTAATTCTTAAGATGTATCTGGTGAACTTTAGGTGCTATCTTGTATACTATAAATAGGACATTCTTTGTCCATGGAATTGCACACAAGAAATACACTATAAGATAATTTCTATATTCTCCTCCTATATATCTTGTCTCCATTACTATATTATTCTATTTTGCTCTCATTTTTTAACAATATGCCTCTAATTGTTCAAATCTATTTTAAAGTAAAAAAATAACCTTGTCTACTACTCTTTCCAATCCATAATAAATGACTTTTTTGGCTTTTATTTTGGTTCAAAATAAGTGTCATTTTATATAATCGAGAAATAATTAACTTTATTTTTCCAAAATTTGCCCTTATTTACATATCTCTATGTGTCAAGTTAACAACATATAAATTTTAATTAAGGATAATTTAGTCAAAATACATTTTTGTTCTATTAGTCAATATTTTCTTATGGGGCACAACAAAGGTTAAGGTCATTTATTATAAAAAGTAATCAACTCTAAAGACTATTCGAGAGATTTTAAGATTTTACTATTAACATTCTCCTCAAGTTGTTTCTTCTTATATATTACACGTTTCTTATGAAATTCGGGTTCAATATTAATTGCAAATGCAATTTCCTTGGCAGAAATCAAAACAGTTGCAAATCCTTGTCTCTATGTTTGTTAAAAAAAGAAATCAAATTTTTTCACCACATAACTTTTTAATTTTTTTTTATATATAGCCTATTATGTGTAAAAAGAAAATAGGGCCTCCAAAAATGTGGGGCCTAAAACAGTTGTTTTACCTGCTTTATGGGCGGGTCGCCCCTGGGTGCGCAAAGCATCTCGCATTCACACAGGGTTCGGGGAAGGGCCTCACCTCAAAGGATGTGATGCGGATAGCCTACCCTAATGCAAATATTAGTGGCTGCTTTCACGGCTCGAACCCGTAACCTATATGTCACACAGAGACAACTTTACCATTGCTCTATCCCTTCCGAATATTTTGGAACCAATGGAGTAAATTCAATTAAGACAAACCTTAAATTCATCAATTCATGCTATAAAATATGGAACAATGACTCTCTTTTATGTAATATGAATATAGGATTTAACACTCACTGATAGTACTCCACTTGCTATAAGTAATGGTGCGAAAATTTTGTACCTTATTTGTATATAGAAATTAAACTCGATCATATGTTTAAGTATACCTTCCGCGACACAAGTAATTAATTTGAGTTACAGTGTTTTGAAAAGTATACCTTATATTTTATTTTTTCTTCAAATTTGTTTCACTTTGTAAGGCCATAGAGAAACATTAATTAAACAGTACGTATGGAGTATGGGCATTGCAGACAAAAAAGAAAAGCAAAAGAAAAAGGAAAACAATATAAGGAGTTAATTGTAAGATACGTTGCTTCTGCTGGTGATATGTGGCAAGTCACTTTATTGAAGTAGAAGCTCTCTCCACAATCTCATACATATATAATCTTTCAATTACTACTTACTATTTTGCTTTTGGGCCATGCTGTCAAGTTGCCATTTAAACCACCTAAATTCTTGGCATGGTGTCTGCTTTCTGCATGTGCTCCCATCTGCTATATTGAAAGCGCTATTTCAATATACATT
This sequence comes from Nicotiana tabacum, assembly GCF_000715075.1. Lineage (NCBI taxonomy): Eukaryota > Viridiplantae > Streptophyta > Magnoliopsida > Solanales > Solanaceae > Nicotiana > Nicotiana tabacum. The sequence goes on along the minus strand of NC_134081.1, from coordinate 110,777,673 downwards.
CTACACCTAGCTACAATTAAATTGGAGTAATTCTCTGTATATATATTTTCATCAAAGTATGGTGAAAGAGTTGGTCTATTCCTATATACATTGTACACGTATCATATTTGACTTGGAGTTTCCCATATATCTCGTCAAGGTAAGGAGGATGAGTAAAATGAAAGAATATATATTTATGTAAATTAGTTTTTATATTAATAAACAAATGGTACCAATAACCAATCTATTGGTTGATAAAGTTATCAAGTGTCAACTTGATCGATGAGTCCAGAGCCGGATGTAGCCTTTGTGCCGGGTTCATCTGAACACAATATTCTTGGCGCGGTGCATAAATTTATGTGTAAAAACTCACTAAAACTGCAATAAATAATAGATACGGACCCATAATTTTAAAAATATATAGGTTCAATGATAAAAACCTTAAATATTGAATCCATAAAATTTAAATTCTAGATCCGCCTCTAGATCGATCCGATAACTCATATTTTGGAGTACTTGTATTTTGGAAAGGCAAGAAATGTGTATGAGGTTTTGCTCATCTTCTTATTTTGCTTGTGTAATTCTTGCGCAGATTAATGTGTATGAGGTTTTGCTCATCTTCTTCCAATAAATTATTGCTGAGATTAATGATACATATAGAAAGATTTAAATCTCAAGTAATTTATCATAGAATAAAAATTTGAATCAATTAATGTTCAGCTATAAGCAATTCACTACTTTGGATTATTAATGGAGTAGGTACGATAACAGATCGACTAATAATCATAGGTTTGGTGAATTGTTGCTAGGAAATGAATTAATCAATAAAAAGGAAAAAAAGAAAAAAAAAACTTCAGCTGGTCCAATTATATTAGTCAAGAATCATGTGATAGAAGGTGGTCTAGCTACGACTATGTTATTCGGATGGCTATATGTTTTTAGACTGTACAGCCAAGATTCATGTGATGCAACATGGGTATTTTCTCATCAGAGGAAGGAAAAGCGAGCAAAAAGAAACAATCAGATTAAAATAGAAAAAAATGTTAAGAGCAAAAACACATGAAGGTTTTAGGTGTGACAAATAGATTTATAGCATGTTAGGCCAAGAATCTAAAATAAGTTTATTTCGAGATGTGTTTTTTTTGTTAAGAGTGCTTTTCTCAAAAGTACTTTTGGTGAGAATCAATTTGTATTTGACTAATTAATTTGAAAAGCACTCATGAGCATCAATTAATATTTGACCAAGCTGTAAAAAAGTATTTCTAAGTGTATTTTTCTCAAAAGTACTTTTTAAAAAGTGCTTCTCGAGAGAATCTTTTTTTTTCTGCTTCTTCAAAAGTGCTTCTGCTTCTACTCAAAAATATTTTTTTCTTCTTCTAAAAGTTTGGCAGAACACTTCAACTTTGAAAAAGAAACATTTTAAAAATAAAAAAAAAATGTTTTTGGCCTCGGAGAAGCTTGGCCAAATAGACTATTAGTATGGGAAAATGACATTGTATGGCCGCTCTGTAAAAATAATAGTCGAAAAATATATAAAATTTATATTTTTTTGTATGTATATATATTCTATATGTTATATATAAAAATTATACAAATTTTATACATTTTTCGGCTACCAAATATAAATAGTTTTGGCGCGGGCTAAAAGTGATAATACCCGAAAGTGATTGTGCAGGAGTAAATAAAGAGGGGGAAAATACTCACTAGAAAATATCATAGACTAGAAAATACTCTCACATAAAAATATCAAGTTTAGCAGAAGATAAAGTACGTTTGCTTTTGCAATTATTCCTTGCAATTAGAGTAGTATCATCACATTAAGAATAGTGATAGTGATAGTGATCACCAAATAAAAATGGCCAAACTTAACTTACAATAATAACCAAATAAAATTGTTTACATTCTCAAAACCTTCATTTTGGTGAGTGATAAACTACATTAAGCCTAAACCAGTGATTAACGAAGTCAGAAATCCTATCAAGGTTCTGTGACATGTTCCAAATGATCAAACCTATATATTTCCGAACGAAAATTGACCCTTGACGGCGTCCAAGGTGAAAATAAAACTTCCTTAATATTATTCACAACTCCTTTGTCAAATGGATTTCTAGTGCTTCCGTACAACTGCCTAAAATTCTCATAAGCTGCCTGCCACAATAAACGGAAAAAATACAGTGTATATTAACATGTTGTAGTAGGTAATTTTTGCTTCGTAATCATTTAACTATTCTCCTCGGAACAATTCATTTGAATAGATTGATATATGAAGCTGAAACTAACCTGATTTGTAGCAATCAGATACGCATGGTAACCAGTCAATCCACCAACAAAAACTGCAGCAGCAAAACTGAAACATGCCAATGCCAATGTCTCAGGGCAATCTTTTACCAAACCAATCAATCCCATTCCCATGCCATTGCCTAATTTCTTACGTTGAATCTTTTGGCATGAGAAGGCAAATATGTAGACGAAGTAAGCAGTTGCTAGAACCAATAGCAATACGTAAAGTCGATAATTCCTCTGCACAAATCGAAATAAAAAAATTAGTTGTTACTAATTTATCTTCTTCCACAGATAAATAGAATATCACTTTGTTGATAATTGTACAAACCAGTCCAATGCATTGACCAATCCAAGGGCAATGGTGGTCAAATCTCTCAACGCAATTGTCACAAATAACGCAATGGCAACTCCTAGGCGGGCGATATATGTTACAAATTCGGCAGTATTTTAATTTCAGTGCCACCTCATTAATGATGACTCTTTTGCTTCTAATTCTGCCATTTCTCGTCGACTCAGTGGATAGTGATTCATTGTTTCTCGGAATAATGCCAGGATCAATGACACTAACCATTGTTAAATTGGCAAGAACCTGTTACATATTAATGATAAATATATCATATAATAGTTGAACAAAAAGAACAAAATAAACAACCTAACAGATTGAGTACAAAGTTTAGTTTAGTGACTCACAATTAAGGTCAATAGCACACAGAAACTGACTATGATGCTGGAGTGTTTTGATATATCCTTTGCAACATAAATAGCAAAAACCCAACTTGATAGACTAATAGAGACAATAGTCAAGAGCAAACCTCTTAGATCTGGGCCACATATCAGTAACCCTTTGAGAAAAAATACCTGCACTTGGTACAATCTAAGGCTTATTAATTAGAACATTTAGAATTAAAAACAAGTCCTCCGATCCATATTTGTCAAGTAATATAATCGAACACAAACCGTAGCATACATTGTTTCCTGGCCAAGCGTGATATAACCTGACTCGTTCGGCGCGATCTCCACGATGATTTTGTGTTACGTTCTCTTCATTACGTGTTTTAATTCCCACAACATTTTTCCAAAAGGTGAATAACATTTTCTTAATTTTTGCAAGAAAATCAATCTCAACTTCATATATCGACAACTTCTGTGATTCCGTTGTTTCAATAACTGCATCCACTTGTGCAACTACACAACTCGTGTCATTTTCTTCAACAGGTTGCTCCAAAGAAGCCATTAATGAAAGTTCATTGGCGGATGTCGAGAATTTGAACGCATAATCAGTAACCAACTTCTACAAAACTGAATTTTTATACTACTCTAATAGATTTGGGCTTGGCCATATTCATTGGGCCAAATTAGTCAGTACAAGGATAGACTGGGCCATTTGTACAGATAGCCACTTAATGCCAATCTTTAAAATATGGTCACAAATTAAAAATTAATGCAACTTTAGCAACAGACAAAATTCAAACTAGTCCACAAGTATGAAGTTCGTACTATTATAGCCAAACTTCAAACCAATGGTCAGAAGTTCGAATTGATGCATCTCAATTTCAGACCAATATTTGCACCAAACTTCAAACCAAAAAGAAGAAGACTAAAGAAGCAGACGTGTGCCAATAATCTTTTTTACTAAGTTTACAACATTTTCCAAATTATGGCTAAATTTGACAAAAGTGACTACCTGGTGTAAAGAGAAGGAGTTTTCAGAAATTACTATTGTTTAGTGGCTATTTAATTCCTATAGCTATCATATACATAATTACTTCATATAACTATTATTCAGTTATTAGTGTATTCATTGTATTCGCGCTGCTGTATTCATGAATACAGCAGCAAAAAACGCCTAAACATCAGGGCAATCCAGCTGTTCGCGTATGTATTCACATGTATTCGCGCCATGTATTCATGAATATAGCAGCAAAAAGCGTCTAAAATCATGGCAGCTAAGCTGTACACGCATGTATCCACATGTAATCGCGCCATGTATTCATGAATACAATAACAACAATCACCTTAAAAATAAGTATGTACAACTGTCTAATAACGGAAATAATATCAATTAGTGTGATACACTCCTAATATAACTCAACAAAATCAATTCTAACATGTATCATTATCAACCCAATTAATTAGAATGATTTTTCAGTTGTATATAACTTTTGTATTTAGTGTTTTTCAATATTTTTGTTTTAATGTTGCATTCATTATATTCAATGTTTATATTTATAATATTCGCTATTTTATATTCAGTGTATTCAAATATATTTATATTAACAATATTTTAGTTATTCCTAATACATGTTATTAATATTCATTATATTTCATTGGTTGTATTCACTGTATTTCTATTTGTATTCAGTATATTTTACTGTATTTCACAGTATTTTAAAATTAAATGTATTCATTGTTTATATTATATTCTATTGTAATGTTTGTATTCAGTGTATTCCAATATTTATATCCTTTATTCATGGATAGTGTATGTACAATATGCATGAATACAGGTGTATTCAACTGTATTAAAAAAATACAGACCTTCGAAATACATAAACACATGCAAAAAAATATTTATACAAAACTACAATGTGTTTGAGTGAATTTGTATCATTGTATGTGATTGAATAGCAAAGAAGAGAAGAAAGTTCGTTGAAGATGGCGTTTTCCGGCCAAGACTCCTTGTATCGCTTCACTACCTCTTCCATTATAATTTACAACGCTTCCAATTCGACTGCTTATTCCTCTTTTCTTTCTTACTTACCGCGCTAAGAATCCCCCTTTCTCTTCAATCTCTTTGTCGCACCGCTTCCTTTTTTTGATTATAGGTTTACTTTCATGTTTCTGATTTTGAGATTTTTAGGCTTTCTTTCATGATTTGTTTCTCTTTCGTGTATCTATGATTCGGTCTATTTTGCTCGAAGCGAGAGAGAAAGAAAGATAAATTCTGAGAGAGAATCGTGTGTTAATTAAAAGAAGAAAGAGGAAAAACATAAATAGCGTATTTCATGCCTCGATTGTAGTATATATACCATAAATACTTATTTTGTTATAAAATATAAAAGGTAGCTATAAAAAATAATATTTTAAAATAATTTTGATTTATAATAAATATGGTGTATAATAGTAAGTAAAATTTCCTGTAAAGATTCACTATAACTGGGCTTGGACCTAGCATTGGGCTAAATTGAGCCCACGCCAGAGCATTTTCTAAAACGAGGACAAGCCGCCACAACCAGTATAAGACTTGGATTTCAAATTGCACAGCAAAAAGCAATGTGCAAAAGGGAAAGAAGAAGCAGAGAATCATTAAATGGAGAACAAGGAAAGTTTGAAGCTTGCAGTTAAGCTCGCTATAGCTACTTGCATCACAGTAGCCATTTCCATCTTCATAGCAAAGAGCTTCCAGAAAGTTCGAAAACAGAACAGGAAAAAGCAACAAAAGAAACATTCCTGTTATTTAAATGCAGAATCCAAACCTCAATCTTCCTTCAAACGAGTTTTTGCTGATAACTCATATTCTCAATTCAAACACATCAAGCTTGTCAACAGAAATGGTACAAATACAATTTATTTAATTATCTATTTTTTTGAAACCCTAGCTAAAATGATCGGGAAATGTATGTGACAGAGGATTGTACAAATTTTCATCCGTATAAGACGGAGATTACGGAGTTGTTGAAGAGTTCAAATGCTGATTTTTTGGAGCATTTTGGAGGAAATTTTGAAGATTTGACTATGCGCGAATCGTATGTATGGGTAGAGAGTGAGTCACAATTGCGGGAGCTTGCGGAGGTTTTGAGTAAAGAGAGAGTATTTGCTGTTGATACAGAACAGCATAGCTTGAGATCATTTCTAGGCTTCACAGCTCTAATTCAGGTTTTCTAAAATGATTTTATACAGAACACATTTTATACTATTGTAATGTAAATGTAACTTTTTCATGTTATGAGCAGATATCAACTGGAAAGGAAGATTATCTTGTGGATACAATAGCTTTGCATGATGTAATGGGAATTCTTCGGCCCGTATTTGCCAATCCAGGAATTTGCAAGGTGACCTTGTCAATTTGCGTGCCTATTTACGGTTATCTTTCGTATTTATAATTTGATGTATAAAGTGCTAGCTGCTAACTCCACGCTGTGGTTAGAAATATTGTAATATGCTAATTTCATAATTTGCATTCCCAAATGACTCGTCAAAAGTTGTTTCCGCTGTTGTAGGTATTCCATGGTGCTGATAATGATGTTCTTTGGCTTCAAAGGGATTTCCACATATATGTTGTCAATTTATTTGACACTGCAAAGGTAAGGTGTTGTGTTAATGTATATTCTTTTATCTAATGAAGTGAAGATTTTTACTGAAGAAGGGCAAGAATATGCCAAGCATGTTTTTCTTGTTAGTTTTAAGCTACTGTTGTTCTTGTTATATTCCAGGCTTGTGATGTGTTGTCTAAACCACAAAGGTCTTTGGCATATTTGCTGGATGTGTACTGTGGCATTGTCGCAAATAAACTATTTCAGGTATAGAAAGAAGCTTGCTTGGGATACATTCATCTGCTTTCACATACTCTTTCTGTTCCTCCTTAGGTATCTGTTTGCTAACTTTTCTGTTGATAAGTTGTGATGGATGGAATTTACCTTATCAAAACAATGCTGTGATGGATGGAATTTACCTTATCAAATAAATTTTGTGATGGATGGATTTTCTTTTTTTAAGAAAATCTGTATTTTTTTTTTTATTATTGATGTCATTTTTTTGGTGGATTCAGTTTCTGAGGGGAACTTAGTGAAGGTGACAACACCCAATCTTCTATAAAATTGAAACTTATGGGTGCACTGAGAAAAAAATTAGGAATAAGAGGCTATTCCTCAGATGTACGTCGTCATTCTTTGTCCCATCAAAAGTTCTCCTATTTCTTTCCTTCCGCTGGACCTACATGAGTGCTAGTGGGGCAACATCCCAAGCTCTCCGACTTCTCTTCTTTCTTTTGGATTTCCTGCAGGAGAGTGCCTCATTCACCAAGCCCAACATCACCCATTGCATTCAGAACCATCTCAAAATTCCACACAACATGCCATGGCACAAGTAGGAGGAGGTGATCCCCATCTTCGCTTGAACATTTGCACATGAAACAGCAATTTATATAGAAAGTTCACCTTTTCCTCAAATTCTCGGTTGTCAATATAGCTCCCTTTGCTGCCGATCAAGTAAAAATAAAAAGAATAGGATAAAAGGTGATAGATTTTCCTAAAAAAAAGGTGACAGGTTCTCATAGAATTTTGAGAAGGAATATGATAAAAACTATGTGTGGATTCTACATTGTATGTATCTTTTCCATTTTCTTAAATTGGAACTGGATTGATAAAGACTACTATTAAGAGGGTCACTTGAAGTAAGGACTTCCTTAAATAGTGGAACTATTAGATAAAAGCTGCAATTAAGTAAAGCTGTTGAAGTATGATAGTGCTGTTGGTGCTGGCCTCGCTTGCTATCATCTCATACTTAAGACTGTTAGTGAAGCACGATTTGTATTTATAATGCCTATGATCAGATAAGACATTTTGACTAGGCATGTAAGACTCCGGCTATTTCTCTTTGAATACGTGGCACTGTCAGTGAACATGATTTTCAGTGGGTGCATTTGGTGATTTCAGCATGTTAAGCACAGCCAGCTACACCGTAGTGCTGATGCACCTCTCTTATAGTTCAGCTGAAAAGATCTTGATCTAAATTACAGTTCTATTCTTTATTAAAATTTTAGAGAGAAGACTGGAGGCAACGTCCACTACCAGCTGAAATGGTGCAATATGCTCGAACTGATGCACACTATTTGTTGTACATTGCACATCATCTTTCTTCCGAGCTCAAAGAACAAGATACTGGTATGATTCTCAGTCTGTTAAGTGATTTCTGACTTTGTGTATTGGCAGAAAATGTAGAGAACTTCTAGTATTTTATATTTGCAAAGTATTGAATATGTTGAAATGAAATGGCCCAAACAAAGCAAAATGGATAGTGATATTTCAGATATTGGATTGAGGTGTAGTTGTTCTTGTTGTTACTGCATTTTTTCCAAAGGTAATCCTTTAACTAATAGGCCCATCTGAAGTATCAATATCCTGAAAATATTTGTGTAACAGAAAATTCATCACATCTCAAAGACGACAAGTTTAGCTCTGTGCTTGAGGCCAACCGGCGTTCCAATGCAATCTGCTTACAACTTTTCTCAAAAGAGACTGATACTTACCCAGGAGAGTCTGTTGCATCATCTATAATCTCTCGTTATCAGAGTGATCAAGGAAGTTCTATGTCAAGTTCTGATGAGATGAAGGTACTATGCTCTGTATGCCCTTTTTCTTTATACAGCTTTGATTTCTGAGTGCTGATTACTTCTTTTTTGACGTTAGTTCCATGACCTCGTGAGGCGATTGTGCGCTTGGAGAGATATAATGGTAAGTGGAATTTGGATCAGAATGTCATTTCTTAATCATCATAATGTCATGTGACAGTATCTTTTTCGAATGAAGAAAAAATTCAAATTTTTGTGTATCTGTGGACATTTTCCGGTCCACCACTGGTGGATAGATCTTGAGCTAACTGGGAAAAAATGGACCAGATCAGAAAAATGGGATTCGAATCTGATAGTTTCTTTTTTGGGTGCACTTTTCCCCAAGAAGTGGTCTGGCACCAGAAGGAAAAGTCTGTGACTGCTTGGTGATAGTTGAGAGGGTTTTAGATTTTGAAGATTACTCCAGTTGGCTAGTAATGTGAGAAAAAGGAGAGTATGTTGGGTGGAATATTTTTTCGTTTTGATGACACTAAGGTCTCATGTTGGAGGAGAAATATAAGTAATGATATTACTCCAATTGGCTAGTAATGTGAGAAAAAGGGGAGTATGTTGGGTGAAATATTTTCGTTTTTGATGACACTAAGGTCTCATGTTGGAGGAGAAATATAAGTAATGATTTTCCAGCTGTTTATTGTGTTCTTTGTTCTTATACAGTGGCTTTCTAAAAAAAGATTCGGTCCCTCACCACATGGTGAAGAATGAGGGGCTCATACCATGTTAGCTACCCCCAACACCCATACAGTAGCTTCATTTTCTCAACATTCAAAGATAACAAGGAAGTACAATCTAAATAGCTCCTAACATTGAAGGATTACCATATCTGCATTTTGAATGCTTTCTCGGTTCAAATGATTAGAAGCTATTCTCAGAATTGAACACTATACTCCAATCTTTCTTACAATATCCCAATCAAAATTACCAACACCTTTTTATCTGTTTGATCTTATGAATTTCAATACTTCTACAAGCGGGTTACCTGGATTAACACTCCTTTGGACTTTGGTGGAAACCCCTCGATCCATGAAGCTAAAATCGCCGCTGGAGACAATTTATAGCATAAATCATATAAGCAACCTGAATGATATCCCAATTCAAGCAGTCCTTGTCTTTTTTATTATATAGAGATTAACATCTTGAGTTGTTCCAGATTCCCATCTACATTTGCTGCTCTTTAACATTTATAGGGTGCACTTGTTTCTTGAATTCCAGTTTCAGATTTTTAATTTCCTGATTACATTCTTTGAGCTCACTTAATTTAATTTATATCCTTCTAGGCTCGCGTACATGATGAAAGCTTGAGATATGTTTTATCTGAGCATGCCATTGTTGCGCTTGCAGCTAAAGTTCCTATATCAGAAATGGGCATATGCAACGCTATATCTGAAGCCGATCAGAATCCAGACTCGCCGAGTATTAGTAGTTTATTTCAATCTCCTTCACCTGTAGTTTGCAGTCACTTGGACGACCTCAAGTACTTGTTTTTAGATGAAACAGGAAAGGATGACGGCGATTATAAGTTAATTCTTCAAAAATGCCTGGGATCTGATGGGAGTTGCCCTCTTTCTGTATACAACTATGCTCTACTATCCAAAACTAGCTTGAAGATGCCAGTTAAATCAGCTTTCAAACAAAATGGACTGAAAAATTCCAAGCAATTTGCTAAGAAGGCTTCTCGGCAGTTGTTTGTCCAAAAATTTTCGTGCAAAGCCCCTGTTTACCATAATTGTAGGATTTACGCAAATGATGGACGATTATTATGTTATTGTGATCGTAGAAAACTTGAATGGTTAGTGAAATATCTTTTTCTAGTCTTCTTCTTCAGTGGTTACAACTTAAGGTAATATGGGACTCGGAAATTTGATTGCAGGTATGTCAACCGAAATTTGGCAAAACTTATTGAAGAGGACCCTCCTGCTATAATGCTTCTTTTTGAGCCTAAAGGTCGCCCTGAAGATGAGGGTAATGACTTTTACATTCAAAGTAAGAGAAATATTTGTGTTGGCTGTGGTGAAGGAAATCACTATTTACGTTATAGAATCATACCTTCATGTTATAGAATGCACTTCCCTGAGCATTTAAAGAGCCATCGGTCTCATGACATCGTCCTTCTTTGTGTGGACTGCCATGAAATTGCTCATGCTGCTGCTGAGAAGTATAAGAGGAAGATAGCTACAGAATTTGGAATACCACTTTTTGTTCGTCGAGTAGTTGATTCTAATCAAAATCAGAATACATCAGAGTCGTCTGTGCCAAAGTTAAATGCAGAGGAGGAAGGAGTATCTCCTTTGCAGTTGCGTACAGCAGCCATGGCGTTGCTACGTCATGGATCAAGAATGCCAGCTAATCGCCGAGAAGAGTTAATAATGGTACGGAAGTTCGCATGTTTAACACATACATGTACCTTTAGCTAATATAAATGAAGATATCTTCAAAAATGTATTGCTTAATTTGCTAAAAAATGGTGTCGTTTTGTACTGCTTCGAACCATAAATATTCTCCTTTTTTTCTGGCAGTGTTCTCATTAGTTATGACTTAGCATCTGGTGGATAACTGAATTTAGCACCTAAAATGGAACGTATCTGTGAGAAGACACTAGATGTATTTGATAACATAAAGCAGGTCACTTAGTTTCTTGTGCCAACTATACTGATTTTCAATTTTTTAGCAGAGAGTTTGACTTAACACCAAGAGGAAAAATTGCCGCTTTGTCTTAGTGTTCATATTTTTCTTTATTTACTGTTTCTGTTGGCACTTTTACGGTGGAAGCTTTAACTCTTTCGTTGGAATTTGCATCCTTGATTCTGCTATAACTGGGTTAGATTTGAATGAATTGCTTTAGATGCACTTGCTGAATTTTGCACCATGCTATCACTTCCATATTAATCTGATGTTTCAACAACAACAACAACATACCCAGTATATTCTCACATGTGAGGTCTGGGAAGGGTAGTGTGTACCCCTACCTAGTGAAGGTAGAGAGGCTGTTTGCAATAGACCCTCGGCTTAGAAAGGTAGGGGGGAAGAGAAGAGGAAGAAGTAGAAGAAATAAAGAGAGGGGAGAAGAGGGGGGGGGGATAAGTATTACCAAAATAGTAACCACGGGAGAATACGATAACTAAAACAAACTAAACAACATGATGTAATATAAATCTGAGAAATAGGAAAGTACATGCGTGCTACTAGTACTACCGGTAAGAAAGGGAGAAATTCTCAACTACCTAATACCCTTCTACCCTATTCCTCGACCTACACACCCTCTTATCAAGGGTCATGTCCTCAGTGAGCTGAAGTCGCGCCATGTCCTGCCTGATCACCTCTCCCCAGTACTTCTTAGGAGTGCCTCGACCTTTTCTCAAATCCGCCATGGTCAACCTCTCACACCTCCTAACAAGAGCGTCAATGCTTCTCCTCTTGACATGCCCGAACCATCTCAGCCTCGACTCCCACATCTTGTCCTCCACGGAGACCACTCCCACTTTATCCCGAATAACTTCATTCCTAATCTTATCCCTCCAGGTACACTCACACATCCATTTCAACATCCTCATTTCTGCTACTCTCATATTTAGCACATGGTCTTGACTGGCCAACACTCCGCCCCATACAACAGGGTAGGTTGAACCACCACTCTGAAAAATTTACCCTTAATCTTTGATGTTGCAAGTTGTCTTAATCATCAGCTTTCTGACATTTATGTACCCTCCATTAATTTAAGTAATCCTTTCAGTTTTTCACTGAGTTACATGGTTCAAATTGTTTATAATTGAATAACGTTTCACTGTCTTTGTTGTAGATTATCAGGAATTATTATGGTGGACGGGAAATTTCTGGCAAAGATCTGGAAAGAGCTTTGTTAATTGGTATGAGTCCTAATGAGAGAAGGCGATTTGAGAAAAAGAGAAAGCTAGCTTGCAAAGATTCTAGTAGAAGTACCACACCAGATGATAAGCTAGATAATAAGCAAGCAAATGGAACATCTCTGCCTGAGGAAATCTCAGAAAACTCAAGCAACGGTGAAGAAACTATGAACATTTTGACAGTAGAGGAAAATAATGTTAGTAATCACTCTTCATATCCGAATTTTGGGGTCAATGGTGAGTTCTCTGTTCAGAACAATGATGTCCCACACGGAAGAGAATCCCTAGTGAAACATGATGATATTCTTCCGGATTCCGATGTTGATGAAAGCTGCAATGTATCTAATGGAGCAGTTAATTCCGTTGATAATATGAATGCTAGTGTATCATCCAAACGAGACTCAAAGCTCTCACTATTAGGGCATGGACCACATGGGAAGCAAGTTGTTAATCATCTACTCAAGGAACATGGGGAGGAGGGAATTAGTCAATTTTGTCAGAGATGGAGACAAGTTTTTGTTGAAGCTGTTCATCCACGCTTCTTACCTGCTGGCTGGGATGTAATGCACAGGTGAGTAATTCATTTAAAAGCATTTCGATAATGCAATGTTGGGCCAGATGCTATTGTCATAATTCTGATCGTATAGGATCTTGTTTGACCTTTCATTCTACTCCCTCCGGTCCATAATAAGTGACCTTTTGGCCTTTGGCACACCCCTTAAGAAAATACTATATCCTAAAAAAAATAAGTATTTTGACTAAATTACCCTTAATTTTAATTTATATATTGTTAACTTGACATATTGGGATATGTAAGCAAGGGCAAATTGGAAAAACTAAAGTTAATTTATTTTATATTAAAAGGATACTTATTTTGAACCAAAATAAAAAGGTAAAAGGTCACTTACTATGGACCGGAGGGAGTAATACCTAAGCATTTTAGCTTTGAGATACCCCAACAAGATGAGAGGTTAAATTTTGACTAGTTAGTTTGGGAAGTTTTGCTTCAATTGAAGAGTTCAACCAAAAATTTCTTTGTTTTTAAAACTGTTTTTCAGCCAAACACTGAGAAATAAAAGTATTTTCATTTTTATTTTTGGGTGCAAAAATAAGAAACTTTGAAGAACTACTCAAGAGTAGTTTTTAGTTGTCTTGGTGTTTGGTTGAGAATTGTTTTTGCCAACCAAAAAAAAAAAAGAATTGAAAACATTTTTCTGAGTATGAATGTTATGCCAGTAGAGCGTTATTATGACACTTTGAGATACATTAAAAGAACACCTAACGGCAAAAAATTCAGTCCCCGCAATATGCGCCATCATTTATATGCATCAGCAGACAAAGCTGGTGAATATCGTCATTTTGGGGAAGATTAAATATCTGGCCTAAGAATGAAGTATTATCTCTCTTCTTCTTTTCGATGAGTAGCTCCATTCTCTTTATCTATTTTTTCTCCCGTTCCTTATAATGGAAGGCAAGGCACCAATGTTGTGTGATATGTCTTTGTCTGCTGCATCTTAAATCAGCATTCTTGGTTGGAGTTTATATCACAGATTATACAAATATACTACTTTAGTTTGTCGGAGTAATTTGGGTTTAGTCGTTGATTTTGGATAAACGAGAAGTGAAATCTCTTTAGTGACAGCTACTTTTTCTTTGTTAAAAGGCACTGATGTGGCACATATTTTTGCCAGTGGTAGAAGAGACTTTGGGGAGTTCAGCGTTTACAATCCTGGGAAAAGAACTCCAACATCTACTCCTGAGCAGTAGTGATTAAGATATAATGCAAGCAAACAGGCACTGCAACTTTCTCTGGCGATTTCTCCATTTCTTCTTTTGGTGGTGAAGGAGAGGGGTTATCATATCATGCTGTCTTATTGGAATTTAGAGCTTGAAGCTCATAATAGATTTATACTACATAGCCTTCTTTTCGTCGTTACCGATACTAATAAAAGTTCATTCGGTGTTTTAGTAATTTTGTTTTTGAGTTTTTCTATTCCCATGTTACCCATTTATTTTCACTATGATTTATTTGTTATATATAGTTCCTTAAAAGCCTAAGTTGCTTATATTTGGTATATTCTTGGGGAAAAAAAAAGAATAACGTACCAGTTAGGAAACATGAAATTGAAGAGGAAAAGAAATAAAATGCGTAATTTGAATGTTGGGAGTCACCTGATTTGTGTTAACGGGGCTTTGAGTGCTGCCGCTACTCAAAGGTAAGTTTTATAGAGCGGTGGTTAGACCGACCATGTTGTATGTTGTATGGGGCTGAACGTTGGCCAGTTAAGAACTCACATATCCAGAAGATGAAAGTAGCTAAAATGAGGATATTGAGGTGGATATGCGGGCACACTAAGATGGATAGGATTAGGAATGAGGATATTCGGGAGAAGGTGGGTGTGGCCCCATGGAGGACAAGATGCGGGAAGCGAGGCTCAGATGGTTCGGACACGTACAGAGGAGAAGCCCAGATGCTCTGATAAGGAGGTGTGAGCGGCTGGCTTTGGTAGATACGAGGAGAGGTAGAGGTCGGCCTAAGAAGTATTGGGGAGATGTGATCAGGCAGGACATGGCGTGGCTTCAGATTACCGAAGACATGGCCCTTGATAGGAAGTTGTCGAGGTCGAGCATTAAGGTTGTATTTAGGAGGTAGTTGAGCATATTTCTACTTCGCACTGGAGTGAGGCTAGTCTGATAGGTTCTTGTCTAGACTGCTAGTGGTTAATGTTATGTTCATACTACTCTCCCGTTTTTCATAGTGCCGGGCCTTATTTACTGGTTACTGGTTATTGTTTTGCTTTTCATCTATTTACTGGTACTTGTGATGCTGTTATTTTTTTCTATGGCTACTGTTGATGGTACTGATCTTCTTGAGCCGATGGTCTATCGGAAACAACCTCTCTACTCCCTCAGGATAGGGGTAAGATCTGCGTACACACTACCCTCTCCAGACCCCCCACTAGTGGGATTTCACTGGGTCATTGTTGTTGTTGTTGTTGTTGTTGTTGGGGCTTTGAGGGATTTCTTCTTTTTCACTCATAGGGCTAGTTACATCTACCGCAATTTGAATTCTGAAAATTTGTAATTCAATTGGGGTTTAATTGCCAATTTGTATTTGTACAATAAGCATATGCATGTGCATATGATAAGTGGGGTAATAGAATTTTAGAGCCATGAGATAACTTAGGTTTTTATCTTCTATTTTTTCTCCACTTTAGACAATTGATCTTAACACCAATTTGTCATAGGATTTTTCAACTAGCTCTTGACATGTATGCTAACAGTAACTCAAAACAGTAACAATAGCCTATAGTTCTGTACTTCACATTGTTTCATCAGTAATCCTAACTCTTCTCAATTTATCTCTCGTTGGTAAAGAGTCCTTAACTTAATTTGCTTTCTGTCCTCAAAGTCCTAGTTCCTCCAATACCTCCATCATAATCTTTTCTTCGTTCCTAAACTAATATTTCCCTCAACTGGTTTTGTATTTAGTGTAGATTGCTCAAAATTTAGTAGTAAAGTCTATTAGTCTACAGCTTAGGAAAATGATTAGTGTACCAGTAAAAGGAGTGTAAAGAGAGAACATAGCATGGAAAGTTGGAAACAGGGACTGTGGGCCAAACAATCCGATATTTCGTCAAGTTGCTTTTTTTGGACCAGCATGGAAGATTCTCTATTTCCGCCAACATATTGGTATTTTATGCTTAGTTTTGTTTTATGAATACATAATTACACATCCATACAGTAATTAAGTTAAAATATTTACATCGGATAAATATAATAATTGACCTGCTATAATAGGTTAATATGTACTAATTGTATAAAAATAACATAGTATTAGTATATATATAACTTAAATAAATTCTTTTGTGCCTCTTTATTGTTTACGCGTCGTTTATGCTTTCTATTTTTATTACGATTAGATATGAATGCAGTAATTTTTTGTCGAACCAGGGAAAGAAACAGTGTGTAATCGGACATATACATTTTGTGCGTGGTAAACTTTTACTAATATCAAATTGCATATTCTTTGTTGCTTTGACCGAGCACTGAAATTTTTTATCAGTTAAGGTGCATCTCTTTTGAGTTCGACTGAAGTTGGCGCGATTGTTTCACCATATTCGTTTAGTGTGAATATAGTCCTACTTATCTTTTGTCAATGTCAACTGGTAATGATGCTATTATAATCTTGATATAAAAGAAAAACACATAGAATTGACGTCAAATTCGCATGCGCTAATATTAGAATGGATTCTTAATTTAGAGTAGCAGAAGGGATGAGGAGACGGGAGACCGTCAAATGGAGAAAATGACAACCTTTCGAAATTGGGAAGGTGACTTTATCTCATGGCTTACGTTAAATAGCATGGACAGAGTACTGACCAAAAATAGCCTGGACCCTGTTTCTATGTATAGAAAGCATGGACCGCCTACTAACAATATTTTCCTACTTCACATAGAGCGTTCTCTACCGGTATTTTTTCATCCTGAGCTCGAACTGATTTTATGAATATAGGAATTTTATTTATCCCACCATAATCCTAGTAATTAAGAATAACTTAATTCTATCTCCTTTCCTCTCTTTTGTTTTGGAGGTGGATTGAGGAGGTGTTGTGAACCGGCATGACCCGGTATGAGATTATGGTCCACAAGTGTGCAACAAAGTTGATCCAGTTAGTAGTATAGTTGGTAGTATTGGGCCTGAAGCTAAATGGAGAAAAGGCCCAATGACTGAACACCCGAATATAACACATTATATTTGGGATCCAGGCAGTATACATGGCATGTGTATTGTGACCATACTTAGGCAAAGTTTGCTTTCTCACCTCCTCTTATGAATATGTCTAATTCCTCATCCCTTTCTCATTATCTATCATATTTGTTCAGTTGTTCTGCAATTACTGTTGTTGTTCACATTATAGACCTGTAATCTTCCAGTTGTTGAGAGCAATATAGTATAAAATACTTTAGTATCTGTGTTGAGTAATTCAGGTTGTTACATTGGTGCTTTCATCCATCGGACTCCAAAATTGACGATGTTTCTACCTAGATTCAGTGGCGACGGCAACCCGGAGAGTTGGATTTTTCGGGCCGAGTTGTACTTCACATATCTTGGCTTCGCCAAGTAGGACTAGCTGCCTCTTCCAACCTTCTATCTAGAAAGCGATGCCCTCGCATGGTTCAATTGGTTATTTCGCAACCACCAATTCAATGATTGGAACCATTTCAAGGAGAAATTTCTTATGCATTTTCAGAAACAAACCTTCATTAATTCGAGAATGACAGATACTTCACAAGCTGGGGTTGACTACGTCAATTGTGCTACATTGGTTCGATCGGCGACCTATGAGTCTGCATCTCCCGAAATTTATGAACTCAACGCTAGTCTAGTTGATGGAGAAAAGTATGCGACTGTCGTAGATGAGGTGTTTGATAAAAATCCCCAACGTAATGAACTTGTTGTGCATTCTCAATTTTCAAAGGATGAAGCTCAATTAGTTCTTCTTGTTGGACGATATTATTTTATGCCTCAAGAGATTGAACAATTTGAGATTTTGTCTATAGACTGTGAGGGACTTTTAGATGCAATGAAGATAAACTCTGATTCCGACGATGAAAAATCATAGGAGAACCAACGAGGCTACACTAAGGTGGAGGAAAATTCAAGCAACACTGCAGCTTAGGTGTTTGCTACAAATAGCGCCGCACAACTCAACCATATTGCAACTATGATTTTGGATCCCTTTTCTAGCTTGATCCCGGATGTTAAGTTTTTTATTGGTCGAACACTTGTTGTGCCTGTTAATGTCAATTTGGATGATTGTCATATACTTGATACTTGTTATTGCTGTCAAATGAGGGCTTGTGCATCTCTCCACTATGTGTCTGGATCAACTATAGGGACTATTCTATTTTATAGTTGTGTGGACAATTGGTTCGACACAGGGCAAGATTTCAAGGCTAATTCATATGTACTTTTATATGTTCAATCTGAAGGTCTAACTCACATTTTACATGAGGAATCATGGCTGATACTTTTTCTTGGTTATGAGTTTGTCCTGCAACATGATAAGAAGTTCACGATGGCTAATGAGGTTTTAGATACTAAGAATTTTGTCCTTGCTGATTTTTTTTTTATTGAGTCTGAAAATCCATCTTGGGTTGAAGAGTTTACGTCAATTATCAAGCAACTACCACTACATGATTTTCGGGTGATAGTTTTGAGTTGCCTAGTACTGCATTTGGGGTGGCTAGTATGGCAGATTGTCCAGGTTGTAGGAATTTCTAATATCAGCTATTCATGTGATGCAATTGGTTTACTAGTACGATGTGGCAACCTTGAATATCATAGTGGACCATCATCTTCTGAGGACATGTTTTCTATGCACCTTGTGCTGGAACTTTGGGCAGGAGGGGACCTGTTTGATGGAACCATTGCCCGCGGATATTCGTTAGACAAAGAAACTACTGATATTTTTGGACAGCTTCTAACTGTAGTCTGTAATTGCCATTTCATAGGTGATGATCGTTGGAATCAATCATTGGCTGGACACTCCAGAAAAGTCTACCCTCAGCAGGACTTGAGCTTGCTCAACGCTTGGAGGAGTTGCCTTGTACTCTTTCCGCTTGCATTTGTGACCAGTTTATAAAGAGAAGTACGTTCGACTCATATAGTGCACTCGATCATGCTACACCTCTTATAGCTTTACATCAATTTTTCCTTGATCAGTTCGGAATAGAGTTTTCATTTGATCCCGGTGAGTCTGTTCTTCCATCGATTATGTTCGAAAGCTTGGATATACATTTCAATATACCCCACTGCTTGCCTAGTGCGCTGTATTCTGTTGCAGTTGGCCTCAATGGTACTTTGGAAGGTGACAAGCTGTCTAATGAAATGTCCAGTTGCATAATGGATGTATAAACTGTTCCACCTCGGCCACTTCCAAAACCACATTTCTTGGCCTTCATATTGGATCTCTTGGCCCAAGTCTCGCATTCTGTTGCAATAACAACGAACCTCGACTCTAATGGGCTTGTCATAATTGGTGTGGATGATTCCAATACATATGCTCGTCTTCTAGCTACAAACTTCAGTAGTAAAACGCAACCTGCAACAACCGCGTTTGCTGCCATATTACAGGAGCGAAGAGTATTAAAATTAAGGAGTGGCTATAAGGTGAAGCTTCACGTGGTGCACCTTGTTGCTTACACATTTTACGGTGTCATTAAAATAATAGAGTTGGTTGCACATCATAGTTTTCATCATGGCTTAGGGCATGCATTAGTGTATGTTATCCTCTTGAACAAGTGTGTGATTGTAGGGCAGGTTATCATTGAACTCAATTTGATAATACTGATATATTTTACTGTAAACCAAATAGAACATGGTTGGTTGATAACCGTAGCAATGGAGAAATTTGGTGAAGAGAAAACTACTAAAATTATTCATTTGTACTTCAAGATGGATAATTCTAGCTTCGACGGGTCCAAGCATGTTAAGAAGTGTTGCATGTCTTATGTTTCACATGCTTTTGGAGATCCTTTTGATCATAGTAATACTCTTCTTGGCATCCAATTATCTGAGACTATTACTAACATTGTAGCATATCATGTGACTATTTCATTTGATAGAGAGGGAGATGGCTCTACTAATACCAAGAAGGTTTTCAATTGGCTAGCAATTTCGTTGGTGCAAGCTAGTCCACTTGTTCTTGTCCTTTCATCAAGAATTGATGTTGAAAGAGAATGGAGTGAAAGGGGCATTGCAGCTATTGTTAGCCATATCTGTGTGTTGCTGTTAGAAAGTATAACAAATTCCCCTCATGGGACAGCCAATATTGCTTCTAAGATCAGAACCATGCCATATGAAAGCTTGAATGACATCATTAGGTGCTTTCTGTTTTTGAACACATCTCCAATTACTACACATTATTGTCATGTTATCTTGAACAAAGTGGTTATTCTACAGAAGCTAGGCGATAATGATGAAACCAAGTCGACACTACCCCAAGCTGCCAACCAAACTATGATATTGTTCCTAGTGGTTTTTGCCTATCGCAGCCATGAATTTAGCTCTCAAAGTTGCCTTCCTGACTTGAACCTTGAGGATAAGGTTCTTTTTATCGGCGGAAGTATTGTTGTGAACCGGCGTGACCCGGTATGGGATTATGGTCCAGAAGTATGCAACAAGGCCGATCCAGTTGGTAGTATTGGGCCTGGAGCAAAATGGAGAAAAGGCCCAATGACTGAACACCCGAATAGAACACATTATATTTGAAATCCAGGCAGTATACAAGGCATGTGTATTGTTACCATGCTTAGGCAAAGTTTGCTTTCTCACCTCCTCTTCTGAATATGTCTAATTCCTCATCCCTTTCTGATTATCTATCATATTTCTTCAGTTGTTCTGCAATTACTGTTGTTGTTCACATTCTAGACCTGTAATCTTCTAGTTGTTGAGAGCAATGTAGTAAAAATACTTTAGTATCTGTGTTGAGTAATTCAGGTTGTTACATTGGTGGGGTTGGAGATCAAGGGTCAGCGTGGTGGAGAATTTTAGAATTGATGAAAAAAAATTGGAATTTGCATAATGCAAAAGATTATCATATATCTGATCGTGATTAGAATCATCACTTAGATCTAAACCCGATAGTATTAAACTCTTTAGTTTTGTGTCAATGTCTTTAAAGAATTTCTTATCATGCAGTGGAGTTTTTTCTATATTAACCTCTTTTCCTTGTAATAGTTCTTTTATCGGGAAAACATTGCTCTTTTTTTTCACAGATTATGTTTATTTACGTTTTTTCTTTTGGTAACTTCAATCAATCTTTAGAGAGAAAATTGACATGAAATTTTGACATTTACTTAATGTAATATTTATTTAGGGAAAAATATTTTTGGTCCTCAAAAATATTCACAGGCGATTTATCCAATTGCTATCTGGTGTTCAATTGACCAAAACGAAAGTAATGAAACCCAAAAGATTTCCAGTTAAAGTATTTGTTCGTAAGAGTTTCAATTGTCGAGTGCAATTGATTCACAAAAAGTGATGAAATCCAACATATACGGAGTAGTTCCTAAGATGACTATTCAATGAACAAAATGTTACACTTTGAATCATAGTATTATGATGTTGAATTAATAGCTTACTGGTTACTTATGTTCCTGTCTTCAATAAGAAAAAGTTGCAGAAATATGACACTTTTTGGAGCGATCTTAACTTTTGACCCTGTTTGGTCCATGGACAGAATTTGAATATCAAAAGTTAAAAGTATTGTCCATGAGACAAGTGAGGACAACACTTATTAAACTTAAAATTCCGCTTATGTGGCAAGTTGTGTACTTCACCCATTCAATTAGGCCTTCCTTACTTCCTTATACCACTTGATTCAAAAGTCTAACCGATGAGTACAATTTAATCGTTCATATTTGATAAAAGTAGATTCCATTAAATTTTAATCTTGAATCCACCGTCATATAAATTGTACTACTCCCTCCGATCTATTTTAAGTGATTTTTTGGTTTTTTTTTCTGATCCATAATATTTGATTTTTTCAAATTTTAAGAAGGAAATAACTTCTTCTTTCCAAAATTGCCCTTGAAGTGAAGTCTATGCGTAATTTGTTATATTTTCAATAAGCAAATTAATTTTATTATTAATTAATACTAAAAGATTAATTTCTTAATAACTTAAATTGTACCGAAGGGACTATCATGTTTTTGAAATAAAATATGGAAAACGCTTGTTCCAAGAGACCATCAAATGTATTGTCAAGACAGCATTCAATCCCGAGGCTTTTTCTTAGAAAAGAAAAGTCTTTTGGTGTCTAATTTGGACAGTGAGAACAAGAGAAAGGTCAGTCTAGACTGGAAGAAAAGTTTATTCGTCTAACTACACATTTCCCTTTCAAAATATTAATTTTAATAGTATTACTAAAAATATGCATTTATTTATCAAAAAGAAAAAAAATAAATTATATTGGAGCAAAGTGGCCCAAAGGTATTGTAAAAGCCTTCTTGATTTGAGGTGCTCATTCGTATATTTCTTTAGTAAGAGAAGAGAACCGTCACCGTTCCTTTCCCATACCTAATTCTCCACTTGTGTTCTAACCCGAACTTTTTTCTCTTATAGTAATATTTTATTTTATTAGTATCTATTAATGACATGTGATAATTTAAATATTTATTTATATGAAGCAACAATAAAATTTAATTGATGAGAGAAATTTTATGTTAATAATACAACAATAATCTAAATATCAAAAAATATTATTACATTAGCATAATAAATAAATTTAAAATAAAAGGATATCATCAAAACTTACACAAATGATCAATTTTGTCATGTTAGTTAGATAATTATGTAATAGTTTAAAAGTATTTAATGTGATGGTATCTTAACCAACACTTCTTTGTGGACAATACTTTTTTTGTATGTTTTCTCCTAATGCTTTGGTTGCTCTGCCTTAATTAGAACTCTTGTTGTCGAACTTGATATCGTTCTTGAAAGTGTAACATACAGTTGTTCGTGCAAGAAAATATATTGCAGTGGATATAGTCTAATATTTAGGATGTTTGTCATTGTGCTTTATTTATTATATTTGCAAAATATAAACATCTAAAAATTATTTTAACACAAATTTAAAAGGATATTCCTTAGTTTCGGAAGACGAAAGTTGAATTCAGGGATAAAAATATACTTAGAAGCACATTGACCAGTATCATAATTTTTGCATGTATGACGTTATTGTCAAAACTTCTATATACCGTCTGTGTGCTATCAGAGGCAGATCCAGGATTTCAAGAGGATGAGTGCACTATGTGAGGTGGATCTATAATTTACATTTGACGGGTTTAACTTTAGCCTCTTACCATAAAAACACTACACTTTTGAAATTCTAGGTTCAAAATTACTCTTTTTAAAATTTTAGTAATTTTCACACACACACATATATATACTTTGTGCCTAAAACAAGACTATTCAGAGTGGGATTTGAACTGCCAATTTCACATGTAGAGGTGCACCCAATAATATTTGCATCATAAGAGTTTTTGAGCATGGGTTCATGCACATATATTTAAATAATTTTGAAGAAATATAACATTGTTATACATGGTTTGGGAATAGGAGTATGGGTTCACGTGAACTCATGCCCCTATACTTGGATACGCCTCTGTGTGATATTACATAAGTTATTCGGCGTATCTAAATTTTTCAGTAGCATGACATACATTCTTTTCTTCAAAACCAACCTATATACAATGGAAGATCAATTTTAACTTAGTCTATTATATATACGGTGACACTAACATACGTACGAAATAATAAGCATGGCAACAAACGTGTATGGTAAAAGGCTATTTGATATTAAAATATTTAAATATTCTTCTTGGTAGTAATTATCATTTTCTGATGAGTCAAAAACAGAAAAATATTTTGTTTAACTATAAAATTTTGCAATTGGTCTTTTATTTAGTTGATCAACATATTCATTAAGATATCTTTTTAATTCTATCATGCGATTTACACAAATTGCATTTTAATCTAATGATATAAATATTTCTCTTATTAAATGCACTACTATTACCATTGGGATTGACAACCAAGTATTCAGAAAGACCCAAATCATCTTTATTGGATGGTCTTCTTCATTTTTCGACACGAAACAAGAATACACTGAATACTGGATCTATTCTTACTTTATATTTCTTGTTAGTTGAATCTTTTTCATTTGAGGCCAGAAGTATAACTTTGCCAAGCCAGCGCTTACAGTCTCTACTTTTGTCGATTTTGGAACTACTGATAGTACTTGACATAAATTACCTCCCAACCCATTAATTTTTCACCAAACGGTTCATTAATATCCAATATATCTCTAGAACTCCGGGCAAATATTTCGATCGTTTGACACTTAGCCATAAGTGTTTCATCCCATATTATCAAATTTGCTTTCCTTATAAATTTAGCATCATTGCTATGCTTTGATATCATTGTTGTTGGCACACTACTTGCTATTACTGCTAACAGTGTCATGTTTCTTGATATGATATTTGCAAGTGGTGCATGACATAGAAATATTATTTCGATCCCGCCGGAGGCATGTACAAAAAATAATCCCGTTATAGCAGGGTCGACTCTTTATAATATAGTCTTGAAGGCTTATTCTTTTTTAGGATTTAGTTTTGATTTTGCTTACTCATACACTTGATTGTGCATTTTGATTCTTAATAATATACTAATATTTTTATTTTGTGTTCTAAAGCTCTTTTTACGGAATAAATTTATGTACCCTAAGTATTTTTTAACTTGAATAAGATTTTTACTCATACGATGAATTTAAAAAAATAATTGAATTGTATTCTCTTGTTAAATAATTAATTAAAAGATTTAGCTTTAACATAAAAATAATTTATTATATGTTGATTTAGATCTTAATATTAGTTCATCTCTTGTTTTGAATATTTAATCTTAATTATAATTTTATCCACCATAAATTTTATTTTCAAAGAGTAAAGGATTGATATGGCATTTCACTTTTAGATTTTTATGTCTATAGAATTATTAGTGGTATTGACTCTTACCAACCATATTTTTTCTCTTTCTCCCACATTTATATTCTTAAATATTTTCTTGATTGCTGTTTAATAATTGGGTATGTTTTAATATTACATGATTTTTTATTTTATTTTATTTAAGTAGAAAAATAGTAGTCAAATATAATATAAAAATATATTATCACGGGGGTATTTTTTCCCTCAATTTAAACTCTTTATGTAGTTCATTTAATATTACTTTTATTTTTCTTGGTATTGGACATCATGGAGTGGTAATGTATTGACAATAACGAGGATTCTTATGAAGTTGATTTTATTAAACCTTTCTATATATTTTTAATAAGAATTCAATACAAATTTTATTAATTTTAAAATCTTGAATATTAAAAATTAGCATAGAAGGTATTGTAGTCCAAAAAATAGGTTATTGCAGTTATGTTATTTTCCTATGAGTTCTTCCGTTTAATATTTTAGGGTCACTTTGGTATATTAATATTATATTTATACTTTTATAATAATATATGATCTATTTTTTCTAAATAGATTTGGACAATACAATACATTCTCAAATTAAATTAGTAATAGGACATTATAATAAGTTTTTTAAATTAAATTAGTAATAGGAATTTTAAAGAAATATATCATAAAAGTAATAGGATTACATGACTAAAGATATTTACTTGTTCAATCTTATATGAATTAGACATCCCGAGAGTAATTATACTAATAGGGTTCCTAAAGGTAATCATGTAGGATTTCTAACGTGCAGTATTATGTCCTAAAATTTATAGGATTGTAAGGCTAATATTTAGAATTTCAGTTATATTTTTTTATTATGAGTTATTATACTTAATATTATAAGATTATTTTTGTAAACCGACATTGTATTCATACTTTTATAATAATATAGATATAGATAGATATAGATATAGATGTATAATTTTTTTAAATCATTTTATTGTAAAAATATTAGTTGTACTTACTCTTGTTTTGTACAATAGTTAAATATTTTACAATTTACTTCTTCTATAATTCTAACATGTATTAACTTAATTATACATTTGCACGATTTGATTCTTATCAAATATGTTCTTTTTCTCTCAATGGGACAAAATTTACATACGTCCAATGTTTACGATCAAAATACGCTCTCCGATTCACAATAAGTGATTTTTTGCCTTTTTTTTGTGGTTCAAAATAAATAATTTTTTCAGATTTCAAGAATGAATTAATTAGTTTTTTCTTACATTGCCTTTGGTGTAAAAAGTGTTGGAGTATGTGTTAGAAGTGTTTATGTGAAGAGGTAGTAAATGTTAGTATTGTCAATTTCATTGCTAATTAATGTTAAAAAGTGAATTTCTTAATATGTGTAAAAATAACAAAAAAAATCACTTATTTTGGATCAGAGGGAGTATCACTTAAATGATAACTAATGATATAAAGATGCATATTAAAAGGCACACGCCCTATGTTTATTGATTTGAACAAAATATTATTGTAAGTAATTCTTTTTCATGTCTCTCAAGTCTTAAGCTCTAAAATAAATAAATAAATCTAAAAAAACAAAATGGTGTGTGATTTAGCGGTTAAAGTTTGGAAGATGTTTTTCTTTTTATCCTCAGAACCTCATCTCCTTCAAAGAATCAAAAATCTCCCCAAAAACTTCTCATAAAAGATAAGGATTCGATCTCCTTTTTTGGCCAGGCTAGTGAACACATGACTTCATTCGTTTAATCGTAGCTTTTAGTTGAATTTAATTATTTTCACATTAAAATAATGCACATAATGTACTAACTAATTGTTGTGGGGTCAAATGTGTGAATAATTGTGCAATAAAATAATAGAAATGGGGAGAAAAAGAAAAAGTGAGAAGAAATAGAAGGCCTTAATGCAATTTTACACCGACGACTCGTGGCCTGTGGAAGCGTGCCACAAGCCACATTAAACTATCACTTGGATTTTTTTTCCTGCTTTATCTACATTAGAAAATTGATAAAAATAAAATAAGCACTCATTTTTAGAGCCCGTTTGGACATAAAGAATTTTTTTTTTTTATTTTCAATTTTTTTTTACTAAAGCGTTTGTCCATAAAATTTCCAATTTTCACTTGAAGATGCATTTTAAATTTTTTTAAAATTTTTAAAAACTCAGAAAAGATGTTTTTCAAAATTTTTACTCAAATCACTCACAAAACTTCAAAAACAACCCAAAATTATATTCATGCCCAAACACAATTCTAAATTTCAAATATCATTTTCACTTGAAAAAATAATTTCGCCATATTTTAGAATTTTACCATTCTTATGTCCAAACGCCCATTTATTTTCTGGACGTAAAAGAAAATTGTGATTTGGATAGTGAATACTCTCTTTCTCTTGTGAATGCCCAATTCTCCTATTTTCTTTGGATCTTTAATAGAAGTCAAAACTATATCTTCTCTTCCTCATAAATTAAATCCGAAAGTCAACTGAATGTGACAAAAAAGTGAAGCTTCCCTTTGTTTTATGAACTCTTATTGATTGTGAATTTCGTGTCCGAAAGATTATATACTCACATTATTAAGTTAAAGGTAAGATAATATTTTCCTTTTGTTATCCCTAATAGAAAGTAATCCAGCTAAAAAGAGTAAAGAATAATAGCATAAAGAGAAATATAAAAAAAAAAGAAGAGGCGTAGACAAATTGACATTTTCAAAGGGCAAAGGAATCTTCCAATAAAATTTTAACATAAAAACAAAGTAGCGAATAAATAGATAATTTTGACCTAATCAATATTCATTTTATTGCCATTCTCTTCTCCTTATAAAAACGAAAAAAATAAAATACCATAACGCGAACCAGCCCAGCTTTTTTAGCTCCATGTGTTGTGCCGCAGCTTAGGCATTGCTTAGCATTTGAATAATCTCCTCTTCTCTCTCTCAATCATTCCCCAATTCTCAATTCATAAATCCATCCCCCATATCTTCTTCTCTTTCTCTGTTGTTTTCTTCGTCACTATCATCTTCATCTTCATCTTCATCTTCATCTCTGTTTTGTTTTTTTCTTCTAGAAATTCGGCACACAACCCTAGGAAATACACATCATAATTGTTTGAATGTTGTGATCTGAAAATTTAGTTATATATATAAAGACATAAAGAGAGAGTCATGTATAGTAATACCGCTCGCAAATACTCTTCTTCTGCCGCTTCTTCACTCTTGAGAAGAGCCTCTTCATCTTCTTCCGTTTCTAGACCAGTAGCTTCCTCTTCTGCTGCTACTCACGCGCCTTCGTCTTCTTCTCTCTGTAATCAGCAGCAGCGTTTCTCCTCCACGCTCCGGTCGGTGAGGTGTTCGGTGCCGCGGTGGAGCCACGGTGTTGATTGGAAGTCTCCGATCAGTCTTACTGCTCAGATCAGGACCGCCGCCCCTGCTTTCAACAGCTTCCACAAAAAGCTCTCTACCATGGGTACTTTTGTCTTTTAATCCTTGATTTGTTTTCTGGGTAATTTTGTCAATCTGAAAAAGTAAATCGAAAGAATATGCTTTTAAGTTATATATATTGACATGTAAAATTATAATTTAACATATTATAACAAGTTATTAAATAGAATTAATATATTTTACATCGTTAGTGCACAACACTTTAATCCTATTTTTAGTAGTAATAAATAATACTACACATTGTGACAAAGGTTAGTGGAACGTGGGTGGTAGGGCCGATGAGTGGGAAGACTTAAGAAGTTGACTTAAGATATTTCATTTTTATCATTTGTGTTTGTGGTTAGGTATTTTCATTAAAAAAACATAAAATACTATTTATTTTTGCATAGTAGTGCTACTAAGAGCTGCTGTAAGTGAATGCGAATCAATTCTCAGTAGAAAAGCAAGAAGAATCTGATTCTTTTTTGTGTTGATGATGGATTCAGCTGAAAAGAACCCATTTAAGGAAATCCTCACTGCTCTTCCAAAGCCTGGAGGTGGTGAATTCGGAAAGTTCTATAGCCTACCTGCTCTCAACGATCCCAGGATTGGTAAACTTTAAGACCTTCTTATACTTTCTATTTTTATTTTTTAGCAGACCTGATTATTTTCTTATATTGAAATTTGATCTGTATCTTTCTTATCAGTTTGATTATTGACTTTTTCTTGCTCTGTTGATTTGTATATAACAGAGAAGCTGCCATACTCTATTAGGATTCTTCTCGAATCAGCAATTCGTAATTGTGACAACTTTCAAGTGAAAAAGGAAGATGTTGAAAAGATTATCGACTGGGAAAATTCTGCACCTAAGCTTGTGGAGATACCCTTCAAGCCTGCCCGTGTGCTGCTTCAGGTACTAGTCTTTTGCATGTCTTGAACATTAAAAAAAAGAATGCAGTGTGAGATGACAGGCGGTTTTCACCCGAACAATTTTCTTGTTTGACAGGATTTTACTGGTGTACCCGCTGTGGTGGACCTTGCTTGCATGCGTGATGCCATGAACAACCTCGGCAGTGATTCTGACAAGATCAATCCATTGGTATGTGCTGTTTCTAGTTAGTGCATTATGGCAAAGTTTCTTTAACTATGTGAAATTGTGAATAGAATGCAGTATAGTCACTTGATGAATAAAGCACACAAATTTTCTGTATGGCAGTCGTTGTCAATACTACTGCAGTTTGACAAAAGGTAGAGGAAAACTGTCAGTTTGCGTTTATAATACTTTTGATAAGTCAAATGACTTTCATCTAGTGAGTTGCTTATATTAATCTCGTTCATGAACATTGAATTGCATTATGCTATTAGTGTAGTGTCACAATATATTGGCTTATTCATCACTGACAATTTTATGCTTCAATTCCTTGGTTATAGTTCTTTTCATATTCCTCTCATGAATGAATCTTTCTCCACTTCGGTAATTCTCTCTCGAATATTATTTCAGGTTCCTGTTGACCTAGTTATTGATCACTCCGTTCAAGTTGACGTGGCAAGGTCAGAAAATGCAGTCCAGGCTAATATGGAGCTTGAATTCCAAAGGAACAAGGAGAGATTTGCCTTTCTTAAGTGGGGATCTAATGCTTTCCACAACATGCTTGTTGTTCCACCTGGGTCTGGTATTGTGCATCAGGTATTGGTCATGAAAATTGAATGTCAAAGCTGGTTGTGCTGCTGGATTTGTTGAATGTGTCATAGTTGTGCTGGGATCTAGCTATTTCTTGAATCCTGAATTTTTAACGTTTTATTTTCTTACTTATCTTCTGTCTTTAGCATAAATGCAGTGAGATTCCTGGCTTTGCTTTCCTTATTTATCCTCTGAAACAACACACTTGCAAAGCTGATAATAGTTTTTGGCTCCATAATTTTAGGTCAATCTTGAATATCTTGGAAGGGTTGTCTTTAATAGGGATGGGTTTCTCTACCCAGACAGCGTGGTCGGAACAGATTCCCACACAACCATGATTGATGGGCTAGGAGTTGCTGGCTGGGGCGTCGGAGGTATTGAAGCTGAAGCTGCAATGCTTGGCCAGGTATGCAACTATGAATGGTGTAATAATCCTTCTATCTCTTGCTGAATCCTGGTTTATTCGTGTGTTGTTGCAAAGATTAGACAGCTATGGCTTTATGCTAAGGTGTCCCACATTGCCCTTGTGACTGTGTTAATGTCTGCACTTTGCCAAATCTTTTCTAGTGGAGAATATCCATTAACTTGGTGACTGGCACATGTGGAAGTTCATAACATCAATCAGCATATAAAGTTGCAAGAGTTTTAAGATTTGATGTGTCTAAGTTATTCTCGCTTTGTTTCAAAGTATATGTTAACATTGCGCTTTTCATTCTCAAAACAAAAATGTCAACATTGTGTTTTTAGTTTATTCAAATAGTCTATACCAAGGAAAACATGGGACTTACAATTACTAACTGGCAATGCTGTTCTGACTATCCTATCAATTATAAAACAAGAAGTAATATGTCAGGACATCTTTTCTCCTTATTAGACGCTAAACATTACATATTTTGAACTCTCCCCTACATAAACGTGCTGATGCAAATCAAGGGAGTAGAGTTTTGTTTTTACACTTATGCTCTAGATTAGAGAGGAGCATGATAGTTGATTACTTAGGACTTTCCCTTGCCTCATTTATCTGACCTTGTAGTACTTCTTTCCTTACAGATGGGTTTTCATTGCTTCAACTGACCATATCTAATTCCATTTCGTTGGGCTCTTCCCGAAATTCTATGTATTCCTGAAAGCATGTTTTGGTGATTCATGAATTCATCCAATTGAAAAGGCTATTCATGAATCTTCATGTAGTTAATGCAATCAACTAGTTTCGTGGCTCCATACCCTATTTGACAATAATGAAAGACTGCATTTCATCATTTATTCTTGAAAAAGTTGGAAGGTGAGATGCGATTCTAACTTTGCCAGAAAAGAAGTGAGTTTTGGTTATATTTTTTCCATTCAGCATTTAGTACATATAGCTATCTTCCAAAAAACCAGATCAAGCCAGAATAGGATGTTACTTTACCTCCTCTTAGAATAGTATGCACTGTGTTCACTTAATCTGAGCGGAAAATGACATTGCGTTTCCTGTGTGTGTGCTGCTTGCCTGTTCTTCTGTTTGTTTTATATATATGTAGAAAAATAATAGCTTTAGTATGCACTGTGTTCACTTAATCTGAGCGGAAAATGACATTGCGTTTCCTGTGTGTGTGCTGCTTGCCTGTTCTTCTGTTTGTTTTATATATATGTAGAAAAATAATAGCTTTCTAGGTAATTTTCACTTTAAGTTGTGAGTTGTGACAAATACTTTGATATTGATTCTGATATTTGCACTTTGGATAGCAATTTTGTTAAACTTCTTCTGTATACTGACAGCCAATGAGCATGGTGTTGCCTGGAGTTGTCGGGTTCAAGTTATCAGGGAAATTGCGGAATGGTGTAACTGCCACTGACTTGGTCCTGACTGTCACTCAAATGCTCAGGAAGCATGGTGTTGTCGGAAAGTTTGTTGAATTCTATGGTAAATCTAAGTTT
The DNA here is from genome assembly GCF_000715075.1 of Nicotiana tabacum. NCBI lineage: Eukaryota > Viridiplantae > Streptophyta > Magnoliopsida > Solanales > Solanaceae > Nicotiana > Nicotiana tabacum. The sequence goes on along the minus strand of NC_134081.1, from coordinate 110,745,652 downwards.
CCTATGCAAATAGTTCAACCAGTGTTTAATAGTTCCACCAGACAAGGACTTGACTGTTTGTTTTGTTTTCATGTAGGTGATGGAATGGAAGGGTTATCTTTGGCTGACAGGGCCACCATTGCAAACATGTCTCCTGAATATGGTGCAACAATGGGTTTCTTCCCTGTAGATCATGTTACCCTGCAATATCTTAAGTTGACTGGGAGAAGTGATGAAACAGTAAGTGTTTAGACTTTTGCTAGTGTTAATTGAAGATTTGAGTGTGAAATTTCATTTTTATACGTGGCTAACCCCTCGACCTAAAAATTTAGATTGCAATGATAGAGGCGTATCTCCGTGCAAATAAGATGTTTGTTGACTATAATGAGGTTAGTTTTGTTTGCTGCCTCAATTGCGTTTACTTTAGTTTCGGTATGAGAATCTTGGTTGGCATATGAATGAAGGTTATGATCTAATCTATTGCATACTTGTTATTTTTCCTTGCAATTTCTTAAAAACTATTGCCCTCCTTATTTCAGCCTCAACAAGAAAAAGTGTATTCTTCTTATTTGGACCTAGACCTTGTGAACGTTGAACCATGTGTGTCAGGGCCAAAGAGGTATGTGCTCCAGCTTGCATAAATTCTATATTAAGATGCAAAATGTACTATAAGGTCTATATAACATGTTTGTTTTCCTTTGTAGACCTCATGACCGTGTGCCTTTGAAAGAGATGAAGTCTGACTGGCATGCTTGCCTAGATAACAAAGTTGGATTCAAGGTGAGCGAGCTATTCATTTTGATTTCTCCATCTGTCCCATTTTATGTGGCATTATTTGATGGGGACGTAGTTGAAGAAAGAAAGACTTTTGAAACTTGTGATCTAAAACAAGCCATATACATTTGTGTGGCTAAAATCGTCTCATTAAGGATAAAATGAGAATTTTAAAGTTATTATTTCTAAATACAGAAATGTGTCATTCTTTTTGGAACATACTAACAAGGAAAGTATGCCACTTAAATTGGGACAGGGGGAGTACCATTTAGTCTCCTCTTGGTTGATCAGGTTGTAACATAAATTTATGACTATAAAGTATCCAAGGCCAGCTTCTCATTTCTGGAAACGCTAATGCAACTGGTTCTACTTTGATGCAGGGATTTGCTGTGCCAAAAGAAGTGCAAGATAAAGTAGCTAAGTTTGACTTCCACGGGCAACCTGCAGAGCTCAAACATGGCAGTGTTGTGATTGCTGCTATCACAAGTTGCACAAATACATCCAATCCCAGTGTTATGCTAGGAGCAGCTCTTGTTGCCAAAAAGGCTTCTGAGCTGGGTCTACATGTCAGTGCTACTCTATATACTTGCATTTTTCTTTCTTCAAAGGTTTAGTCATGCCTTCTTAATCCTTGTTCCTGATGTATTTTCCAGGTTAAACCATGGGTTAAAACAAGCCTTGCTCCAGGCTCTGGTGTTGTTACAAAATATTTACTCAAGAGGTATTGATTGAAGTTTTCTAAAAGAAAAAGTTTCTACTTTCTACTAACCCTGCCAATTGTTATATGAAAGCATTCTAATATGTTATTTTCTGCATGAAACAGTGGGCTACAGAAGTATCTAAATCAGCAAGGTTTCAACATTGTTGGCTATGGATGCACCACTTGTATCGGTAATTCTGGGGACTTGGACGAATCTGTTGCTTCTGCCATATCAGAGAATGGTAAGTCCATACAATTGATTTTATTTTGTGATTGCACTGGCTGGAGTCTGGCTAGGACATGATCAGTTCGCTATATTGTTTGACTAATTCAAAATGTTATAATGCAGACATTGTTGCTGCTGCTGTACTCTCCGGAAATCGAAACTTTGAGGGGCGTGTTCATGCCCTGACAAGAGCAAACTATCTTGCTTCACCTCCTTTGGTGGTTGCCTATGCCCTTGCTGGCACTGTAAGTAAATGCACTTAGAGTTGTATAATTAATTAATCCGGAGAATTACCTTTTAACACAATGTTATTCTTTATAGTAGGTGAAAGGATGAAAGAACATACTTCAAGTTTATAAAAAAGGATTATGCTTTATAGTAAGTGAAAGGCTGTAGAAACATACTAGGTTTCTTGCGGTCATAGATGATTTGGCAGTGGAGTGCTGAACTGGTTGGTGGGAATGTTGAGCAAGTTTTAAGGAATATCAAAGCAATTTTAAAAAATTTATCTTTTTATAGCTATGTCAATTGGATCTTTCATTTATCTTGTCTTACGAGTGTGACATCGGATTGGGTACTTTGGTGCGGATTCATCAAAATAAACTTTAACTTAGCAAAAAATTATAAAGCTGTTTGGGATACTCATAAGCACCGTGTCAGTGACGCAGTCATTGTCTGGTTCATGTAACATAGGGTTAGAGACAATTGCTTCCGCTGAATCATCAAATCATACTCTAAAATGAGGATAGGGACTTTAAAGCCTAAAAGACAAAAAAAATGTAGCTTTAAAGTGATTAGTGTTTGATTTCTGACATTAAAGCTCCCTTTTTGAGTGAGAGCGCTTTCAGTGGTAGGTCATGGTTAGCATTCCTGTCTTGTGCATCTTGCTTCAGGCAGGCTTATCGGTGGCTTAACTAGAATGTGTTCAGACATGACTCAGCCTGGTGCAAGCTGCATTGCTCCCAGGAGCACAAATACAACATAAAACAGGATTCCATAACTAGACACTCAATTGAATTTTCTTGCACATTCTGACCTTGGTCTTGGTCTCCGATATTCTGAAAAATATTCATGGTTGTTTACTAGGTCAAAATTGATTGTTGATTATCCTGTGTACTTATGTCGGTGATGGATTTGCTTTGCAGGTTGATATCGACTTTGAGAAAGATCCAATTGGGGTGGGAAAGGATGGTAAGGATGTGTACTTCAGGGATATATGGCCATCAACTGAAGAAATTGCTGAGGTATGTATTCAGTTATGTGCTTATGCACCCATGAACAATTATAAACAGAGTAAATTTACCATGGAACTTTCATGTTAGGTTGTTCAATCAAGTGTATTGCCAGACATGTTCAAGAGTACTTATGAAGCAATTACAAAGGGCAATACCATGTGGAATGAATTATCTGTACCAACAGCAAAGCTGTACTCATGGGATCCTAATTCTACATACATTCATGAGCCACCATATTTCAAGGGTATGACCATGGATCCTCCTGGGCCCCATGGAGTGAAGGATGCCTACTGCTTGCTGAACTTTGGTGATAGTATTACCACGGATCACATTTCACCTGCTGGAAGCATTCATAAAGATAGCCCAGCCGCTAGGTACCTTATAGAGCGTGGTGTCGATCGCAGGGACTTCAACTCATACGGTAGCCGTCGTGGTAACGATGAAATTATGGCTAGGGGTACTTTTGCCAATATCCGCCTTGTGAACAAGCTGTTGAATGGGGAAGTTGGTCCAAAGACAGTCCACATTCCCACAGGAGAAAAACTCTCTGTGTTTGATGCTGCAATGGTACTATCCTTTTTTCTGTTTTTTAATGTTCGAAATCCTGTTTTTGTCAAAGATACAGTTTGCATTGTGCATGCCTATTAGCTACAGCAGACAATTACTTGAGATCTTTGCTGTTTTATATTAACGCTTCCTAAACACATGATGTCCTTAGAAATACAAATCTGCTGGGCAAGACACTGTTATCTTGGCTGGAGCTGAATATGGAAGTGGAAGCTCCCGAGATTGGGCTGCCAAGGGCCCAATGTTATTGGTGGGTTTCTTGAGCATTGCTTCTTGACTTGGTTGATTCTGTCTTTTTCTTTTTTGCCATATAATTTCCTAACTAAAGAATAATTTAACAGGGAGTTAAAGCTGTAATTGCTAAGAGCTTCGAGAGGATTCACCGCAGCAACTTGGTAGGAATGGGTATCGTGCCTCTATGTTTTAAGGCTGGGGAGGATGCAGATACACTTGGATTGACAGGTCACGAGCGATATACCATTGATCTTCCAGAAAATATTAGTGAGATCCGCCCAGGTCAAGATGTTACTGTACGAACAGAAACTGGAAAATCCTTCACTTGCACAGTGCGGTTCGACACCGAGGTGCGTCTCACATTATCGGTCTCTTTTGTTTTCAGTTCTTATATCCTGGCGTTTCTTTGTGTGAAAGATGTCGCTGTGGCTATTGGGTTGCATGATAAAGATGCTGCCTTTTTTACGGTGTTTGAGTTTCTTCTACCTTTATACAAGTCTTTGCCTAGAGTGCTGAAGGAAAGGCGAAGAACAAAAGGAAAATAAAAGAAATATGAGCAAACATCTTATCAAAATCTAGAAATCTGAGCAAGCATAATAAGGAATTAAATTTACTCTTAAAGCCATCTTTGCGAAATTGGGACACTTAAATTTGGGTCTTCTTACTGAACTTGGACGAAGGATGTCAATATCTTTTCTTTTTTGGGTTAAAACAACTTGTTACAGTCGTGGAAGGCAACAGGCCCAAATTGGATATAGAAGGTTCATAGCCAACCCTAAATAGTTTGGGATTGAAGCGTCGTCGTAAGATAGGATGTCAAGATCTAGAATACCTAACTAAAAGGAGTATTGAAAATTAAGAATCCATGTGGACAGTAAATCATGATCTACTGGATTGTGACTTGTCACATGGAGCTACCTGGATAATGAGGATTCATATAGCTAATCCAACTAGTTTGGAATTGGGGGTGTAGTAGTAGGGAATAGTGATTATCGTTATATGAACAGTAAATCATGGTGCATCTTTTTGTAGTAATCAATGTATACATTTGAAATTAGTGAACGATGAAATAGGTGAAGTACAAAATAAGAATGTCTTTCATCACCCCCAAAAAGGTACTTTCGCCGATAGTAGCTTGAATGCTCAAATAAGAAATGGAAGATCTGATTCTGTTACCCTCTATCATAAAACTTTTAAATCACATAAGGCAATATGATATGATATGATCTCCATATAGTTCTGCATGCATTGTTTGATGTAGAATAAACTGGCACAACAGTGCGAGATCTCCTATATAAGTTGTTCTTCACCATTCATTAGTTTTTGGTAAGAATTGATATTTTAAGAGCTTCTTCTATCTTGTGCAGGTGGAGTTGGCTTATTTCAACCATGGAGGTATTCTGCCATATGTCATTCGTCAGTTGACTAAGCAATAAGGGACCGTTTTGATAATTTGGCCACCTTCACGAGCTGCTGCTTAATTGCGGGAAGATGACAGCAGAAAGAGAGAGCTTCTCAATAGAGAATCTTGAGAAGGGAATAAAGGATTTTAAAACTTTTTATGTCCCTGTTGTCGGGCAAAGTGTTGTTTATTTACTTCGGGAAGCACTGAAAATGGCAATCTTTTGCCAACTGATAGCAACATACCATTTTTTGGTAATAAAATTTTTATATTATGATTGTGTTTTAGCAAGGATTAATTGAGGCTTCTTGGTGAGAGTCAAAGGTACTTTTCGTTGGTTTAATTTTCTGTTTATTTTTTGGGGTCTGTTCTTTAGTTTTTTGAAATTTTTGGGTTTTCACATTTCCTTTACTTAATTTTAATGGTAGCTGTTGCTTTAATGCTTATCTGAATGGGTCTGTGAATAAGATCGTTAATCCCAAGTTGTACATTAGAGCAAGTGATTATTTACAAGGTAAACGATCATGCCACTCCGCCTCCAAGTAATCTGTGGGATGTTATTTGGTACCACTTAACAATTTCATCTTTTTTTATACGTATTATATATAATATTCCCTTAAAAAGTTTATATGCATTCCTTAAAAATAATACAAAGTAAATAGTGATTTCTAAAAGAAGTTGTGTCTCGAACGCTTTTGCGGAATCTAGGATACAACGGCGCTCTCGGTCTCACAATATTCAAAATTCTTTACAGAGATGAAAAACACATTGTAATTCAGAGTTCAATTAATAAGGACCTACTTTGAGTTGATAGATATAATCAAATTATATTATTAATTAATGAGGCTGGAGCTTCTTTTTTCCTTCCTTTTTAATGTTTTCCGGGGAAGCAGTGGGGGTTGAAGATGGTGATAGAGAAATCTGTTTCAATTTCTTTTATTTTTTCCCCTGATTGTGATCAAGGAGGGCATATACTACGATAATGTAAAATTTGGTGAGATCAGTTTAATACCAACCGGAGTTAACAGGGAAATAAGTTCCTCTTTGCACAAACCTGTAATATACTTTATTACAATTTGCAAATTTATCTTTTCCGCTGAAATGTCGCCGAAGGGACAGCTCTATACAATTCGCTAGAAAATTAAGAGTCTTAAGTTGAATAAGGGTGAATTAGTTAATCCTCGTTGATTTGGGAGGATTTCCGAATATCTGTTCTGCTTTTAGGATTTCAAACATCTGTACACACGGTTTTTTTTTTTTGTTGGTCATAAGGTTTTTTTTTCTTCTCAAAGTTAAAGATGTTTGGCAAGTTTTTAGAATGAAAAAAAATAATTTTAAGCAGAAGTAAAAGCATTTTTGAGAAATAGAAAAAAATAATTTCAATCCAAAAGTACTTTTTGAAAAGTATTTTTGACAAAGATACACTTAGAATCACTTTTTAAAAGCTTGACCAAATAGTAATCGTTGCTCATAAGTGGCAAATAAATAAGTCTAACACCTACATTTTTGAAATGTACTTCAAAAAAAAATACTTTTCAAATTTAGCTTCATTTTAGAAGCTTGACCCACATATTTTCAACAAGAGGTACTTGGCAAGATTTTTCGATCTGTACAGAAAAAACATGTAAACATTCCAAAAATTGCTATAAATTCGTAAACTGCCTTTCTGAAAAGTAGTATGGTCTCTTTTCTTGTGTTATTTCTTATCTGTCAGCTTCAATCATTCCCTCTATGGTAGATTTTCCAAGAACCATAGTAAGCCCCCAAGTAAGCACAAGGAAAACTCTCGGCTACAGATACTCGACTTCACAAAATTGTCTTCAAAATTTATAACAAAGGGTTCATTTTATGATCGAATATATAATTGTATACGGTCGAAATCGGGCATACCCAATTTCGTTGGCAGGGGAGTTGCCTCGAGGGTAACCTCATAATAGATCGGGCTCGACCTCGAAGATAGAACATCAAGCCTGGAGATCGAAGTGTTCATTGAGATTGAGGCCATCAACAATCGAGATCAAGCATGACTGACTTCGAGTAAGGCGTAATAACGGAATGGCGAGATATCAGTAACCGGTCGAAGATCACGGCGAAAATTTCGGAATAGATCAAATTAAAGCGGTTATTAGTGCAAATCATGGGATCTACTTCCGTTATTAGAGTTGTACCTTATTTAGGATTGCTCTATTATATAAAGAGGGATTCCATTCACTTGTAGGGAGGACAATCATTATTCACTCATAAGAATATACACATACGCTGCTTTCTTTGTTTTACTTACCGTTCATCGCTGTTTGTTCCATCCTCTACTGTTCTTATTAACTAACTTCGAGACTATCTCGAATCGAGGTCGAAGCATTGTTTGCAGACCGGTTTGATTTATTTTATTGTCTAATTTATCTATTTAATTCGTTGTTTATCAATTGGTACTTGTTTAAATCACATATCCTTAAAACCACAATATAAGTTTAATTGTTACTCAATTTTTAGGGTAAACAGTTTGGCGCCCACCGTGGGGCTAAGGATAATAGTGATTGTTCAGTACTGATTCTGGTAAACACATTATTTTATGCTTGTTCTTGTCAAGTATCTTTGCTTTCAGGTTAAAACATGTCAAACTCACAAAACGCATCCACACACGGTGACAATGGCCTCAGATTCCACTGTCTTAAGTTGAGCGTCAACTCCAAAGTATGAAGGAGGAGAACTTGGCCCGAGCCACATCTTTCTCCGAGGCGAGACGGTCCATGTTCTGCTTCCACCTCAAAGTCTCTGCCTCTTTCATCTTGGCCTCCTCACGAAGCTGCTCAACCAATTCGGCCTTCTGCTGAACCTGCAGGATCAAAGTGTTAGTCGCCAATATCAAGTTAACGCATAACAAGCTCCCAAAATTTACATTACCCGATTCAATGAGCTCGGTCTAATCTTGATGAGCTCTTGTCAGCTCGGCTCGAATACTCATGATCTCCTCTTCTTTTTGCATAACGAGGAGTTTGAGGGCGTCTCTCTCCTTCGTAAGCTTTTTGAGATCAGCCTCACATCGGGCCAGCTTAGCTCGGTATTTAGAGGACGCTTCTCGATGGAGCGTCGTAGCCTGTACAGAAAAGGAAGAAAATCACACATAGAGAAATAAGAACAAACGCAAGCATGGTAACATGGGCTAAAACTCACTTGGTTCAGAAGCCGCTGAGCCTCATAAAAAATGAGTGATGCGTCTAGGTCGGGAACATCATCGACCCCCGCGAAGCAGCGACGAAATATATCATCCCCTTCGGGGGCCGTCCCCACATCGGGGGTCCCCATGGACCGGGCATCCCGAAACTGTCCCTTAGAGAACGTGGGTCCGGGCGGAGAATCATCAATGTTAATTGCCCCGAGCGAGTCACTTGGGGCATTCTCTTCTCTTTGAAGGGCCTCAGAACTAGACCCTTCAGGCACATCCGCCGGTTGCTCATCATGGCAGGAGGCATCATCAACACCCGATGACTCGGGGACTCGGCTCGGACCTTCCTCCGAGATCACCTCGGTCTGCGACTGAACCTCCTCGACCGTCACCGGCTCAGCAGTTCTCGAAGATTCGATGCCTTCCCTCTTCCGAGCCACCAGCAGGCATCGGCATCTTCTCCCTCCTCGTCTTCCTCTCGTAGCATTTGGACTACATCGACAAATAGAATGGCGAGATCAGTCTTCGACTTTTGAGCCCTGCTTTTCCTGGGATTTGGGGTATCTGGAGGCGAGGCCCTTCTCCTTTTCTTGTCTTTGGTCGGCTTCGAGACCTCCTCTTCCTCGGGGGGAGGCGACCTCATGACGACATTATCTTCAGGACCTGTATGAGAAGAAATCAAGTTAAAAAGAAGTATTTCACAGGAAAGCATCAAACATGGACAAGGGAACTTACCATGATTTTTGGCCTCCCATCGACCCTTGGCCAAATCGCCCACGAGCGCTCAACATACGAAGAGGTTGAAATCAGTTGTCGAATTCAACCTGCAAGGTCCAGGACTGCACCAGGAAACCAGGGGGAAACTGCACCATAAAGAAGAATATAGATGAGAAGAGGTAAAGAAAACATAACAAGTAATCAAACGTTATTGGTGAGGTTCTACTTACGCTTCATATTCCATTCTTCGGGGAATGGCAACTTCTCGGTGGGGATTAAGTCGGAGGTCTTGACTTGGACAAACTGGCCCATCCATCTTCGGTCCTTGTCCTCATCTATGCTGGAGAACTGCACCTTCGTGGCCCCGGCGCTGAAGCCTTATCAGTCCGCCTCGATAAAGACGGGAGCTGTATAGCCTAATGAGATGATCGAGGGTGAAAGACATCCCCTCGACCTTGCTCGAGAAGAATCTGATCAAAATGACAATGCACCAAAAAGAGGGGTAGATTTGGCCTAGGGTTACCCGATATTGGCGGCAGAAGTCGATTATAACAGGATCGACGGAACCCAGTATGAAAGGGTAAGTATACATACTTAAGAACCCTTTCACATGAGTGGTGATGTCCTCCTCGGGGGTAGGAATCACCACCTATTTATTCTCCCAGTGACAGTCTTTCTTCACGTGCTCGAGATCGCCTTCGGATATCGAACAGATGTATCTAGACATGGGCTCGCATCGGCCAGGAACCGAAGAGGGTTTTTCGACTTTAAAGTCGGAAGTAAGTTCACATGACCCGGGGATGCACTCTTTGATACGTGGCTCCATCGGTGTTTTGCCACCAGCCGGCCGCGATGAGGAGGCCTTTTCTTCTTGAGGAACGGTCTTTGATGTTTGTGCCATTGCTATATGAGGTTTAAGGAAGAAGAAGGCGGAATTTGTGTTTTAATAAGAGATTGGCAAATGGAAACCGGCAAAGTTGATGAACTTGAAGAGAATAGAAGAGCTTTTGAAGATTAGAAGAACTTTGAAAGTAAAGTTTGAGAAGATTATGAAGGTGGTCTATTTATAATAGCCGCTTTGATGGTTTGAAAGCAGCGGTGACCGACCATCAACTGGCGTTAATTAATGACCTTGGGAACTGTGCAGACGCGACGCTTCAATCGCTTCTGTCGCTTACGTCACGATGTTGACGTCATAATTGATCGAGGTATTAAATCGAAGTCTCGAATTCGTTTCTTCTCGTTACACTCCAAAAAACGAGGGGACTGTCTGTATACGGTCGAAATCGGGCATACCCGATTTCGTTGACAGGGGAGTTGCCTCGAGGGTAACCTCATAATAGATCGGGCTCGAGCTCGAAAATAGAACATCAAGCCTGGAGATCGAAGTGTTCATTGAGATCGAGGCCAACAACAATCGAGATCAAGCATGACTGACTTCGAGTAAGGCATAATAATGGAATGGCGAGATATCAGTAACCAGCCGAAGATCACGGTAGAAATCCCGGAATAGATCAAATCAAAGCGGTTATTAGTGCCAATCATGGGATCTACTTCCGTTATTAGAGTTGTACCTTATTTAGGATTCCTCTATTATATAAAGAGGGATCCCATTCACTTGTAGGGAGAACAATCATTATTCACTCATAAGAATATACACATACGTTGTTTTCTTTGTTTTACTTACTGTTAATTGTTGTTTGTTACATCCTCTACTGTTCTTATTAACTAATCTCGAGACTATCTCGAATCGAGGTCGAGACATTGTTTGCAGACCAGTTTGATTTATTTTATTGTCCAATTTATCTATTTATTTCGTTGTTTATCAAATTGGTACTAGTTTAAATCACATATCCTTAAAACCACAATATAAGTTTAATTGTTACTCAATTTTTAGGGTAAACAGTTTGGCGTCCACCGTTGAGCTAAGGATAATAGTGATTGTTCAGTACTTATATATATATATATATATATATATATATATATATATATATATATATATATATATATATATATATATATATATATATATATATATATATATATATATATATATATATATATATATATATATATATATATATATATATATATATAACATACATATTTCGAGTTGAAAATAATGAGTTTTAAGTGAATCCGCTGAACTAACTTTGAGTAATACGATCTTGATGTACATAATCCATATACATGTATCAGTTTCGCATAATATCTGATATTAACATCAACAAAATTCTGATTATATCAAGGAATCGCCCCCACCCCAACCCCCACAAAAAATAATAATAAAGAATTAAAGAAAAAATTAACCTTTAGACTGCTGATCCCGAAGGATATAACCAATTATTAACAACCTCTAAATCTGTTACCACAACAAGATAAAGAAGAAGAAAAATAGGAGGAGATATTCAGAACAATATTAGTGGTCCTCTGGAATACACTCAAGGGTTGGCCTCCAACTTGTGCTACTTCTCATTTTTTCAGAAAATCCATCTTGAAATAATCTTCTTCTGCTGCTTCTTATTCTTCTACCTCTACTTTCTGACTTCATTTTCCGTAAGAATTCATCTGCTGAGGAATAATTAAACTGCCCATTCAATATTTGCTTCAACTCTTCTTGTGTCACCACTAGTCTAATTCTGACCACGTCTTTTTTCATCATTTCTTGACCCTCTTCTTTGTCTTCATCTACTCTAAATCTAACTGTCTTTCTTCTCTTATTAATGCTTTGTTCCTTTGCCTTTTCTGCTTCCTCAATTGGTGTCTCAACTTTCTGTTCAGCATGAACTAGAATATCAGCTTTACTATTTTTCATGCAATTTCCCATTTGGTTTTTTGGAGATATTTAGAAAGAAAAAAAAAAGATTGACTATAAGAGTTTATTTGAAGAGAAGAAGGGGTAGTGGAGGTTAGAATCTTGAAATATAAAGAGATGGAGAAGGGAAGGAGCACATGGAGTTGCCGGTTATTTCGCCTTGTTTTTGGAAGAACAAACACAATGCTTTATACATTTTTTTTTTGATACGGAGCCAAGATTTGAAGTTTATGAATTCAGAATTTTAGTCATTTTAGTTATTAAGTTTTAAATTAATAGTAATTCATATATATATTTAATTAATTTTTTAAAATAAATATAAAATTTGAACTAAAATTATTAAATTCGAACAACACACTAGTTCCGCCCTTAGAACTACCAAATAAGACTCCTTAATAAATTAATAGAAAGAGAAAGAGAGATTTGTTTAGTATATAAAAGTGAGCGAATATTCACTTAAAATCAAGTAAGAAATGCGGTTTTGTTAGCATCATATAACAAACACATGTTAAAAGGTTGGTCGAAGAAGAACAATAAATAAAATATAGGTATCAGCCTGTGGCGGTTGCAGTTGATCAAAATCACCACCTGTGTAGAGATCTCTTTATTATAAATGTAGGATATTTAATTCAACAAATTAGAATTGTTTGTGTCAGTCCAAAAAACTTTATATACTTTAGGTTATGTATTAAGACGCAGAGTACTATATATTTTCATCTTCCGGGATTAGTGTATTAACAGACAAATTAATTAGACTGCATTAATTTAACGATATTAATTTAAATTTATGTATGGACAATAGCTAGGTTTAGGTAGAAATCTGCAACTATTGGCTACTAAAGGAGTTGTTCCAAAACTTTCTAATTGAGTTGGCCACATTTTCCATTGACGTACAAGTTCTGAGTGACAACACGATAATTTGTTTTCTCATGCTTTGAATTATTTAGATACCCAAATAGCCGGCTAAAAAAAGTAAATATTGAATCTGGCGGGTTATTTGTGTAACAATCCCAATTATTTATCTCCAATGAAATGTAAAAAGTTATAAAAGAGCTGCTCCATATTGTTTTAGATCGATGTACCCTCTATATAAGTTGGTAATTATACCCATATATCTAGATCAAGGCAGAAATACGAGGACTTTTAGATGTATGGCGTATTTTCACGTAGAAATGACATCAGGTAGCTACTCTAAAGGGCTTCTATTTAGGATTTAATCAATGTATTCTCAATTTCAGTTTGCCAGTTTAATTTTTCGGGACAAAAATATCTTGTATATGAGATTTTAATTTAAATTTTTAGGACAAAATAGATATTGACTAATTCTTAAACAGCATCCCTAAGAATGGTTCTTTGTGCACTTCGTCCTATTTTCATGTCTCCTTGTGGATCATGGAATGTTAACGAAGGCTCGTCAAAATGGCAAGATGGAAGTGACAAAAAACTATAAGGATCTTACAATTTTCATATTTGATTTTTTTTCTTTTATGTTAATCATAAATATAATTTATTGCTTGATTATTACTATGATGATATTTCTTCAAATCTTTATAATAATTAAGTCCTCTAATCTAGTGGTCCTAAATTCAATTTAATCAATTTAAGCATATACCAATTGCCTCCTCCTCCTCCCCCTCCCCCCTCCCCCCCCCCCCCAAATTTTCTTCTTGTGGTCAATAGTTTGCATTCCTTTTGCCACGTACCACACAGGAAAAGGACAAAATGGCATCTAACCACCTCTTCATAAATTAAGAGCACCTAAGATTCTTCCAATTACCACAGAAATCTTAATCAATTTGTGCTTATGACATTTAAAATCTAAAGATTTAACCTACAAGTCATATATTTCAAAATCTTCAGAGATAAGATATGCAATCTTAATTAATAGCCAAAGATCAAGATTCAATTTTGATGCTGCCCAACTAATTTTAGCATAAAATGAAAATACATGGTTTGAGGTTGCTTAGTACGGCCATGACATTATATTCAAAGATTTGAAATTAGGGGCATGTGAAGCAAATACAAATGTATAAATTGCAATAATGCAACGTAAAACTGAAAGAATTCCCGTGACTGAAGGGCGCAGTTGAAATATTAGGGGCATCAACCGCGTGAGAAGAAGTTTTTGTTTAAAGGCAACTTCACATGGGGATTAGGTACATACATCTCACTCTTTCTCTTTTCTAATTATTACTCCATCCGTCTCATATTATCAGTCGTAGTTACTAAAAATAATTATCTCAATTATTTGTCATTTTAGAAATTCAAAATAAAATTGATTATCTTTTTCCTTTTTACCCTTAGTAATAGTTATCCTTAGAGACTAGAAATACCTAACTTTGTTCAATTTCAATGAAGAAAAATTAAATATTAAGACATGAATAAGGGTAAAGTAGTCAAAATCTCATCCTAATTAATTATTCTTAAGGGACAGGTACAAGAAAATCATGACAGATAATATGAGACGTAGGAAGTATCGATTTAAGCTCAGCATAATACTACTACTTTCTTGCGAGATTTTGGAAGCTTCTTTCTTGCATGTGAAGCTGGTCACAATAATACAATTAATTGTTGCATCACCAAGGAAATAACGTGAACTTTTCGCCGGTTATCCTCTTTTGTATAAGCTGTTTTATAAATGTTTTTTTTTAATTGATGAACCTTTTAAACCATAGTTTAAAGATCCTTTTTTTATCAGACTGAAAATATTATGAAAAACGTTATGATTACGGCGTAAATTTTATAAATTATTGCAAACGGAAGATCACAGTCTAATATTTCGTGAGCAAATTGAAAATTAAATGAACAAATTAGACACGAATCTAACATTGTTCGAAGGGATAGTTTATTTACACTAACTTTTTAAAATACGTACAAATTCTGAACAATGACCTATAAAAGGGGGACATTTCGAAGCCGGAAATAAGCCAGTGGCCGAAGGACGGCAATTTGAATTGCGGTGCACCGAACCAAATGGGTCTTCAATAATAATTATTTGACTCGAGACGGAGACACTAAAGAGTCCTTTGGTATGATATATAAGGTAATTAATCATCGTATAAAAATTTACAAGAAGCTCTAATACATTGTTTGCTTGTGATGTTAAATCTAGGATAACTAATCCATGTATTATTTTATACACCAATTGATGTATTATCTTAATTCACTACCAATATGGAATAACTAATTCATGTATAAGTTGTATATGGATAAAATATCAAAAGGACAAAACTACCATTTGTCTTTTTTTTAAAAGCCTATGAAGATCAAATATCCAAGGACATAATTGTAAATTCACTATTTTTATTTAAAAGTGAAGAAAATTTAGTTGATACTTTGTATACTCAATTTTAGTGTAATGAGCCAAATATCCACCAAGAAATATTTATGTACTATTAATCCCCGTATTATTAATTAATTCCTGTACTATAATCCATGTATAAGTACTTGTTGTCGAACCAAACCTTTAAACATGATCTATAATAAGTAATATTAGTGCTACTATCAATAATAATAATGCTGATGGTACCATAAGCTTTTTCTAGATGCATGACGTTCAGTTTTACATATTTTTTCGCTTTTTAACAGCATGCAGCGATGGACGGGAATGCAACAACAAAACTTTCCAATCAAATACTTAGGTTGCCCTTTGTTTGTTGGAAGGCAACGGATTGCATATTACTCAGAGATGATCACTAAAGTAACTAGCAGGATAAGAGGCTGGCACTCTAGGTTATTGTCTCCAGGGGGTAAAGCTACTTTGATCAGACATATTTTTCTTGCCCTCCCTGTGCACCCGATTTCAGCCTTACAACCTCCTAAGGGTGTTCTTGTTCAAATAGAGAAATTACTGGCAAATTTTTTTTGGAGTTCTACAAATGGCACAGTTAGACACCCCTGGGTTTCATGGTCTAATTTATGTTATCCATGTGCGGAGGGGGGTGCGAATTTCAGGAGCTTACAAGATATATGTAAAGCACTCTCATCCAAGATATGGTGGAATCTAAGAATGGGCAACTCTATGTAGAGGGACTTTATGCTAGCCAAATACTGCAGCAGGTACCACCCTGTAGCCAAAAAACGTAGCACGGGGACATCACATAGTTGGAAACAGATGTGTAAGATCAAACATAAAGTAGAGGAGCACATGATATGGTTAGTGGGAAATGGTGAAGTATCGTTCTGGTATGATAATTGGACTTCACTAGGACCACTTTGCAAGTATCTGGGAGATGAAGCGAGACCCAAAGACATAAAGTTGAGGGACGTCTTCGTAAATGGTGAATGGAATGAGAACAACACTGGATTGACTTGGCCAGAATCCTTAAAGAATATCGTGCAAAATATGAATTTGGTCCTATGTCCTGACAAGCCGGGCAAACCAATATGGGTACCAGATAGCAGAGGAACCTTCACGACATCATCAGCATAGAACATATTTAGACACAGAAGGGGACCTTCTACTATGGATATTAGGATTTGGCATAAGTCAGTCCCTTTTAAAATGGCCTTTCTCACATGGAGAGCAATTCATGATAGACTATCTACGGGTGAGAGAGTATCCAGGATGGGTATTTCTTTGGTGGAAAGATGTTACTGTTGCAGATCACCAACCCCTGAAACGACCGAATATTTATTCTGCTTAGGAACTTTTGCAAAAACAATATGGTCTAATTTTTGTGCTCCATTTGGTATTTCTTGCAGGGATACTCACTTGTTACAATTACTTCACTCCTGGTGGAACCTCAGAGTTTTGAATATAGTAGCTTCTTTTATAGCCAAGATATTGCCGCAAATAATTATGTGGGAATTGTGGAGGTCAAGGTGTGCCAGCAAGTACGGCTCTGAGCTCCCTTCTATCCCAAGATCTATGGCTATAATCTCTTTCAATCTCTCATGTTTGGTTCAACAGAAATTCGGACAGTTACAGATGGAAACAATATGGGAAAAGCTGCAAAGAATTGTTGACCAACCTATTACTCATAGAATGTACAAAGTGGTGAAGTGGTCTAGACCTCCTCCTTTTTACTACAAGCTTAACAGTGATGGAAGTTGTGTGGAAGGGGCTTGTGGAGCTGGTGGAGTAATTAGAGACTGCAATGGAACACTTGTCATGGCGTACTCAGTATACTTTGGTCAAGGGACGAGCAATTGGGCGGAAGGGCATACCATGCTCTTGGGACTATAACATTGTATATCGAGAGGATTGGATAAAATAATAGTGGAAGCTGATTCAAAGGTGTTAGTTTCTGCGGTCAATGAAGAATCAAGCACACTATGGAGGCTGTTGCAAATTGTGAATAAAATCAAGCAGATTGTAAGTGAAAAAGGAGCAGCAGTAAAGCATTGCTACAGAGAAGCGAATAAAGTCGCAAACAAACTAGCATCAACAAGCCATCTCCACAAGCAGGCCATTGTATTTTCGGACTTTACTGGATTGCCGAGACAAATCAGAGGGTTGCACCAGCTGGATAGATGGGAAATGGCGTCCTTTCGAATCAGACAAAGGAAAATTTCAGAGATATATTTTGAACCACCTTAAGGTGTCCTGCTAGATAGTAGTCTATGTATTTTCTTTGTAGTAACTAGCAACAGAGCATGTGCACCAAACTAACAAAGATACGAAAGGGTCAGGTGAATGCCCCCATTCCCAAAATGTAGCAGCTCTTTCCACTCGTTAATAAAAGTTTTGATTAGTTAAAAAAAAAAACAAAAAAAAAACAGCATGCATAATCAGCAAGCAGGGACACGTACTGCTTTATGTCTGAATTGACTCTATCAAATGGTTTGATATTTCCAGAACTTGCAGCCAATTACGTCGCTTCATATTGAGTATCCTGGATTCGATCGATTTCTAACATTATACTTTATGTTCAATGTAGAGCAGCAAGTAGAGGCGGATTCAGAATTTCAAGAGAATGAGTGCTCTAATGTGAAGAGATTGATCTAAAATTTATATTTGACGTGTTTAACTTTAGACTCTTACTATGAACCACTACGCTTTTGAAATTATAGGTTCAAAATTATATTCTTTTTAAAATTTTAGTGATTTTCACGTATATATCTATACTCCGTACCAAAAATAAGATCGTCTGAAGTGGATTTGAACCGTCAATTTTACTCGTAGAGGTGCACCCAATAATTATTATACCATAGAAGTCTTTGAGCATGGGTGCACACACATATTTTTGTGAATTTTAAAGAAATGTAATATTATTATATATGATTTAGAGAGAAAAATATGGGTTCACGTGAACTCATATCCTAAGAACTAAATACGCCGCTGGCAGCAAGCACGATTAAGGGATATAGTGTTTGCAAACAGAATTTAGCCGTCCAAAATGGCATTGTTATGAAACAATCCGTGTCAGTCCAGTATAGTTATGTGTGTATTATCTGTCCAAGAACGTTAATGGATAAATCCTTTTCGTTCGCTGTAGCTATCTGAATAACGTTTGCACAAGCACTATACATAATTTGTTTTTTTGTGGAGTATCTTCTATGGAAAATCATAATAATAAGAGGGTCACAACACTCCATATATGATTTCGAGTCGGATAATCAATTAGCTTTTATTTTATTGGGCTAATATAATTTTTCATCCAAAAGAATTTGCAGTTATAAGATTTAATTTTATCTTCATTTTTAGACACATGCCTATTAGATCTTCCTACTTAATGGTTAATTGTTTGCTTTACGGGTTGTATCTGCAACTTAGTCATGTTATGCATATTCGATGTAATATATTACCCATCGACTCATTATGATATGTTCGAATTTCATAAACACTCATCATTATTCTAAGAAACTTAATAAAAGAAAAATATTTCCGAGAAGTTATCGTATTCCCTCCATTCCATTTTACAAAGATGTAGTAGTCAAACAACTTAATTAATTCTCAATGTCATTTCAGATATAAAATATTCAAATTAAGGTTTGGAGCATTACATATTTAAACTAAACCTACATAAAAAGGTACTATAGATCACAAAAATTAATAAGTACGTAATATATATAAGATTTATAAATAATAAAGAAAAAAAGGACAGTTCCTTAATTACGCACGGGACGGAAATCAGACGAAAGATGCTATATATGGAGGAAACACAGGTTCTTCTCCTCAAGCAATCCAATCAGTTTAAGCTACCTTTTATGGCAGAATGTCCGGCACGTGAGTCTAATCTTCATTTGAAAGCGAGAGCACGCCCAGCTAGTTAATTAGCCTCCTCTACTCCTCTCTCTCTCTCTGTGTGAACTTTTGAAACCAGCGCAGCAGTACGTATTTCACTGCAACAAAAGTCCACTCTTTTAGCTGTATTCACTAATCTTGAAAATACCCAGACTAATTATTAGTTAATTAAGCGTACAAAATACATAGTACTATCTATATATGTATGTTCATACTATGAAATACCAGTAACGTAATACATATGTGTTCAGTGTTTACATGTATACACACGCATTCTTTGCCGTTAATGTCAGCGATCAAAACTTGAAAAATGAGCACAGAGTCTCAATTTCTCCTGATTCAAGTCTCTCTAGTGTTGCTTTTCTGTAAGTGGTTTTCATTGATTAGCCATTGTTCAATGCTTGATTAGATCGATGTTGAATTGCTTAATTAAGGAAGAAATTATCTTGATGCAATGTAATGAATTGTACTTAATAAGAATTTGAGTCAGTCTAACCTTTCTAGAGTCATCAGCCATACATAATTGGGGTGTAAAGTTTTGAAAATGGATGGCATGCATTGTGTTCTTGAATTAACACCGAGTGGTGCTTTCTTGATATTTGGAATTGTTGATAACGAGATAAAGGAGCATACTTGGTTTAGTGGCTTTTGTTTTCTTCTTTCCCTTTCTTGTTTTAATTAGATGCAGTGTTTGGTATTTGATTTTGCAAGTCAAAGTTGATCATATTTCCCACGTTGAGAACTAGGATTCCTATCTGTTCTAAAGGAGGCTTTCTCTAAATCAAGATGAGTTCAGAAAACAAATCTTGTGCTCTTGGAGGAGGAGGTGGCAAATAAGTGTAGAGAATTTCTTCTACTACTTCGTATCTTATTTCTTCTTAGAAATTTATGAGTGTAGTACGTGTCTGAACCCTCATATGCTGCGCTCTTGTTCTACATTGTGACTGTTAAACAAAATTTATCATCTGAACCTCACTCTCTTCGAAGAAAAATCCATTCCTATTGACAGGATCTACAAATTATGTTTAGACGTCCCTACTATTTTGGAACTAATATACGGATGTGATAAGGTAGACCTAGAGTGATCAGTGTAAGCGACGTGAGTAACTAATAATGCAGGTCACTTCAACATTTGGTGCATTAATAGCATTTGTGCATAAGCAAGTTGTTTATATTTAAGACGCCAACATGATGACCTCCGTGTTGGATGGAAAACAACACCTCGATGTGCATCACTAATTGAACTCACAGCCTTTTGGATTCAATTAGCGATGATAGATTTCTTCTGACTGATGTTCAATCATTTATGCGATCTCTATGAACTATGTCTCAGTTTCAGGAATTCATGGATCTCTGTGGAAGCAAGATAGTGATATTCTGTCCTCTGATATATTGAGTAGAACTCATTATGATGCCTCTCCAAACATCTCACCTAGCATTGCTCCAGAATCTATGTTGCCGATGCAAGCACCTTCACCATTGATGCCATTTACATATACTGGTGTGCCAAAGTTATCAGGTATGCAACATATAGACTGACAATACCTCATAGGGATTGTTTACTAAAAAATTCCAGTGAGTTGATATAAGCTGGTTACTGATGAATGGTGCTGTTTTTAACTTTTCAGGACATTGTGCATTCAATTTTTCAGCTGCAGACAGTATTTTGAGAACAACAGCGACTAATTGCTGGTCTTCACTTGCTCCATATCTTGCTAATGTGATATGTTGTCCTCAATTTGATGCCAGCCTAGTGGTTCTTGTAGGGCAGGCTAGTATTCAGTCACAAAGGCTCGCGCTGAACTTGACTCATGCTACGCACTGCCTTTCGGATGTTGAACAGATTCTTGAAAGTCAAGGTGCTAGTAAGAAGCTTCTTGAGATTTGTTCTGTGGATCCGTCCAATCTTACAGAATCCTCTTGTCCTGTTATAGATGTTAACGAAATCGAAAACAGTTTAAATACATCAGCTTTGCTGGTTGCTTGTGAAAAAATAGATCCAACTATTGAGTGCTGCAACCAAGTTTGCCAGAATGCTATATCTGCTGCAGCTGAAACTTTAGCTGCCAGGCATAAAAATGTAACAAGATTCAGTGGCTCCCTTATTTTGCCTGAGAAATCAAGTCTTATGAGTGACTGTACGAGCATTGTATTGCGATGGCTGGCCAGCAAATTTAATCCTTCTTCAGCTAATAGAATCATCAGAGCACTTTCAAGCTGTGACATTAACAAATGTAAGTCAAATATTAAATTGAATGAAAAACTGTTGAGAACTTGGAAACTTTGTAATTTTGCCTCTTCAATAGAATCTACATGTTGAATATCAAATCTGCATAATTTGAAATTTATACAATTTAACTCTGGCCTCGAAATTTTTTGACCAAGGCCATGCATAATGTGTCATCTTTAATTTGGATACATATATTTTGAGATGATAAAATTAGGCCTATTTTTGTTTCTGAACTATTCGTTTGTTTACGCTGGTAGCCTGTCCATTGGTGTTTCCTGAAATAAAGGACATTACTAAAGAATGTGGAGAGGTAACGAGTAATCAGACATCCTGCTGCAATGCAATGGATAGTTACTTGTCGCGCTTGCAACAGCAGAGCTTCATTACAAATCTCCAAGCTTTAAATTGTGCTACATTGCTTGGCAAGAAGTTGCAAGAAGCTAATATTACTAGCAATGTTTTTGACCTTTGCCATGTAAATCTCAAGGATTTTTCTCTTCAAGGTTAGCGCCTTTTCTGCATCTTTTCATCCTGCAATGATTTTCTCTTGGTATTGTTTATATTATTGACATTGTTTTGGTGTTCAATTTGTTCTTACTGCTGCGCAACCCTGGATTTCATTCACCACATGCTGATCAACAGTCGATGCTAAAGGTAATGAATTGAATTTTAGGTCTGTCTTTGTATCAACTAGATACTTTATTATATATTCCCAACAGCTTCTCTATATTGACCCCATGAAATGGCACCCCATAATCTACTTATATTTTTTCACTTAAAAGAGAAGACAAATGCAAGTACATTGATATATCTGATAGGATCTAGATTACTTGTTTTATCTTGATCCTCCAGAAGTATGGGACACACTTGATCAATCTGGAGTTGGTTTTTTTGACATGTTGAACTTTTTAATCGAAAACATATGATTTATTGCTTATATACACTATATAGTGTGAGGCATGTAGTTTAATATCGTCGTTTTTAATTGGGTACAACATTGTTTAGCACATGGAATGCATGATATGACACTCTTAGCTAGGAAAAGCAACATGAATGAATGATGCTTCTCTGATTTCTTTAGTATTTCTTTCTGCTCAATAGTTGAATGATATTTATGTCTAATGAGAATTGCAATTGTTGAGTAGAAACTTCTCATTTCACTGTCATTCATTCTCATGTTCGACTGAATTTTTTTGGTTTTAATTTACTGTAGAATCGGGATGCCTCTTGCCCAGCTTGCCTACAGATTTAACATATGACCAGAGTTCAGGAATTGGCTTCATTTGTGATCTTAATGATAATGTGGCAGCTCCTTGGTCCTCAGCATATTCTGGTGCTGCTTCTACCTGCAACAAGAGTATGTACAACTTTTCCCTTCACAAAACTTTTAAAAAGATAGAAATATAATTAGCTTTCTTTACAATTGCAAAAATCTTAGAACTTCCATTTTCCTTTCCTTCTGATTATCCATTTGTCAAACAACAAAATGATTTTGCAGCTGTTGCACTTCCAGAACTTCCCAAGGCAACATCCTCTCAGTTCAGTATAGGTATGGGTTAATAGCTAGAGCCTTGTATTCTCTAAATAAATTAGTTGTTACTACCTCTTTTCTTTTTGGCCTTAGGCATCCCAATATCCTGAAACTCACTGACTCGATTAATTCGGATTCACCCCGGGTAGAATTAGAATGTCACTAATCTATTCTGTTTCTTTTGGTGTCATAAATTTTCTAATGAAGAAAGTTATTTCCTTCAAATTTATTAGTATCTGACAATATTTAACTAAACGGGATATCTAAATCTACAAACTTTTATTGCATTTCAGGAGTCAGCATCAAAGATATGGTGTATACCCTGATATTTGCTTTATCAATGGTCTTCCAGTTGCTCATCTAACTCTTCTGGATTACTTGAATTTTCATCACAAGAAATATGCTATACCGTATATTTATATACGATTCTATCTGGATTTTCAGAAAGAAAATGTTAGCACAAGTAGCTCAAATTTGCTGCATTTACAGCATCATTTATCTATCATTCATTATTCTCTTTTTCTTTTTCTTTTGTTTGTCGCAATAAAAATTGTACAGAGAAACTTGTTACGGTATATACTATTAACCATGCATTTAGATATAGTATATTCTAATAATTGTCATGGTTAAAAGCCTAAGTGAGAGATTGTTGGGATATATACTATTAACCATGGATTTTGGTTTGGATATAGCATTTATTATGGAACAATTGTTTATTCCATTTTAATAAAGTTTTAAATAGATCATATATTTGTTTGTCTTTTTTATTTATATAGTAGATGATATAGTGTATAGAGTTTAACTTATACACGGAAGATTAAATCATCGGTTCTTATAAGTATAAAGATCATGTTCACAATCTAATGATGGAATTGGACAAACCATCACTACTAGAAATTCGGCAAAAACCGACCAAGGTCGACCGACCAGCTTTGGCCGGTCGAAAAACCGGCCAAAAAACCGACCAAAGTTGGTCGGTTTTTCAAAATATTTTATTTTTTAATTTGTTTTACGAAACCGACCAACTTTGGTCTGTTTTCTTTAGCGCAAAAATGCGAAAAACTATTTTTGAGTCACGCGAAATTTATTTTTCAAGAAACCGACCAACTTTGGTCGGTTTTTCAATTAAAATAAATAAAAATTAATATTAAAAAAATCGACCAAAGTTGATCGGTTAATTCGGCCGGTCATTTCAAAAAAATCGACCAACTTTGGTCGGTAATTTTATTTTTTAATAAAACCGATCAACTTTGATCGGTTATTTTCGTGCTAAAATACAATTAAAGAGTATAAATCAAATAAAAGATAATCTTAAAACAAAAAGCACCAATGGTCTAGTGGTAGAATGATATCCTGCCACAGTACAGACCCCGGTTCGATTCCTAGATGGTGAATCTTTTGATTACATAATTAAAAAATCGACCAACTTTGGTCGGTTTTTTTTGCAATATTTATTTTTTGAATTTAATTGATCGACCAAAGTTGGTCGGTAATTTCCGACTAACTTTGGTCGGTATACCTTTCCGACCCCTAAAATACCGTCCACACGTAAATGGTCGCGTTTTGGACGGTTATTGGCCATTACCGACCAAAGTTGGTCGATTTGTTTGGTCGATTTTTTCCGAATTTCTAGTAGTGCATCAGGAATGATTGTAGTACAAGATTAAATATAATTTATCTTGATTATGGGAATGATTTAATTCCGACTTCTTGTACTAATATATTTTGTATGTATTGAACGGACCAAGTAGAGATAAGAATTTTATACTGACTTAATAAAATAACTTCTCTAGCCACTAAACATACTTATACTTTTAATCTTGCTATAATTATTATTAATTGTGTATATTATTTATTGTTTTGATTTATTAAAAGGCGAGATTCTTTTGCAGGTCAATATGCCTGGTAAATTGGACAATGATGATATATATTGACGAAGTAATAGTTAGTTGAAGGAGTCCATGTCTCGATCTAGAGATTGATGATACACATTTATGAAAGCTTATAAGTTTTCATGTGTAAACCCTGCAGGTGGATTTTGTATCCGTCACATGAAATAAGTTAAGCGAAAGTCTAAAGGAAATAATCAATGAATTAAATTGTTAGTAATTTAATTTATTTGATTAGTATTTGAATCTTAACATGGGGAGTTAAATAAGGTTTAATGGAAGAATTTTAAAATTGAACTGATGAGTGCAGTTACGAATTTTTAGTAGAATAATTCATAATTTATTATGGTAGTATTAATTCGGATATTTCGAATTAAGTCCATAATAGGAAGCCTTGTTAATTAAATACTGCGGTCCCTACTGTACCCGAATAATTAGGAATTAAATGGAATCATATTTCTTGGTGTAAAATGAAGACCCGACATGTTTAGAAAAAGGCTTTAAACCCTAAAACATGTGGCTATATAAAGATGTCTTATTCCATAAGGAGGCGATGGTTTTTACTACATGGTTTTCCCAAGAGAAATTCGCTCACACGAATTTCGTTAATTACGGGCATTATTCAGGTTACACAGCAAAAGACTGTGGAACTGGAGGATGATCTCGTGGACGATTTTCGCTCTTACTTGAATGCTGTTTTCGCGATCGCGATCACGCTTCAAGAGATAAGTATCGATTTTATGTTTGATTAAAATTTATGATTATGTATTGTCTATATTACATGCAAGTGATCCGGGTTATTTTCTTTCGTTGTTCATACATGTTTCCAATCAAAACTTTGGATAGGCGATGATTGTATATAGTTATATACCATATACGTGGTTTATTATGAGTTTAATCTGTTACTTTTGTAGTATTGTTGATCAGTAAACTAAAACTCTTTTTTCAGTTGACCGTTTCCATAACAGTGACAAAGTTCTGGTTTATAGACCAAAAGAATTAGAGAATTATTTGGTAATTTTTACTAGCTCGTTGGCCAGCTGCTCGTCAATTCAGACAACTTTTTGATCAGTTGAAGGAAAAATCATTACACCAGCAGCCAAAAGCCAATGCCATAATTTGGAAGGTGAAAATAGTACGGGCTAGCCAGTTTTTAGATTGGTAATTTAAAAATAGTCAGCGTTTGCAAAGTCATTGAAAAATAACCATTATTTTTGCCGAAACACTAAAAGTTCCATCATAATATGCTGGATTATGAAGCTCCTGCATGTAAACTTCCATCATATTATGTTGGAACTCCAGCACATGGAAAGTTTCAGCATAATATGCTGGATTATGGAGCTCCTGCGTATAAACTTTCAGCATATTATGTTGGAATTCCAGCACATTGTGAAATTCTAGCACATTATGCTGGAGTCTCATATGTTAAAAATTCGAGCTCCAGCATATTATGCTGGAATTTTTCCGTACTTTTAATGGTGTTTTTGTTTAAATTTTATTTTTAACATAAAAAATGGCTAAATTTCGATTACTTTTGAAACTATGACTATTTTTCAATTACCAGTTGTAAATCTGACTATTTCTGATTTTTTTCCCCATTAGGAAGTTAACTTAATAAAATGTCAAACATTATTTTCACTACTTATTACTTACGATTATCAGAAAAAATACAACACACCCTTATTTCAGCATCTCATCACATCCCTATTAGATTCTACCAGCTTTAGGCATACAATTCTTTTTTTAAGTAAATATTTTATTGTTTACCCTTAAAATTGAATAACAATTAAACTTATAATGAGGTTCTAAGGATACGTGATTTCACTTAATACCAATAAATAAATATGAAGATTAATGACAGAAATGAACTATAAAGTAAAGTGAACTGGTGTTGAAATGGAATTCGACCCTCGAGCTAGGATGCCCTCGAATTAATTGATACCAAAACAGTTAAGAATAAAGCAAGTTGATGAACAAGATAGTATAAGTTAAAGAGAGAGAGTTATATTGGCTTTTTTATGCGAGAACAATGTGTCTTACAAATGGTTAATACTCCTCTTTATATAGTAGAGGAGTTCTACTTATGGTATAACTCTAATTACAGAAGAAAATCTCATAATTAGCTAATTAACCGTTTCTTATTTGATTCGTTCCGAGATTTATACCATAATCCTCGACTAGTCACTGAGGTTTATGCCGTGATCCTCGACCAGTCACGGATATCTCGTCTTTCTGTTATTGTGCTATCTTCGATCTTGCTAGATATCTGTCTCGTTTGGCTTCGATCGCTACTAGCCTCGATCTCGACAGGTACCTCGGTTCTGAACTTAGTACTTAGTCCTCGTGATTTAGTCTGTTCCGTTACGAGGCCGTCCTTCGATGCAATTCTCCCGGTCTCGGTCAAATAATAAAATCGGATGGGCCCGTTTTAACCGTATACAGATAGTCCCCTCGTTTTTTTGGAGTGTAATGACAAGAAACAAATTAAGCCTTCGATTTTTTTACCTCGACCTGTCATGACGTCATCCTCGTGACGTAAGCAATGGAAGTGAATGAAATGTCCCGTCTGTACAGTTACCAAGGCATTAAACGCACGTCGGTCGATGGTTCGCCACCACCAATTTTGAACCATCGTTGTGAAATCTATAAATAGCTCCTCTCTTCACCATTTCGAACTTTTACTTTCAAATTTCCAATCTCCAAAGCTTTTTACATCTTCTAAGTTTTTCATCTGCAAATCTACGATTCTTACTGCTAACCTCTTCTTAGAATACCAAATCTTATCATCTCCATCTATTTTTAACTTCAAGTCCAAATGGCGAAAACGTCAAAAACTGTTCCTCAAAAGGAAAACGCTTCTTCATTGCGGCCGGCCGGCGACAAAACACCGGTGGAGCCGCGCCCTGAGGAGTGTGTTCCCGGGGGGTACGTCCTCACTTCCGACTTTAAAATTGATAAAGCCTCGTCAATTCCTGGTT
Source organism: Nicotiana tabacum (assembly GCF_000715075.1). Classification (NCBI taxonomy): domain Eukaryota; kingdom Viridiplantae; phylum Streptophyta; class Magnoliopsida; order Solanales; family Solanaceae; genus Nicotiana; species Nicotiana tabacum. Next base: position 110,718,023 of record NC_134081.1, on the reverse strand, counting down.
GATGCGAGCCAATGTCGAGGTATATATGCTCGATAACCGAGGGATACCTTAAGTAGGTAAATAAAGATTGCAACTAGGAGGGCAAAGAAGTGGTGATCCCGACCCCCGAAGAGGACATCACCACCCATGTTGAAGGGTTTCTAAGTGTTTACACTTACCCTTTCACGCCGGGCCCCCTCGACCCTGTCGTCGTTGATTTTTGCCGTCAATACCAAATAACCCTAGGCCAAGTCCATCCTTCCTTTTGGCGAATTGTTATTCTGCTCCGATTCTTCGTGAGCAAAGTCGAGGGGATGTCTTTCACCCTCGACCACCTCATCAGGTTGTACAGCCCCCGCCTCTATCGAGGCGGGTTAATAAAACTCCAACGCCGGGCTACTAAAGTGCTGTTCTCGAGCATATAGGAGGACAAGGACTGAGACTGGATGGGCCGGTTCATTCGAGTGAGGATTTCCGACCTAATCCGGGCCAAGAAGATGTCATTTCTCGAGAAATGGAATATAAAGCGTAAGTACAATCCCACTGTTAGCTCCTATTTAGTGTTTTGCTCATTTGCTTCTTCTCATCGATATCCTTTTCCGTGATGTAGCGGTTGCTTGGATGCCCGGTGCAATTCCTAACCTCAAGAGCTGGGTTCGGGACCTGGACTCGACCTCTACGTATGCCAAGCGCTCATGGCGCGATTTATCAAAGGGCCGATGGGAGGCCAAAACTCATGGTAAGCTCCTTTTCCACGTCTTTGATGATTTTGTTAAAGCGTTTCTTACTTAATTTCCTTTCATGCATGCCTTGGCAAAGATGCTGTCATGAGGCCCTTATCTGGTGAGGAGGAGACTTTGATCCCGACACCGAAATTGGCGAAGGACAAAAGGAGGAAAAAGACCTCAACCTCTGAGGATCCAGAACCTAAGAAGAAGAAGGCCCGTAAGCCGAAGAAGAAACATCATCCTTCTGACCGAAGACTCTGTTCGGCGTCTAAGGAAGGAAGACGAAGAAGAGGAAGAAGATGACTCTGGGTTGGTGGCCCGAGTGGAAATGAGCACCGAGGCCCCAAAGGCCACCACTGAATCGGTGAAGGCTGCAGAGGCTCCGTCTCGAGATGAGGGGGTCTCGGGAAGAGACTTGGGTGAAGTCCCCGAGTCATCGAGGATTGAAGATGCCTCCCACCATAATGAGCCAGCGGTAGGTACGGCTGTAGGGGCTGGTCTCGAGGCCCCTCGAGATGGAGAGAATGCCCCAAGTGATCCACCTGGGGCAATAGAAATTGGATGCTCGCCTCATTTTTCGAGGAGATGATTCAAGAGGCTCGGGCCTTGAAGACCCTCTCCATCGAAGGAGCCCACGGAAGGGAGGATCCCTTCCGTGATTACTTTATTGGGGTCGAAGATGCTACCGACCTGAGCGACTTGGAGGTCTCGAGGAAGGACTCGGGCGAGGCATCGAGCCTTTTCAACGAAGCACAGCAAGCTCTGAATCGGGTAAGCCTTAACTCCGCTTGTTGGTATTGCCCTTGTGTTCATTTTTCTCTTCATGTTTAACTTCTTTTCTTCTTTATGTGTAGGCCTCAGCGCTTCATCGGGAAGTATTTTCTCGCTCTCGAGCTGAGCTGAGTCAGTGTGAGGCCAACCTCTGAGGGCTCACGGAGGAGAGAAATTCCCATAGACTTCTCTGTGGGAAAAAGAATAGGAGACCAAGGACATCCGAGCCGAGTTGGCCAGGGCTCACCAAGATCAGACCGACCTGATCGAGTAGGTAATAAAAATCTTAAAAGCTCATGGGCTCGATTCGGTAATGGTGGCTAACATTTCAATCTCACAACTGCAGCAGAAGGTCGAGAGGATCGAGCAGCTCCGCGAGGAAGTCAATATGATGCAGGCAGAGACCTTGGGGTGGAAAGAAGGTATGTACCGCTTTGCTGTAGAAAAAGAGACTGCTTTATCCCAATTATCATCGGCCGAAAGTCAACTTCGAGGCATAAAGGAGAAAAGCTCAATTCAGGCAAAGAAAATAGAGGAGCTCGAGGCTTGGTTGGCTTTCGAACTTGCAAAGGCCAAGTCTGAAGCCAAAAAGGCAAAGACCGAGGCAGAGGCGATCGTGGCCGTCTACCGAACCGATGCTGAAGCCGCTCAAGTCCAAGTGAGAGAGGCAGCCGAGACCGCTCAAACTCAAGCACATTGGATTGCTGAACTCGCCAAATGCCAATCTCGGAGGGAAACCCTCGAGGAGATCCACGCTCGAGGTTTCGATCTTACTGACGAGATAATAAAGGCTAGAGAGCTTGAAGTTGATGCTGGAGCGCTAGCCTCCTCCTCCGACGATGATGATGCCGAGAGCAAGAGCGGGTCCGAGAGAGGGGAGGACCTCGATGGAGAAGAAGCTGCCCGTGGAGAAAATTAGGAACCTTAGAATTTTTCACTTTTGATTTTTTGTGTAGGATCCTGATCGGACCTTGTAAATATTCTTATATATATAAAGATCTCTTTCCTTTCCGATTTTTCTTTATTTCATTTTCTGCCTGGTGAAAATTTTGTTTCATTCATGCCTTATGAAAATTTTGTTCATAAGTTCGAGGCTTAGGCAATTTGATCGAAGTCGGACTAGTGTAATTTTTATAATCTAATGAGTACTTGCTCGAACTCGGAGTAGGGTGACCCTTAGGTTTTAATTGAGTGAGGATAATTTCTCGAACTCAAAAATAAAATGGCCATTTAGGCTCTTGAATTAGGCCGATACTGCCATAGTAAAAAGAATGGCTTTCTCCCCCTTTTCGGCTTGAAAAGTTTATTATTTGATCATATAAAATCTGTTGTGCCTTAGCATGAAATAAGGGATTTGCTCGAGAGTTCGAACGATTCCGTACCCATTAGGGTTTTCAAGGGTTGATATTATCAAGACCCTTTGTTTCGTAATGCCTTAGCATAAAATAATATCGACCCTTGAAAGCCCTAATATCAATCCTTTATTTCGTAATGCCTTAACATAAAATAAAGAATTCGTTCGAGAGTTCGAACGACTATTAGGGTTTTTGAGGGTCGATATTATCGAGTCCTTAGTAATTCAGCTAAGGGTAGCCTTTTTAACTGGTTTATGAAAATATTCGAAGGCCTGTTTTATAACGGAAATCGGACGTCTCTGAACCGTGTTAATTTGGCCGTTGCCTTTAGCTTGGGACTCGTCTTTGGGGATTGTTACCCTGTTATACTTCGAACTTGTTCGAAGTATCTGTCCCCGAGTGGGGTAGCCGTGGCCTATAAAATCGAGGGTTGCCTTTTTAAGGTCTTACGATCTCAAGGTTTAGTAATTCGATCATGTCGATTTTTCTGATGGTGGTCCCCGAGTGCGGGGTCAAATGTTCGAACTTTAGTTGTGACTAGCCCTTAAGCCAGTTTCCACAATAGATCACAAACACGACATTGTAAAGTAAATATTTCTCGAAGGCATGAAATATCTGGGAAGGAAAAATACTTTTTTCAATAGATTAACATGCGTATATGTTTGCCATTAGGGCTCGAATAATCTACATGGGCATGGTTCGTTCAACTATTTGACCCTTACAAAATTTACCTATTGAGACCTTGTCGGCACAAAGCATTTTCCTTGTAACTATCCAAGGGTGATGCCCCCAGTATTCGAGGTTGATTGTAAAGGAGCTTCAGATACTGTTGAATTGCTCTAAGTTAGAACGAACAATGGTTGCCTCATTAAAAACCTCGCCGGAAAAACCCGTTTGAGACAAAAATCGGTCTAAGGGAAAAAGAGTGCAACGCGTGCTTTCAGACCTAAGGACGTTGTGTTTGAAGAAACTTTTGATGTATTCGATTAAACACCTCCAAATGGTTAGTATAAAATATAAACGAAAGTTGAGAAGGTCGTACCTTAGCAGTAATATCGTTTGAGGAGTGATATGTTTTAATTGTTTGGTAATTATTCGCCGTTCATCGTGCCAAGTTTGTAGGATCCCTTTCCGATGATATCGAGGACCTGATACGGTCCTTCCCAGCTCGGGCCAAGTTTTCCTTTATTTGGTTCTTGAGTATTGAGGGTGACCTTCCTCAGAAGCAAGTCTCCGATTTTAAAGTGTCGAAGAATGGCTCTTCGATTGTAGTACCTTTCGATCCGTTGTTTCTGTGCGGCCATTCGAACGAGAGCGGCTTTTCGCTTTTCATCTAGCAATTCGAGGCTTGTATTCATAACCTCGTGATTTGACTCTTCCGTTGCATATCGAAAGCTGATGCTGGGTTCCCCGACTTTAACCGGGATCAGAGCTTCGGCGCCATATAATAAAAAGAATGGAGTTGCCCCCATACTGGATTTTGGTGTTGTTCAATATACCCAAAGGACTTCGGGCAATATTTCTCTCCATTTTCCCTTAGCGTCATTCAATCTTTTCTTTAGATTTTGAATGATGGTCTTGTTTGTCGATTCGGCCTGTCCGTTCCCACTAGGATGATATGGTATTGACATGATCCTTTTTATTTTGTGATCTTCGAGAAACTTTGTCACTTTGCTGCCGACTAATTGCTTTCTATTGTCGCATATGATCTCGACAGGCATCCCAAATTGGCATATAATGTGGTCCCAGATGAAATCTATGACTTCTTTCTCTCTAATTTTCTCGAAAGCCTATGCTTCAACCCACTTAGAAAAATAGTCAGTCATAAACAAAATAAATTTAGCTTTACCTGGGGCTGATGGTAGAGGGCCGATGATATCCATTCCCCATTTCATGATTGGCCATGGGAATAAGACTGAGTGGAGTTGCTCTCCGGGTTGGTGAATCATCGGCGCATACCTTTGACAATTGTCGCACTTTCGAACAAACTTTTTTGTATCCTTTTTCATATCGGCCAAATAGTATCCTGCTTTGATGACTTTGTGAACCAATGATTCGGCACTGGAATGATTTCCGCAGGTGCCCTCGTGGATTTCTCGTAGGACGTATTCGGTATCTCATGGTCCTAAACATATTGCCAATGGTCCATCGAACATCCTTATAGCGTGTTCCATCTTCGGCCAATGTGAATCGTGCGGCCTTCGTACGTAGAGTCCTCGATTTCTTAGGGTCCGATGGAAGCTTCCCGTTCTTTAGGTACTCGATGTATTTGTTCCTCCAATCCCAGGTCAGACTTGTGGAGTTGATTTCGGCGTGGCCTTCTTTGATTACTGACCTTGAAAGTTGTACGACAGTCCCCGAGCTAATCGCGTAGTCTTCAACTGTTGACCCCAAATTTGCAAGGGCATCGGCCTCGCTGTTTTGTTCTCAAGGTACATGTTGTAGGGTCTATTCTTTAAACCGATGTAAAGTCACCTTTAATTTGTCCAAGTACCTCTGCATTCGATCTTCTCGAACCTCGAAGGTTCTGGTGACTTGGTTTACCACAAGCAGGGAGTCACATTTGGCCTCGACGACCTCTGCTCCCAAACCTTTAGCTATCTCGAGACTTGCAATCATGGCCTCATACTCGGCCTCATTGTTAGTTAACTTGGAAGTTTTGATAGCTTGTATAATTGTATTACCCGTGGGCGGCTTTAAAACGATGCCTAGCCCGGACCCTTTCACGTTCGAAGCGCCATATGTGAAGAGGGTCCACACCCCCGATGATGTACCCGACTTTAATAATAGTTCCTTTTCGACCTCAGGTACGAAGGTTGGCGTAAAGTCGGCCACAAAGTCCGCTAAGATTTGAGACTTGATGGCCATTCGGGGTCAATACTCGATATCATACACACTAATCTCGACGGCCTATTTGGCAAACCGGTCCGAAAGTTCGGGCTTAGTAGGCATCGAGAAAACTAAGGATCTCGTGGCCGGCCGTGGCATCGATCATGCGATCAATATTCGGCAGAGAAAAAGAGTCTTTAGGACATGCTTTGTTTAAATCTTTATAGTCTACGCACATTCTAAGTTTATTTCCCTTTTTCGGGACTACGACTACGTTTTCTAACCATTCGGAATATTTTACTTCCCGAATGGATCCTATTTTGAGAAATTTGGTTACCTCGTCCTTGATAAATGTATGTTTTACCTCGGACTGAGGCCTTCTCTTTTGTTTTACCGGGCGGAACTCCAGGTCCAAGCTCAGTTGATGTGTAGTGATCTCCGACGAGATTCCTGTCATATCTAGGTGGGACCAAGCAAATCAATCCATATTATTGACAAGAAATTTAATGAGTTTTTCCCTGAGTTCGGGGTTTAACCCCGTACCCAAGTATACCTTTCGATCGGGTAGATACTCGATCAATATGACTTGCTCCTGCTCTTCGACTATCGATTTGGTGGCATCGGAATCCTCGGGGATTATGAAGGATCGAGGGGTCCAGTATTCATCGCCCTCGTCCGTTTCCTGCTTCTCCGACTGAGTCGAGGCTGGTGGCTGTGATTGCTATTTAGCTTCCTGTTCTCCTTTGGACTCCAACCCCTTTGTTGACGAAAGTGCCGATACCAGTATTAATTTGTCGACTGCGAACATCTCTTTGGCAGCATGATGTTCCCCATACACTGTTTCTACTCCCTCTGGTGTTGGGAAGTTTAGCATTTGGTGAAGGGTTGAGGGGACCGCCCTCATGTTGCGAACCCAGGGTCTTCCGAGCAGTGCGTTCTATCTCATATCGCCCTTGATCACATGGAACTTTGATCTTGAATAGTTCCGGCTATATTTACTGGTAGGATGATTTCACCTTTAGTTTTTTCACTCGCCATGTTGAAGCCATTGAGAATTCGAGCTGCGGGTATGATCTGGTCTTCCAGGCCGAGCTGATCTACGACCCTCGATCGAATAATATTGGCCGAGCTTCCTGGATAAATTAAAACACGTTTAATCTGAATTTTATTCATAAAGATAGAGATTACCAAAGTATCATTAAGGGGCTGTGAGATCCGTTTTGCTTCCTCATCATTGAATGATAAAGTGCCTTCTGGCACATAGTCACGTGTTCATTTTTCCCTGGTGATTGATACTTTAGTGCATTTGAACACGGGCCCTTGTGGAATATCGACCCCACCAACGATCATGTGAATTACGTGCTGAGGTTCTTCCTGCTCGTTTTTCCTATTTGCATCTATATGTCTGAAATGGTTTTTAGCTCGGTCGCTCAAGAATTCGCGAAGGTGGCCCTCGTTGAATAGACGGGTCACCTCTTCCCTTAGTTGCCTGCAGTCTTTGGTTTTATGATCATGTGTACCATGGTATTTGCATATTTGATTGGGGTTTATTTGGGATGGATCAGTTTGTAGGGGTCTGGGCCATCTAGTATCTTTAATTCTCCCAATGGCTCACACAATACCTGATGCGTCGATGCTGAAGTTGTATTCCGATAGTCGTGGTGATTCTATGGGGACCGACATGTTTATCGAAGCCACGTTTGCTCATGAGCCCTCGAGAGCTCTGTCCTCGATCGTTCCTTCGATCATTTCGGATGGGTTTGCTTCTTGGGCCGTTGTTCCTACGATCTGCATTGTATGGTTGATACCGATCTCTATTCGACCGGGGTTCTCTATCGATATCCCTTTGAGTTCTGCCGACGGGCCTATTTGGATAAACGGAACCGGAAGGGGTCCCCAATTGATCATCCTCGACCATGATCTTTGACTGGTACCAATTATGTACATCGGCCCAGGTTACCGCTGGATATTCAATTAAATTCTACTTTAGTTGTCGTGATGCCACCGAACTTCGTTCGTTCAAACCCTGAGTAAAGGCTTGATCAACCCAATTGTCTATGAATGGTGGTAGTTCCATGCGTTCCATCTGGAACCGAGATACGAATTCCCTCAGCATTTCGTTGTCTTTTTGTTTTACCTTGAAGAGGTTCGACTTCCTAGTTGCAACCTTTATTGCTCCGGCATGTGCCTTTACGAAGGAGTCTGCAAGCATGTCGGAGGAATCGATAGAATTAGGCAGCAAATTGTGGTACCATATTATAACTCCTTTCGACAAGGTTTCTCCAAATTTCTTCAGTAAAACAGATTCAATCTCATCATCTTCCAAGTCATTCCCTTTTATTGCGCACGTATAAGAAGTGACATGCTCATTAGGGTCGGTGGTCCTATTATACTTAGGAATTTCTGGTATTCGAAATTTTTTCGGAACGGGTTTCGGTGCCGCACTTGGAGGAAAAGGCTTCTGTACGAATTTCTTTGAATCCATACCTTTTAGAATCGGCGGTGCCCCCGGTATTTGGTCAACCCGGGAGTTGTATGTCTCTATTTTCTTGTCATTTGCCTCGATTTTCTTTTCTCCTAATTCAATCCATTTAGTGAGCTCCTCGGGCATTTTCATAATGGCGGGGTCAGTCCCCGATTCGTTGGCGTTCGACCTTTCCGGCACAGGCTCGGTCCTGTGGATGACTTCTGGTTCGATCCTACTCGGTGTTCGGTGCTGATTTTGTAGTTGTGCTATAGCGGCTTGTTGAGCCTGTAACATTTCGAATATCAATTGGAGGCTAACTCCACCGTCTTCTCCGCCCTACGTACCTCGACCACTTGATCGAACTTCCCTGCGTACGCTACCTTCGGGATAAACGCCCAAATTTGCATTTAGGGCGACATGTGAACTGACATCGACAGGATTTGCAATTGGTGCTTCCTCGAGGTCAGCCTGAGGCACCTCGATTCCTGGAGCGGCTATATTGTCATTTTTCCCGTGAAATCCGAGGCCGTTGTCACCATGTATAGGTGTTACTTGTGAGTTTGATATGTTTATCCTGAAAATAAAGATTCTTACGAGAACAAGTGTAAAGCAGTATGTGTTATCAAAATTAGTATTAATCAATCACTATTATCCTTAGCCCCACGGTGGGCGCCAAACTGTTTACTCTTAAAATTGGATAACAATTAAACTTATAATGAGGTTCTAAGGATACGTGATTTCACTTAATACCAATAGATACATATAAAGATTAATGACAGAAATGAACTATAAAGTAAAGCGAACCAGTGTTGAAACGGAATTTGACCCTCGAGCTAGGATGCCTGATACCAAAACAGTTAAGAATAAAGCAAGCTGATGAACAAGAGAGTATAAGCTAAAGAGAGAGCATTATATTGGCTTTTTTATGCGAGAACAATGTGTCTTACAAATGGTTAACCTCTCTTTAAATGGTAGAGGAATTCTACTTATGGTATAATTCTAATTACAGAAGAAAATCCCATGATTAGCTAATTAACCGTTTCTGATTTGATCCGTTTCGAGATTTACGCCATGATCCTCGACCAGTCACCGAGGTTTACGCCGTGATCCTCGACCAGTCAAAGATATTTTGCCTTTCTGTTATTGTGCTATCTTCGATCTTGCTCGATGTCTGTCTCGTTTGGCTTCGATCGCTACTAGCCTCGATCTCGACAGGTACCTTGGTTCTGAACTTGGTACCTAGTCCTCGTGATTTAGTCTGTTCCGTTACGAGGCCGTCCTTCGATGCAATTCTCCCGGTCTCGATTAAATAGTAAAATCGGGTGGTCCCGATTTGAACAGTATACATTTATATTGTCCAAAATAGAGTGTCTCTGCACTTTCTAGCAGCTAGCAATACAAGTAGACATACGAATTCAAGACGTTGCATTAAGACATACGCTTTTATGCTACTTTACAAGTTTCCTTTTTTAATTACAGTCATTTGTCAGAGAGAATTACGAAGTTATTCAATTATAGATCAAGCAATGAATACATATCAATGATAAGTACAAAGTTAGTCACATTAAGAGAAAAAGCGATTAGTACACGTTACCTACATCCAAATAGAGCTGAACCCGTGACCCTAATTTTTCTGAAAAGATTCACTGCAAATACTATTCATCATTATCTATAAAGATTAACAACGTTAATTTGTTATAAACCAAAAATAAAAACACATCAAATTGGTGAGCTTTACGGGAATCCACCAATGCCGTGCAGAGAATCTCCCACCTGCTCCTTTTGGCAACATTGAGCAAAATGTTACTTTCATCTATTAAAAACACATATAACGAATCAAGCAAAAACAAGTATAAAATTAATCGAAGTCTTAAAATATAAATAATTGGTTGTTTTGACGTTTTAAAGGAAATGGTACACTACATCATTTAGATTGACAAAATTTCCTAGATAAATTGAAATTTTGGATTTAGTATATATTGAATTAACAATTTAAGTTATGTACTCAGTCGTCAAATGTTGTTTCATAAAATTGGAAAAGAGTCTTTATTACTATTACATACTCCCTCCCTCTCAAATTATCTGTCATATTGCTCTTTTACACCGCCCTTAAGAAACATTAATTAGAATAGATTTTTGGCTATTTTAACCTTATTTATGTCTTATAAGATATAATCTATCTTCGTTGAATATCTATTCTATTTATAAGTCATCCTCATCTTCAAAAACAATTACTACTAAGGGTAAAATAGAAAAAAATAATTAATTTTGTCTTGAACTTCTAAAATGACAAACAATTTGGAGTAACTTTCATGGGTGGTCATTCAACTTTGTGTTTATTACCCAAAAGTCATTTTTCTTTCTTTTATTACGTAAAGTTCATTCAACTTTGTGTTCGTTATCCAAAAGTCACTTTTCTTTCTTTTGTTGCACGAAAATTATTTTACTATGCTCTAGTTATCACAATAATCACTTTGACCAGATTTTACAAACCTTTCACCTGAAAAAGTCTATTATGCCCTTGACATTATAAATCCTTTCATTTATGTAATACCTTCTATATTATATGATATATAATATACTTTTACCCAGCTATTTTACTTAAAATTAAAATAACTTAATATTATTTTATTTATTATTTTTATAATATATTCGTACATTTAATTTGTTCTTAATATTAATTTTTAAGATATATAAGTAGCATTATTAAATTTGTCAATAACATTACCGTGAACAAATCTCAAGTCCATGTTCTTAATCATGCTTAATAAAATATATTTAATAAAAATTAAAAAATCAAAGCTCATTGATTTATCAGCCAAGCCATACTCATTAATTTAATAAATAAAATACCTACATTTAGCAAAATGACACATCAGATTAATACTTTTAAATAAATAATATTAACAGATAAAGCTTTAAAAAATTTAATATTAAACACAAATATCTTTGAAACTTCTTTTAAAATTTTTATTGACTATAAAAAACTATTATTTGTTAAACAAATATATTTTTTATTATTTTAAATAAATATTAAAAAATAAATATTTTTTGATCATTTTTATATTTAAAATATGTTCATGTTTGAATATGATTAAACAAATTGAGTGCCATGAAAAGATTAAATGCATGGATATATTATAAAAATAATAAATAAAATAATTTGAATTTATTTTATTTTTAAGTAAAATATCTATGTAAAAATATATTATATATTATATAATATAGAAGATATTACATAAATGAAAGGATTTATAATATCAAGGATATAATAGACTTTTCAATAAAAGTATTATAAAATTTGGCCAAGGTGACTTTTGTGATAAATAGAGTAAAGTAGAATAATTTTTGTGTAACAAAAGAAAGAAAAGTGAATTTTAGGTAATGAACACAAAGTTGAATGATTTTTACGTAACAAAAAAAAGAAAAATGACTTTTGCGTAATGGATACAAAGTTAAATGACTACCATGAAATTTTGGTTATGACCAACTAGGAATAATTTTGTTTAGCATTCTGAACCATTTAGGGAAAAATAACTTTCTATAAAAAGTGTACCAGTTATTTATGATCAATAATAACCTACCCTTGAAATGGTTAAGTTATAATGCTAAATCTTTTGGGAAAATAACTACACCTACCTAATTTATTGTTATAAAATTTCTTATTTTAGTTCCTCATATTAATAATGTTTTTGTTTAAATAAATTGACACGAGTGTAAAGAAATTTATCAATTTTCTTTTTTGAATTGCCAACTCACTTTTACTGTATACAGTTAGTTACTACAGATATTATATTAGCAAAACAAATTCGTGTACATGATTATTCCTATAAGTTGAAAAGATGCAACTGTGACAGCTGGTTGTAGCATGTAAGATTTCTTTACATCTCCAATCGTCTATAAAACACACACACACACACACCATTCTAACCAACTTCCAAAACTTCGCTCTCTTTTTCCACTTTAAATTCTTCACTTCACAGCTCCAGCTGCTGCCACCGTCCACGGCTGCAGCCACCAACCCACCACTATGACTTCCTCTAAGAACGAAGTCAACCAACCATTTCTTGAAAACAACGGGGTATCAGCTTTATCACCCCAGTTATCTACAGAGCAAAATCTTGAATCCAACAGTGAGCTAGAGACAGTACTCTTGGACACTTCATTACCTCTATGGAGTCGCCTCCGACTTGCCACGTGGATCGAAACGAAACTCCTTTTCTTCCTTGCTGCTCCTGCTGTAATGGTTTACATGATTAATTACCTCATGTCCATGTCTACGCAAATCTTCTCTGGCCACCTTGGTAATCTTGAACTTGCAGCTGCTTCTCTGGGTAACACTGGCATTCAAATCTTTGCCTATGGCCTCTTGGTATGATCCATAATATTTCTTGTCTATGGTTTTGTTTTCTAACGTTCTCGACAGATCCATGATTCAAACTCTGTGGGCTCCGCCTTTAAAGTTTTTATCATTAACTCATTATTATTATTTTTTAAATTATGAGTTCATATATATAAGGAAGTATTGCCGTAACTGGTAAAGTTGCTGTCATGTGACCAAGAACGGGTTCGAGCCGTGTAAACAGTCTCTTGCAGAAATGTAGGGTAAGGCTGCGTACAATAGACCCTTATGGTCTGAGTCGTCCCCGGATCCCGCGCATAGCGAGAGCTTAGTGCATCGGCTTGCCCTTTTTTTTTTTAGGAGTTCATATATGCTATTTGTTGAAATTTTAGTAGACTTTTATGCATCCTGTCATTTTTACCTTATTAGTCCTATATGGGCTATGTATAGTTAGTATTTGTACTGTATTTAAAGATTTAATTTTGTTTGTTATTGTTTGAACAGTTGGGGATGGGAAGTGCAGTTGAAACACTATGTGGTCAGGCATATGGAGCGAGAAAATACGATATGCTAGGAGTATATCTTCAAAGATCAACAATTCTTCTCACTCTAACAGGGGTGTTACTAACTTTAGTCTACATTTTCTGCAAGCCAATTTTAATATTTCTAGGCGAATCACCAGAAATTGCATCAGCAGCAGCCTTATTTGTATATGGTTTAATACCACAAATTTTTGCCTACGCTGTGAATTTCCCAATTCAGAAATTCCTTCAAGCGCAGAGCATTGTGATACCAAGTGCCTACATTTCTGCTGCGACTTTGGTGTTGCATTTAGTGATGAGTTGGGTTGCAGTTTACAAGATTGGTCTCGGGTTATTAGGGGCGTCATTAGTATTGAGTTTGTCGTGGTGGATCATAGTGATAGCTCAATTTGTATACATTTTGAAGAGTGAGAAATGTAAGCAAACGTGGAATGGGTTCAGTTTGAAGGCATTTTCTGGGTTGTACGGATTCTTCAAGTTATCAGCAGCTTCAGCGGTGATGCTATGCTTAGAGACGTGGTATTTTCAGGTTCTTGTTCTTCTAGCTGGCCTTCTTGAAAATCCAGAATTGGCTTTGGATTCGCTTTCTATTTGGTAAGACAAATATCTCCTAATTAATAATATTCCCACATCCCCCTCTATATCTCGTTCTTGAGCATTAATTGTTCTGCTATAATGACTATTTGAGTGTGGACAAAGGTCTTTGGTTTTTCTGTCATTGATTTAAATTTAATTGGAGGGTTTTGGTTCTTGACCAAGCTTCTTTTGGTCATTTTTTTTTTTTATCAAACTTTTAAAAGAAAAAAAATTATTTTTGAGTAGAATAGAAAAAATAACCAAAAGTATATTTTTTGAAAAAAGTGTTTTTTTTAAAAAAAACACTTAAAAATACTTTTAAAAGGTTGGCTTAATTAGTCAATTCAAGCTGTTTTTCTTAAAAAAGTACTTTTAATTTAGGATTCTTTGCCAAACATTATTAGACCCCGCCATAAGCCAAAATTTCTTGCTGTAACAACAAAAAATAGTTAAACATTGATTTGATCTAACTTTTGTATGGAAAGCTGTGCTCTGGTCAGTCGACTTTCTTTGCTTTATTTTAGTTTTGCTTTTATTATCCTAATGGACAAACATATGAGATCTGCGTCTATGTTGTAATAGACAAAAATGGCTGACATTCTGTGTTGTAGTAATAAAGAAAGACGGCTGACACTTGTGACGGTATTTCACTATATTCTAGTGATACAGAAAATTGGTGTCAGTTTATCTATATTTTAATGGATAAAAATGGCTAATGTATTGCAGTTTATCTATATTCTAATAGTGAAGAAAGGCCTACACATTGGCAGTCTATATTTACTGTCCGTTTGGACATAAGATTTTTTTTATTTTTTTCGATTTTTTTTTATTTTTTTCGAAATTAGTATTTAACCATAAATTTTTTAATTTTTACTTGAAAATTAAAAAAATTCAAAAATTTAAAAAATTCCAAAAAATTATTTGTCAAAATTTCCACTCAAATCACTCACAAAATTTCAAAAACAATCCAAAACTATATTCATGTCCAAACACAACTTTAATTTTCAAATATTATTTTTAATTAAAAATTTCTTCTTCTTTTTTTTTGGAAACGCCCACTTAATATAATAGGGAGCAATGGTTGATACAGTAACTGCTTTCCATGCTATGGAAAAACTCAAAACTTATTTAGCTAATTTCAATCTTTCTTTCCTCTCTGTAAATCCTCACTACTGGAGTAAACAAGAAAAACAAAATTATCATTGTGGCCAAAACTTGGAGTAAATCGTAGCTTATGAGATGAAAACGGGACTAATTGCCACAACTACAAAGTTGATATACTCCACATTTTGAGCCCACAAAAGCCAAAAACATGCCTTTTTAAAAGACCTGTACTACCCAGAACTCTGTCGGCTGCAGCATAATGTAATAAAAAGCAGCCCCATGTCACTGCAATCTTTGTCGTATTGTTAAAACTTAAAATAGCGCACACCTTTTTGGACTTTGCTTATTCAATTGAAAATTTCTAGGTTTATTTACCGTGTCTCTTTCTTGTCACATTTGATTTAACCAAGTCTGAACTTTAGATGCATGGATGATTTGATCGCAATTTATATTGGCTTTTGTACATTATTTCATCCGTTCCAATTTAAATGAGGTAGTTTGATTCGATACGGAATTTAAAAAAAAAAAATTTAAAACTTGTAATCTTAAAGCTTAAGGAATAAAAGTTTTATGGGGGCATGATATTTTTGTGATTATAAAAATTTCTCATTAAGAGTAAAATAGGTAAAATGAAGAGTTTAAAGTTGAATTATTTCTAAATTTAGAAATGTGTCATTTATTTTGGAACAGACTAAAAAAGAAAGTAGCTCATCTAATTTGAAACGGATTGAGTAGTAGTTAAATATCCAAATTTTAATTTTAAAATATAGACTACCTTATATTCTATTCAGCTTTACAACAATAACAACAACCCAGTATAATTCCACTAGTGGGGTCTGGGGAGGGTAGTGTGTACGCAGACCTTACCCCTACCCTGAGGTAGAGAGGCTGTTTCCAAATGACCCTCGGCATCCTTCCCTCCAAGAACTCTCCACCTTGCTCTTGGGGTGACTCGAACTCACAACCTCTTGGTTGGAAGTGGAGGGTGCTTACCATCAGAGCAACCCACTTTATCGAACTAGTTCTATTCAGCTTTAGAACTAGTTAAATTGACCCTCAATGAACAAATAAGTTAAAAATAAATTGGTAAAAGTGAAGTATATATTTGGAGAGTCAACATACAGGAGTAATAAGATCTAAGATTTTCAAAATATATGATATATTGTACTTCTATGATTTATAAGTTTAATAATTCTAATCTTAAAAAGTTGATGAACTATATGAAAACCATAGAAGAAATTAAAGATAGTTTGACTATCATAAATCATACACATTTAGACATGAATATTTTGATTAAAAGACGTAAAAGTTCTAAAAGTCTACCTATTTCAAACTTATTTGGTCATTAGCACCATGAGTCTGGAAGTAATGGCACTTATATTTGCTGTTGTTAGAGAAATTCACTTTCGTGACTATTTTCAATTAGCTAACCTTATTGTGTTTTTCCTTTATTTTGGTGGAAAACAACAAAAGCATGACAATTTCTGGTTGGGTTTTCATGATATCAGTTGGACTCAATGCAGCAGCAAGGTCGGTCAGTTTTAGTTTTCAATCATTTAAAGTCTAGAAATATGCTAGTAAAACCATAGTTAATTGACATATTTAAAATGTTAAATGATGGTGAACAGTGTGAGAGTGAGCAATGAATTAGGAGCAGGGCATCCAAAATCAGCAGCATTTTCTGTTATTGTGGTCACAGTATGCGCTTGTATCATCTCTGTGATTGCTGCAATTACTATTCTTGCATTTCGTCACGTCATTAGCTATGCTTTCACTGGAGGTGAAGTTGTGGCTGAAGCTGTCTCAGATCTCTGTCCTCTGCTTGCTCTCACCCTTTTACTTAATGGAATTCAGCCTGTCTTATCTGGTAATTAAAAGAGTTTAATTAACCTTCTTACTCTGTAATTTCTTGAATATTAGATTCAGATTACTTGTTTTACAACGTGATTTGACATTATTTTTTTTCTGGGGTACACATATTAGATTAAAGTTTATGTATTTGTAAATGTAATATAGGTGTGGCTGTTGGCTGTGGATGGCAAACTTTTGTGGCCTATGTTAACGTCGGCTGCTATTATATTGTGGGAGTCCCATTGGGTTCTCTTCTCGGATTACAACCTCTTGGTTGGAAGTGGGGGTTGCTTACCATCAGAGCAACCCCTCTTGTCATAAATTTGCTAGTCCATTCTAATAATGATATTTTTATTTGTGTATACAGGGTATCTGGTCAGGAATGATGGGCGGTACACTTATGCAAACAGTGATTTTGGTATGGGTCACCTTTCGAACTGATTGGAACAAAGAGGTAAACCTCTCTTACCTTTTTCTTTTTTCTTTTTCCTTGTGGCGTTTTGTAATCGTATTATCTCGTTAGAAGCAGATTCCATAGTCAGTATTTAGTCAAAAGTTTTCTGCTTTCTTGTATTTTTGTGTACGTCCACACTCTTAGATAATGTTTGTATAATGCTAGACAAATTTTTGTGGAGCTGTTTATCCTGCATTACATTTCCCAAATGCGTTTTATCAGTGAAAATGCAACTTCATTTGTTTTTCATGTAGAGAAGTCTTTATAGATAGAGAATAATTTGTATTATGAGGACAGCTTGAATCTGACACCAATTTTGGAAACTTCTAACTTTATGGGCAGTCATTAGCGGTGAATAAAAAGAATGGTAGTTTTATAGCAACAATAAAAATTGTCTGATCTATACATCACGATACGGACGGAACTAGGGTGGCAGAAGGGGTTCATCCGAATCTCTTTCGTCAAAAAATTACAATGTATATATAAGATTAAAATTATTTTTTATGCATAGATAGTAGATGTTGTTATCCCTTGGCTTGTTCGTACGTTTGCTTTTTAATATTCCGAATCCCCATTGTAAAATTTTTGGCTCCGCCATTTGATTACGAGTTCGAGTCGTGAAATTAACCACAGATGTTTGCATCAGTATAGACCGCCTACATCACACCCCTTGGGTGCGGCCCTTTCCCGATCCTGCGTGAATACGGAATGCCTCGTATACTGAGCTGCCCATTACCAAGAACTTGAGTAAGGGGTATCTGGTAAATAGTAATGGCAAGAAAGCAAATATCATTAGAAAGTATAGAACATAAGCATTCTTTTCCTTGAACTAATTAAATGTGAGTACATTTCATCAATTGCAGGTTGAAGCAGCTCAAGGGAGGTTGAATAAGTGGGAAGACAATAAAGGACCAGTTCCAAAGGAGTAGGAGAAGCTTTAATGTAAGGTTACATTTGCAAAAAAGTGACCAAATAGGAGACATATTTTTTCGATGATTATCATGTTTTAAATTGGCCATGAGAAATTGTTAAATGGCGTAAGTCGTAGATGATAGTTATCTCTTCAAGAGAAAGGAAAACAAAACTCTTTCTCAACCTTCCCCGCCCTATCCCCATCCCCACCACTCCCCACACCCATATCCCACACCCACCCAACCCCTATCCCAACCCCACCTATGCACCCCACCTACTCACCCTATTCTCACCCTAAATAAAAATATTATTAATAATACTTTCTTTTCATGTTATAAATACTTTTTTTTTCATTTCAACAAATGAGTATTTCTTTTTCGTGGTATAAAAAACTATTTTTTTCATTTAAAAAAAAAATACTTTCTTTCATTTCAACATAAAAAGTATTTTCTTTTCATGATATAAAAAAAAGTATTTTTTTCGTTTCAACAAAATGAGTATTTTCTTTTCATTAAGTAGAAAAAATATTTTTTTTTTATTTCAATAAAATAAGTACTTTATTTTCATGTTGTAGAAAGAGTACTTTCTTTTTCAACCAAAAAAAGAGTATTTTTTTTTAGTTATGGAGCACAAATTTCAACGTTATTTTTGCGTAAAAAAGTAAAGCAGCACATTAGTTCCTTTGGGTTTGAGTGAATTTTTAGAAAAATAATTAAATTCTTAAAGAAAATAGAGTCCTGAAAACGTTGGATATTTGGGAGGGGGGAGCAAGGAAACATAGGGACTTGGGAGGGGGGGGGGGAGAGGGGGTGAAGAGAGTAGCATAAAAAATTATTTAAAAAAAAAATATTCTACTCTCTAACCAAACACTAAAAAATATTTTTCGAAATTTTTTTTTCACTAACTAACTAAAAAAGAAAAAATAAGTTATAAAACTACTCATTTTACATGAAAATATTTTCTAGAAAAATATTTTCCTTAATGCCAAACACACCCAAAATGTGGAGGCCTTTTCTTCTATAGGAAAATAGAAAAGGAATAGTTTTTAAGTTAGTTAAAATCCATCATCCTTGTCATCACACGACCAAATGGGTCATATTAACAAGCGAGCTAAAATATTCTTTAATTCATAACACTCCATATGAAGAAAGTCTTAATCTAAAGAAAAATGATTTTAAAAAAGACATAATTTTATGGATGATCACTCAACTTTTTATTTATCTCACTAAAGTTACTGAATTTTTTCTTATAATAATCAAACAACTCCTTCCTTAGTAGTAGATATAGACAAAATTGTGGGACATAAAGAAAGAAATATGGGCACAATTATGTCACAGCCTCGCAAATGGATGAACTGAAAAGTACTTCCTCTATTCCAGGTTGTTAGGCAAGCTCAATTTGATACAAAGTTTAATAAAGAATACCAAAAGTATTATTATACTAAACAATTTGTTTTTGTAGTTAAAGGAGCCAAACAAGTATAGTAATATGAGGAAGTAAAAATAAACTAACTTGTAAGTATCTAGAGACATCAATATTATTTGAATTAGATGAAAAAGGAAAGAATTATGCCAAACATTTTAAAACGAAAAGAATTCTCATTTTCAATTTTTTGTCAGCACCTATAATAAGTGGAAGACAAAAGGAAAGATCAAATGAAAATCGAATCTTGTACCTCATTAAGGAGAGGTATAAGTAGTTCTAATAATCTCCCTCTCAGTCCCCGAGCTAACATCCACTCTGACAGTAACTTGATCAAGTTCCTCGCGTGCATAAATTGGTAAATACCAAATTATCAAACTGAAATAGAAAATTTTGATATTTGGTATTTAGTATTTGGTATAAATTTCATTAACGTTTGGTATTTGAAAAAAATATACTAAATTACCAATACCATATCAAAATACTTACTAACTTACATTACACATATTTTAGATTACTAGTCTTAGGATACGCGCTTTGTACGTGTATTTATATTAAGGGGTACACAATTTTAAAAATAATGAATGTTAATCTCATTTAGCTAACTCAATGGAAAAAAACTTGCTCTACAAAAGTCCTTAAACGCCTTATGATTATTTTAGACTTATTTTCTTTTACCTAATACTGAAAACAAATAAATCACAAAAATATTTTCAAATAAAATAAATTAAAAAGTTAAATCGTTTGGTATTTTAGAGATTTGAAAATAATTACTAATGTTGCATTAATATTTTACCAAAATAATTCAATATAAAAAAATATAGGGAGCTATCATGTATTGAAATGAATGTGAAAAGAAACAAAAAATTAGTACCAATTCATCCATTTTAGAATGCATTTTATCTACTACTTTTTTATTATTATTGATTTAAGTTTATATTTTTACCAATTTGACTTTAATACTATAGTAACTATTTTGCTTTTTTTTTTTTTTATATCGTTAACTACCAATGCTCTTCTTATAAAAACAATTTTATGTAGCCTAGTAGTTTTTCAACTTGAAAAATATTTTTTACTTATATAATTAATTTGGAAAGAAATTGAATTGGATACTTTTGATTGCTAATTAGTTAATTAATTTAGACATTAATTATTTTCTCTCAACCTTAAAGGAAATAATTATTTTGTTGACTCAAATTCATATTAGCTCATCTAAGCTTTAAATATTTAAATTTAGCAATAATTTTATCCAAGCATTTATAACTTGGAAAGTTCCTTTTACCCTTTGAAGTTTTAATTAATATTAGTTTACCTAAAGTTAAATTTAGTTAGATATTTTTTATGATCTAATTTAAGTACCTAAATGTTTGAGTTTTTACATTATTCATGATTAACACATCTATCATTTTAGAACTTGCAAATTTCGTTAAGTTTTATATTATAATGCAAACACATATTTTAAATAATATTATTTTATTTTAAATTTTTTATTTTTAGCAAAATATCGTTCATCTTTTTTACTCTTTATAAATTAATTTCACATTTAGATATTTTCTAATATTTGTAACTTTAAAATTAAATTTAAAAATTATTAAATCTTTTCTTATTTTAATTAGGTAGAAATTCATAATATTTAGAATTTTAAAGTTCATTAAAATTTTACCTTATAAAATTATTTCTTTAAAGAAATAACTATAGATTTCGGTCCTATTTTCTTGTTGGAATCCATAACTTAACGTGAAAGGAACTTAAAAGTGAGGTGTTATTACTTGGCCTAATTTATAGAAAATTTTGAGGTAAAATCTTACTCAATCTCAAACTCTTAAATATTAGTAGGAGTTCTACATAGATCAAATAAGTAAAAATTTAATATTTTTTTATTTTATTTTAAAATTCTAAATATTAGAAAAATAATTAATTACAATCTTGTCCAATGTGAAAACTATTTTTAAGGGGCAAAAAAGGTGAACAACATTTTGCTAAGGGCTTTCGTAATTTTAATATAGTATAGATAACATAGATATACAAGGCCTTTTACTTCCTTTATTCTTAGTGAAATTCTCATGTTAGTGCTTGAAGAATCCCAAATGAATCAATATGGAGATGAGAAACTAAAATTAAATTTTAAATTATCTTTGAGTTTTTATTTTCTATAAAAGATCTAATCCAAGTCTGATCATTATCACTTGAGGAAGCTTTATTTTATTTTGCATTGCTCTTCAGATTCCTATATTGATTTCAGAGCTATGGTAGTCTATTTCAAAAGTTCATACATAATCGAGGATGTTGAGAAGACACATGGCAGATGAAATGAGGATATTGAGATACATGTATAGATATACCGAAAAAGACAAGATTAGGAACACAATTATTAGGGAAAAAGTAGGTGTTGAAGTGTTGCCTCGGTGGAGGACAAATTGCGGGAATCAAAGCTGTGATGACTCGGGCACGTGTAGAGGAGAGACATAAATATCCCGGATAGGAGATGTGAGAGGTTGCCCATATCGTGTATAAGGAAGGGTATGGGTAGGCCAAAGAAATACTGGAGTGAGGTTATTAGGCAGGACATATTATTGCTCCATCTTACCGAGGACATGACCCTCGATATGAAAGGGTGGAGATCGAGAAAGGTAGAAGGTTGACATGTACTCGTTAGTGCCTCTCAGTCTTACCAGTAGTACTAGTACTATTTTTGGTATTTTTTTTATTCCTCGTTCTTTAGTATTACATATTGTGCCATTTGCTTCTATTCCATTGTTGTTGCTACCATTTGTTACTTTATTTTCACTATTCTTTGAGCCGGATGTCTATCGAAAACAACCTTTCTACCTTCACAAGGTAGAGGTAAGGTCTACACATATACTACCCTTTTCATACCCCACATGTGAGATTACACTAGGTTTGTTATTGTTGTTGTTGTATACATAATCACACATGCTTTTCCTCTAAGGCTCTAACTCACTCTGTGGAAAATTGAAAGTTTTAGATGGCATTTTCTTTGATTTAATGTTAGTCCAAAATTTCTCCTTACATCTTAAACAAAAAAGAAAGATACGATTTTTTTAATCCATACCGATAAACTAAAATTACCAATCTAATAAACCCTAATTGAAAGGAAAAAAATTAAACTATACTGAATTTAATTAGATATGATATTAGTATAGCATTTTAGAAATGAGTGCCAAATTACGGAACCGAAATATAAAAAAATCATATCGACCTGACCGACAAAAACACCCCTAGTTCATGTGCATTGATCAACCGAGTTGGGTGGGCCTAGGAGCATTGAAGATTGGGTGAAATTCAAAAATAGCCAGATTTACAAGTGGTAATTGAAAAATAGCCATAATTTCAAAAGTAATTAAAATTTAGCCACTTTTCATGTAAAGATAAATCTAAATAAAAACACTATTCAAAATCCGAAAAATATTCCAGCATTATATGCTGAAGTTCGAATTTTTTACATGTGAAATTTCATAATATGCTGGAATTCCAGCATAATATGTTGGAAGTTCATACACAGGTGCTCCAATCTCCAGTATATCATGTTGGAATTTTTCGTGTGCTGGAAGTTCATACACACGTGCTCCAATCTCCAGTATATTATGCTGGAACTTTCCGTGTTGCAGCAAAATAGTGATTATTTTTTAATAACTTTGCAAACGCTGATTATTTTTCAATTAACAGTTCGAAAACTGGCTAGCCCGTGCTATTTTAACTTGAAGATCGAAGTATGGGCCTAGTAAGTATTGAGGTCGGCAAAGGCCCAGGCAAAAGGAAATAGTCCAATAAGGAGGGTAGGCTTTTGAGCCCAGAATTATGAAACTTCCTGATCACGATTCCTCAGTGCCACCAAAGACCACTCGCTATAGAATAGAGTAATTTTCACCGTTGCGTATTTACACACGTGTTAACTAATTTACAGCGAGTAAAAATACAAATCCTAAACGCTCGAGTAACCTTCTCACTCTGCAGACTGCAACTCGTTCACGTTTTTTCAGCATTCATCTTCCCGCCAAAAAGGACGAAGGAATTATTTTTTCGAATTGGCCTTCCTCTCCACTCCCTATAGGCTATAAATAACAACCCAGGACTTCCCCATCCCATTATTCACTCACACTTCTGATCACGTTCTCAGAGCTCTTCTGCTTTTTCCAATCTCTGATTTTGAAAGTTCAAACTATCTCCCATTCTCTGCAATTTCAACTAAGAGGAAACTATGAAGGGAACTAAGATTGCTTCCGTTGCTCACAAGAAGCTCGACACTGAGTATACTCTCCATTTCGTTTATTTTCAGTCTATTTCGTGTCTCGAAGCTTTTAATTTGAAGCATTTTGTTCTCTCTCTCTCTCTCTCTCTCTCTCTCTCTCATTTTTTTACGGTATGCTTTTGAACTGTGAGCCTCTCGTGTTTTAGTTTCTGAATCTGCTCTGCAATATTTGAAAACAGGACAATGAAGAAACGCAAGGCTGAAGCGGACTTGAAAAAGAAGGAGAAAGCAATCAAAACCGCTGGAGCTCCAAAGCGTCCTCCTACTGCATTCTTCATTTTTATGTGAGATTTTTTTGCTGTAGTTTTATACTCAGTATATATCTCCTTTCGCACTGAAGTTTCAACGTTTTTAGTAGCAATTTCACTTGTTTTTTATTTGTAACCTTCAGTTTGGTACTGAATTATGTTCTGTCATGATACTGAACTATGAAACAGGGCTGATTTTCGCAAGAGCTACAAGGAGAATTTTCCTGATAATAAATCTGTTGCTGTGGTAAGATGACTCTGTTTATTGCATTTTAGATTCAAATCAATGTTTCTGATGTTATTTCGTTCCTATTGCTCTACTAAGAGTGTGCTGTGTTGTTGCTTCAATTTTCTATTAAGAGTTCATTATAATTTCTATGCATCTTCAGTCATATATGTCTTCTATGAACAATTTTCTTACTCATTCGTATTTGTATTCATTTAAGGTCGGGAAAGCTGGCGGTGAGAAATGGAAGGCAATGTCTGAATCTGTAAGACCAGATTTCATGCACAAACTTGAGAGATAAATCTCAATATACATTACTGTTGTCTAATGATTTTCTCTGTGGTTATGGCAAATTTGCATCTAATTTTTTTTTTTTTTTTGGAGAAGATTTTGTGGTTCCTGATTATCTTTATTTATTGTCCTTAGGAGAAAGCTCCCTATGTGGGAAAAGCTGCTAAGCTGAAGGCTGAGTATGAGAAATCAAAGGAAGAGCATAACAACAAGGTTGTGTTACTCATATTCATTTAAAACAATATCTCTCTGTTTCTGTGATAGTTGATGCGAATGAGTATCCACTTGGTGTTGAACTAACTATATGACACTAACGGAGCAATTTTACTGTTGGTTCTCAATTGCTTAATTGTGGCAGACTGTTACTGGGGAAGCAGCAAAATCTGAGGATTCTGAGGTGCAAGATGATGCTGAGCAGCAAGCTAGCTCTTAGGTACCAGTGGATACCAGTCCTTTTTTAGTGTTCACTTATATAAATTGAATTCAATTTTTGTGATTCGACCTGTCTCCAATTTGTTTTTAAAACTGACATTTTCTTCCAAAATTTGTATGCAGAGTGCTACATAGTTCTTTTGCTCCAATGCTGATCTGGCAAGTGAAAGCTACTGGGAAATTCATATAGCTAATCAAGTGTTAATACATAGTTATAGCTAGTTATAACTCTAGTATTAGTATATTTCTTCCGTTGCAAGTCCTATTATCAGCTTATGCTCATGTTCACCATTTTGTACTGCAATGCAAAGCAGATTATGGATTGAGTATACTTTTGATTCTGGTTATTAAGAAAAAATTGCGTTTAGTACTTGATACATGCTCTGGTTTTAGTCCAATCTGTGATGTATACCGTTATTGCAATGCAGTAATTTCTTGTGAAGATCCTTTAGCAAATTATAGTCTTATTTGAGTTTTCATGCTATTTTGTAAATTCAGTGAAATGCTTAGTCGCTTGATTCTTATTTCTACCCATTAATTTAAGTCTACACGTGTTTGCAAAATTTGTAGGCCAAAGGTACAACAGTTGCTTATTTGATCTATTTTGAAATTGTAACTATTACTTACTAATTAATCAGTCAAATGATTAATATCTTATTAGTCTCTAACTATTGATTTTAGATTCTTTTCTCTAACATAAAATAATGCTAGTGGAGAAACAAAGATGAAATTAAAAGTAAAAACTTTGAAGCGTCTTTTGAAGTATTGGACGTGGTATGCGTATACAGAGTACTTGTCCAGATTCCTTTAGAACGATCAAGACTTAAAAGGAACTTTTGCTTTTGGCTAATTTTCTTTTTTCCTTTATTGTGGAATAAGTTGAAGCAGCGATTAGATGCTAAATGGAATAACCAGCTTTAATTAAATTAAGGATTATACTCTTTCCACTTGTTTATATGCATATGACTTCTGCTGTTCCTTCCTGTTCTGTTGGCCCCCCCCCCTAATTAAACAACTTTTAAAGCGAAAATGCACATCCAAAGTAGGGGCAGATTAAAGTGTTAACCCATGCGTAACTGCTCCTTATTTTTTTTTTTTTGCTTCCTGAAGAGAAAGAGGAGGTAATGTATATGTAAGTAAGAAGTCGCAATTTGGAAAATATATAGTGCTCCTAATAGAAGTCTCAACTATGTGCATATATTATTTAGCTCCCATTTGTATGTAGATTTCTTTTTTACTTTGTTTCAAAAAAAGTTTGAAAACATTATTTGTTCATGGAATTTGATCAGTTTTTGAATAAATTTGAAGAAAAATTTTCAAGTTCCAAACACTTGTTTAGATAAAAAAATTTCTACCATTCACAAAATTTTAACTTTTTTCCGGGTAAAATGCATGTCACTTTCCAAAATTATTTTTTAACTTAACTCTAATTTTTTTTAAGGTTCAACCAAATTTATTTCTAAACGCTAACTTAGCCACTTGGTTAATCACTGACTAGATCGAGTAGAAACCCCTTTTCTTGGCATTTTACTGCTATCAATAAGGCCAAAAAAGGAAAGAGAGGGGAACGTTCCCTGAAAGTGATGGATGAAGTCTCATCATAGATGAAAAAGAAAAGAAAAAAATCGAATCATCTTATGTGGAATTGAGCGAAGACCAAGAGATAGAAATTACACAACCATAACAAAAAAATAAGAATACTTTTGACGTAACGGTACTATTGGATGAAAGCCATGTTTCAGCCACTTCTCTGGATTTCCCATGAATGAAATTACACAACCATAACAAAAGATAAGCTGATATTGGCGTAATTAAAATAGTAATGATTTCGCTATCACCGGACTAAAGCCATTTACATCACGTACCTACTATTACGAAGGGTAATTAAACATTCCTTTTTAGCAGCTAGTCAACCATTACTAGTAGACGAATTTGAAACTAATACCTGAATCGGAGTCTAGGACCACGTATAGTTTTCAACCAAGAATGTTTCAACGGTCTAAAAAAACTTTATTTAACGAATACGTTATACTACAATAATTATAACACAATATATTATAATGAGAATGATGTTTAACATTTACATTTCTTGTGGGACAGTCTACTTGTATTAAATTTGCTACGAAAAAAGGAAATAGTAAAAATATAAACAACAAAACAACAATAATAGTGTAAAAGTGAAGTTTGAGGAGGGTGAGGTGTACGCAGACCTTATCCTACCTTACGAAGGTAGAGATAATATTTTTTGAATTGTGATGACACGATAAGTTATCTTTACATTTAATATTCATTTATGTGTTCTGAGACCTCGAATAGCACCATTTAGCATTGCTCGACTTGCGTGCGCAGTCCGTATATTTTTCCGGAAAGCTTTTATGTGAAAATTTGATAAAAATGAGAAATAATGCTTTAAAACTCAATTGAGTTGATTTCGATCAATATTTTTAGCAAACGGATCTGGATCGGTGTTTTGACAATCCTAGAGAGTTTGTATCGTGATTTGGGACTTGGGCGTATGCCCGAAATCAAATTCGGAAGTCCCTAGCTTGAATTATCGCCATTTGACGAAAACTAGAAGCTTAAAGGCTTAAAGATTTTAAAGTTTGACCACAAATTGACTTTTATTGATATCGGGGTTGGAATCCAATTCTAAAAATTTTCATAGGTCCGTTATTTCATTTATGACTAGTGTGCAAAATTTGAGGTCAATCAAACTTGATTTGATAGGTTTCGGCATCGAATATAGAAGTTAAAATTTATTAGTTTCATTAGGCTTGAATCGGGGTATGATTTATATTTTTAGCGTTGTTTGAAGTAATTTGAGGCTTTGACTAAGTTCGTAAGATATTTTAGGACTTGTTGGTATATTTGGTTGAGGTCCCGGGGGCCTCGGGTGAGTTTCAGATGGTTAACACATCGAAACTTGGACTTAAATAGTTGTTGGAAATTTTGACCTTCTGGTGCAATCGCACCTGCAGAATTTAGCTCGCAGAAGCGAGCCTTGCATCACAGAAGTGTGAGGTACGCAGAAGCGGACGATGCCTCGCAGAAGCGGAACACACAACGCATAAGCAGAAAAGGGGAATGGGCAGCCTCGTCGCAGAAGCAGACACTTTATTGCAGAAGCGGACTCCTTATCTGCAGAAGCGGAAGCTTCACCGCAACAGCGGAACCGCAGATGCGGTTAAAAATTCCGCAGAAGCAGAACCTCTGGTCAGTGTACAAAAACAGAGGGGTCCGAGATTTTCTCATTTTTGGACATTTCCAACACGAGTTGAGGCGATTTTTGAGCGAGAATTCACGGGAAAACTTGAGGTAAGTCACTTGTGATCATTGTTAGTCAATAATATTAAATTATCATCGATTATTCCGACTAGATTACGTATTTTTAAGGTGAAATTCGAGGATTTTGGCCTAAGAATTTAAAAATAAGATTTGGGAATTTGATGGTCGAGTTGTTGTCGGAATTTGGTAAAAATTATATGGTTGGACTCGTGGTTGAATGGGCTTTCATATTTTGTAACTTTTATCAGATTTCGAGACGTGGTCCCCATGGGCAATGTTTGAGTTAAATTTTGGATTTTGTTAGAAAACTAGTATTTTCATATGGAATAAATTCCTATGATTTGTATTGACTGAATCGAATTAATTGTGACTAGATTCGAGACGTTTGGACACTAGTTCGCGAGGCAAAGGATTATTGAAATCTTGAGTTGCTTACAAATTGAGGTAAGTGTCGTGGTTAACCTTGATTTGAGGGAGTAGAACTTGTTTGTCTATTTTTTACATAATTTAATGTGCGAGTACAATGTATATGTGAGGTGACGAGTACTTATGCGTTGTGGTTGAGTCAAATCATGCTGGTGGAATTTGTTCATTTTGAATAATTACCTATTTAATTAAGATATTCTTGCTTAAGTTTATTATTATTTATTTAATCATTTTTCATGAAATTGTTCATAATTTAATTATTGTTGAATATTTTGGAAGGTGAGGTCGGTATTCTGGTAATAAATTGATTGATAAGTATAGATCCACGCATTTAAAATACTCTTCCGAATTTATATTATCATTTTCATGGTAAGGAAGAGTGTAAAAGCACGAAGGGTGATGCCGTGCTATTTATACTAATTATATTATTATTGTCATGGTGAGAAAGAGTGTAAAAGCATGAAAGGTGATGTCGTGCCATTCATATTATTTATTTATCATTTCATGGAAAGAATGAGAGTAAAAGAATGAAGGGTGGTGCCGTGCCATTTTCATATTATCAACTACTTATTTTATTGTTGATGAATTAATTGGCTGCTACGTGATACTTCTCCTGCTGAGATTTTTATATCATTCCCCTTCGCATGTTCCCTCTCAAATTTGTAAATTGTTAATTATTGTGTTCATTGTTGCTTCGCATTTGTATATACTTGTACAAGTTGTTTATGTATGTGTCTTGTCATAGCCTCGTCACTATTTCGTCGAGATTAGGCTCGACACTTACGGAGTATATGGGGTCGGTTGTACTTATACTACACTCTGCACTTCTTGTGCAGATTTTGGAGTTGGTTCGAGCGGCGTACCATATACTTGCTCGGATTCAGCTACCCAAAGGAGACTTGAGGTATAACTGCATAACGTCTGCAGTTCTGAAGTCCCCTTCTACTTTATCTTAGCTGTGTATTATCTTTCAAACAACTTGAATTTTTATTCAGACCTTTATTTGTATTATTCTAGTAGCTCGTTCACTTGTGATACCAGATTCGGGAAAGTATTTGGATAATTCAGTTGTTGGTCTTCCGCACTTTATTTCAGTAATTAACTTCCGTTTAATTTGATTTATTTTTTAAAAAATGGATAAACATTATTCTAATGTTGGCTTGTCTAGCAAGTAAAATATTAGGGGTCATCACGGTCCCGAAGGTGAGAATTTTGGGTCGTGACAGTTGGTATCAGAGTACTAGGTTACTTTGGTCTCACGAGTCACGAGCAAGCTTAGCAGAGTCTGAGAGATCGGTACGGAGACGTCTGCACTTATCTCTGAGAGGCTATGAAGTTTAGGAACAATATTACTTCATTCTTATTCTGTCGTGCGATTTTTATTCTATCATTGATGATTGAACCATTATGTTCTTATTCTGTCGCAAATGGCGAGAACACGTAATACATCGCCCCCGATGGCAACTATGACCAGGGGTAGAGGCCGAGGTTATGCCAGAGCTAGAGGTAGAGGTGGAGCTCAGTCTAGAGATCGAGCAACAACACCTGTTGTAGAACCTCTACTGGATTTGGAAGCGGAGGTTCCAGCTCAGACTATACATGTTGGACCAATTCAGGTCCCGGAAGGATTCATAGCTACTCCAGTACTTCAGGACACTCTAGTCTATTTGGTGAGCATAATGGAGGTTTATTGATGGACTGACTCACCATATCAGGCTTCAGATGGCCAAGGAGACCAGAAGTGAGATTTCCTTTCAGGCGGCTGCTAATGTTGCTAGAAGGATCGAGATGGTTCTTACACAGGAGAGATGGTAGGGGTCTGATAAAATGCCTCGTCAGTTTGGTAGGTTCAGTGGTACCTCGTCTGGAGGAAGGGGTAATTTTGGTAGAGGTCATCCTCCTAGGACATTTCATTCATCGCTCCAGGCATCCCACAGTGCTTCAGGTGGTCGCGGCCCTCATATGTCTCATTCCGACCAGCTAGCCTACAGTGCACCACCAGCTCCTATTAGTGCACCTCCGCTCCAGAGTTTTCAGGGTGGTTACTCAGGTCGACAAGGTCAGCAGTCACAACAGTCGAGGTCCTGTTATACTTGTGGTGATCAAAGGCACATTGCTAGATTTTGCCCTCGGTCACCGGGCAGCTCACAGCAGCAGGGTTCTCGTGCTATGGTCTCGACACCGGTTGCTTCACTGCCCGCTCATCCAGCTAGAGGTAGGGGACATACAACTATAGGTGGAGGTCAGGTCATTAGAGGTAGAGGTCAGGTTGTTAGAGGTAGAGGTCAGCCAGTCAGAGGCCGTCCCAGAGATGTAGCTCCGAGCGGTGGGGCCCAACCCCGATTTTATGCTTTTCCAGTTAGGACTAAGGCCGAGTCTTCCGATGCCGTGATCACAGGTATTGTTCCAGTTTTCTATAGAGATGCTTTAGTTCTATTTGATCTGGGATCTACGTATTCCTATGTTTCTTCCTATTTTGCTTCATATCTGGTTGTGCCTCGTGATTCTCTGAGTGTTTCTGTGTGTGTGTCAACATCGGTGGGAGATTCTGTTGTAGCATATCATGTCTATCATTCGTGTGTGGTTACTATTAAGAGTCTTGAGACTAGCATGGATCTTCTACTCCTTGATATGGTAGATTTTGATGTTATCTTGGGTATGGATTGGCTGTCACCTTATCATGCTATATTGGATTGTCACGCCAAAACAGTGACCTTAGCCATGTCGAGGTTACCTCATTTAAAGTGGAAAGGGATTCCTGGCCATTCTACCAGTAGGGTTATCTCTTATGTAAAGGCTCGACGTATAGTTGAGAAGGGTTGTCTAGCTTATTTGGCGCATATTTACGATTCTAGTGCGGATGTTCCTTCTATGGATTCAGTCCTAGTTGTCCGTGAGTTTCCAGATGAATTTCCTACAGATTTGTCGGGGATGCCACCCGGCAGAGATATTGACTTTAGTATTGATTTAGCTCCGGGCACCCAACCCATTTATATTCCACCACACCGTATGGCCCCGCCGGAGCTAAAGGAATTGAAGGAGCAGTTACAAGACTTGCTTGATCAGGGGTTCATTAGACCTAGCGTCTCGCCTTGGGGTGCACTAGTGTTATTTGTAAAGAAGAAAGATGGTTCAATGCGGATGCGTATAGATTATCGACAGTTGAACAAGGCTACTATCAAGAATAAGTATCCGTTGCCAAGAATTGATGACTTATTCGATCAGCTCCAGGGTGCCAAGATGTTTTCAAAGATTGATTTGAGGTCTGGTTACCATCAGTTGAAGATTAGGGCATCCGATGTCCCTAAGATAGCTTTTCGGACTCAATATGGGCATTACGAATTCCTAGTGATGTCATTTGGACTAACAAATGCCCCAGCAACATTTATGGATTTGATGAACCGGGTATTCAAGCCATATTTCGACTCTTTTGTGGTTGTATTCATTGATGATATTTTGATTTACTCTAGCAGTCAAGAGGAGCATGAACAACATCTTCGAATTGTACTTCAGACTTTGAAAAATAATCATTTATATTCCAAGTTTTCAAAATGCGAATTTTGTTAGACTCAGTTGCCTTTTGGGGCATGTTGTATTGGCAGAAGGCATAAAAGTGGATCCTAAGAAGATTGAGGCAGTTTAGAATTGGCGTAAACCTACTTCAGCTACAGAGATCCGGAGTTTCCTGGGTTTGGTAGGTTATTATCGCCGGTTTGTGGAGGTGTTTTCATCTATAGCATCTCTATTGACCAAATTGACCCAGAAGGGTGCCCCATTCAGATGGTCAGACGAGTGAGAGTTGAGCTTTCAGAAGCTTAAGATTGCTTTAAATACGGCTCTAGTATTGGTTTTGCCCATAGGTTCAGGATCTTATACTGTGTATTGTGATGCATCTCGCATTGGGCTTGGTGTAGTATTAATGCAAGATGGTAGAGTGATTGCATATGCGTCGCGACAGTTAAAGGTTCATGAACAGAATTACCCTATTCATGACTTAGAATTGGCAGGTATTGTTCATGCGCTGAAGATTTGGAGGCACTACCTTTACGGTGTCTCGTGTGAGGTATTCACTGATCATCGTAGTCTACAGTATCTGTTCAAACAAACAGATCTCAATTTGAGGCAGAGGAGATGGTTGGAGCTGTTGAAAGACTATGATATCACCATCTTGTATTATGCCGGAAGGCCAATGTGGTGGTCGATGCTTTGAGTAGAAAGGCTGTGAGTATGGGCATCCTTGCATATATTCCGGTTGGTGAAAGGCCACTAGCCGCATATATTCAAACTTTGGCCAATCAGCTCATGAGGTTAGATATTTCAGATCCCAGTCAGGTTCTAGCTTTCACAGTCACTCGGTCTTCTTTATATGAGCGCATCAGAGAGCGGTAATATGATGATCCTCATTTGCTTGTCCTTAAGGACACAATGTGGCACAGTGGTTCCAAACAAGTTGTTGTGGGGGAAGATGGAGTTCTGCGGATGCATGGTCGTATTTGTGTGCCTAATGTGGATGGACTTCGTGAATTAATTCTTGAGGAGGCCCACAGTTCCCGGTATTCTATTCATCCGGGTACCGCCAAAATATATCACGATTTGCGGAAACATTATTGGTGGAGGAGAATAAAGAAGGATATAGTTGCATATGTAACTTGGTGTTTAAAAGGATATAGTTGCAAATGTAGCTCAGTATTTAAATTGTCAGCAAGTCAAGTATGAGCAACAGAGACCTGGTGGATTGCTTGAGAAGTTAGAAATTCCTGAGAGAAAGTAGGAGCGTATCACTATGAATTTAATTATTGTGGGTCATTGTGGACAGTTTGACCAAGTCAGCACATTTCATTCCAGTAGCAGTTACCTATTCTTCAGAGCGGTTAGCGGAGATTTACATCCGTGAGATTGTCCGTTTTCACGGTGTGCCAGTGTCTATTATTTCTGATTGAGGTACACAACTCACCTCGCACTTCTGGAGGGTTGTACAATGTGAGTTGGGCACGCGGGTTGCGTTGAGTACAATATTTCATCCTTAGACGGATGGATAATCCGAACGCACTATTCAGATATTGGAAGATATGCTTCGTGCTTGTGTTATAGACTTTGGAGGTTCTTGGGATCAGTTCTTGCCACTTGTGGAGTTTGCCTATAATAACAACTACCAGTCGAGCATTCAGATGGCTCCATATGAAGCATTATATGGGAGGTGATGTCGTTCGCCAGTTGGCTGGTTTGAACGGGGACAGGCTCGGTTGTTGGGTACCGATTTGGTACAGGATGCCTTGGATAAGGTCAAGGGTATTCAGGATCGACTTCGCACAACTCAGTCTAGGCAAAAGAGTTATGCCGACCGTAAAGTTTGTGATGTTGCATTCATGGTTGGAGAAATAGTATTGCTCCGGGTTTCACCTATGAAGGGTGTAATGAGGTTCGGAAAGAAGGGCAAGTTGAGCCCTAGGTATATCGGACCCTTTGAAATTCTTGAAAGGGTGTGTGAATTAGCCTACAGGCTTGCACTACCACCTAGTTTATCAACAGTTCATCCGGTGTTCTATGTGTCTATGCTCCGAAAATATCATGGTGAGCCGTCCCATGTGTTAGATTTCAGCTCAGTCCAATTGGACAAGGATTTGACTTATGAGGAGGAGCCGGTAGCTATTCTAGCCCGGCAGGTCCGACAGTTGAGGTCTAAGAGTTATCCATCAGTTCGAGTGCAATAGAGAGGTCAGTAGGTTGAAGCATCTACATGGGAGCCCGAGTCAGACATGCGGAGTAGATATCCACACCCTTTCACCAGCCTACGTACTTTTTCTAAATTAGTTCGAGGACGAACGTTTGTTTTAGAGGTGGAAAATGTGATGACGTGATAAGTCATCTTTAAATTTAATATTCATTTTTGAGTTTCGAGACCTGAAATATCACCATTTAGCATTCCCCGACTTGCGTGCGCAATCCGTATATTTTTTCGGAAAACTTTTATGTGAAAAATTGATAAAAATGGGAAATAATGCTTTAAAACTCAACTGAGTTGACTTCGATCAACATTTTTAGCAAACGGACCCGGATCGATGTTTAGACAGTCTAGGTGGGTCCGCATCGTGATTTGGGACTTGGGCGTATGCCTAGAATCAAATTCGAAAGTCCCTATTTTGAATTATCGCCATTTGACGAAAACAAGAAGCTTAAATGCTTGAAGATTTAAACACATGCTGGAAATTTTGGCCTTCTGGTGCAATCGTACCTGCGAAATTTAGCTCGCAGGTGTGAGCTTGCAGAAGCGAGCCTTACATTGCATAGGCGTGAGGTACGCAGAAGCAGACGATGCCTCGTAGAAGCAGACGATGCCTCGCAGAAGCAGACGATGCCTCGCAGAAGCGCGACCGCAGAAGCGGCACACACATCGCAGAAGCAGAAAAAGGTAAGGGACAGCCTCGTCGTAGAAGCAGACACTTTATCGCAGAAGCGGACTCCTTGTCCGCAGAAGCAAAGGCAGTCGCAGAAGCGGAAGCTTCACCACAAAAGCGGAACCACAGATACAGTTAAAAATTCCGCATAAGCGGAACCTCTGTGCAGTGTACAAAAACAGAGGGGTCCGAGATTTTCTTATTTTTGGACATTTTCAACACGGGTTGAGGCGATATTTGAGCGAGAAGTCACGGAAAAACTTGAGGTAAGTCACTTATGACCATTGTTAGCCAATAATATTAAATTATCATCGGTTATTCCGACTAGATTATGTGTTTTTGAGGTGAAATTCGAGGATTTGAGCATAATGATTTGAAAATAAGATTTGGGGACTTTAAGGTCGAGTTGATGTCGGAATTTGGTAAAATGTATATGGTTGAACTCGTGGTTGAATGGACGTTCATATTTTGTAACTTTTGTCAAATTTCGAGACGTGGGCCCTACGAGCAATTTTTGAGTTAAATTTCAAATTTTGTTGGAAAATTAGTATTTTCATATGCAATAAATTCCTATGATTTGTATTGACTGAATCAAATTAATTGTGACTAGATTCGAGGTGTTCAGATATCAATTCGCGAGGCAAAGGTTTATTGTAATCTTGAGTTGCTTGCAAATCGAAGTAAGTGTCGTTGTTAACCTTGACTTGAGGGAGTAGGACTTGTTTGTCTATTTGCTACGTGATTTAATGTGCGGGTACACTGTATATATGAGGTGAAGAGTACTTATGTGTTGTGGTTGAGTCAAATCAGGCGGGTAAAATTTGTTCATTAAATAATTACCTATTTAACTAAGATATTCTTGCTTAAGTTTATTATTGTTTATTTGATCATATTTCATGAAATTATTGTTGAATATTTTGGAAGGTGAGATCGATATTCTTTTAATGAATTTATTGATAAGTATATATCCCCGCATTTAAAATACTCTTTCGAATTTATATTATAATTTTTATGGTAAGGAAGAGTGTAAAAGTACGAAGGGTGATGTCGTGACATTTATATTATTTATATTAATATTGTCATGGTGTGAGGAAGAGTGTAAAAGCGCAAAGGTTGATGTCTTGCCGTTCATATTATTTATTTATCATTTCATGGAAAGAATAATAGTAAAAACACGAAGGGTGGTGCCGTGGTATTTTTTTATTATCAACTACTTATTTTATTGTTGATGAATTAATTGGCTACTATGTGATACTTCTCATGCTGAGATATTTATATCATTCCCCTTCACATGTTCCCTCTCAAATTTGTAAATTATTAATTATTGTGTTCATTATTGCTTCGCATTTGTATATACTTATACATATTGTTTACGTATGTGTCTTGTCATAACCTCGTCACTACTTCGTCGAGATTAGGCTCGACACTTACGGAGTACATGGGGTCAGTTGTACTCATACTACACTCTGTACTTCTTGTGCAGATTTTGGAGTTGGTTCGAGCGGCGTACCATAGACTTGCTCGGATTCAGCTACCTAGAGGAAACTTGAGGTATAACTGCAGAACGTCCGCAATTCTGAAGTCTCCTTCTACTTTATCTTAGCTGTGTATTATCTTTCAAACAACTTGAATTTTTATTTAGACTTCTATTTGTATTATTCTAGTAGCTCGTGCACTTGTGACACCAGATTTAGGGATGTATTTGGATGATTCGGTTGTTATGGTCTTCCGCACTTTATTTCAGTAATTAACTTTCATTTAATTTGATTTGTTTAAAAAAATGGATAAATATTATTCTAAGGTTGGCTTGCCTAGTAAGTGAAATATTAGGCGCCATCACGATTCCGAAGGTGAAAATTTCGGGTCGTGACACTGATAGACCCGGCTAAATAGTAAAAAAAATGTTAGTTATAAATTGGATAACTTTTTTCATAATACCCTTAGCATACAGATTGCTCCTCTAATTTTAAATGCTTATAGCTAGATAAAATATTGCTTAATGAAGAATGTCAATGGATAATGTTAGTTTTAATACCTTGGCAAATGTAACAAAATCTGTTTCCTTAAATTATTTCCTAATAAATTTTTCAAAACTAAAGATTGTGACAAAGAATTAGCTTTAATAATTATTTTTAAACATACAATTGTAGCATAGAAATAATTGAACTAAAATTTATTAAAATTCTTATTATTTAATACATAATTATTTTAATTTGTACTAAATATTTACCCTCAAAATCGGATAACAATTGAATTTATAAGTGGTTTTAAGGATACGTGGATTAACTTGACACAAAATGATAAATCAGATTGAAATTGAAATAAATAATGATAAAATAAATGCAAACCACACGAATTGAGTAATTTTAGCCTTGGAAGGTTAGACACCCTTGAGCCGAACGTATTTCGATTGATATCAAGACAGGAGAATAAGAACTTAAAGAGAAAAATAATGTATTGCTTTGGAATGCGTGTTACCATGTCCTTTTACAAGTAATCAGATCCCTTTTATATAGTAGATGAGTCATACTTTAGGTACAATTCTATAAAAGGTAAAAGTCCCTTGATTTGCTAATTACCGGTTCTCTATTGATACGAGCCGAGATTCCCGCCGCAATATCCGACCGGTCACGAATATTTTGGTCTTCTATTGGTTATGCTAATAACATTTCTCCGAGCTCGTTCGGGGCTGAGGTCGATTCTGGGATCACGAACTCAATGGTCTCAAAGGCAGACGTTCTGATCCCGGGTTCTAGATCGGTAGGACTTGGGATCGATCTTCAACCATGTTCTGAGCATGTCACTCCATGTCGTAGGCGAGTTCGATTTCGATCGTATACAGATAGTCCCCTCGTTTTTCGGAGAGTAGACGACGAGAACCGACATGAGCTTCTGATTTTTACTTCGAAACCCCGCGACAGAAATGACAAAATAGGGGAAACGTCTCGTCAGTCAAGTCTAAAAGCATTAAACGCTTGTCAGTTGCCGGTCGACCATTCATGGATGCCAACCGTCACTGAAAACTATAAATACCCTCTCCTTTGTTCATTCAAATTTTATATCAAATCTTCTACCCTCGTGTCTAAGAAATTTCAATATTTCCAAGCACTTATATTGTCACGGCTCAAAATTTTCCACCGACGGGACCGTGATGGCGCCTAACATTTCACTTGCTAGGCAAGCCATCGTTAGAGCACCAATTCCTTATTTCCATTCAGTAATTAACAATAATTAACTAAGATGAAATATAATAAGTGCGGAATATCATAAAACTGCATTAATTACTGCCACCCGGATCTGGAGTCACAATTCATGAGCATTCTAAAATTTACTACAAGTAATAATCTGAAAGAAATATAACTGTCTAAATGAAAGAAACAGTAGAACAGAAAAGATAGGCGTGGACTTCAAGGTCTGTGAACGCCAACAGATCTACCTTGAGTCTTCGGATAGCAGACCAATAGCAAAATCTCGATCAACCCGAACCGGTATCAAAGTCTGCACAGAAAGTGCAGAGTGCAGCATCAATACAACCGACCCCATGTACTGGTAAGTGTCGAGCCTAACCTCGGTGAAGTAGTGACGAGGCTAGGACAAGACACCCACATATAACCTGAACAGTATAATCATGCTAGTGGCAACAACAGTAAATAAAGAAATAACGCAAAAATAATGGGAAGGAAATATACAGTGGGGGAATACAAAATAAAGAGTGAGAATAATGAAAAGACAAAATTAAATAGAAAATTCCTTAAACGAATTGAGCAATTAAAACTGCACGACATCACCTTTCATGCTTTTACTCTCAACCTCACCAAATAACAAATAAGACTGCACGACATCACCCTTCGTGCTTTTACTCTCTTCCTCACAATATAAATAATTCATGCATGATATCACCCTTCGTGCTTTACACTCTTCCTCACAAATATAATTAAATTATGCACGGCATCACCCTTCTTGTTTTACACTCTTCCTCACAATATAATTAAATTATGCACGACATCACCCTTCGTGCATTACACTCTTCCTCACAATATAATTAAATTATGCACGGAATCACCCTTCGTGCTTTATACTCTTCCTTACAATATAATTAAATTATGCACGATATCACCCTCGAATCAATAACAATGGATAGAGAGAAGTTTCACAAAGAGATCAATATTTCATCAATGATTACTTTCACAATTTAACATCTCAACCTCGAATCAATATTCACAATTTTATCAACCTTGGTAGAACCGGATACAAGTCTCCCAACATTTCAATAACAACAATAAGCATGGATAACAAGATTTAAGACTACAAATTTGCAAGAATGAAATTTCACTCGCATGCTATGACTCGACCACAACGCATAGATGCTCGTCATCTCAACTATACATCGTATTCAACAATAAAACACGTAGAAAATACTCACACAATGCATATTCCCTCAAGCCAAAGTAAGACATGACACTTACCTCGCTCTGAAGGCCACTTAATTCTCAATCACAACTTTTCCTTTGGAATTCACCTCCAAACCACTCGTATCTATTCAAAAATGACTCAATAATATCAATATTTCTAAAGGAATCAATTATATTTCATAAATTAAATTTCCCAAATTTTCCTCCAAAAAGTCAAAATATCGACCTCGAGCCTGCTTGGTCAAAACAAGAGGTTCGGACCAAAATCCTTTTACCTATTTACCCCCGAGTCCGAATATGTAATTAGTTTTTGAATCCGACCTCAAATTGAGGTCTAAATTCCCAAATTGTCGAAATCCCTAGTTTCTACCCTAACCCCAAATTCTACCATGAAAACTCTAGATTTTAGGTTGAAAATTCAGGAAATGTAATGGGTAATTGAAAGAAAATGGTTTAGAATCACTTACCAACAATTTGGGGAAGAAATGACTCTTGAAAAATCGCCTCTCACCGTTTGGTTTTTGAGAAAAATGAGTTTTTGGCTAAAATCCCGTTTTTGGGTTCTGTTAAGTGCTGGGCGACAGTGTTCATCGCGTTCGCGAGAGCACTATCGTGTTCGCAAAGTGTATGGGCTACCAAGCTTTCGCGTTTGCGAAACAGTGTTCGTGTTCGCGTAGGCTACCCTTCCCTGGTCTTCGCGTCCGCGAGTCGTTGTTCGCGTTCGCGATGAAGAAAAAGTTATCTGCCCCTCCCTAGTGCCTAACACTACGCGTTCGCGATGGGCTTGTCGCGTTTGCGAAGGGTAACGCCCCCATCGCTTCTCGTTCGCGACCAAGCCTTCGCGAAGAAGAAATCCTCAGCTGCCTAGTTTACTCTTCGTGTTCGCGAGAGTACCTTCGCGAACGCGGAGAAGGACATGCCATAATACCTGTTGCAGCAAAATACCAGATTTCCAAAGTCCAAAACATATCGTGGCCTATCTGAAACTCACCCGAGCCCTCGGGACTCCAAACCAACCATGCACACAAGTCTAAAAACATCATACGGATCTGCGCGCGTGATCAGATCGCCAAAATAACATCTAGAACTCGGAATTTAGCACCAAATCGAATGAAATTCTCAAGAACACTTTAAAATTACTATTTTCTCAACCGAAGGTCCGAATCACGTCAAATCAACTCCGTTTCTCACCAAATTTCTCAGACAAGTCTTAAATATCATAATGAACCTGTACCGGGCTCCGAAACCAAAATACGGACCCGGTACTAACAATGCCAAACATCAATCAATTCTTAAAAATTATTAATTTTTAGACTTTTAATTTTCATCAAAAATTCATAACTTGAGCTAGGAACCTCCGAATTCGATTCCGGGCATACGCCTAGGTCCCATAATTTGATACGGACCTATCGGGACCATCAAATCACGGATCCGGGCCCGTTTACCAAAAATATTGACCGAGGTCAACTAAAATTAACTTTTAAGGCAAAAATTCTTATTTTCATTAGTTTTTAACATAAAAGTTTTCCGGAAACCTATCCGGACTGCGCACGCAAATCGAGAAGGGTAAAATTGAGATTTTTAAGGCTTAAGAGCGCAGATTCGAGTTCTAAAATATAAGATGACCTTTTGGGTCATCACATTCTCCAACTCTAAAACAATCGTTCGTCCTCGAACGGACATAGAAGAGTACCTGGGTTGGTGAAAAGGTGGGGATATCTATTCCGCATATCGAACTCGGACTCCCAAGTAGCCGTCTCAATAGGCAGACCTCTCAACTGCACTAGAAATGAAGGGTAACTCTTTGATCTCAATTGGCGAACTTGCCGGCTAGAATTGCCACCGGCTACTCCTCGTAAGTCAAATCCTTGTCTAACTAGACAGAGCTTAAATCTAACACATGGGATGGATCACCATGATACTTTCGAAGCATGGACACATGGAATACCGAATGAACAGCTGCTAAACTAGGTGGCAACGCAAGCTTGTAAGCCACATCTCCCACTCTCTCCAGAATCTCAAAAGGTGTAATATACCTAGGGCTCAACTTACCCTTCTTCCCAAATCTCATAACACCCTTCATGGGCGATACCCGATGCAATATTCTTTCTCCAACCATGAATGCAATATCATGAACTTTACGGTCGGCATGACTCTTTTTCCTAGACTGAGCTGTGCGAAGTTGATACTGAATAATCTTGACCTCATCCAAGGCATCTTATACCAAATCGGTACCCAATAACCGAGCCTCTCCCGGTTCAAACCAGCCAACTGGCGAATGGCATCGCCTTCCGTATAATGCCTCATATGGAGCAACCTGAATGCTCGACTGGTAGCTGTTATTGCAGGCAAACTCCGCTAACAGCAAGAACTGATCCCAAGAACCTCCAAAGTCAATAACACAGGCGTGGAGCATATCCTCCAAGATCTAAATAGTACACTCGGACTGTCCGTCCG
The DNA here is from genome assembly GCF_000715075.1 of Nicotiana tabacum. NCBI lineage: Eukaryota > Viridiplantae > Streptophyta > Magnoliopsida > Solanales > Solanaceae > Nicotiana > Nicotiana tabacum. Next base: position 110,676,249 of record NC_134081.1, on the reverse strand, counting down.
TCTGAGGATGGAATGTTGTGCTCAAATCAACCTGCGTACCTAACTCATACTATATTGCCCTCCAAAAGTGAGAGGTAAACTGCGTACCTCGATCAGAAATGATAGACACAGGCACACCTTGAAGGTGGACAATCTCACGAATGTAAGTTTCAGCTAACCTCATTGAAGAATAGGTAACTTCCACTGGAATGAAATGTGCTGACTTGGTCAACCTGTTCACAATGACCCAAACTGCGTCAAATTTTCTCTGAGTCCATGGGAGCCCAACAACAAAATCCACAGTGATATGCTCCCACTTCCACTCAGGAATTTCTAACTTCTAAAGCAAACCACCAGGTCTCTGATGCTCGTACTTAACTTGCTGACAATTCAGACACCGAGCTACATGTGTAACTATATCCTTTTTCATTCTCCTCCACCAATAATGTTGCCGCAAATCTTGATACATTTTGGCGGTATCTAGATGAATAGAATACCTGAAACTGTGTGTCTCTTCAAGAATTAATTCACGAATCCCATCCACATTAGGCACACAAATACTACTTTGCATTCGCAGAACCCCATCTTCCCCCACAACAACCTGTTTGGCATCACCGTGTCGCACAGTGTCCTTAAGGACAAGTAATTGAAGATCATCATATTGCCTCTCTCTGATGCGCTCATATAAGGAAGACCGAGCGACTGTGCAAGCTAGAACCCGACTGGGTTCCAAAACATCTAGCCTCACGAACTGACTACCCAAAGTCTGAACATATGCAGCTAATGGCCTCTCACCAACCGGAATATACGCAAGACTTTCCATACTCACAACCTTTCTATTCAAAGCACCGGCCACCACATTGGCCTTTTCGGGGTGATACAAAATGGTGATATCATAGTCTTTCAACAACTCCAACCATCTTTTCTGCCTCAAATTAAGATTTTTTCGTTTGAACATGTACTGAAGGCAACGATGATCAGTAAATACTCACACGAAACACCATAGAGGTAATGCCTCCAAATCTTCAGCGCATGAACAATGGCTGCCAGTTCTAAGTCATGAACATGATAATTCTTCTCGTGAACTTTTAATTGCCGTGATGCATATGCAATTACCTTGCCGTCTTGCATAAATACTGCACCAAGCCCAATGTGAGAGGCGTCACAATATACCGTATACGATCCTGAACCTATGGGTAATACCAACAGTAGCGTTGTAGTCAAAGTGGTCTTGAGCTTCTGAAAGCTCAACTCACACTTGTCTGACCATCTAAATGGGGCACCCTTCTAGGTCAATCTGGTCTTAATAGTTGTTCATAATCAATTACAGAATCGCCAATTAACTTCATGTTAACAAAAATCTCATTTCAAACCTTCACAATACTAATAACAAGATGCGAGACATGAATACCTCATAATTATTTACCCGAATTAACGAGTCACATTTAACGCCACCTGGGAGGGCACCTACCTCGTATGTTACAACTCAATATTACAACACGAATTTGGCAAGTATGCACAGAGAATATCATACAAAAAAATTTCAAATAAGCCTAGCAGGCATGACTCCCTATTAGTACTATAGTATAAATTTAATTTTCACAAGGGAGAATTTAAACACAAGAATTTTTTATCATAAGGATCTCGTCCTTATATGACTTCCACCACAGCTCATAGCCCAGTTTAAACATATCAATTTGTTTTAAAAATACGAGGACCTCGGCCTCAGTTCTGAATCACAAGTAATATGCACATCTTGCCAATTGAAACTTTCCATTTTCTCCTTTTAAATAACTTTCGTTAAACAAAATCACAACACATAATGAACCCCATACCGGTAGGGCATATAATTCACAATTTATAAATAATTATCCGGAAATACATCAAAACATACCGAAAGAAGTACTAGAAAGGAACCTTTAGCCTCACAGATCTTATTAGAGTCCATCATGGAATGATAGGTGTAGTTATCTCCATAAAACCTCCCCACAGAAGTAGACACATAAGTAGATTATATAATTACGAAGCTCACTCATAAGTGGAGCACGACTCGTCTTGATACTCAGAACCGAATCAAGTTAAGGAAATTATTTCTTTATTTTAAATCGAGGTCGTACCTATAACAACTCCATCTGATGTAACGACCTCCACCATACCATTAAACAAATATAACAACGGCTGGGTCTCCACCTCTAGGACGCCTTCTACCCGCCTGTCCTCCACCCCTAACTGATCGTGTGGGTGGTGTGGTAACTGCAATGGGGCATGTAGCCTGAGTGCTTTGCTGAAATATATCTCTCCCAAGTTTGGGACAATTTTCTCATAATGTGCCTGGTATCACCGTATTCATAACAACCTCTTTTGCGGGTTTGGCTGCTCATATTGAGTCTGTGCCAGATAATTGGAATAACCATTGTAGGAAACTCATGTCGGTGGTGCATTAAAAGAACTTACTGGAGCACCCCGAGTAATCCGATGTGCGAACTAGGCTGGCTGACTGCACAAGCCCCCGCCATAATGATTTATACTTGCATAGTAGAATCCACCGAATCCCCCAGAACCTCGAGACGTCTTGGTCTCCTTAGTTTCCTTTTTCCTCACCCCAAACACGTCATAATATCTTAGAAATTTCTACCACTAGTGGAAATGAAGTATCAGCCTGTAGCTCCCCAGTCATACAAAATTTTAGGATCATAATTAAGTCCTTTAATGAGTCTGTGGACTCGCTCTCTGGCTGTAGGAAGCAAAGTAGGAATATGACGGGCTAACTTATTGAACCCGATGGCATATTATGACACCGTCATGGTGACCTGATGCAATCGTTCAAACCCTATGCGCCATGCATTACGGAGAGTCCGGGAACAAACTCTTTCAAAAGCATTTCTGAGAACTGAGCCAAGTGGGAAGTGTTGCATTGGCTGGTCTGCCCTCTTCATAGGCTTGCCACGGACACCTGTGGAGAATTATCTCTCCCAAGGCTAATTTCTTCTTTTGTTATGCTGACTTAACACTGTTGAGCTGACCCATTTCTTAACATACTTTTCGATTCTTCTCAGAGGTAACCCTTACCTCTATTTATACACAACGATCACAAAAGTAGAGCTCTATACAGACAAATCTTGGCACAAACCACATAGTCCAGAATCTCATCAACCACTGTACTTCCTTCGAAGTATCCCAAAATCTGCAACCATGACGTCCACGCTGAGTAGATCTTCTGTAAATTTACAGTTATTTCTCTAACTCCTTTGGTACTGAAGTATAGGATTATTAATTAGGCGGATATATCACAAGTACCAACTTTATCCTCTACAAAATCTCAGGCCTTAAACATGTGTAAATTTTTGGGGAACCTTTCAGTACCACTTATATACATTTCAGGCCAAAACTGATGTAACACATGACCCCGCAATCCATTCATTGATAGTGGACTCTCCCACTTGGCGTGAAGTCATAGTTCACCATGTCCGATGGTCCACAATACTAAACTTCACAACTCGTATAAATCAACCAGATGCCAAGGTACGTTGCACCCCCCACATTATTCACTGGGTGATCCCTTTATACGTCTGCATCTTTAGTCGGAATCACATGTTGAGGCATTGTTTGAGCATCTCTGGCTCCCTCGTAGTTCATCTGCGGCATCATGAATCATCAGCGAACAATTGATATCGAGTGCGCATTGTCATACATGAGTAGATACAAAGGAATGTGAGATATAGGTTTCAAGCAAAATCAATGTCGCACGATAAGGAATGAAAAAGGTGATATTGTTCCTAACTTCATAGCCTCTGAGAGATAAGTACAGACGTCTCCGTACCGATCCTTCAGACTCTACTAAGTTTGCTCGTTACTCGTGAGATCTATATAACCTAGTGCTATGATACCAACTATCACGACCCAAAATTTTCCACCGACGGGACCGTGTTGACGCCTAACATTTCACTTGCTAGGCAAGCCATCGTTAGACGATCATTAAACCTATTCCTTATTTCCATTTAGTAATTTACAATAATTAACTAAGATAAAATATAATAAGTGCGGAATATCATAAAACTATATTAATTACTACCACCCGGATCTGGAGTCACAATTCACGAGCATTTTAGAATTTACTACAAGTACTAATCTAAAAGAAATACAATTGTCTGAATGAAAGAAATAGTAGAACAGAAAAGATAGGCGGGGACTTCAAGGTCTGTGTACGTCGACAGATCTACCTTGAGTCTCCGGACAGCGGACCAATAGCAAACTCTCGATCAACCCGAACCGGTATCAAAGTCTGCACAGAAAGTGCAGAGTGCAGCATCAGTACAACCGACCCCATGTACTGGTTAGTGTCGAGCCTAACCTCGGTGAAGTAGTGACGAGGCTAGGACAAGACACCCACATATAACCTGAACAATATAATCATGCTAGTGGAAACAATAGTAAATAAAGAAATAACGCAGAAATAATGGGGAGGGAACATACAGTGGGGGAATACAACATAACGAGTGAGAATAATGAAAAGACAGAATTAAAAAAAAAATCCCTTAAACGAATTGAGCAATTAAAACAACAAAGAAAAACTGCACGACATCACCTTTCGTGCTTTTACTCTCAACCTCACCAAATAACAAAAAGGCTGCACGGCATCACCCTTCATGCTTTTACTCTCTTCCTCACAATATAAATAATTCATGCACGACATCACCCTTCGTGCTTTACACTCTTTCTCACAAATATAATTAAATTATGTACGGTATCACCCTTCGTGCTTTACACTCTTCCTCAAAATATAATTAAATTATGCACGGCATCACCCTTCGTGCTTTACACTCTTCCTTACAATATAATTAAATTATGCACGGCATCACCCTTCATGCTTTACACTCTTTCTCACAATTCACAGAATCAATAACAATGGATAGAGAGAAGTTTCACAAAGAGATCAATATTTCATCAATGATTACTTTCACAATTTAACATCTTAACCTCGAATCAATATTCACAATTTTATCAACCTTGGTGGAACCGGATACAAGTCTCCCAATATTTCAACAACAACAATAAGCATGGATAACAAGATTTAAGACTACAAATTTGCAAGAATGGAATTTCACTCACATGCTATGACTCGACCACAACGCATAGATGCTCGTCACCTCAACTATACATCGTATTCAATAACAAAACACGTAGCAAATACTCACACAATGCCTATTCCCTCAAGCCAAAGTTAGACACGACACTTACCTCGCTCCGAAGGCCACTTAATTCTCAATCATAGCTTTTCCTTTGGAATTCACCTCCAAACCACTCGTATCTATTCAAAAATGACTCAATAATATCAATATTGCTAAAGGAATCAATTGTATTTCATAAATTAAATTTCCCAAATTTTCCTCCAAAAAGTCGAAAAATCGACCCCGGGCCCGCTTGGTCAAAACCCGAGGTTCGGACCAAAATCCTTTTACCCATTCACCCCCGAGCCTGAATATGTAATTAGTTTTGGAATCCAACCTCAAATTGAGGTTTAAATCCCAAAATTCCCGAAATCCCTAGTTTCTACCCTAACCCCTAATTTTACCATGAAAACTCTAGATTTTAGGTTGAAAATTCAAGAAATGTAATGAGTAATTGAAATAAAATGGTTTAGAATCACTTACCAATAATTTGGGAAAGAAATGACTCTTCAAAAATCACATCTCACTGTTTGGTTTTTGAGAAAAATGAGTTTTTGGCTAAAATCCTAATTTTGGGTTCTGTTAAGTGCTGGGCGATAGTGTTCATCGCGTTCGTGAGAGTACTGCCGCGTTCGCGAAGTGTATGGGCTGCCAAGCCTTCGCGTTCGTGAGACAGTGTTCGCGTTCGCGTAGGCTACCCTTCCCTGGTCTTCGCGTTCGCAAGTCATTGTTCGTGTTAGCGATGAAGAAAAAGTTGTCTGCTCCTCCCCAGTGCCTAACACTACGCGTTCGCGAAGGGTAACACCCCCATCTCTTCACGTTCGCGACCAAGCCTTCACATTCGCGAAGAAGAAATCCTCAGCTGCCCAGTTTACTCTTCGCATTCGCGAGAGTACCTTCGCGAACGCGAAGAAGGACATGCCAGAACACCTGCTGCAGCAAAATACCAGATTTTCAAAGTCCAAAACACCCTGTGGCCTATCCGAAACTCACCCGAGCCCTCGAGGCTCCAAACAAAACATGCACACAAGTCTAAAAACATCATACGGACCTGCTCGCACGATCAAATCACCAAAATAACACCTAGAACTCGGAATTTAGCACCAAATCGAATGAAATTCACAAGAACACTTTAAAATTACTATTTTCTCAACCGATGGTCTGAATCACGTCAAATCAACTCCGTTTCTCACCAAATTTCTCAGACATGTCTTAAATATCATAATGAACCTGTACCGGGCTCCGAAACCAAAATACGGACCCGGTACTAACAATGCCAAACATCAATCAATTCTTAAAAATAATTAATTTTCAGACTTTTAATTTTCATCAAAAATTCATAACTTGAGTTAGGGACCTCCGAATTAGACTCTGGGCATACGCCTAGGTCCCATAATTCGATACAGACCTACCGGGATCGTCAAAGCACAGATCCGGACCTGTTTACCAAAAATGTTGATCGAAGTCAACTAAAATCAACTTTTAAGATAAAAATTCTTATTTTCATTAGTTTTCAACATAAAAGCTTTTCAGAAACCTGCCTGGACTGCGCACGCAAATCAAGGAGGGTAAAAATGAGATTTTAAGGCTTAAAAGCACAGATTCGAGTTCTAAAATATAAGATGGCCTTCTGGGTCATCACATATATTTTGATCACTTTGAGATCTTTTATAAAAGCTTTCATTCGTTTTCATCTCAAACCATCAAGTGTAACTTCTTCTTTTTCCTCATTTTTTCTCCATCTTTCAAAGAAATGGCGAAGTATTCAAAATCCGTTCCCCAAAAAGAAACTCCCTCTACCTCACGGCCGGCTACTGAGGTAGTCGTTTCGCGTACTGCTGTCGAGGAACCGGTACCGGAACCTCCTCTGAAAATGTTCATCCTCGGGGGATGCCCGGTTAATGCTGATTTTAAAATCGAAAAACCCTCCTCCATTCCAGGCTGGTGTGAGGAGGTCTCGAGGTACATCTACTCAATCACCGAGGATGTTCTCGACGAAGTCAAAAAGGATTACAACTGGGTTGACAAACATGTGGTGATTCCCGAACCCGACGAAGCCATAACCATCCACGTCAAGGGATTTGTAAGTGTTTACACTTATCCCTTCACGATGGGTTCCTTGGACCCGGTTATCATCGACTTTTGCAAAAGATACGAGGTAACCCTTGGTCAAATTCACCCTTCTTTCTGGAGGATCGTAATCCTCCTCCGTTTCTTTGTAAGCAAGATCGAAGGGTGCCCCTTCACTATCGATCACCTCATGCGATTATACAGTCCCTGACTCTACCGGGGGGACTGATCAAGCTTGCCTATCGGTCCAGTAAAGCCTCGTCCTTCAGTATCGATTAAGATATGGATCGAGGTTGGCAAGGCTGTTTCGTCCGAGTGAGGACCTCAGACTTGATCCTGGACGAGCACACGTCATTCCCTGAGAAGTGGAACATGTCACATAAGTATAATTTTGCTCCCAAGATTTAATTTATCGCTCTTTTCCTTTCTTCTTATTGGTGTTCTGTGGTGGTGCAACTGTTGCTCGGATACCGAATGCAGTTTCTTGACTCAAGGAGTGGGTCAAGGGCATCGTATTACAAAGGCCTTATTCTGAGCGTTTGTGGCGCGAGCTTTCAAAGGGCCGATGGGAGGCCCGTTCGCACGGTGAGATCTCTTTCATGAGTAATATTCGGTGAGATCTCTAAAGAACGGGCATCAACCGAAGGAGGGACGATAGAGGGCAATCCCTCCCAAACTTATGAGGCCAATGCATTAGTGAGGCTCGAGAACCCTCAAGACGTCGGTTCTGTACCACTCGATGTCATCGACATACAAGGATCGCCTTTGTTCATGAACTCAATGTTCGGTGAAGCTCAGGCAGCGAAGGAGAATTCAAATGAGGGGGTCCAAGGAGCGAACGATCCCCTCTAAAGCCTTTTTGATGGCATGGATTCTACTGCTACGGAGGATGTCACCGGATTATGTAATTTAGAAGTACCAAGAAAAAGTCCACCCTTGGGGACAGGTGGGTCTAGTTCGAGACCGAGATTAGTCAACTGGTCCCCTGCCCTAAGTGTAAATCCCGGTCGGAAGAGGTCGATCATTATCTCTGTTCCGGAGGACGCTCGGGTCTTTTTCGCACCTACTGGGGTAGCTAGTTACCTCCGGTGCCTGGTGACTGAAGAAGACAAGGAAAAGTTGAACGAGGTGGAATCTCTATGCTTGTTCAATGAAGCACAACAGGCGTTGAATCGAGTAAGGTGTTACCAAACATTTTCATTTTCGAACTTTGGTTACTTAATGATCTTAATATTTTTCATTGTATTCACATGCCTTGGTACATCACCACAAGACCTTCCTCAGATACCGAGAAGAGCTGAGTCTCCTCGAGGCCGAATCCAAAGAGCTTAATGAGAAAAGATATATGCACAAACTTCTCAGTGAGCAATGCGAGGAAGAGGCTAAGAGTCTTCGGGTCGAGTTGGACGTAGCTCAGAAATAACATGTCATCCTGGTGGAAGAGGTAAAATTCTTTGAGGTTAGTGACGATGAAATAGACTTGGCAACTAATGGTAGGAATCCGCAAGTCCAACAAACAATCGATCGGGTCGATCAACTACGAGCTAAGATGGACGTTGTCAAGGACGAGACCGATGAATGGAGGGGAAGGATGGACAGTCTAGCCTCGGAAAATGAGAATGCTCGGGTGCAGCTGGATTCAGCTGAGGCCCAACTTCGAGCGGCAAAAGAAAAGGTCGAGGTGCAGGAAAAAAAAGTTGTAAAGCTCTTGTCCTAGCTAAGCTCAGCCGCCTCTGAGCGAGATATTATGGCTAAGGAGCTTGAAACGGCCAAGTCAGCGGTCGTGGCGGTTAAAGTTGATGCCGACGAGATGGTGGCCCAATATAAAGCTGATGCCGAGGCGGCCCAGAATCGCTTGAAGGACGTTGTTGAATATGAGAAGCGACAGTCATGAAGAGAGGCCCTCGAGGAGATTCATGTTCGAGGTTTCGATCTTACTGATCGAGATCAAAACCGCTAAGGGGCTCGAGGCCAAGGCTGGGAAGTTGGCCAACCCCGAAGAAGAAGAAGAAGATTCCAAGGGTTTCGATAGATCCGGGGGTGGAGAAGACTAGGCTATTTAGACGCCTTTGTAGAAGTTTTTTACTTTTTTGTACTTGTGTACTTTTATATTTTTTGTTAAGGCCATTTGGCCTTTGTAAAGATTGTATATATAATATAAGGCTTGTTTTTCCCTTCGACAATTTATGAGTTTTGTTTCCCTTTACTTTATTCTTTATGTTTGCAAAGATCGAAATGCCTTAGCATAAAATAGTTAGGTCATGTTCGTAGGTTCGAACAAGCCTTGCATTCGACATTATTTTATTTAAGGCATCGTGGGGGTTCAGCATGACCAGAATTTCCCCCCCAAAGTATTTATGATTTTTTAGATTATAGTTTGCCGAGGGTAGCCTTGAGAACCGGTTATGAAATTATGAAGGCCTTGTTTTTTGTTACGGGTCTCGGACGTCTCCGATCCATTTAAACATGATTGTAGCCTTTTTAGTTCGGGTGTTGCCCAGTGGATTTTTTACCCCAAATTATACGGGCTTGCCTAAGATAACAGTCCCCGAATGGGGATGGACGTAGCCTTTAAGGTTCGGGCGCTGCCTAATAGGTCTTGTTCCCCCGGGCTCCGATAGCCAGAGTTGTCCGAGTTTATTTTTGGATCGCAGTCCCCGATTGGGAGTGATCATTTGAACCCGAATAAGGAGGCCCTTGGGCTCGATACCTTTAGGGGATCGTATATATGAAATTCCTTTAAGAAAGAAGAGAAATTTCTTAAGGGACAAGATACTTATCTGCAAGGTAGAGACTTCTTTTTATTCTTATGCGTAATAGCTACACATGTGTACAAGATTTGCGTCAGGGCTCGAGCAGTCTATGCGGGCACGGTTCATTTGACCGTTTTGCCCTTACAGTAAATCGTATCGATCGAGCCGAGACCATTCAATCATAAAGTTTCTTTCCTTGTTAAAATCGTTATCCGATGATAATGCCCCCAGGTGTTCGGGGCCGATCGTAGAGAGGCCTCAAATACTGTTGTTATGATCTTCGATATCGGTACGTAACCGGACTTCAATTCTAAGTTAGCACGATTTACTGTTGCCTCATTGAAAACCTTGTCGGAAAACATATTTGGGACAAAACTGGTTCAAGGGAAAAGAGTTCAACGCGTGCTTTGAGGCCTAAAAGTTATGTCGTTCCTTTTTTGTTACCTGCAAGTGTTAGTTCAAAATAAAAGAAATGAATGGGGTCGTACCTTAACAGTAATATCATTTCAAGTGAGTTATATTCCAGTTGTTCGGTAGTTGCTTGCTGCTCACTGCACCGAGTTTGTAGGAGATCTCAATAATTTGATATGGACCTTCCCAGTTCTGCCCTAATTTCCCTTCGTTCAGGTTTGTGTTTAGTGTAACCTTCCTTAACACCAAGTCCCCGACATTAAAGTGTCGAATGTTGGCTCTCCGGTTGTAATACCTTTCGATCCATAGCTTTTGGGGGGGGCAATCGAACAAGGGCGGTTTCACACCTTTCATCTAATAGATCTAGTTTTGTATTCATGGCCTCGTCGTTTGATTCCTTGGTTGTATATCAGAACTTGAGACTTGGTTCTCCGACTTCGACCGGTATCAGAGCTTTGGCGCCGTAAACCAGTGAAAACGGGGTGGCCCCGATATTGGACTTCGAGATCATACGATATGCCCATAAGACTTCGGGCAGGATTTCCTTCCATTTCCCTTTGGAGTCAGTTAACCTCTTTTTTAGGTTCTGGAGTATGGTTTTGTTAGTCGATTCTGCTTGTCCGTTCTCACTAGGGTGATTGGGTGTTGATAGGATCCTTTTGATTATGTGGTCTTCGAGAAACTTGCTTACTTTGCTGTCGATGAATTGTTTCCCGTTGTCGCACACGATCTCAGCCGGTATTCTGAATCGGCATATGATGTGGTAAAAATTGGACCTTACCGAGTGCTTATGGAAGGGGGCCAACGATGTCCATTCCCCACTTCATGATTGTCATGGTGATAGAACTGAATGCCACATCTCCCCGGTTCAATGGATCATCAGAGCATGTCTCTGGCACTCATCACATTTTCGTATGGACTCCTTTGCGTCTTTTTCCATATTGATCCAGTAATAGCCAGTTCTGATTACCTTTCGAACCAATGATTCGACGCCTGAATGATTTTCATAGGTGCCTTCATGAATTTCCCTCAGAATGTACTCGGTGTCTCCCGATCCTAGACATATCATGAGCAGTCCATCTAATGTTCTTCTGAACAGGGTTCCGTCTTCGAACAAAGTAAACTGAGTTGCATACATACATAGGGCCCTCGATTCTTTCGGATCCGAGGGCAGTTTTTTGGTATTCAGATATTCTATATATTTGTTTCTCCTATCCCAAGTTAGGCTCATTGAGGTAATATCGGCATGACCTTCTTCCACTACCGATCTCATAAGTTGTACGACTACCCCTGAATTGAATTCATCGTATTCGATTGATGATCCTAAGTTAGAAAGGGCATCGTCCTCATTATTTTGATCCCGAGGTACGTGTTGCAAAGTTCATTCTTTGAACCGATGTAATGTTACCTACAACTTGTCCAGATACCTTTGCATTCGTTCTTCTCTGACCTCAAACATCCCATTAACTAGGTTCACCATGAGGAGGTAGTCGCACTTGGCTTCGATCACTTCTTCCCCCAAGATTTTGGCTAATTCGAGCCCTGCAATCATGGCCTCATATTCAGCCTCGTTGTGTTAGTTAATTTCACAGTTCTAATAGATTGTCTAACTATATTGCCTGTTGGTGGCTTCAATATGATGCCAAGTCCAGACCCCTTTTGGGTTTGAGGCACCGTCCGTAAAGAGGGTCCAGATTCCGAAGATGTCCCCGAGTTCAATAACAACTCTCTTTCAACCTCGGGTATTAGGGTCGACGTAAAGTTGGCCACGAAATTTGCCAATATTTGAGCTTTAATGGCAGCCCAGGGTCGATATTAATTATCGTACCCGCTGATCTCCACGGCCCATTTGGCCAATCGCCCCTAGAGCTCGGGTTTATGCATTATATTTCGCAATGGGTAAGTAGTTAGATCATAAAGATGCTCGAGGAACTAAACAAAAGGGTAAAATCATGGAAGAAGAAAATCGAAGCTAATGACAAGAATGTGAAAACCTATAATTCCATGGTCGACCAAATCCCAGGAGCACCGCCGATATTGAAAGGCCTGGATTCCAAGAAGTTCGTGCAAAAACTATTTTCTCCGAGCGAGGCTCCAAAGTCAATCCCAAAGAAGGTCTGCATGCTCGAGATTCCTAAGTAAAATGGAACGACCGACCCAAATGAGTATGTAACCTCCTACACATGTGCCATCAAAGGGAACGACTTGGAGGATGATGAGATCGAGACTATCTTGTTGAAAGCGTTTGGAGAGACCTGTCAAAGGGAGACATGATATGGTACCATAACCTACCTCCTAATTCTATTGACTCGTTCGCTATGCTTGCATATTCCTTCGTAAAAGCACATGCCTGAGCTATCAAGGTCGAGACTAGGAAGTCAGACCTCTTCAAAGTGAAACAGAGGAATAATGAAATGCTCATAGAGTTTGTATCCCGATTTCAAATGGAGGGAATGGACTTACCCCTGGTCGCGGACGATTGGGACATTCAGGCTTTCACCCAAGGACTCAACATTCAGAGCTCGTTGGCTTCACAGCAGTTAAAACAAAACTTGGTAGAATATCCAGTTGTCACTTGGGCCGATGTATATAACTGGTATCAATCAAAAATCAGAGTCGAAGATGATCAACTTGGTGCCCCTTTCGAATCCGTGTATCCCATCAGAACCATCGACGGAGTCAGGAGAGACATCGAACGTGAACCAAGATCGAACAGGGATCGGTATCAACCGTACAATGGAGACCCAAGAAGCAATGGGTCCGGGCGGAACTCTGTAAGAAATGAAAGGAGAAGTGATCGAGGTCCGAGTAACTGGGGACTCATGAGCAAAAACAGCTTCGACAGGCCCATCGGGCCTAAAGAAGCACCAAGGTTATCGAAATACAACTTTAACGTTGATGCTGACGCCATTGTATCAGTTATCGGACGCATCAAAGATACCAAATGGCCTCGACCTCTACAATCTGATCCAACTCAAATGGATCCTAACCAAATGTGTAAATATCATTGCACTCACAGCCACAGAACGGAGGATTGCCGACAGTTGAGAGAGGAAGTAGCCCGACTATTTAACAACGGGCATCTTCGAGAATTCCTGAGCGACCGAGCCAAGAATCATTTCATGAATAAGGATTCTAACAAACAGACCGAACAAGAAGAACCTCAACACTTCATTAACATGCTCATTGGTGGGGTCGATGTCCCTCGGGGGCCGATGTTGAAGCGCACCATAATGTCCATCACGAGGGAAAAACAAACTCGAGATTACATACCGGAAGGAACCTTGTATTTTAACGATGAGGACGTGGAAGGGATCGTGCAGTCCCACAATGATGCACTGGTAATATATGTACTCGTAAATAAATTTTGAGTTAAGCGTGTGTTGATTGATCCAGGTAGCTCGGCCAACATCATCCGATCGAGGGTCGTGGAGCAACTCAGTCTACAAGATCAAATCGTGCCTGCAGTCCGAGTCCTAAACGGATTCAACATGGCACGTGAAACCACTAAGGGGGAGATCATATTACCAGTGAACACAACCGGGACCATCCAGGAAGCTAAGTTTTATGTGATCGAAGGAGACACGAGGTACAACGCTTTGTTCGGGAGGCCATGGATCCACAACATGAGGGAAATACCCTTGACTCTGTATCAAGTGTTAAAATTCCCAACACCAGGTGGGATTAAAATAGTTTATAGGGAACAACCGACTGCCAGGGAAACGTTCGCGGTCGATGAAGTAATCTCGGCATCCACAATCTCAACATCAGATCTGAACCGGATGGTCAAAAACGAGGCCAAATAGCAATCACTGGTACCAACCTCGACATAATCAGAGGAACGAGGGGTAGACAAGGACGATGACTACGGGGTCCCCAGATCTTTCACAGCCCCCAATGACTCCGACACTACGAAATCAACGATCGAGGAACTGGAATAAGTCGTATTGAGTGAACACTCGCCCGATCGAAAGGTATACCTGGACAAGGGGTTTACCCCCAAGCTCAGGAAAAAACTCATTCAATTTCTTATAACTAATGAAAATTGTTTCGCTTGGTCCCACCTTGATATGACAGGAAGGCCGCCGGAGATAAGCACTCACAAACTAAGCCTGGACCCGAAGTTCCATCCGGTCAAGCAAAAGAGGAGACCCCAGTCCGAGGTCAAACATGTTTTTAATCAAGGACGGGGTATCTAAACTCCTTAAAATAAGGTATATTCGGGAGGTTAAATACCCGGATTGGTTAGCAAATATAGTAGTAGTCCCTAAAAAGGGGAACAAATTAATAATGTATGTTGACTATAAGGAATTGAATAAGGCATATCCCAAGGACTCTTTCCCTTTGCCCAATATCGATCGCATGATCGATGCCATGACCGGCCACGAGATCCTCAATTTTCTTGATGCATACTCCAGGTACAACCAAATATGGATGAACCCGGATGATCAGGAAAAAACCTCCTTCGTCACTAAGTACGAAACTTACTGCTATAACGTGATGCCATTCAGATTAAAAAATACGGTGCCACTTACCAACGCCTAGTAAACCGGATGTTCGAGGAACAAATAGGAAATTCAATGGAGGTTTACATTGACGATATGTTGGTTAAGTCCCTGCGAGAAGAGGACCATTTAAAACATTTACAGGAAACCTTCAACATATTGAAGAGATACAATATGAAGCTAAACCCGTAGAAATGCGCGTTTGGAGTTGGATCAGGTAAATTCCTCGGATTCATGGTATCCAACTGAGGAATCGAGATCAACTCCGACTAGATCAAAGCCATCGAAGATATCACAGTCGTAGACAACGTGAGGACCGTGCAAAGATTAACCGGACGCATAGCCACCCTGGGGAGATTCATCTCGAGGTCATCTGATAAGAGCCACCGATTATTATCACTATTGAAGAAGAAGAATAACTTCTCATGGACCCCGGAATGCCAACGGGCCTTAGAGGAGCTCAAGCGGTATCTATCGATCCCACCGCTGCTTCACACGCCGAAGACACACGAATAGCTATACCTATATTTGGTAGTATCGGAGATAGCGATAAATGGAGTCCTGGTCCGGGAAGAGCAAGGTACGCAATTTTCAATTTACTATGTTAGCAAGACTATAGGTGAGGCCGACACTAGGCCGACACTAACTACTTACCTATTGAAAAATATAATGCATAAACCCGAGATCTCGGGTCGATTGGCCAAATGGGTCGTGGAGATCAGCAGGTATGATATTGAATATCGACCCCCGACCGCCATTAAATCTCAAATATTAGAACACTTCATGGCCGAATTTACGCTGGCCCTAATATCCGAGGTCGAAAGAGCATTGTTAGTGAACTCGGGGACGTCTTCGAGAATCTGGACCCTCTTTACGGACGGCGCTTCAAACGCAAAAGGTTCCAGACTTGGCATCATATTTAAGCCACCAACATGCAATGTAGTTAGACAATCTATTAGAACTGTGAAATTAACTAACAACGAGGCAGAATATGAGGCCATGATTGCAAGGCTCGAATTAGCCAAAAACTTGGGGGCAGAAGTGATCGAAGCCAAGTGCGACTCCCTCCTCGTGG